>NC_053391.1:465043306-465695806 GCF_905171765.1 Bufo bufo
TCTGTGTATGACAGTTATGGGGGAGATCTGTGGATGACACATATATAGCATCTTATGCTATGTGTCATCCACAGATCCCCTCCATAACAGTGTCCCTGTAGTGAATGACCCTCAATACAGGGGGTGGGGGTCGCATCTGCTTTTATAATGACAGCGGGGCCCGTGCAGTGACTGTATTCTACTACACGGGCCCCGCTCACTGTATAATCGTATCTGTAATAGTTAATTGTTATGTACACTGCGTGCAGAATTATTAGGCAAATGAGTATTTTGACCACATCATCCTCTTTATGCATGTTGTCTTACTCCAAGCTGTATAGGCTCGAAAGCCTACTACCAATTAAGCATATTAGGTGATGTGCATCTCTGTAATGAGAAGGGGTGTGGTCTAATGACATCAACACCCTATATTAGGTGTGCATAATTATTAGGCAACGTCCTTTCCTTTGGCAAAATGGGTCAAAAGAAGGACTTGACAGGCTCAGAAAAGTAAAAAATAGTGAGATATCTTGCAGAGGGATGCAGCACCCTTAAAATTGCAAAGCTTCTTAAGCGTGATCATCGAACAATCAAGCGTTTCATTCAAAATAGTCAACAGGGTCGCAAGAAGCGTGTGGAAAAACCAAGGCGCAAAATAACAGCCCATGAACTGAGAAAAGTCAAGCGTGCAGCTGCCAAGATGCCACTTGCCACCAGTTTGGCCATATTTCAGAGCTGCAACATCACTGGAGTGCCCAAAAGCACAAGGTGTGCAATACTCAGAGACATGGCCAAGGTAAGAAAGGCTGAAAGACGACCACCACTGAACAAGACACACAAGCTGAAACGTCAAGACTGATTTTTCTAAGGTTTTATGGACTGATGAAATGAGAGTGAGTCTTGATGGGCCAGATGGATGGGCTCGTGGCTGGATTGGTAAAGGGCAGAGAGCTCCAATCCGACTCAGACGCCAGCAAGGTGGAGGTGGAGTACTGGTTTGGGCTGGTATCATCAAAGATGAGCTTGTGGGGCCTTTTCGGGTTGAGGATGGAGTCAAGCTCAACTCCCAGTCCTACTGCCAGTTTCTGGAAGACACCTTCTTCGAGCAGTGGTACAGGAAGAAGTCTGCATCCTTCAAGAAAAACATGATTTTCATACAGGACAATGCTCCATCACACGCGTCCAAGTACTCCACAGCGTGGCTGGCAAGAAAGGGTATAAAAGAAGAAAATCTAATGACATGGCCTCCTTGTTCACCTGATCTGAACCCCATTGAGAACCTGTGGTCCATCATCAAATGTGAGATTTACAAGGAGGGAAAACAGTACACCTCTCTGAACAGTGTCTGGGAGGCTGTGGTTGCTGCTGCACGCAATGTTGATGGTGAACAGATCAAAACACTGACAGAATCCATGGATGGCAGGCTTTTGAGTGTCCTTGCAAAGAAAGGTGGCTATATTGGTCACTGATTTGTTTTTGTTTTGTTTTTGAATGTCAGAAATGTATATTTGTGAATGTTGAGATGTTATATTGGTTTCACTGGTAAAAATAAATAATTGAAATGGGTATATATTTGTTTTTTGTTAAGTTGCCTAATAATTATGCACAGTAATAGTCACCTGCACACACAGATATCCCCCTAAAATAGCTAAAATTAAAAACAAACTAAAAACTACTTCCAAAAATATTCAGCTTTGATATTAATGAGTTTTTTGGGTTCATTGAGAACATGGTTGTTGTTCAATAATAAAATTAATCCTCAAAAATACAACTTGCCTAATAATTCTGCACTCCCTGTATATAACCGCATAATCAGCGCCTGTATACTTACAACTACAAGCGCTCGGTAGCAGAGGAGGGAGGAGGCAGGCCGGGAGGACGGGCGCTGGCAGCGTGAGTCACTACATCATGCGCCCACGCTGCCTGCTTCATTCATAAAGTGGGCGGCGCAGGCGCGTGGCGTAGTGACTCACGCTGCCAGCGCCCGTCCTCCCGGCCTGCCTCCTCCCTCCTCTCTGCTACCTACCGAGCGCTTGTAGTTGTAAGTAATACAGGCGCTGATTATGCGATTATATACATAACAATTAACTATTACAGATACAATTATACAGTGAGCGGGGCCCGTGTAGTAGAATACAGTCACTGCACGGGCCCTGCTGTCATTATAAAAGCAGATGCCGGCCCCCAGCCCCTCCTCCCTCACAGCTGATACACCCGCCGCGCGGCATCACGGCGGGTGTATCATTGAAAATTCGGCTAAATCAGCAGCATTCGCCCCATAAGACACACTGCTATTTTCCCCCCACTTTTATAGGGCGAAAAATACGGTACTTTTTCCGTAAATGGTGTCCGCTGCAGACAGTTAAATTATCCGTGCCACATTTCCTGTTTAAAGTGTGTGCATCCCTAAAATATCAGTGACATCCTGTGTACTTTTTCCATAGACGGTGTCCGCTGCGGACAATTAAATTATCCGTGCTACATCTCCTGTGTAAAGTATGCATATCCCAAAAATATCTGTGACATCCAGTGTACTTTTTTCGCAGACAGTGTGCTCTGCGGACGCTGAGATTAGCTGCGCCACATCTCCAGTGTAAAGTGTGCGCATCCAAAAAATATCTGTGACATCCAGTGTATTTTTCAATAGACAGTGTCCGCTGCGGACAGTGACATTACCAGTGCCACATCTCCAGTGTAACGTGTGCGCCTAAAATTTTTATCTGTGACATACAGTGTACTTTTTATGTAGACGCTTTGGACAGTGACATTACCGGTGGTACCTCTCCTGTATAACGTTTCCTCATCCAAAATACCTGTGACATTCCCTGTAATTTTTTTATTAGCCCCTGGTGACAGCTTTGACATTATCTGCGGGATATCTACTGTGTGATGCTTCCACATCCCAAATACTTTTTTAAAATGTTTTGTGCATACACTTCCAAATCCTACGCTACTGTACGTGTGACATACTTTCAAGCATATATCACATTTAAAATGAAGAAGTCAAACAGTAAGGGATGGGGAAGTGGCTGTGATGCTGATGCTGCACGCAGAGGCCGTGGCCCTGGGTGCGTTGGAACTGCTGCCAGAGCACAAGAAAAACAGTCATCCATGATGCCTAGCTTCATGTCCCAGTTTGCAGGGCGGCGCAGGACACCACTCTTGAAGTCAGACCAGTGTGACCAGGTGGTCGGTTGGATTGCAGCAGATAATGCTTCCAGTCAGTTAAGCACCACCCTGTCTGACACAAAGTCCAGTCTTGATACGCCTTCCTCCCACCATGGAGAGTCTGGGTAAACAAGTGATCGCACAGTCGGATATTCCGAGGACCTCTTTTCCTCACCATTTCATTGATTTGGCCCTCTCGCCAAGCACGCTTGAAGAGGGACAGATCTTGTGCCCTGATTCCCAAACTCTTAAGCATCCACACTCACAAGAAGATGACGGTGGGGAACGGCAATTACTGTTTAATGAGGTGGATGATGATGAGACACAGTTGCCAATAACTCAACAGCAAAAAACTGTATCAAGAGGCTGAAGAATAAAATGAGACACAGTTGTCAATCACTGAGGTTGTGGTTAGGTCAACAAGTCAGAAGGATGAGCAGAGTGAGGAAGTGAAAGAGAAGGTGGTGGATGATGAAGTCACTGACCCAACCTGGGAAGGTGGAAAGCCGAGCGAGGGCAGCAGTACAGAGGGGAAGGGATCTGCAGCACAGCAACAGGCGGGCAGAGGCAGTGGGGTGGCAAAAGGGAGAAGGCGGGCCACACCAAACAGGCCCGAAATGGAACACCCGCTTGCGGAATTCTCTCTTGCCAAGGGGTAGGTGTTCCGCAGTATGGCGCTTTTTTGAGGATAGTGCGGATGACAAAAGAATTGTAATTTGTAACCTGTGCCATACAAAAATGAGCAGGAGCGTGAACACTATCACCTCACCACCACCAGCATGATCCGCCACATGTAATCAAAGCACCTTAATAGGTGGGCTGAACGCCTGGGTCCACAATCTGTCTGCGGGTCACACCACTGCCTCCTCTTCCCCTGTGTTACGTGCTGGCCTATCCCCTGTCCAGGACGCAGGCCTGTATGCCTCCCGCCCTGCACCTGGACCTTTGCAAGCACCATCAGCAACCACATCCACTTTCGTGTCCTAGCGCAGCATCCAAATGTCCTTACCCCAGGCATTTGAAAGCAAGCGCAAATACCCAGCCACCCACCCACTGGCCATAGCATTAAATGCGCAGCTTTCCAAATTACTGGCCCTAGAAATGTTGCCATTTTGGCTTGTGGACACTGAGGCCTTCCGCAGCCTGATGTCGCTGGCCGTCCCGCGGTACTCTGTTCCCAGCCGCCACTATTTTTCAAGGTATGCCATGCCTACCTTACACCAACATGTGTCCCGTAACATCAAATGCGCCCTGACCAACGCAGTTACTGGGAAGGTCCACTTAACCATGGACACATGGGACAAGTGCATTTGGCCAGGGACGCTACATTTCCCTGATGGCACACTGGGGGAATGTTGTGGAGGCCGGGAGCGAGTCGTACCCTGGGATGGCACAGGTGCTACCAACGCCAAGGATTGCGGGCCCTATGTCGATCAGGGTTTCCGCCAGCACCTAAATTAGAGGCTCCAACCCCCACTTCTCCTCCTCTGCTTCCTCCTCCACTTCCACCTCTGAATTATTTGCGTGCAGCACCAGTCAGTCATCATTCGGTAACTGGAAGCAGTGGGGAAGCTGCAACAGGCCGTTCTGAAGCTGATATGCTTAGAAACAGCACACCGCCGCAGAGCTGTGGCAGTGGATAAGAGACCAGACTGAGCTGTGGCTCTTGCCACTCAACCTAGAACCAGGCATGGTTGTGTCGGATAATGGCTGTAACTTCGTGGCGGCTTTGGAGCAAGCTCATACACATACCATGCCTAGCCCATGTCTTACACTTAGTGGTTCAGCGGTTTCTCAAAAGCCTACCCCTATTTGCCTGAGCTACTGGTGAAGGTGTGCCACGTGTGTGCACATTTCAGGAAGTCATTGACAGCTTCATCTGGTCTGTCCACGCGGCAGCAGAGCTTGAAATTGCCAGCTCACCGGCTGTTGTGTGACGTGGGCACGCACTGGAACTCAACGTTCCACATGTTGGCCAGGCTTTGTGAGCAGCAGAGGGCAGCAGTGGAATACCAGCTGCAACATGGTCGTCGCTTTCCCAGTCAGCTTCCGCTATTCACAAGCGAGGAGTGGGCATGGATGTCTGACCTCTGTGAGGTTTTAAGAAACTTTGAGGAATCAACACAGATGGTGAGCGCCGATAACGTTATCAGAGTAACCATTCCACTTCTGTGTCTACTCAAACGCTTGCTGCTTACAATTGCTAATGACGCTTTGCATGTGAAAGAGGTGGAAATGGGGGAAGACATTACACAGGGTGATAGCCAGATCACCCTCAGTTCGTCTTCTGAGCGCGAATTGGACGATGAACAGGATGAGGAGCAGGAGACGGTTGCCTCCGCTACAGAGGGCAGTACCCATGGAAGTTTAATTCCATCTGTTCAGCGTGGTTAGGCAGAAGAGGAGGAAGAGGATGAGGAGATTGAGAGTGATCCTCCTGATGATGACAGCAAAGTCTTGCCTGTTGGTACTCTGGCACTTATGGCTATGGCTGACTTCATGTTAGGCTGCCTTTCCAGTGACCCGTGCGTTATACGCATTTTAGACAACACGGATTACTGGTTGTTCACGCTTCTCGACCCCCGCTACAAAGAGAACTTCTCATGTCTCATTCCTCTGTTGGAGAGGATGAGCAAAACGGTGCAATACCAGAAGATCTTTGTTGAAAAATTGCTCCAAAACTTTCCATCTGACAACGCTGGCGGCAGAGTACGTAGTTCCTTGGCCAACCAAGAAGGAGAGACAAGGGGAACACACAGCAGTTCCAATAGAGGCAGGGAAACACTCTCCAAAGCCTGTGATAGTTTCATGACACCCCGCCAGCACCCTCACCCTGATGCTCGGCCTAGTGTCACAAGGAGGGAAAAATTTTGGAAAATGGTGAAGGAGTACATAGCAGATCGTGTCAGCATCCTCAATGATCCCTCTGTGCCTTACAACTACTGGATGTCCAAGCTGGACAGGTGGCACGAACTGGCGCTATACGCCTTGGAGGTACTGGCCTGCTCTGCCGCCAACGTTTTGTCTGAGCGGGTATTTAGTGCTGCTGGTGGCATTATAACAGATAATCGTATCCGCCTGTCAACTGAAAATGCTGACAGGTTGATTCTTATAAAAATGAACAAGGCCTGGATTGACCATGACTTCTCAACTCCACCAGAGGAAAGCTGATGAACATAAAGGCACTTTAAATGCGTAGTTTATAATGTACTGAATACACTGTATTCCCATGCACCCCTTCCACCACAAGCAAGGGTATATAGTTGAATCATCCTTATCTCATCCTCCTTCTCCTCTTGCATCATATCAACATGCTTATTTGTTGCATGTAATGCCCTCGCATATATGCCCTTTGCATATAATGTTTTACAGGGTCAGCTCAGCTGCTGGCCCTCGTATATAATTTTGTAGAGGGTCAGCTCACCAGCAGGCCCCCACCTACAATCTTGTACAGGGTCAGGTCACCAGCAAGCCCTAGCATATAATGTTTTCCAGGGTCAGCTCACCAGCAGGCCCTCACCTACAATGTTTTACAGGGTCAGCTCACCAGCAGGCCCTCGCATATAATGTTTTACAGGGTCAGCTTACCAGCAGGCCTTCACCTACAATCTTTTACAGTGTCAGCTCACCTGAAGGCCTTCACATATAATGTTTTACAGGGTCAGCTCATCAGCAGGCCCTAGCATATAATGTTTTACAGGGTCAGCTCCCCAGCAGGCTCTCACCTACAATTTTTTATAGGGTCAGCTCACCAGCAGGCCCTCGCATATAATTTTTTAGAGGGTCAGCTCACCAGCAGGCCCTCGCATATAATGTTTTACAGGGGCAGCTCACCAGCAGGCCCTCGCATATAATGTTTTACAGGGTCATTTCACCAGCAGGCCTTCACCTACAATCTTTTACAGGGTCAGCTCACCTGAAGGCCCTCATATATAATTTTTTAGAGGGTCAGCTCACCAGTAGGCCCTCACCTACAATGTTTTACAGGGTCAGCTCACCAGCAGGCCCTCGCATATAATTTTTTTACAGGGTCTTCTCACCAGCATGCCTTGACCTACAATCTTTTACAGGGTCAGCTCACCTGAAGGCCCTCGCATATATTTTTTAGATGGGTCAGCTCACCTGTAGGCCTGCACCTAAAATCTTTTACAGGGTCAGCTCACCTGCAGGCCTTTGCATATAATTTTTTTACAGTGTCAGCTCACCAGCAGGCCTTCACCTACAATCTTTTACAGGGTCAGCTCACCTGAAGGCCCTTGCATATAATTTTTTAGATGGGTCAGCTCACCTGCAGGCCTTCACCTAATTATACCTAATAGGTAATTTGCGTGCATGCTTCCGTGCTTGGATGTGGTAGCCGTAGCTGTTTCTCAGGCTCCCTCTCTGGAATCGAACCATGATTCCCCAATACCCGTGGTCAACCTTGGTTTGCGCTGAAAATAACATTGAAAGTTGATAGGGCAGACATCCAAATGGATCATCGCCATCACGGGTACGTGAGATCGGTCCCAGATTATCTAGAGTCACCAAAGCGGCAGAAGGCCCTAATGTTTTAGATGGTCATCAGCAGGCCCTTGCTCCAAATGTTTTTGAGGGTCACCAGCAGGCCATCAATCATAATTCTTTAAGGCTGTGTATGATGCCCTCCTTTATGTGTAATAAAGGGTTATTGGAGTGCTGGTTCCTTGTAATTTTTGGCAGCCCTTTCGCTTAGTGCATAGGCTTTATGAGTGTAGGAGTCCCACTGCATGAACAATTGTACATCAATGTGAATGAGGCCCTCCTTTATGTGATATACAGGTTGTATCAGAGTGCCTCATCCTTGTAACTCAGCACTTGCACTTTATATACAAGTAAATATACAGGAAAGAATGTTTCCTAACAATCTTTCCTCTAAAATCGATTTTATCATTGGTTTGGTGTGTATTATTGTCAGTCTGTAAAATTGGCGTACTACTCGGACAGCATCGTTCCCAGCAGCGACCTGGGAGTCCAAGATGCATCCAGACATCCTCCCCATGCTGTTCCCGAACCTTTTCGGTGGTATTTCCATCCATTTTTGACCTTTTCTTATGAACCAGGAACCCTCTGTCACGGGTGAAGTTGCAGATAGCTGGAATTTATAAATAAATGACCGACTGGTGTGATCACAAACTAAGGAGCATATAGGTGAGCCCTAAAAAAAACTAAGAGCTCTCACTGACTGCTATGCACATGCAAGAGTCTCAATGGTAGACAATTGCATGTCCAAGTACCTAAGGCTGTGTGACACCTGAAAACCCTATAATAGTGAGGGGACACGACCACCAGCTCCCTGCACTGAATATGGACGGAGTCAGGGTCACCTAGAATCAAGCCAGCAAGGCAACACAATAAAGGAAAATACTTTTTTGAACAAACAGCAGCAGCAGCCTCCAGCAGTGAACACTTCATCCAGGAAGTAGTATAAACCGCAAAGTGAGGCAGTATGGGAGGGAATATAAAGGAAGACGATTAGTCTAAATAAGTGACACCTGGCAGAAGGAAAGGAGCTGACAAAGTGAAACCAAAACAAAGAACGTCATACAAGAGGTAGAGAAGAACTCCTGTCAGACCTTCTCACAGAACTGCCGGTGACACCCTCCTTTCTTAAGGGCACTGGGTGCCTGGTTTAATGCTCGTGTTCTCCCATTTGACTTACATTATACTCGGGTACTTGGTAGAGCACCTGAGCATCCTGATGTGTTCATCCAGAGCACCAGAGCACTTTGGTGCTTGATTAACACTAGTGGGGATATTACTGCTACTCCTGGTTAAAGTGATGATGTGCCTGCATACTCCATGAGTTCTGTTGTCAATTACTGGCCTCAGCTGTAATATGTCATATATTGCTGATGCTAGTGATTGGCTGCAGCGGTGATCAGGGTATACAGGGGCATCATTATTGCAGTCAAGAAGATGATATCATGGCTGCAGCAATGAAGGACAGAATGGCAGGGGTGAAATACAGGCGCATCTCAATAAATTAGAATAAAATCAAAAGTTAATGTATTTCCTCAATCCAATTCTAAATTTAACCCATGTATATTATATAGATTCATGACACACAGAGTGATCTACTTGAAGTGTTTATTTATTTTGATGCTGATGATTATGGCTTATAGCTAGGGAGAACCCAGAAAACTAGAATATTGGGGAAAAGTTCAATATTGTAGACTCATGGTGTTACACTCTAATCAGCAAATCAACGCAAGACATCTGCAAAGGTTTCCTGAACCTTTAAATGGTCCCTCAGTCTAGTTCAGTAGGCTACACAATCATGGCTGCTGACTTGACAGTTGTCTAGAAGACAGTTATTGACATCAGCCACAAGGAGGGTAAGCCACAAAAAGTCATTGCTAAAGAAGCTGGCTATTCAGAGTGCTGTATTCAAGCACATTAAAGGATAGTTGAGTGGAAGGAAAAGTGTGATACATAAAGGTGCACAAGCAACAAGGATAACTGCAGCTTTGAAAGGATTGTCAAGAAAATGCCATTCAGGAACTTGGGGGAGATTCAAAAATAGTGGACTGCGGCTGGAGTCAGGGCTTCAAGATCCACCACACACAGATGTATCCAGGACATGGGCAAAAGCTGTCAAATTCCTTTTGTCAAGCCTCTCATGACCCAGAGACAACATCAGAAGTGTCTTACCAGGGCTAAGGAGAAAAAGGACTGAACTATTGCCCAGTGGTCCAAAGTCCTGTTTTCTAATGAAAGTAAATTTTGCATTTTATTTGGAAATCAATGTCCCAGAGTCTGAAGGAAGAGTGGAGAGGAACACAATCCAAGTTGTTTGTGGTCCAGTGTAAGGTTTCCCAGTCAGTGATGGTTTGGTTAGCCATGTGATCTGCTGTTGTTGGATCACTGTGTTATATCAAGTCAGTACGAGAAAATTCTAGAGCACTTCATGCTTCCCTCTGCTATCAAGCTTTATGAAGACGCAGATTTCATTTTCAGCAGGACTTGGCACCTGCACACACTCAAAATAGATCACTCTATTCACTGCTAAATGTACAAACACCTGGTTTAATAACTACAGTATCACTTTTATTGATTAGCTAGTAATCTTGACTGACCTAAACCCCATAGAGAATTTATGAGGTATTGTCAAGAGGAAGATGAGAGACACCAGACCCATACTATATGCACCGTATGTCTCATATACTGTACTGTACTGGCCGGCATGGATTTCAATCTCCTTCCAGGCCAGAAAACAGGACCAGCAGATGATACTGTAAATGTGGCAGGCCCATCAGTCCCACCCTCACCATGCCCATTTTTCAGGAAAGTGACCATTGTGCAAAAATGTTTGCGCAAGTGCCATTGAAAAGGTCGCAAACATACAGTTTGCAACTTTTTAACGCCACAAAAGTAGCGTATCTGTATAGTAAATGTGGGCCAGTAAGTCTGAAATCAGTCAAGGAGCAGAGCTGTGCAAAAAGGTCAGCATATATGGCAGTCTTTCAGGGAAGAAGTTACTGGATTGTACACAGAGTGTAACAGTTCTACAAATGGGAGTGTAAACCATTCTGACAGAGAAGGCAAATGCCTGCATTTTGGCTACTGACTTCATTGCATGTGGTGGGATCTAATGAGCTTCAAATTCCCCATCATGCTAAAAGAACAGCCTGATAACCTGTTTTGAACATGCGCTATATTGAGAAGATACCAATATAGTGAGATTGAGAGGAATAAGTTTGACCAGATTCTAAGAAGGAGACCGTGCTTGATGTATTCAGTGCCTATGTGAACCATCTTTTGGATCACTTCAGTAAATTACAGTGGACTTTTTGCAAACAAACCTGGCCTCATTATTGTACTGCACTGCTCTACCATTTGCTTTATCATATCACCACTCAACCTTAAGGAGCATGGGCAAAGCAGTCTCCATGACTACTCCAACTTCCATCTGCACTATTACTCCTACCCTCTTCGCCTCCCCACCTGGTTCTATAATTTTTTTACAACAAATATTGACTGGAATAACATTTTCATAACTTGAACAACCCCTTTAAAACAGTTAAACTGTTACATTTTAGTAGGTTTATTACAAGTAATAGAAGATAAAATCCAATTCACTTTAACGGTTTGTTGTACTTCTTATTCACATTTCAAATTTTTCAACACATTAAAATATTTTTACAATTAGAGATGACTTTTCTGTTTTACCAAACGAGTTTTACCTGTATTAATCTAATGTCACTCTATCTGTGCGATTCTACAAGATAAGGAATCTACTGTAAATTTCAAAAGAAGATGGTACAAATTTGAAGAAAGAATAATCAAAACATTTTTACAATGTCATTAAATAATCATCTTTCTTTTTTCATCTCTGTCTTTGACAGCGTAGAAAGTTTATGGTGTCAAGTGTTCCCAAGAGAACTGACACAGAAACATGATTGTTGTCATTCTACTTCAGTATTAAACATGAGCTGTATTGCCCTTTTAACTTTTGACATGTTAAAACTGCTTTCAATCAGAGCCATGTTTAAAGGAATCCAGTGTAATTTCATAAAGAAATGTGTTACTTTTTTTTAGAGTTGAGAAAACTGACTTCAGAATTTTGCATGCCACTATTTTGGGAGGTTTGGGTGTTTTATTTTATAATGCAGCATAGCACACTAATGTCAGATGTAAACTCAGATTTAATCTCCTCTAACAAGAAGGCAGTTATGTGGAATGAATAGTTTGTTCTCAATAATTGCCTGCACTGTTGGCCGGTTTAAAGTGGCCTTTAGGAGAAACAAAGATTGACATGTTAGACTTCAAGATGCCTCATCCTTTGATTTTCCAGGAGATAACCACTACAAACTTTTGAACACGCATGTGCATGGGGATATTAGGTATTGGATGAATAAAATTGTAATCTATACTTATAATTATGGCAAGCTTTATAAGGAGACAGAAGAGGAAGATGCAGAGTTTGTATCTTTGGGTGTAGCTTCAAATTAGAAGCACTGGCTGAATACCTACAACATAATGAAAATAATAACACCATACAGTACTCAAATCATAATAAACACACAATGTACACATATACATAGTATACACACCATATATACATACCATATATTGCATACATTTATATTATACTCCCCATAGACACTAAAAGATGTATGACTAGTACCAGTCAAAATTGGACAGCTCTAAAAAAAAACAGTTACCAGCAGAAAACTTAAAATGTCATTGTCATGATAATGCCATAACCTTTTCATGTTTAGAGTATTATTTTTTAACCTTTTATGTACTTTTCATATAATAACTATGGCTATAACTAAAGTAAAAAAAAAATACAGTGTTTCAGATATTTCATGCCCTCAATGCCATAAGTGCCCCTCTGTAAAATAGTTGATAGACCTTAAAAAATACACTGGTCTACTATGTCTACTCCCAGCCCCTCAAAACCCCATCACCTCAAATATGGCAATTAAGATAAATCCTTGGATTATCTCCATAAGTATAATAAAATGTACCTGTAATATTAAAGGGATTATCCCATGATTGATGTAAAAATGAAAATCAGACGTCATATAGTACATCACAATCTCTTTCGAACAAAGCTAGAACCAGCCCTGTACCTCACATGGATCCACAGATCTTTAATTGCTTCCATTGTTCTGCTAGATTTGTTTTGAGATGGCAGCTCAAAGAGTGTGTCCTTTTTGCTGTAGCTCTCCTCCTGTAATTGTCACAGATTCTTTTATTTTTTTTATTTTTATTTTTTCCTTTTATTTCTGTTATATAGAAAACATATACAAAATAAAAAAAATCCAAAGATCCATATTCCGTAAATCAATAATGCAATAAAAATTTTACCCCAAGTACCCACCCCCCACCCTTTGGAGAGAGAGAGAGAGAGAGAGAAAAAACACAAGACATCCGGCCCTAGTTCAACCATTTTTTCCATATTTTATCAATTTTTTCTGCTCTCTCACTATATCTCTCGGACACCCCTTCCAATTTAATCAAATTAGCGACTGCTTCTTTCCACTGTCCCACTGTAGGGGGATCTACATTTACCCATTTCCGAAGTATGAAAAGTCTAGCTTGAAATAGTACTTTACCTAAAACCAATCCTATCTCTTTATTTAGATTAAGATGTTCTGTAGCCCCTAATATACAAACTACTGGATCTTTAAAGACTTGAACACCCAGAAATACTAATACAATTTCTGCAATTTCTTTCCAATACATAAAAAGTTTAGGGCATCTCCAAAAACAATGTATAAGATCCGCCTTCTCTCCTTTATATTTGGGGCACTTATCAGAAGTTCTTACACCCATTCTCTTTAACGCCCAAGGAGATCGATGTAACCTATGGACTATAAAAAACTGAGAGATCTTATGTGAGGCCCTTTCCGACACCATAATATAACTTCTGAGAGCATCATTCTATTTTTCTTCCGTAAAAAACGGGAGGTCTTTTTCCCATTTTCCTCTGGCAAGTATTATAATCTGTTTTTTTTTTCCTTCCATCAAGATCCCATATCTTTTTGCCTTTGTTCATCTTTTTTCTCCTCCATTAGTAAATTTATCTATTCTATCTGATTGTTCCTTTCTGTATTTATCTAAATCCGCCGACGTCCTCACGGCATTTTTAAGCTGAAAATATTTGTAAATATCCATTTCGGAGATCCCAAACTCCATTACCAAGGTACCGAAATCCTTCAATTTAGCTTCCTCAAATACTTGACCTAAATATTTTACCCCCTTTTTATCCCAGTCTATATAAGACCTAATCATTTGCAATTCCTTTAAATTAATATTTTTCCAAATAGGTGTACAGATGTGTCATCGCTACCGCTCCCTTATTTCGCAATTCGTTACTAACTAAACACGATTTTATCTCCTCCAGTCTATCAATACACACCAATGCCAGTATATGGCGGTGTTGAGTTAAAGTTAATATCGCTATCCGGCTCCTGATACAGCCCGTATTCATCCCGACACTATACAGTAGCCGGGCGATGGCACCTCAACATTAAATCATAAAAAAAAAAAATGGTCCTGTACCCCACTGCACCCGACTGTACTGTCCTGTCCCCCACTGCACCCGACTGTACTGTCCTGTGCCCCACTGCACCTGACTGTACTGTCCTGTGCCCCACTGCACCCGACTGTACTGTCCTGTACCCCTGTCCTGTAAAAAATATGTTCAGTACATATAAGAATATGTTAAAATTACACAGGCAGTAATATAACCCAGCTATAGCGCTTATTAATATCATACTGGTGCAATCCAAACCAAGTATGATACTATTAAGCTATCTATCAATTTATCGATCTAAAAGTAAAACTTTTTGGTGTGCACACCTTCTGCTGGTCTTGCATCTAAGTTTATTTAACAAATAGCACTGTGAGATAACATATTCCTAATGATTAAAAAATAAAAAAATAAAATAAAAAAATAAGCATAGAAAGATAGCCTAATAGCCTAATTAAATAAAAAAAATACATACAGTACAAATATATATTACTGTATATGGTGTTAATTTACACCCTACCCCCCACTCTCAGCATGGCTACATTAGGATCTAAGGCCCCTTTCACACGGACGAGTAGGGGCTGGAGGGGTTAAAAATAGGGCTGGAGGGGTTAAAAATAAATAAAAAATAAACTACTGTACAATGGACTAACTGTACATTCATATATTTATGTATCGATCACAATTATGATTCAGTACATCGAGAATATTAGACTATATATTTGCATATGCAGCTCTATAATATATCTGTATACACTGCTCCATTATGTCTTTAGATTTGTGATACAAGTGGATTAGATTTGGATAACACCTGGTGATACATTGTACCAGATTTTTTGCGGTCTACTGCAAACTACAAATTGGCGTGGTGTTAAAAAGCAGGAAGTGCTCAACCCCATAGAAACTTGGCGCGGTGCTCGGGCTCAGACATGTCCTCCAAGCTAATTCTCAATTTTACACCAGTACGAGGGTTAGTAAGACCGCAGAGTGCACCTGTATTTGTTTTTGTTATGTTATTTTGACTGCTTATCACATCCACACAATTGCTATCCTGTGTAGGATGTCCATTGTGGTACTTGTGGTCCGCTGCAGGCATCCTCCATTGTATGCATTTTTGCTGGGGATTGCCATTAGCAACGGGCCACAAGTGCAGGATCTGCCCCCCCCCCCCCCCCCCCCCCGATATAGATGCACCACTGCATATGGGGTTGAGCACTTCCTGCTTTTTAATACCACGCCAATTTGTAGTTTGTATTTAGAATTTTTGGAGGTGTAGAAACTCCTAGTCTGAATGTGCCTTCATTTCCATCCACAGGCAGCATTCTGGTGCACATCTGAGGCCTGGGCTATATCAGCCAGTCTTGGGTGGGGCTCAGAGCTCGCTGCCTCCTCCCATTGTATGCATGGTAACATGCTGGAGGTTACTGGGAGATTGTTTTGAGTCGGACCTTGCGCACCTGTAATTCGCCCACTGGCTTCTGGTATTGCCCATATGGCCCAGGTAGGTTTAGCGTTAGGTTCCCGAGCTACTTGAGAAACCTTGGCGCGGTGCTCGGGCTCAGACATGTCCTCCAAGCAGGATATGTTGGCTAATTCTCAATTTTACACCAGTACGAGGGTTAGTAAGACCGCAGAGTGCACCTGTATTTGTTTTTGTTATGTTATTTTGACTGCTTATCACATCCACACAATTGCTATCCTGTGTAAGATGTCCATTGTGGTACTTGTGGTCCGCTGCAGGCATCCTCCATTATATGCATTTTTGCTGGGGATTGCCATTAGCAACGGGCCACAAGTGCAGGATCTGCCTCCCCCCGATATAGATGCACCACTGCATATGGGGTTGAGCACTTCCTGCTTTTTAATACCACACCAATTTGTAGCTTGTATTTAGAATTTTTGGAGGTGTAGAAACTCCTAGTCTGAATGTGCCTTCATTTCCATCCACAGGCAGCATTCTGGTGCACATGTGAGGCCCGGGCTATATCAGCCAGTCTTGGGTGGGGCTTAGAGCTCTCGGCCTCCTCCCATTGTATGCATGGTCACATGCTGGAGGTTACTGGGAGATTGTTTTGAGTCGGACCTTGCGCACCTGTAATTCGCCCACTGGCTCCTGGTATTGCCCATACGGCCCAGGTAGGTTTAGCGTTAGGTTCCCGAGCTACTTGAGAAACCTTGGCGCGGTGCTCGGGCTCAGACATGTCCTCCAAGCAGGATATGTTGGCTAATTCTCAATTTTACACCAGTACGACCGCAGAGTGCACCTGTATTTGTTTTTGTTATGTTATTTTGTATACAGATATGTAATGGAGCAGTGTACAGTATACAGATATACACTCACCTAAAGAATTATTAGGAACACCTGTTCTATTTCTCATTAATGCACTTATCTAGTCAACCAATCACATGGCAGTTGCTTCAATGCATTTAGGGGGGTGGTCCTGGTCAAGACAATCTCCTGAACTCCAAACTGAATGTCAGAATGGGAAAGAAAGGTGATTTAAGCAATTTTGAGCTTGGCATGGTTGTTGGTGCCAGACGGGCCGGTCTGAGTATTTCACAATCTGCTCAGTTACTGGGATTTTCACGCACAACCATTTCTAGGGTTTACAAAGAATGGTGTGAAAAGGGAAAAACATCCAGTATGCGGCAGTCCTGTGGGCAAAAATGCCTTGTGGATGCTAGAGGTCAAAAGGAGAATGGGATGACTGATTCAAGCTGATAGAAGAGCAACGTTGACTGAAATAACCACTCGTTACAACCGAGGTATGCAGCAAAGCATTTGTGAAGCCACAACATGCACAACCTTGAGGCGGATGGGCTACAACAGCAGAAGACCCCACCGGGTACCACTCATCTCCACTACAAATAGGAAAAAGAGGCTACAATTTGCACGAGCTCACCAAAATTGGACTGTTGAAGACTGGAAAAATGTTGCCTGGTCTGATGAGTCTCATTTTCTGTTGAGACATTCAAATGGTAGAGTCCGAATTTGGCGTAAACAGAATGAGAACATGAATCCATCCTCTGATGGATACTTCCAGCAGGATAATGCACCATGTCACAAAGCTTGAATCATTTCAAATTGGTTTCTTGAACATAACAATGAGTTCACTGTACTAAAATGGCCCCTACAGTCAACAGATCTCAACCCAATAGAGCATCTTTGGGATGTGGTGGAACGGGAGCTTCATGCCCTGGATGTGCATCCCTCAAATCTCCATCAACTGCAAGATGCTATCCTATTAATATGGGCAACATTTCTAAAAAATGCTATCAGCACCTTGTTGAATCAATGCCACGTAGAATTAAGGCAGTTCTGAAGGCAAAAGGTGGTCCAACACCGTATTAGTATGGTGTTCCTAATAATTCTTTAGGTGAGTGTATAATGTAGTGGATACAGAGTGTATTTATTAGCTATGTTCCTATAGTGGCTGAATGTTAATACAGTATCGAAAAACAACATGTACAGTATGGATACATTTGTAGTTAGCAAAGCCTTTTGATCGTTTCCTCCTTAACGGCACCCCCCACCGACCCCCCCCCCCGCTTCTGCCAGGACAATTCCCACACCTATTCTTGCTATTCTTAATGTTGGATCTCTTTCTCCACAATTGCGCAATGGAAACCTAATATGAATTATGATGTTAACACTGACACCATTAAAACAAATAATATTGTTACATGAAAAACTAAAATAAAAAAATCAATACAGATGCAGCGCTGGGTAAGTTTTAAAATACACCAAAGGTTTATAGGCAAAAATAGACCAATATATACAGCGTTGCTGCTATATTGATTTATTATATATAAATATATTTTATATATTTATATTATATATAAATTTACATATAGTATAATTAGTGTAATATTGTATAATTATTTTTTAATACAGAGGTTATCTACAGTTGCAAGAAAAAGTATGTGAACCCTTTGGAATGATATGGATTTCTGCACAAATTGGTCATAAAATGTGATCTGATTTTTATCTAAGTCACAACAATAGACAATCACAGTCTGCTTAAACTAATAACACACAAAGAATTAAATGTTACCATGTTTTTATTGAACACACCATGTAAACATTCACAGTGCAGGTGGAAAAAGTATGTGAACCCCTAGACTAATAACATCTCCAAGAGCTAATTGGAGTGAGGTGTCAGCCAACTGGAGTCCAATCAATAAGATGAGATTGGAGGTGTTGGTTACAGCTGCCCTGCCCTATAAAAAACCACACACCAGTTATGAGTTTGCTTTTCACAAGAAGCATTGCCTGATGGGAATGATGCATCACACAAAAGAGCTCTCAGAAGACGTACGATTAAGAATTGTTGACTTGCATAAAGTTGAAAAAGGGTTATAAAAGTATCTCCAAAAGCCTTGCTGTTCATCAGTCCACGGTAAGATAAATTGTCTATAAATGGAGAAAGTTCAGCACTGCTGCTAATCTCCCTAGGAGTGGCCGTCCTGTAGGGATGACTGCAAGAGCACAGAGCAGGCTGCTCAATGAGGTGAAGAAGAATCCTAGAGTGTCAGCTAAAGACTTACAAAAGTCTCTGCCATATGCTAACATCCCTGATAGCGAATCTACGATACGTAAAACACTAAACAAGAATGGATTTCATGGGAGGATACCACAGAGGAAGCCACTGCTGTCCAAAAAAAACATTGCTGCACGTTTACAGTTTGCACAAGAGCACCTGGATGTTCCACAGCAGTAGTGGCAAAATATTCTGTGGACAGATGAAACCAAAGTTGAGTTGTTTGTAAGAAAAAGAGGCACAGCACACCAACATCAAAACTTCATCCCAATTGTGAAGTATGGTGGTGGGGGCATCATGGTTTGGGGCTGCTTTGCTGCATCAGGGCCTGGACAGATTGCTATCATCGAAGGAAAAATGAATTCCCAAGTTTATCAAGACATTTTGCAGGAGAACTTAAGGCCATCTGTCCACCAGCTGAAGCTCAACAGAAGATTGGTGTTGCAACAGGACAACGACCCAAAGCATAGAAATAAGTCAACAACAGAATGGCTTAAACAGAAGAAAATACGCCTTCTGGAGTGTCCCAGTCAGAGTCCTGACCTCAACCCGATTGAGATGCTGTGGCATGACCGCAAGAAAGCAATTCACACCAGACATCCCAAGAATATTGCTGAACTGAAACAGTTCTGTAAAGAGGAATGGTCAAGAATTAATCCTGACCGTTGTGCACGTCTGATCTGCAACTAAAGGAAACGTTTGGTTGAAGTTATTGCTGCCAAAGGAGGTTCAACCAGTTATTAAATCCAAGGGTTCACATACTTTTTCCACCTGCACTGTGAATGTTTAGATGGTGTGTTCAATAAAAACATGGTAACATTTAATTCTTTGTGTGTTATTAGTTTAAGCAGACTGTGATTGTT
Organism: Bufo bufo; assembly: GCF_905171765.1. Taxonomy (NCBI): domain Eukaryota; kingdom Metazoa; phylum Chordata; class Amphibia; order Anura; family Bufonidae; genus Bufo; species Bufo bufo. The sequence continues at coordinate 465,062,863 of NC_053391.1, forward strand.
TATTGTTGTGACTTAGATGAAGATCCGATCACATTTTATGACCAATTTGTGCAGAAATCCATATCATTCCAAAGGGTTCACATACTTTTTCTTGCAACTGTATCTTTCTATCTATCTATCTATTTATCTATATCTATATATGTCCATTATACTGTACAATACACTATATCTAAATCACCATACCTCATATGGATCATGGAATAAATAATTATACAATATTACACTAATTATACTATATGTAAATTTATATATAATATAAAGACTGTATTAACATTCAGCCACTATAGGAACATAGCTAATAAATACACTCTGTATCCACTACTTCAGAGAAAAACAAATAATAAATAAAACGAAATATGGAAAACTGCATCAAGATACAAAACAATATACACCTAAAGGATAAAAAAAAACTGATGAATGCAATAATATTGATTGTGTATCTGACATACTTGAAGCAAACTATCTTATTACTTCAAATTGGGACATTCTCTAATAACTTTCTTATCCCCTAAACACTGAAGGTATTTAGATGCAAATCGCGATTCATATGCTAATGCCGCCCTTCATTAAGGTTGCAAGTACATACAAAAGGATCGATTTATGGTGTACATTGCAGTATTATACTTCAGTATCGCTGACTACACTGCCTGCACCTGACTCTGGTGAACAGCTAACGGGGTTAAAAAATAGGGGTGGAGGGGTTAAAAATAGGGCTGGAGGGGTTAAAAATGAATAAAAAATAATTTAGCTCACCTTAATCCACTTGTTCACGCAGCCCGTCTTCTTCTGTGCTGTATTTTCATATAGTACAAGACTACTGGTTGCCTACTCTTGACATGTGTATACTAGATTATGACATTAAAATATAACTTTTATTGATCACTTATTAAATCTTAAATGAATCTATCTAACCTTCTATTAAAACTATCTAATAGAACCTCTAGTGTGCTGTATTGCTTACTAGCTATGCTATTATTATAGTAGCCTGGTAGCGGCGCGCTTGCTCCAGTCACTACTTGTTTTTAGCAGCGTCTAGATTTGTCACATGCAGAGGTCTATACAGTCTAAAACCTTATACACTGCCCCCCGACATGTTTCGCCATGTACATGGCGTCTTCAGGGGCACGGGCAGTAGACTGCCCGTGCCCCTGAAGACGCCATGTACATGGCAAAACATAATTTGTACATGGTCTAGCCTCCAGAAAAGGCTAGCCTGCAGAAAAGAAAATGGCTGTCTACACTTTTTGATGCATGATAATATATATATATATATATATATACATATATATATATATATAAATATATATATATATATACATATATATAAAAAAAAATATATATATATATATATATATATATACACTGCTCAAAAAAATAAAGGGAACACAAAAATAACACATCCTAGATCTGAATTAATTAAATATTCTTCTGAAATACTTTGTTCTTTACATAGTTGAATGTGCTGACAACAAAATCACAAAAAAAAAAAATGGAAATCAAATTTTTTAACCCATGGAGGTCTGGATTTGGAGTCACCCTCAAAATTAAAGTGGAAAAAACACACTACAGGCTGATCCAAACTTTGATGTAATGTCCTTAAAACAAGTCAAAATGAGGCTCAGTAGTGTGTGTGGCATCCACGTGCCTGTATGACCTCCCTACAACGCCTGTGCATGCTCCTGATGAGGTGGCAGACGGTCTCCTGAGGGATCTCCTCCCAGACCTGGACTAAAGCATCTGCCAACTCCTGGACAGTCTGTGGTGCAACGTGACGTTGGTGGATAGAGCGAGACGTGATGTCCCAGATGTGCTCAATTGGATTCAGGTCTGGGGAACGGGCGGGCCAGTCCATAGCATCAATGCCTTCGTCTTGCAGGAACTGCTGACACACTCCAGCCACATGAGGTCTAGCATTGTCTTGCATTAGGAGGAACCCAGGGCCAACCGCACCAGCATATGGTCTCACAAGGGGTCTGAGGATCTCATCTCGGTACCTAATGGCAGTCAGGCTACCTCTGGCGAGCACATGGAGGGCTGTGCGGCCCTCTAAAGAAATGCCACCACACACCATTACTGACCCAATGCCAAACCGGTCATGCTGGAGGATGTTGCAGGCAGCAGAACGTTCTCCACGGCGTCTCCAGACTCTGTCACGTCTGCCACATGTACTCAGTGTGAACCTACTTTCATCTGTGAAGAGCACAGGGCGCCAGTGGCGAATTTGCCAATCTTGCTGTTTTCTGGCAAATGCCAAACGTCCTGCACGGTGTTGGGCTGTAAGCACAACCCCCACCTGTGGACGTCGGGCCCTCATATCACCCTCATGGAGTCTGTTTCTGACCGTTTGAGCAGACACATGCACATTTGAGGCCTGCTGGAGGTCATTTTGCAGGGCTCTGACAGTGCTCCTCCTGTTCGTCCTTGCACAAAGGCGGAGGTAGCGGTCCTGCTGCTGGGTTGTTGCCCTCCTATGGCCTCCTCCACGTCTCCTGATGTACTGGCCTGTCTCCTGATATCGCCTCCATGCTCTGGACACTACGCTGACTGACACAGCAAACCTTCTTGCCACAGCTCGCATTGATGTGCCATCCTGGATAAGCTGCACTACCTGAGCCACTTGTGTAGGTTGTAGACTCCGTCTCATGCTACCACTAGAGTGAAAGCACCGGCAGCATTCAAAAGTGACCAAAACATCAGCCAGGAAGCATAGGAACTGAGAAGTGGTCAGGTCACCACCTGCAGAACCACTCCTTTATTGGGGGTGTCTTGCTAATTGCCTATAATTTCCACCTGTTGTCTATCCCATTTGCACAACAGCATGTGAAATTGATTGTCACTCAGTGTTGCTTCCTAAGTGGACAGTTTGATTTCACAGAAGTGTGATTGACTTAGAGTTACATTGTGTTGTTTAAGTGTTCCCTTTATTTTTTTGAGCAGTGTATATATAGATATATATATTTATATACACGCACAAACATATATATACATACATACATGCATGTATACACATATATGCACACATGTACATTCACATATACAGTACAGAACAAAAGTTTGGACACACCTTCTCATTCAAAGAGTTTTCTTTATTTTCATGACTATGAAAATTGTAGATTCACACTGAAGGCATCAAATCTATGAATTAACACATGTGGAACTATATACATAACAAACAAGTGTGAAACAACTGAAAATATGTCATATTCTAGGTTCTTCAAAGGAGCCACCTTTTGCTTTGATTACTGCTTTGCACACTCTTGGCATTCTCTTGATGAGCTTCAAGAGGTAGTCCCCTGAAATGGTTTTCACTTCACAGGTGTGCCCTGTCAGGTTTAATAAGTGGGATTTCTTGCCTTATAAATGGGGTTGGGACCATCAGTGGCGTTAAGGGAGAAGTCAGGTGGATGCAAAGCTGATAGTCCAACTGAATAGACTGTTAGAATTTGTATTATGGCAAGAAAAAAGCAGCTAAGTAAAGAAAAACGAGTGGCCATCATTACTTTAGGAAATGAAGGTCAGTCAGTCAGCCGAAAAATTGGGAAAACTTTGAAAGTAAGGGCTATTTGAACATGAAGGAAAGTGATGGGGTGCTGCGCCAGATGACCTGGCCTCCACAGTCACCGGACCTGAACCCAATCGAGATGGTTTGGGGTGAGCTGGACTGCAGAGTGAAGGCAAAAGGGCCAACAAGTGCTAAGCATCTCTGGGAACTCCTTCAAGACTGTTGGAAGACCATTTCAGGGGACTACCTCTTGAAGCTCATCAAGAGAATGCCAAGAGTGTGCAAAGCAGTAATCAAAGCAAAAGGTGGCTACTTTGAAGAACCTAGAATATGACATATTTTCAGTTGTTTCACACTTGTTTGTTATGTATATAATTCCACATGTGTTAATTCATAGTTTTGATGCCTTCATAGTCATGAAAATAAAGAAAACTCTTTGAATGAGAAGGTGTGTCCAAACTTTTGGTCTGTACTGTATATATTAAATTTTACTACTGAAAAATGTACTTTACTGTAAATAACCGATCTCACCACTTCATCCCCTGAGCAAATAATTGAATCCTAGTAGAAAGGGGATTAAAAGGTTAATCGACAGGAGGCCAGTGGGGTGCTGCTCAACACCTAATGTCATTGTATTTAATTAATATAAAAAAAATTGCAACATCTCTGTATCCTAATAACAGTAATCTGCCATTTTCTTCACTGCCAGGTCTTTTTATAGCTGGAGCGCTCAATACAGAATATTCAGTGAAAAGGCACCAGCAGTGAAAGGGTCTCCAGCAGGAAAATAACCTGCACTTTCAGCCATCTGCAGACAATACCCCCCTTCCCCTAAACAGGAAGTTCCTTTTGTCTACGGGCTTTCAGTGAATGGGAGGGCAGGGCATCAGTGTGTAGAGAGATAGCGTGCAATCTAATTCACAGACAGCAAGATCCCTGTAGGGGGATAACTGACAATGCATTTTTTGCAAATATAAAAATATATTACAAGTTATATTATAATATAAATAATAATAATATAATTATAATATGTATATATATATATATATATATATGCATATATATATATATATATATATATATATATACACGTATATATATATATATATATATATATATATATATATATAACATCAAAAGGATGAGGCAGCACTCCAAGCATAAAGTGAAAAAATGGTGGATCTTTTATTCCCCTCTGCAACGTTTCAACCGCTCAATGCGGTCTTTCTCAAGCATACAACATGGTGTCATACAAGGGTATATATACCCACAATACATAGCAACAAATCAAGTGACAATGATTCAATTAAAAATATTCTATGAATAAAAAACCAAGTGTAAAATACAACAAGCATCTCAATATTGGGAAAGTTACATCAGTAGTGATTTACATAATATAATACATCATGTGCAGAAATGATAATCATAATACAAACATAACAGTGCATTAATTTGTGAAAATAAGACACATCATTACAATCTGATATCACCTGTGTGTCCGTATTGAAAGTGATCATAATCAATAAGGTTAAAAAGCTCACATGGCGGTGCATGGACCGAGGCGCCAAAGGTCCGCGTCCTCACAGTCGGACCGCGCATGCCCGGAATCCCAGCAACGTCACCCACACAGACGCAGCCCAGCGACGTCACCACGGACATGTGAACAAACACATGACCAATGTGACGATCACGTGACCAGTCCAGGGGAGGCGTCGGGCTACGTCACGGCAGCAAGGCAAGCGTCGCCCGGCCACCGACGTCAGCATTACTGGCGTCGTTGCCCCAGCAACCGCAAGCCAAACACCGCAGGCAATGACGGGCCCAAGCTAGAGAAAAGGGTCGGTGCAGCCAGAATAGAACGGGAGGGGGAGAAACACAGGGCACAATAATCTAAAAAAGAATCAGAGAAACAAACAGACGGGAGCATATAAGCACCCCATACGGTCACTGTATGCAGGTTTAGGAAATAGAGTGAACGTGGTATATAAGTATATCGGCACTGAAAAGGAACACCTTCAAGGTCTGTGCCATACTAATACAGAGAAACAGGGGAACGAGGGCCAGTGGTCCTGTCATTCTCACGACCATGACCACAAGTCCATTACGGGTGCGGGATCAGGGACACGTCCATGCCCAAGAACCCAAACCCAAAACCGTCCCCTAGGCCTCTAGAGTAAAATAATTAGAAAAACCACCACTCATGAAACGAACAACCCTATACAGTCGACCATCATGGTAGATAGTATAAGAAATACTTTGCGCCCCATGGATCTCCTCCATCACCAGAATCTCAACGGAGGAACGTAGAAAAAAGCGCCCGCCATCCATAAACAACGCCATTGGAGCATAGATGACAGAAATCTAGAGAAAGAAAACAAAAAATATTTTTAGAAAAATAGATCTAAAATTAACTGTAAATCCAGTTATCATAATTAAATTATCCCGCACCCGTAATGGACCTGTGGTCATGGTCGTGAGAATGACAGGACCACTGGCCCTCGTTCCCCTGTTTCTCTGTATTAGTATGGCACAGACCTTGAAGGTGTTCCTTTTCAGTGCCGATATACTTATATACCACGCTCACTCTATTTCCTAAACCTGCATACAGTGACCGTATGGGGTGCTTATATGCTCCCGTCTGTTTGTTTCTCTGATTCTTTTTTAGATTATTGTGCCCTGTGTTTCTCCCCCTCCCGTTCTATTCTGGCTGCACCGACCCTTTTCTCTAGCTTGGGCCCGTCATTGCCTGCGGTGTTTGGCTTGCGGTTGCTGGGGCAACGACTCCAGTAATGCTGACGTCGGTGGCCGGGCGACGCTTGCCTCGCCCCGCTGGCGTGACGTAGCCCAACGCCTCCCCTGGACTGGTCACGTGATCGTCACATTGGTCATGTGTTTGTTCACATGTCAGTGGTGACGTCGCTGGGCTGCGTCTGTGTGGGTGACGTTGCTGGGATTCCGGGCATGCGCGGTCCGACTGTGAGGACGCGGACCTTTGGCGCCTCGGTCCATGCACCGCCATGTGAGCTTTTTAACCTTATTGATTATGATCACTTTCAATACGGATACACAGGTGATATCAGATTGTAATGATGTGTCTTATTTTCACAAATTAATGCACTGTTATGTTTGTATTATGATTATCATTTCTGCACATGATGTATTATATTATGTAAATCACTACTGATGTAACTTTCCCAATATTGAGATGCTTGTTGTATTTTACACTTGGTTTTTTATTCATAGAATATTTTTAATTGAATCATTGTCACTTGATTTGTTGCTATGTATTGTGGGTGTGACACCATGTTGTATGCTTGAGAAAGACCGCATTGAGCGGTTGAAACGTTGCAGAGGGGAATAAAATATCCACAATTTTTTCACTTTATGCTTGGAGTGCTGCCTCCTTTTGATGTTATACTTGCATATAGTCGTTTGAGCCTGCGGCTGTGAGGATTACTTGCACCCACATCATCGGTCTTGTGCTGCCGCGATTATGAAGGGAGCGCTAGCAATGCTATATCTGTATACTGCAAATAACCTTTAATATCTAATATTTTTCTAACTTCCACCCATATATATTCTATTGAGTTCAGTATTCTATTTTCTGTGGTGTTTTTCCCCAACATTCCTTACTCCAAAGCCTCTAAGTGATTAATTTCCCCTCTCCATCTCGTTTTCATTAATTCCTCCCTTCCCACTAAACCACTTAAACTTCCCTTTATCTGACTATATTGTGTTATTAAATAATAAAAAAAACAATTAGGAACTGCTAATCCACCCTCTCTTACTGGGAGCTGAAGCACTTCTCTCTTTAACCTAGGAATAGCACCTTTCCAAATAAAATCCCCTATTAAACTATCTAATACCCTAAAGATTTTCTTCGGAAAACTCATTGGGGCATTTTGTAAAACATACAGTATTTTTGGGAGAAAAATAATTTTTGTCAAATTCACCCGACCTTGAATTGACAACGGTAATCTTTTCCAAATAAGTATTTTAGTTCTAAGTTCTTTTATTAAGGGGAGTACATTTAACTTTTCGTATTCTTCTATATTTCTGGAAATTTGTATACCTAAATATTTAAAACTCTTGTGTTTCTCAAGCACATGCACCCTTGAGCCATTCTGTAGTTGCCCCTTCCCTAATAACATCATATGGGATTTCCCCCAATTAATGTTTAAACCTGAAAAAAAATTATTTTTTATCTATTATATCTATTACTCTATTAAACTCATCCCCAGTGTTGTGCATAAATAATAAAATATAATCAGCATAGATTAATAATTTTTCATTTCCTTCCCCATATTGAAAACCTTTAAACTCCCTATCATTTCTTATTATACATGCCAAAGGTTCTATCGCGATAGCAAATAATAATGGAGAGAGAGGGCATCCCTGCCTGGTGTCCCTATAAAGGGCAAAAGGCAGGGACAAGCTCCCATGAACCATCACCCTAGACCTCGGATTGGAGTATATAAGTTGAATCCATCTTCTAAATCCCTCCCCTATAGCAACCCTTTTCAGAACTGCCCATAGATACTCCCACTCAAAACAGTCAAATGCCTTTTGGGCATCCAGTGAAAGTATAGCTTTCTCACCAGTTTCTGTTTTATTAGCTTCAATATTAAGGTACAGCCTTCTTATATTTGAATATATTGTTCTTCCGGGTATAAAACCTGTCTGATCTTCGTGAATTATACCTTTAATCACCTTGGAAAGCCTACCTGCCAAAACCTTTGCCAGAATTTTAACATCCGTGTTTAACAGAGATATTGGTCTATATGAACCAGGGTCTAGTTGTTCTTTACCCTTTTTTGGAATCAATGTAATAATTGCTTCTTTCATTGAGTCTGGTAAATCACCTATTTTTGGGCCTCACACAATGTCGCTCTTGATTCTGGTATTAACACCTGCGCAAAGGTCTTATATATTTCGAAGGGGAGTCCATCGCACCCTGGTGCTTTTACTGGTTTCACCATACCCAAAACCTCTTCTATTTCTAAAATAGATATTTCTTTTTCCAGGAATTCCTTTTGGGCCTTAGATATCTCTCTCAGGACAATCTGATCTAGATATTGGTCCAGATCTTTTTTAGTATATTGTACAATAGACTTATAAAGATCCTGAAAGTAATCCACAAAAACTTTTTTAATTCCCTCAGATGAACTAACTATTCCATCCCTATAATCTCTAATCGCCCCTATCCATGATTTCCCTCTCAGATTTTTTACTATACCTGCTAAAATTTTCCCAATCTTTTCTCCCTCTGAGGCTAGCCGAAATCCTTGGAAGAACAATTCTTTTCTGGTTCTCTCTATCTGGTATGTATTTAACTTTTCATGTTCCTCCTCCCATTTTTTCTTATTATTTCCAGCAGGATTCATTATACATGCTAATCTTGCTTCTTCTAAATTTTTTTCCACTAAATTCTGTTTTTCTTTAGTAATTTTTTTCCAATGATTCACCTTTTTAAACAGAAATCCTCTTAGATATGCCTTGGCGGTATCCCAAACGATCAATTTATTAGCAGAGTTATTTTTTAACTCCATCAATATACTTTCTTTATCTGGAATTAACGATAACCAATGGGGATTTGGATAATGCATAATTGTTGAAGTTGTTAATCATGGAAGAGATGATTAACAACTTCAACAATTATGCATTATCCAAAACATTCGTAAACACAAGTCATTTACCTCCATGATGAAAAAGCGTGGACTTGATGGTCCCCTCTTGATTTTTGTTGGCAAACAGCTCCTTTAACCAATAACAACCCAAACATTTTAAATAAAAAATTTTTTTAAGAAAAAAGATCTTTTTAAACAACAAATAGTATAATAACAACGTTAGTGTTGAGGAACGGTTGAGACGTATGCATATATATCCATGCATGCCTGCAAACACGTGCGGGCATGTATGGTATATATGTGCATACATTTGACATAGCATCATGGGACGATGTGCGCAGATGTGCCCAGCATCTGCGCACGTCTGCCCATGGTGGCCCCTGTGGGAAATATGTGAGGTAGGGGCTTGTGCCTCCTTATGATGTAAAGGCTATTGTAGGGGCTTGTGCTCTCTGATATTCCCCAGGGGCTCATTCATGCCCCTGTGGGAATTCATATATGTACAGTAGGTGAACCCGATTTTGTGTCAATCTCGCCGTATTTCTCGGCGAGATTGAGCACATACGAGCCCCATCGCGGGAGCCAGCGCCGAGCTGGCTTGCCGCGATGGAGAGCAAGCGCGTCATAGAAGAGGCGGGAGATCCGACTTGGATTCCCGCCAATTCTACACGTGTGCGGCGTTTGTTATGAATCCTGAGGGGAAGTCCCCGCCGGATTTTAAATAAAAATCCGGCCTGGGTCCCGCCCTCAGGAGCATACCGGGCCCTTAGGTCTGTTATGGGTTGTAAGGAGAGCCCCCCCTACGCCGAAAAAAAACGGCGTAGGGGGTCCCCCTACAATCCATACCAGACCCGTATCCAAAGCACGCTACCCGGCCAGCCAGGAAGGGAGTGGGGACGAGCGAGCGCCCCCCCCCCCCCCTGAGCCGTACCAGGCTGCATGCCCTCAACATGGGGGGTTGGGTGCTCTGGGGCAGGGGGCGCACTGCGGCCCCCCCACCTCAGAGCACCCTGTCCCCATGTTGATGAGGACAGGGCCCCTTCCCGACAACCCTGGCCGTTGGTTGTCGGGGTATGCGGGCGGGAGGCTTAACGGAATCTGGGAGCCCCCCTTTAATAAGGGGGGCCCCCAGATACCGGCCCCCCACCCTAAGTGAATGAGTATGGGGTACATCGTACCCCTACCCATTCACCTGCAAGAAAAGTGGTAAAAACACAAATAAACCACACAGTGTATTAAAATATTTTATTTTTCTGCTCCGGAGGCCGCCCCCTGTCTTCTTTATTAGCTCTTTTACCAGGGGGGGCTCTTCTTCTTCCGATATCCCGACGGGTCTTCTCCGCTATCCGGGGGGGTCTTCTCAACTCTCCGGGGTTCTCCTTCTGTCTTCTCCTTCTGTCTTGTTGTCTCCTTCTGTCTTCTGTCTCCGGGGGGGGCTCTTCTTCTTCCGATATCCCGACGGGTCTTCTCCGCTATCCGGGGGGGTCTTCTCAACTCTCCGGGGTTCTCCTTCTGTCTTCTCCTTCTGTCTTGTTGTCTCCTTCTGTCTTCTGTCTCCGGGGGGGGCTCTTCTTCTTCCGATATCCCGACGGGTCTTCTCCGCTATCCGGGGGGGTCTTCTCAACTCTCCGGGGTTCTCCTTCTGTCTTCTCCTTCTGTCTTGTTGTCTCCTTCTGTCTTCTGTCTCCGGGGGGGGCTCTTCTTCTTCCGATATCCCGACGGGTCTTCTCCGCTATCCGGGGGGGTCTTCTCAACTCTTCGGGGTTCTCCTTCTGTCTTCTCCTTCTGTTCTTCTTCTGTCTTCTCCTTCTGTTCTTCTTCTGTCTTCTCCTTCCTTCTTGTTGTCTCGGCGCACCCCGGTTCTTCGTCTCGCGAGACTCGGCGCACCCCGATTCTTCTCTCTGTTGTTGACTCGGCGCACCCCGGTTCTTCGTCTCGCGAGACTCGGCGCACCCCGATTCTTCGTCTCGCGAGATGAAGAACCGGGGTGCGCCGAGTCAACAACAGAGAGAAGAATCGGGGTGCGCCGAGACAACAAGAAGGAAGGAGAAGACAGAAGAAGAACAGAAGGAGAAGACAGAAGGAGAACCCAGAAGAGTTGAGAAGACCCCCCCGGATAGCGGAGAAGACCCGTCGGGATATCGGAAGAAGAAGAGCCCCCCCCGGAGACAGAAGACAGAAGGAGACAACAAGACAGAAGGAGAAGACAGAAGGAGAACCCCGGAGAGTTGAGAAGACCCCCCCGGATAGCGGAGAAGACCCGTCGGGATATCGGAAGAAGAAGAGCCCCCCCCGGAGACAGAAGACAGAAGGAGACAACAAGACAGAAGGAGAAGACAGAAGGAGAACCCCGGAGAGTTGAGAAGACCCCCCCGGATAGCGGAGAAGACCCGTCGGGATATCGGAAGAAGAAGAGCCCCCCCTGGTAAAAGAGCTAATAAAGAAGACAGGGGGCGGCCTCCGGAGCAGAAAAATAAAATATTTTAATACACTGTGTGGTTTATTTGTGTTTTTACCACTTTTCTTGCAGGTGAATGGGTAGGGGTACGATGTACCCCATACTCATTCACTTAGGGTGGGGGGCCGGTATCTGGGGGCCCCCTTTAATAAGGGGGGCCCCCAGATTCCGTTAAGCCTCCCGCCCGCATACCCCGACAACCAACGGCCAGGGTTGTCGGGAAGGGGCCCTGTCCTCATCAACATGGGGACAGGGTGCTCTGAGGTGGGGGGGCCGCAGTGCGCCCCCTGCCCCAGAGCACCCAACCCCCCATGTTGAGGGCATGCAGCCTGGTACGGCTCAGGAGGGGGGGGGGGGGCGCTCGCTCGTCCCCACTCCCTTCCTGGCTGGCGGGGGGCGGGGGTTTGGATACGGGTCTGGTATGGATTGTAGGGGGACCCCCTACGCCGTTTTTTTCGGCGTAGGGGGGGCTCTCCTTACAACCCATAACAGACCCTAAGGGCCCGGGTATGCTCCTGAGGGCGGGACCCAGGCCGGATTTTTATTTAAAATCGGCGGGGACTTCCCCCTCAGGATTCATAACAAACGCCGCACACGTGTAGAATTGGCGGGAATCCAAGTCGGATCTCCCGCCTCTTCTATGACGCGCTTGCTGGGATGTGCTGTCGCTATCCCAGTGAGTGCGAGATCTCGGCACCACGTCGCGAGTATCAGCGCGCGCTGTCGTGCTGAATACCACAATGTCACAAACACCTACTGTATGTGCCCCCTTAATAGATATATCCTATAATGCCCCCTGTATCCCTATAATGCCCACTTATCATATATATCCCCATACCATATAAACCCCCCCCTCCCTACATGGAACAGATGCATCAATGTAAATGTGCCCAAGCATTTACATTGATGTAATCTGGGTGAAGGCGCCAGGATGACCGGACAAGGTCGGTCATTCGGTGGACTCAAAAGGATTCAAATTCAATAGAATTTGAATCCTTTTGTTCTAATTATCTGCGGCCCTGCTGGAGATAATTAGGCATAATAGAGAGAGAGGAGATACCTCCGCTCACTTATTATGCGCCATTCTGGCATCGCACTTACTATTGCGATGTCCGGAATGCTGAGAGCCCCCTGGTGCCGCGGAGAGTGCGGGCACCGGGGGATAAATATCCGGCGGCCCCGGCACTCTGGAGCTAGGATCGGGACCCCCCACCCACCTGAAGAGGAGCTCATTCCGTGCGCTCCAGAAGAGTTAGAGTCTGGGCCCCCACCTGATAGAGCGCAATCTGCGCTTCAGGTTAAGGGCCCGACCGGACCGTCCCCTCTGCAGCCCTTACCCCCCCCTTCAGGAGGAAGAGCGCGATAGTCGGCACTCGACAGAAGTGCCTGGCTGCCCCCTCCTGAAGGACTGGACCCAGGAGAGCGCATCGGCGCTCAGGACAGCCTGACGGACCCCTGCCGTCTCTACCCCACTGACCTGGAGAGGAGAGAGGATGGGACCCCCCCCCCCCACCCCTGGACGAACGAGCAAGTATACTAGAATCGTTTAACCCTTAAAGTCCCCTGTGCAGTCTGTTCTGTGGCCCTATTTGTACCCTAATCCACCCCTATCCCACCAACGAACCCCCACTACCCCACCTACGAACCCCCCACTCCCACCTGGTTACCCCTGGAACCCTATTAAATCCCCTGATCTCTCCCCTGGTTACCCCTGGAACCCTATACCCCCCTAAAACCCCAGGTAGACCCTGATTAACCCCTGGTGGTTACCCTGGTTCCCTGCTTGGTTGTCTGTCCTGTAGAGCATGCTTCTGCTCTGCCAAACAAATCCTTTTAACCCTTCGTCATACCCCGTAGGGACAGTGAATAGTCAAGGTGGGGTGGATTGTTAATATACTTGTATGTGTGAACTGTGTAGTTAGTTTCATGGGTGGAATTGGGAATGTGTAGTGTAGTTTAGGATTGTATATTTAGTGCTGTATTGTAGTGTACTGCGTTGCGTAGTGTCTTGTTAGTATTGCGTGCGTAGTGTCTTGTTAGTGTATTGCGTGGTGTAATAAATACCGTTATATTTGTACCCTTTTGTGTAGCGTTGTACTTGTTAGCCGTTAGCGAGTTAGTAAGGCGCATGCAGTTAGTGTAGTGATTTAGTGTAAGCATAGCGAAGTATTGTTATTATTATATAAAGGCATAAATGGGCGGAGTTATCACTAGATGGTTCCTCCCCATTTATGAATATTAATTATTGATATTTGCATAAATATTGGTGATTAATATTCTCCCTTTACATTGGCGAGCCAGGCCCACTGCGTGGATTTTGCGCTTATTTTTGGTCTTAAGGCTGAGGGTCGCTAGTACTGTGAATTAGCGAGGCAGGAGAGACGCGGTCAGCGGAGCGTCTGAGCGTCTAGTACCCGATAATTCGTACAGGAGAAGCGATACTTCCTTAGAGTACCGGAAATAAAACAAAATCTTTTGCAGAGAATCTACAATTGTTCTGTGTACTAATATTTTTGTATTTGCTTTACACGGTCACCGTCGCTGGAGAAGACAGCACCAACAAGAAGATGGAGGCTCAGAAAAATGTCACTGCATGCTCAAGTGATTGCAAGGGAGAAGACACGTCATGAAGGAGATCCATCTTCGTGGGAGCGGCGTACAAGTCAGGCTGGGTCGGGAGAGGCGCTCCGGGAAAATGGACTTCTTCCAAGCAGCTGCGAGGTACGGCGCCAAGGAGAAGATGGACACTCATCAAACGGTGAGTATGGACTTCCCCACACTGCAACACTTGAGCAGACACAGCACAATTTAACCCCATCCTCCCCACTACATACAAGTCAGCAGAAAAGCTGTGGTCCAATTTGTTAGACAGGCTCTGTAGTTCTGACAAGCTTTGTTTAACAAACGGACGGATGTGAACAAGGCCACCAAACGGCTTCGGATGCTAGCCAAAACTCGTTCATACAGTTTGAGGCTAGCATCTGTAAGCCAAAGGAAGTGGCGCTGGTTGTCTCAGTCAACGGAGACAATTCCTCCGGCCATTCAATGCCAGTGCTGTGCCAGTAATTCGGACAGGTTTCGACATTGCAGGCACCAGCTGGCAGAGAATGTGCAGTCTACTGTTGACCGAGTGCGCAGGTGGTAGGATAGAGTCACAGTTAGTAGAGTGCAGAGGCAGAAGGAGGAAATTGAGGCTAAGTTGACTCAGTCTTATACTGAGGTCAAGGCCTTCAAGGAGCGGACTGCCTCTACTGACGTGACGGTAGCCAAATTAAAGGGCTCAGGTTGCTGTAAGGTCCCAGCTAATGTCTGGCATGCAACAGGTTATCACCAAGTTGGTGCCGGCCCTTTCTTTTTCCGTAAAGCCAGGGTCGGAATCTCCCAAAATGTTGCCCTGTGCAGGGGCCACAAGGGGGGGAGAGTAGTCTGTGACTGGTCTGATCATCAGGTCAAGCCGGTCCAGACTAACAGAGATTTTCCTCCTGACTTTGGGAAAAGAACTGTGAAGAGTGCGTCCCTGAGGATGGAACAATTCAGGAGAAGGGAGCACGGCTGCAGTGTAGATGGACCTGGGCCATGCAGAGCAAGCATCAGATGTTTTGCATGTGGTGGCCTAGGTCACATAGCGAGACACTGCAAAAACAGATAGGAACATAACACACAGGACAGGAAACCAAGTCACGTGTTTCAGGTGTGGGAACAAGGACACATTGCAAGGAATTGCCCTTGTGCAAGTAATTGCAATGTGTCCAACAGTATCAGCCAGGTAACAAATTGTGCAGTGGGGTCTAGTCAGCCTGGCCATAACGGGGTTACCTCTCGGCAGCATCACCAGCTGCTGAGGGGTCAGAGTGGCCAAGCTAGGCTAGGCAACATTTGACACCCCTGTACTATTTGTTACACCGTTTGTTCCCTGTGTATGTCCATGTTGTGTGTTTTTGTTATCTGTTTGTAAGTTTTTCTTGATGTTGATGGTGGTAGTCCTTGTCTACGGATGTGTTCCACCATGCTGATTTATGTAGTGTTGTAAGTCCCGTCTGCTGTCTTTGTTTTATTCTGTGTCCCCTTGGAGTGGAACAGTGTTATACTGTGGATAGAGAACGTATAGGTTCGCGAGCAGATAATATCACACGGGAAATCCTACACAAAGGATGATGTGATATTATTCTGGGCAGCCAGGGTCTTGGATCGATACAGATAGCGCTGTTGTGCTCCAGGTTTTCGGTAGGGCTGTGTTGCGCTGGGGACTGGGGCGGACAGACAACATTGGTGTAATGTTGTGCTGCGCACTTAATTCTAGTCCGGTCAGGTAGCACAGCTCTGATAGGGATTGGACGCAGAGTGTTTAGCAGCAAAGTGTGGACTGTGTTCTTGTGTTGTGGGGTCCTGGGGAGCCAGGGCATGACTATGCCATTGGTTCTGCGGGCCTCCACAAGACGGGATCACAGGGGGAAATCAGCCTGGGTACACATGAGTGGACAGGGATGCGGTGCCATCAATAACAAGATGGTGCTTTGTCCACAGAACTCCAGTTATCCTAACCTAGTAGGGTGGCCATCCTTATCTGTTGGTGCAGAGGGATGTGCAGCAGAGGACTCAATCCTCTGAAGGTAGGGTGTTAAGACACCAGTGTTGGGATAACGAGGGGTCCTGTGAGATAAAGGGCAGCCCAATACCTTTCTCTACCCATGGGTCAAAGGTATTGGGGCTGGGAATTTTCACATTAATTGCACTGTTAGGGGAGAAATTCCCCTGGGAGCGCCTGGTGTTTTCTTCTGCCATAGGTGTGATTTTATATGGAGCGGAAGAAAAACTCAGGAGATGCCACAGAAGAGGCCAGCTATTCCCCCTGACACTGTTGTGAAGCTCCAGAGGATCCCACTGGATTTTGGCAACTAAGCGACCTCTGCCTAGAGCTGTTCTAGAGAAGACTGTGCCACAATCCAGCGGGAACATTATTTAAGGCTCTGGAGGAAGATTTGGGAGACGTTCGGGTGGAAGAACTTATCACTTGTTTCACCCAATGAAACTTCTTCTGGTTCTGGTCATCGTAATCGGAGGGTCAAGGGACTTACTGACCAAATACACCAGAACCAGACAGAACTTTACAGAACTATCCGGAGGAGGAGGCTCAGGACATAACTCCAACTTTGTCCTGTAGCCAAATATTTTATTGACACTTTGTTTCCTATGAGGGTTCGGGACGTAGAACTTGTACTACACTGAAACCCCATAACAAATTGTATTGTGTATATATATTGATTATGTTTGTTGGTTGATTGTGTACCCATGGACACTCTAGGTACAAATGTGTGACAGCCTATACCCAGGGAAACTCGCCAAACGCATTGCGGTGAGTTATAATTTGGCTGTACACATTTGCATCCTATAGTCGTTTCCCATTGACACAGGGGTCTGCGACCTACCTGTGTCTTTGGAGGTGTAGAGAGATGCCAGGTTGCATGAGTCTCTATGGGTACACATACATATAATGATTTTGGTGGTGTTGGGAGGGATGTGACATGTGTTTTGTGTGAATGGGGATAAGGTTAGGTCACGATAGGGACAGGCATCATTCATTTGCCACCTTGAACCCTGGAACGGTGAGGTTCTTAAGGGAAGGGCTGGAGGTGTAGTGTGGCGGAGGTGTTCTCCGCAGTAGAATTTAGGTACTATGACATCACCGCTTAAGAGTCTGACCTGCCTTGTAAAGACCTATTAATCTGTCCACGGAGAACCGCACCCATCAAGATGGAAACAGAATTGGATAGAAGAAAGTTTGGGACAAAGACTGTAAGTGTGAACCCGCTCCAGATAGGCAGGGGGGGCGAAGATACCTGAAGATCGGCAGAAATTACCGACGAGACTGTGGGGGTGTGGCCACTTCAAAGTGGGGGTGGCCAACACAAGAGCCTGTATAGAAAGGTAAAGAACTGAACGGGTGACCCGCTCCCAGAATGTGGGGGGGACGAAGATACCTGACGATCGGCCAGAATTACCGCGAGACAGTGGGGGTGTGGTCACTCCAAAGTGGGGGTGGCCAACACTAAAAGACTGTTAAAGAGACTGTGGGTGTGTGGTATCCTAAAGATGTCAAGAAGAAGACGGTGTATTCTGTGGATGGAGACGCCTGGTTACGTTGAAGGCAGGTCGGAGGTGTCTCAGTGCGCTATGGGTTTGCTGACTAGGTACCTACTAGGGTCATCTTACTCAGTCCTTCCTGAACTGTTACCAAGAGGGGGGTTGAGGGGGCAAATATATCTCAACCCGTTCCCCCATTATATTGTCGTATTATATTCCGACAACAGGGGGATTGTTGAGGAACGGTTGAGACGTATGCATATATATCCATGCATGCCTGCAAACACGTGCGGGCATGTATGGTATATATGTGCATACATTTGACATAGCATCATGGGACGATGTGCGCAGATGTGCCCAGCATCTGCGCACGTCTGCCCATGGTGGCCCCTGTGGGAAATATGTGAGGTAGGGGCTTGTGCCTCCTTATGATGTAAAGGCTATTGTAGGGGCTTGTGCTCTCTGATATTCCCCAGGGGCTCATTCATGCCACTGTGGGAATTCATATATGTATGTGCCCCCTTAATAGATATATCCTATAATGCCCCCTGTATCCTATAATGCCCACTTATCATATATATCCCCATACCATATAAACCCCCCCTCGCTACATGGACACAGATGCATCAATGTAAATGTGCCCCAAGCATTTACATTGATGTAATCTGGGTGAAGGCGCCAGGATGACCGGACAAGGTCCGGTCATTCTGGTGGACTCAAAAGGATTCAAATTCAATAGAATTTGAATCCTTTTGTTCTAATTATCTGCGGCCCTGCTGGAGATAATTAGGCATAATAGAGAGAGAGGAGATACCTTCGCTCACTCTATTATGCGCATTCTGGCATCGCAATTACTATTGCGATGTCCGGAATGCTGAGAGCTACAGGCGGGAGATCAAAGGATCTCCCGCCTGTCAGCAAGTGCACGCGGCCCTGCGGCGCGCGTGCAGGGACGCGCGGGCAGGCGCGGTGACGTCATCTCACCGCGCCGGCCCACGTGTCCTGGACGGCAGTGCGCGCGCCCCCTGGTGCCGCGGGAGTGCGGGCCACCGGGGGATAAATATCCGGCGGCCCCGGCACTCTGGAGCTAGGATCGGGACCCCCCCCCCCACCTGAAAGAGGAGCTCTTCCGGCGCTCCAGAAGAGTTAGAGTCTGGGCCCCCACCTGATAGAGCGCATCTGCGCTCAGGTTAAGGGCCCGACCGGACCCGTCCTCTGCAGCCCTTACCCCCCCTTCAGGAGGAGAGCGCGATATTCGGCACTCGACAGAAGTGCCTGGCTGCCCCCTCCTGAAGGACTGGACCCAGGAGAGCGCATCGGCGCTCAGGACAGCCTGACCGGACCCCTGCCGTCTCTACCCCACCTGACCTGGAGAGGAGAGAGGATCGGGACCCCCCCCCCCACCCCCTGGACGAACGAGCAAGTATACTAGAATCGATTAACCCTTAAGTCCCCTGTGCAGTCTGTTCCTGTGGCCCTATTTGTACCCCTAATCCACCCCTATCCCACCAACGAACCCCCACTACCCCACCTACGAACCCCCACTCACCCCTGGTTACCCCTGGAACCCTATATATCCCCTGATCTCTCCCCTGGTTACCCCTGGAACCCTATACCCCCCTAAACACCCCAGGTAGACCCTGATTAACCCCTGGTGGTTACCCTGGTTCCCTGCCTTGGTTGTCTGTCCTGTAGAGCATGCTTCTGCTCTGCAAACAAATCCTTTTAACCCTTCGTCATACCCCGTAGGGACAGTGAATAGTCAGGTGGGGTGGATTGTAATATACTTGTATGTGTGAACTGTGTAGTTAGTTCATGGGTGGAATTGGGAATGTGTAGTGTAGTTTAGGATTGTATATTTAGTGCTGTATTGTAGTGTATTGCGTGCGTAGTGTCTTGTTAGTATTGCGTGCGTAGTGTATTGTTAGTGTATTGCGTGGTGTAATAAATACCGTTATATTTGTACCCTTTTGTGTAGCGTGTACTTGTTAGCGGTAGCGAGTTAGTAAGGTGCATGCAGTTAGTGTAGTGATTTAGTGTAAAGCATAGCGAAGGTATTGTTATTATTATATAAAGGCATAAATGGGCGGAGTTATCACTAGATGGTTCCTCCCATTTATGAATATTAATTATTGATATTTGCATAAATATTGGTGATTAATATTCTCCCTTTACATTGGCGAGCCAGGCCCACTGCGTGGATTTTGCGCTTATTTTTGGTCTTAAGGCTGAGGGTCGCTAGTACTGTGAATTAGCGGGCAGGAGAGACGCGGTCAGCGGAGCGTCTGAGCGTCTAGTACCCGATAATTCGTACAGGAGAAGCGATACTTCCCTTAGAGTACCGGAAATAAAACAAAATCTTTTGCAGAGAATCTACAATTGTTCTGTGTACTAATATTTTTGTATTTGCTTTACACGGTCACCGTCGCTGGGAGAAGACAGCACCAACAAGAAGATGGAGGCTCAGAAAAATGTCACTGCATCGCTCAAGTGATTGCAAGGGAGAAGACACGTCACTGAAGGAGATCCATCTTCGTGGGAGCGGCGTACAAGTCAGGCTGGTCGGGAAGAGGCGATCCGGGAAAATGGACTTCTTCCAAGCAGCTGCGAGGTACGGCGCCAAGGAGAAGATGGACACTCATCAAACGGTGAGTATGGACTTCCCCACACTGCAACACTTGAGCAGACACAGCACATTTAACCCCATCCTCCCCACTACATACAAGTCAGCAGAAATGCTGTGGTCCAATTTGTTAGCACAGGCTTGTAGTTATGACAAGCTTTGTGTTAACAAACGGACGGTGTTGAACAAGGCCACCAAACGGCTTCGGATGCTAGCCAAACTCGTTCATACGTTTGAGGCTAGCATCTGTAAGCCAAAGGAAGTGGCGCTGGTGTCTCAGTCAACGGAGACAATTCCTCCGGCCATTCACTGCCAGTGCTGTGCCAGTAATTCGGACCAGGTTTCGACATTGCAGGCACAGCTGGCAGAGAATGTGCAGTCTACTGTTGACCGAGATGCGCAGGTGGCTAGGATAGAGTCACAGTTAGTAGAGCTGCAGAGGCAGAAGGAGGAAATTGAGGCTAAGTTGACTCAGTCTTATACTGAGGTCAAGGCCTTCAAGGAGCGGACTGCCTCTACTGACGTGACGGTAGCCAAATTAAAGGCTCAGGTTGCTGTAAGGTCCCAGCTAATGTCTGGCATGCAACAGGTTATCACCAAGTTGGTGCCGGCCCTTTCTTTTTCCGTAAAGCCAGGGTCGGAATCTCCCAAAATGTTGCCCTGTGCAGGGCCACAAGGGGGGAGAGTAGTCTGTGACTGGTCTGATCATCAGGTCAAGCCGGTCCAGACTAACAGAGATTTTTCCCTGACTTTGGGAAAAAGAACTGTGAAGAGTGCGTCCCTGAGGATGGAACAATTCAGGAGAAGGGAGCACGGCTGCAGTGTAGATGGACCTGGGCCATGCAGAGCAAGCATCAGATGTTTTGCATGTGGTGGCCTAGGTCACATAGCGAGACACTGCAAAACAGATAGGAACATAACACACAGGACAGGAAACCAAGTCACGTGTTTCAGGTGTGGGAACAAAGGACACATTGCAAGGAATTGCCCTTGTGCAAGTAATTGCAATGTGTCCAACAGTATCAGCCAGGTAACAAATTGTGCAGTGGGGTCTAGTCAGCCTGGCCATAACGGGGTTACTCTCGGCAGCATCACCAGCTGCTGAGGGGTCAGAGTGGCCAAGCTAGGCTAGGCAACATTTGACACCCCTGTACTATTTGTTACACCGTTTGTTCCCTGTGTATGTCCATGTTGTGTGTTTTTGTTATCTGTTTGTAAGTTTTTCTTGATGTTGATGGTGGTAGTCCTTGTCTACGGATGTGTTCCACCATGCTGATTTATGTAGTGTTGTAAGTCCCGTCTGCTGTCTTTGTTTTATTCTGTGTCCCCTTGGAGTGGAACAGTGTTATACTGTGGATAGAGAACGTATAGGTTCGCGAGCAGATAATATCACACGGGAAATCCTACACAAAGGATGATGTGATATTATTCTGGGCAGCCAGGGTCTTGGATCGATACAGATAGCGCTGTTGTGCTCCAGGTTTTCGGTAGGGCTGTGTTGCGCTGGGGACTGGGGCGGACAGACAACATTGGTGTAATGTTGTGCTGCGCACTTAATTCTAGTCCGGTCAGGTAGCAAGCTCTGATAGGGATTGGACGCAGAGTGTTTGGCAGCAAAGTGTGGACTGTGTTCTTGTGTTGTGGGGTCCTGGGGAGCCAGGGCATGACTATGCCATTGGTTCTGCGGGCCTCCACAAGACGGGAATCACAGGGGAAATCAGCCTGGGTACACATGAGTGGACAGGGATGCGGTGCCATCAATAACAAGATGGTGCTTTGTCCACAGAACTCCAGTTATCCTAACCTAGTAGGGTGGCCATCCTTATCTGTTGGTGCAGAGGGATGTGCAGCAGAGGACTCAATCCTCTGAAGGTAGGGTGTTAAGACACCAGTGTTGGGATAACGAGGGGTCCTGTGAGATAAAGGGCAGCCCAATACCTTTCTCTACCCATGGGTCAAAGGTATTGGGGCTGGGAATTTTCACATTAATTGCACTGTTAGGGGAGAAATTCCCCTGGGAGCGCCTGGTGTTTTCTTCTGCCATAGGTGTGATTTTATATGGAGCGGAAGAAAACTCAGGAGATGCCACAGAAGAGGCCAGCTATTCCCCCTGACACTGTTGTGAAGCTCCAGAGGATCCCACTGGATTTTGGCAACTAAGCGACCTCTGCCTAGAGCTGTTCTAGAGAAGACTGTGCCACAATCCAGCGGGAACATTATTTAAGGCTCTGGAGGAAGATTTGGGAGACGTTCTGGTGGAAGAACTTATCACTTGTTTCACCCAATGAAACTTCTTCTGGTTCTGGTCATCGTAATCAGAGGGTCAAGGGACTTACTGACCAAATACACCAGAACCAGACAGAACTTTACAGAACTATCCGGAGGAGGAGGCTCAGGACATAACTCCAACTTTGTCCTGTAGCCAAATATTTTATTGACACTTTGTTTCCTATGAGGGTTCGGGACGTAGAACTTGTACTACACTGAAACCCCATAACACATTGTATTGTGTATATATATTGATTATGTTTGTTGGTTGATTGTGTACCCATGGACACTCTAGGTACAAATGTGTGACAGCCTATACCCAGGGAAACTCGCCAAACGCATTGCGGTGAGTTATAATTTGGCTGTACACATTTGCATCCTATAGTCGTTTCCCATTGACACAGGGGTCTGCGACCTACCTGTGTCTTTGGAGGTGTAGAGAGATGCCAGGTTGCATGAGTCTCTATGGGTACACATACATATAATGATTTTGGTGGTGTTGGGAGGGATGTGACATGTGTTTTGTGTGAATGGGGATAAGGTTAGGTCACGATAGGGACAGGCATCAATCATTTGCCACCTTGAACCCTGGAACGGTGAGGTTCTTAAGGGAAGGGCTGGAGGTGTAGTGTGGCGGAGGTGTTCTCCGCAGTAGAATTTAGGTACTATGACATCACCGCTTAAGAGTCTGACCTGCCTTGTAAAGACCTATTAATCTGTCCACGGGAGAACCGCACCCATCAAGATGGAAACAGACATTGGATAGAAGAAAGTTGGGACAAAGACTGTAAGTGTGAACCCGCTCCAGAATTGGGGGGGCGAAGATACCTGAGATCGGCAGAATTACCGAGAGACTGTGGGGGTGTGGTCACTCCAAAGTGGGGTGGCCAACACTACAAGGACTGTTAAAGAGACTGTGGGTGTGTGGTATCCTAAAGATGTCAAGAAGAAGACGGTGTATTCTGTGGATGGAGACGCCTGGTTACGTTGAAGGGCAGGTCGGAGGTGTTAGTGCGCTATGGGTGATGACTAGGTACCTAAGGGTCATATTACTTCAGTCCTTCCTGAACTGTTACCAAGAGGGGGGTTGAGGGGGCAAATATATCTCAACCGTTCCCCCATTATATTGTCGTATTATATTCCGACAACAGGGGGATTGTTGAGGAACGGTTGAGACGTATGCATATATATCCATGCATGCCTGCAAACACGTGCGGGCATGTATGGTATATATGTGCATACATTTGACATAGCATCATGGGACGATGTGCGCAGATGTGCCCAGCATCTGCGCACGTCTGCCCATGGTGGCCCCTGTGGAAATATGTGAGGTAGGGGCTTGTGCCTCCTTATGATGTAAAGGCTATTGTAGGGGCTTGTGCTCTCTGATATTCCCCAGGGGCTCATTCATGCCACTGTGGGAATTCATATATGTATGTGCCCCCTTAATAGATATATCCTATAATGCCCCCTGTATCCTATAATGCCCACTTATCATATATATCCCCATACCATATAAACCCCCCCTCCCTACATGGACACAGATGCATCAATGTAAATGTGCCCCAAGCATTTACATTGATGTAATCTGGGTGAAGGCGCCAGGATGACCGGACAAGGTCCGGTCATTCTGGTGGACTCAAAAGGATTCAAATTCAATAGAATTTGAATCCTTTTGTTCTAATTATCTGCGGCCCTGCTGGAGATAATTAGGCATAATAGAGAGAGAGGAGATACCTTCGCTCACTCTATTATGCGCATTCTGGCATCGCAATTACTATTGCGATGTCCGGAATGCTGAGAGCTACAGGCGGGAGATCAAAGGATCTCCCGCCTGTCAGCAAGTGCACGCGGCCCTGCGGCGCGCGTGCAGGGACGCGCGGGCAGGCGCGGTGACGTCATCTCACCGCGCCGGCCCACGTGTCCTGGACGGCAGTGCGCGCGCCCCCCTGGTGCCGCGGGAGTGCGGGCCACCGGGGGATAAATATCCGGCGGGCCCCGGCACTCTGGAGCTAGGATCGGGACCCCCCCCCCCACCTGAAAGAGGAGCGCGTCCGGCGCTCCAGAAGAGTTAGAGTCTGGGCCCCCACCTGATAGAGCGCATCGGCGCTCAGGTTAAGGGCCCGACCGGACCCGTCCTCTGCAGCCCTTACCCCCCCTTCAGGAGGAGAGCGCGATATTCGGCACTCGACAGAAGTGCCTGGCTGCCCCCTCCTGAAGGACCGGACCCAGGAGAGCGCATCGGCGCTCAGGACAGCCTGACCGGACCCCTGCCGTCTCTACCCCACCTGACCTGGAGAGGAGAGAGGATCGGGACCCCCCCCCACCCCCTGGACGAACGAGCAAGTATACTAGTATCGATTAACCCTTAAGTCCCCTGTGCAGTCTGTTCCTGTGGCCCTATTTGTACCCCTAATCCACCCCTATCCCACCAACGAACCCCCACTACCCCACCTACGAACCCCCACTCACCCCTGGTTACCCCTGGAACCCTATATATCCCCTGATCTCTCCCCTGGTTACCCCTGGAACCCTATACCCCCCTAAACACCCCAGGTAGACCCTGATTAACCCCTGGTGGTTACCCTGGTTCCCTGCCTTGGTTGTCTGTCCTGTAGAGCATGCTTCTGCTCTGCAAACAAATCCTTTTAACCCTTCGTCATACCCCGTAGGGACAGTGAATAGTCAGGTGGGGTGGATTGTTAATATACTTGTATGTGTGAACTGTGTAGTTAGTTCATGGGTGGAATTGGGAATGTGTAGTGTAGTTTAGGATTGTATATTTAGTGCTGTATTGTAGTGTACTGCGTGCGTAGTGTCTTGTTAGTATTGCGTGCGTAGTGTATTGTTAGTGTATTGCGTGGTGTAATAAATACCGTTATATTTGTACCCTTTTGTGTAGCGTGTACTTGTTAGCGGTAGCGAGTTAGTAAGGCGCATGCAGTTAGTGTAGTGATTTAGTGTAAAGCATAGCGAAGGTATTGTTATTATTATATAAAGGCATAAATGGGCGGAGTTATCACTAGATGGTTCCTCCCATTTATGAATATTAATTATTGATATTTGCATAAATATTGGTGATTAATATTCTCCCTTTACAGTTAGCAACTACATACAAAAGTGATTTTACATTGACACATTTGGAATATTTAGATCTAACAATTAACAAGAAAAACGCATTGAGGCATTTTATTAAACGCAACACTACCGCAAGAAAAACTAAATGAATGGACGGCAAATACAGTATGTGATAGTATAAAAAGACATATTATCCAATTGAGATAAAGGGATATTGTATACGTATCACCACAATGGAATTTTTGAAGTACACACCGTAACAGATACATAGAATCTACAACAATAGGTCACAGTATTTATAAAAACCGCAACAATATATTATGGCATCTATAATCTATACATAAATAATATTGTGAATTTTTGCCTTGGTTTGTTGTGTACTTCTATTTACCAGTGTTGCATTGCATGTATTTTAACAATGTATGAATAAGTCTCTACTTATACATATATATAAAAATAAGGCAATATGATCTTAATCAACATACTGAGATTCCAATTAGGACTATACAGAAATCCATTACACATCTTTAGTACAACACAATCAAGTTAATTTGCACCATACCTAAGAAGGTATATAAACTGGCCAAATTCATGAGAAAAATTACCACTGAGGGAGAAGTCTTAGTTAACTCCGAAACGCGTATGGTAATATGATCAACAATTCTCATGAAATAAGCAACAAGACCGAAAATTGAAGCGCTTCAAGTAATCAACAGGGAGAGGGATCAGTGACGCGACTTATAAAGGAAACGCCGAAAAACCGCATATTCAGTGGAACCTGGTCTTGTGCTACATTGAGTATATGCACAAGAATGCTACCAGGGATTCAGTGTTACGGCACATCCGCAGTTAGTTACCGAGGACCCCCAAGCCCTATATGAGACGAATACCGCTGACAATACTCCTGGAGGCTAGACCATTGCCTGCAACGACCGAGCTACACGTGGGACGCCACGGCATAGGCAGTAAAGCCGACAAATCCCCCGGAACAGTGAGTAAACCAATGCTGAACTTATATGCAAACAGCGATATTTGAGATACCATACAAACCATTAGAGACGATCGCAAAAGTAACTGATCCAATTGAGCAAGTATAATCGATTCAACTGAGTACTCAAAAAGACTATCAGTATAAAATAAATGCACGTCTCACCTCAATACCAGCTAGGTTGGTGAGGCTACCGGACAGACGCTGCTATCTACACCAAGTCACTTTATTGGGATCACTACCTATGTGCATCAAGGATATATAGAGACTTTTTACCTTTCTATGTGATATATAAGTTTTTATGTGAATTTTATGAGATATTTTGTATTTTATTACAGATTTTATATTCCTATAAATATTCTGAATGTTATAAAATAAATACATATTGTTCCAAACATTTCTCCATGTGCAACCAAGTGTAGGTGTGCCCTACTACTTTATTCTATTTCACATATGCGAATTAGCATATATTATATCTGCTGGCTTCAGATAGGCTTAGTGTTTAGGAAGGAAAGGTAATGTGTATACCCTTGGATTTCTGAGAAAGGTATTCAAACTAACTTTCCGTCAAAAAAAAAAAAAAGACCACTGAGCTTATATGATGCCAGCAGATGTAAAAAATGCCAATTTTTATATACATTTATCAGAAACGCAGAGCAGATGAAGGTGTCAACGAAATGTGCATTGAAGTAACATTATCCCCAAGGTGAACATGTACTATGAATATGTGATGTCTATTAGAAAACTTTTGCCAGTAGTTTTTAGTGGTATTGTATAGGTGCCTTCATACACATTATAACAACCTCTTTTTGTGTCATATTTTATTACACCGCCATTTACTAAGGGTTTCAGTTGTTGTCACATATAATAACATCAATACATAACATATATACTCATGTTGAGGTTGTCCCTCAGTGCCAATATTTCTTTGGTGAGATTCAGTTTTAATGTTTTTATTATTTATATGTACTAATAAGGTATTAGCATTTTACATATTTGGGCTGTATTTCGGAATTATTTTTCTATTGGTTTTTGTTATCAGTTGAGTTTAGGTAGTGATTTGGGTAATATTGAATGGTATCTCATAGGAGTGTAATTAATATTTACCACCCCCTTATCCATTTGTCCTATTTGTATCTCATGCATATAAGGTGATCTCCCACATGACAAAAAGCATCCCAAAAAGCACACCAAGGCCACTCAGCTAACCAGTGCAATTTTCTCTTCATATCCTCAGTATGATTGTCCTTTTTGAAGGAGGACTGGTTTGCATATGTGACTTTTTTTTCTTTTGCTATATACAGGGTGGGCCCTTTATATGGATACACCTTAATAAAATGGGAATGGTTGGTGATATTAACTTCCTGTTTGTGGCACATTAGTATATGTGAGGGGGGAAACTTTTCAAGATGGGTGGTGACCATGGCGGCCATTTTGAAGTCAGCCATTTTGAATCCAACTTTAGTTTTTTCAATAGGAAGAGGGTCATGTGACACAGCAAACTTATTGGAAATTTCACAAGAAAAACAATGGTGTGCTTGGTTTTAACGTAACTTTATTCTTTCATGAGTTATTTATAAGTTTCTGACCACTTATAAAATGTGTTCAATGTGCTGCCCATTGTGTTGGATTGTCAATGCAACCCTCTTCTCCAACTCTTCACACAGATAGCAACACCGCAGGAGAAATGCTAGCACAGGCTTCCAGTATCCGTAGTTTCAGGTGCTGCACATCTCGTATCTTCACAGCATAGACAATTGCCTTCAGATGACCCCAAAGATAAAAGTCTAAGGGGGTCAGATCGGGAGACCTTGGGGGCCATTCAACTGGCCCACGACGACCAATCCACTTTCCAGGAAACTGTTCATCTAGGAATGCTCGGACCTGACACCCATAATGGAGATCCTGGCTCGTTTGGGCTTTACACCGGCGGTTCGTGCCCGGAGGGTCCACATGTGGAGCTACACCATGGACAAGCCTGCCCGATCTCAGATGTTTGACCTCCTCCATCTTGTACGGAAGTGGCTGGAACCTGAGTCTTCTACACCGGACCAGATTGTGGAGAAAGTAGTGGTAGATTACTACTTCAGAGCCCTCCCGGCGGAGCTACAACGGTGGGTCGGACATGGAGACCCCAAAACTGCGGTTCAGCCCGTGAACATGGTGGAAAGGTTCCTGGTGACTGAGGACTACCTCCGTGATGTCCCTACCACACCAACACCTCCCCGGAGTGCCCGACCTGTGTCATCTGTGGGTAAGAGAGTTCCGGCTGTTGGGAGTGTGTGGAAGGGTGCAAGAGGGAATAAGGCTCTAGAGGTTGGGCATGGGGGTAAGGCTGAGTCTCCCGGGCAGTCCGGACCCGGAGAGGTTTTCTTACCTAGAAGACCTGGGGCGACCCAGTGCTGGAGGTGCCGTGAGTGGGGACAAATTGCTGCCTATTGCCCTCTGACCTCAGAGCCCATGTAGTGGGCCGTGAGCCGGAGACAGTCGCTGTATGCGGTGCCAGTGTGTGCGGCCTCCCCAGGACTAGAGACTGAGCCGCAGATGTGTACCCTGATGATAAATGACTGCTCCGTCAGGGCTCTGTTGGACTCCGGTAGTCTGGTCACCTGGGTGCATGCCAGCTTTGGGGCTGGTAATTATGTGCCGGACAAAAGAGTAAGTGTGCTGTGCATCCATGGGGATGCAAAATCATACCCGGTGTCTTGCGTTAAGCTGGAGACTCCGGCTGGGACTGTATCCTATGAAGTCGGGGTCGTAAAAAGACTTTTGCATGATATGATTTTGGGCCGGGACTTCCCCTTGTTTTGGAAGTTGTGGGAGAAGAGAAACATTCCTGCAGAATCTGTGCCGTCTCCTTTAAATAATCATTGCTATGAGGGGCCCATTGAGTCTAATTGTTTACAGGAAAAGACCATTGAAAACAATGGTGCCGATAAGGTGCAAAATGAAGATGTCATGGTAACTGAAATGCCTGATGAAAATATGGGGTTATGTGACGTACCTGATAATGACACTTTTCCATTGCAGGTGTTAGCTGATGAAGATGAAGCTTCCCCAACTGGGGAAAATGTGTTGGACTTAGGGGTGTCTCGGGGTAACTTTGGTACAGAGCAATTGAGAGACCCCACTCTCATAAGTGCTCACGAAAATGTTACCGTGATAGATGGTGTACCACAGGTACCAGAAGCTGACCAAAAATGTCCGCATTTTGCCATGAATGGAAACCTGCTGCATCGAGTTAATAAATGCAACAATGAAATTGTGGAGCAGCTTCTGGTGCCAAAACCCTATAGACGTATGGTACTAGACCTCGCACAGAACCACGTACTTGGGGGTCATTTGGGTGTTAGCAAAACACAGGAGAGGGTACTACAAAGATTTTTCTGGCCTGGAGTGAACAAGGATGTGGAAATATACTGCAAGTCCTGCCCAACCTGCCAGATAAGTGCCCCGACCTCACATTTCCAGAGTCCCTTGGTGCCTCTTCCCATCATTGAGGTACCTTTTGAAAGAATTGCCATTTACTTGGTGGGTCCCATTGTTAAGTCAGCTAGGAGGCACCAGTATATCTTGGTTGTGTTGGACTATGCCACACGATACCCGGAAGCGGTACCCTTGCGAAACATGGCATCCAAAAATATTGCCCGGGAATTATTTTTCATGTTCTCCCGCACAGGGATCCCTAAAGAAATTCTCACGGACCAGGGTACCCCCTTTATGTCGAAGGTCATGAAAGAGTTGTGTAAGTTGTTCAAAATCACCCAGATACGTACCTCGGTGTACCACCCACAGACAGATGGGTTGGTCGAGAGGTTTAACAAGACGCTGAAACAGATGTTAAAAAAAGTAGTAGAAAAGGATGGTCGGGCCTGGCATACCTTATGTTCTCTGTTAGGGAGGTGCCTCAGGCTTCTACAGGGTTCTCACCATTTGAGTTGCTATATGGCCGTCACCCGAGGGGTTTACTCGATGTAGCTAAAGAAACCTGGGAGACTGAGGCTACTCCCTATAAGAGCGTCATTGAACATGTGGCTGACATGCAAGACAGGATAGCCACAGTAATGCCCATTGTTAAAGAACATCTGCAAAGAGCCCAGGAGGCTCAAAGCATAATTTATAACAGGTCTGCCAAGGTAAGGGACTTTAATCCCGGGGACAGGGTCCTGATTCTAGTTCCCACTGTAGAAAGTAAGTTTCTGGCAAAATGGCAGGGTCCCTACGAGGTTGTGGAAAAAGTGGGCGAGGTGAACTATAAGGTGCACCAACCAGGAAGGAGAAAACCCTACCAGATTTACCACGTAAATCTGATCAAGCCATGGAAAGATCGGGAGTCATTGGTGGCCGCACAGACCATGAGTAAGGAGGTGTCACCACCAATTCCTCCGGTAAAAATTTGTGAGGCATTGTCAGTACCCCAAAAACAAGAAGTAAAGGAGTTTTCTACAGAAAAATAGAGGAAGGTTTCTGACCTACCAGGCCGTACCCACCTGATAGAACATTCCGTGAGAACTGAACCCAACAGTAAGGTGAATCTAAAGCCCTACAGGATACCAGAAGCACGCAGAAAAGCGGTATCCTCTGAGGTCAGGCACATGCTTGAGTTAGGGGTCATTGAGGAATCTACCAGTGAGTGGTCAAGCCCTATTGTCTTAATCCCGAAGCATAATGGGACTTGGAGATTTTGTAATGATTTCCGGAAGCTAAATGAGGTATCAAAATTCGATGCGTACCCCATGCCCAGAGTAGACGAACTAATTGAGAGGCTTGGGAAAGCAAGGTACATCACGACCCTTGACCTTACAAAAGGGTATTGGCAGTTACCATTATCAGATGATGCAAAAGAAAAGATGGCATTCTCCACTCCAGAGGGACTGTTCCAGTACACAGTGATGCCGTTCGGGTTACATGGAGCCCCTGCTACATTTCAGAGGTTGATGGACCTGATCTTGAAGCCACATCGTGACTATGCTGCCGCTTACCTTGATGATGTGGTCATTTTTTCATCTGATTGGAGAAGTCACCTCTGGAAGGTACATTTGGGATCCAGCTGGGATCATCAAGGGGAAATAAAGCACAGTCCATGCTGTCAGTCTGGAGAGAGGAATGCCTGGAAAAAGCCTGGGAAGATGGCTGCCCTGCTGGCTAGAGAAGCCGAGTTCTCTGTGTGACCTGTGTTCAATAGGTGAGCTAGGATCTTTACTGTATTAGCCAGGGCCCAGACGGGCAGGTGTTTATTTTTGTTTGGTTTATGTTTTGTGGTGCTGGTCCTTCACCTTACCCAGTGAATTATAACTGGGGTTGCCTGTATTGCCGGAGTGTGATAAATAAAGCAGCATTTTGACTTTGACCCTGTGGTCTGCAAGAGAATCTGTCATCGCCGCCCAGCCTGAGAGTGTAACCCCTTACAATATATTTATATGTAAAAATTTAAATCACTCCATCTTCCCCAAAATCAAAATAAACAATAAAAAATAAACATCATGGGCATGCGAAAATGCCTGTGCTATTAAAATATAAAAAATATTTATTCCATATGGCAGGGATGGCAGACCTGTGGCTCTCCAGCTGTTGTAAAACTACAATTCCCACCATGTCCTGCTGTAGGCTGATAGCTGTAGGCAGTCTTTGCATGCTGGGAGTTGTAGTTTTGCAACAGCTGGAGAGCCTCATGTTGGCCATCCCTGCCATATGGCAATGGCAAGACGGAAAAAAATCTGATTCACTTTATTTATGGTCACTTCACCGCTCGCCAAAAATTTAATCAAAAGTAAATGAAGGAATGAAAAACATTTGCAATGCATTTTTTCTCACAGGGAGTCAAAACATAGGAGTAGTTGTGTGGCTGGGGCAACTTCCTGAGAAGTCAGTGGCTGCCATATAGGTGCGCAACCCAAACACATGCACACTAGGGTCAATTTCGTAGGAAGCCAATTTGCATTTGTATATTTTTGGAGTGATCAAAAAGTCATACATACTCCACAATGGTATCAATGAAAAATACAGATTGCCACAAAAAAAAATAAGCCCTCACACAGCTCTGTAGACATAACTACAAAAAAAAGTGATAAGGTTTTTAGTTTTTTTAAGTATTAAAATCCAAGAAAAACTTAAAAAATGTGGTATCACTGTAACCGTATTGACCTGGAGAATGAAGGTAACAGGTCAGTTTTACCAGAGAATGGCGTAAAAACTGACAGAATGGTGTTTTTTTCCCAATTCCACCCAATTTGGATTTTTTCCAGCCTCCTACTACGTCATATCCAATATTAAAGGGCTTCTGTCACCCCACTAAAGTGATTTTTTTTTTTTGGGCTAGTTAAATTAGTTATATTGCGATATATGAAAATATAATGGTCTTACTTACTTTGATCCAGCAGTTTCTTCCAACAACGAAGTTTTATAATATGTAAATTCGGTCTCTACCAGCAAGTAGGGCGGCTACTTGCTGGTAGCTGCTGCAGAAAACCGCCCCCTCGTCGCGTTGATTGACAGGGCCAGCCGGGATCTCCTCCTCCGGCCAGCCCTGTCGGCATTTCAAAAATCGCGCGCCTGTGTTCATTCGGTGCAGGCGCTCTGAGATGAGGAGGCTCGTCTCCTCAGCACTCCCTCAGTGCGCCTGCGCCGATGACGTCTTCTATTTCGGTGATGTCATCGGCGCAGGCGCACTGAGGGAGTTCTGAGGAGACGAGCCTCCTCATCTCAGAGCGCCTGCGCCGAATGAACACAGGCGCGCGATTTTTGAAATGCCGACAGGGCTGGCCAGAGGAGGAGATCCCGGCTGGTCTTGTCAATCAACATGACGAGGGGGCGGTTTTCTGCAGCAGCTACCAGCAAGTAGCCGCCCTACTTGCTGGTAGAGACCAAATTTACATATTATAAAACTTCGTTTTTGGAAGAAACTGCTGGATCAAAGTAAGTAACACCATTATATTTTCATATATCGCAATATAACTAATTTAACTAGCCCAAAAAAAACAAAAAACACTTTAGTGGGGTGACAGAAGCCCTTTAAATGGTGCCATTAGAAAGTACAGCTTGTCCCACAAAAAACAAGCCCTCATACAGCTATGTGAACAGAAAATAAAAAAGTTATGGCACCAGAAAGGCAGGGAGTGAAAAAAGGAAAAGCAAAAATTCTCAGAGTGTGAAGGGGTTAAAAGATGTATTTCTACAGGGTTTTTGTTTGTCTTTTTTGTGATCTTCCGCTTTTCTAACCTTTTTTTCCCTACCTTTTCATTGTGTCTCCTCAGATAAATTTAAAATTAGAGTCCAGCAAGCTTTAAAATGTTAAAGAGGTTGGCCACTTTCAGGTTACTGTTGACCAATGTGTTTGTGAGATGATTATATGGCACTTACTAATATAGTCTTTGTTTACATTCTGTACTATTTTCTATATTTCATAAGGTGATTTGCCTGGTCACATGACCCTCCATCAGTGACCATCTTATGGACAGAACCTCTGTATGGACAGCACAAAAGACTTAAGGGAGAATACCTTATAAAATATAGAAAATGGTACAGAATTTCAACAAAGACTAGGTAAGTACTATGTAATCATCTCACAAACACATTGGTTAACAGTAGCTAGAAATTGGCTAACCCATTTAAGTAATATGCACCTGAAATATCACCGCAAACACTCTGGTAGCCTCTTCTTACTACTCCTTCTCAGTACTATAAATCTCGGTCTTTCCTTCCTGATACTGCTATAGTGGAAGCAGGGGAAGCGGCTGCTATGGGTCCCAAATTCAGAAAGGGCCCATCCGGGAGGAAGACTGAAAGATTTTATTGTCAGGGCCACTACAACAGTATTATACAGTGACAATATATACAGTGACATAACATACAGTATAAATGTGTAGAGAGCTGGTGTGAGAGAGCTCTCTTGACTAGCAACAGAAGTGTGGGTTGTATGGTAAGAGGGGATTGGGAGGGGCCCGTTCCAAAATTTGCTGTGGGGCCCAGTCAGTTGTAGTTATCCCACTGACTGCTATAGCAGTTCTTAGTCATCGCAACCTGCTGTGTGACATTTGGGAACGGATACAGATGCAGCATAAAAGACCAGACAAAACATTTTGTGTACTGAGAAGCCTTGGGAGGTTTCTATTAAATATGACTACACAGAAACTGTTTATAGTCAGAATCAACTAGTTAACAGGATTCTTTAGGCCTTGTCCACACTTCAGTTTTTCATGGACGTGTGCTGTCTGTACTTTCCATGGACAGCACACGTACCCAATGATTTAAATGTGTCTGTTCACATATCAGTGTGAGACATGCACTACTTTGGTCCATGATGCAAACCAAACGCACCCCTTGAAGTGTATGGGTCCGTGAAAATCACAGACACAACATGGATGGCATCTGTGGGGTGTTCATGTACATAATACTGACACGGAGATGTGAACAAGGCCTTACACCAGTGGAGAATAATGCCCAGAAGTGAAATAGGCATATTTCCCTCAATTTGTGTAAAGGGGAACTAGCTCTTTAAATAATGCAAATAGAAAGTCAAGGTTGCATGTGCAAATAAATGACAGAAAATTATATTATGAATTAATCCATCTGTGAGATGCTTGGATCAAAGAAAATAATGTACTGTATGTGAGACATAGGCCTCATGCACACGACCGTATTTTTTTGCGGTCCGCAAAACGGGGTTCCGTTTTCCCGTGATCCGTGACCGTTTTTTCGTCCGTGGGTCTTCCTTGATTTTTGGAGGATCCACGGACATGAAAAAAAAGTCGTTTTGGTGTCCGCCTGGCCGTGCGGAGCCAAACGGATCCGTCCTGAATTACAATGCAAGTCAATGGGGACGGATCCGTTTGACGTTGACACAATATGGTGCCATTTCAAACGGATCCGTCCCCATTGACTTTCAATGTAAAGTCAGGAGTTAATATAACATAGGATGGGAGTTTTCTCCAATCCGATGGTATATTTTAACTTGAAGCGTCCCCATCACCATGGGAACGCCTCTATGTTAGAATATACTGTCGGATATGAGTTAGATCGTGAAACCTCATTTCCGACAGTATATTCTAACACAGAGGCGTTCCCATGGTGATGGGGACGCTTCTAGTTAGAATATACTACAAACTGTGTACATGACTGCCCCCTGCTGCCTAGCAGCATCCGATCTCTTACAGGGGGCCGTGATCAGCACAATTAACCCCTCAAGTGCCGCACCTGAAGGGGTAAATTGTACTATCATATCCCCCTGTAAGAGATCAGGGCTGCCAGGCAGCAGGGGGCAGACCCCCCCCTCCCCAGTTTGAATATCATTGGTGGCCAGTGCGGCCCCCCCCGCCTTCCTCCCTCTATTGTAATAAATCGTTGGTTGCACAGTGTGCCCCCCCCTTCCTCCCTCTATTGTAATAAATCGTTGGTGGCACAGTGTGCGCCCCCCCGCCCCCCCCTTCCTCCCTCTATTGTAATAAATCGTTGGTGGCACAGTGTGCGCCCCCCATCGGCCCCCCCTCCCTCTATAGCATTAACAACATTGTTGGCCAGTGTGCGGCCTCCCATCTCCCCCCCCCCCCCCCCCCCGATCATTGGTGGCAGCGGGTTACTAGCAATAGTACAATAGTTAAAGATTCATACTTACCTGGGAGCTCGATGTTCGTGTCCGGCCGGGAGCTCCTCCTACTGGTAAGTGACAGTTCATTTAGCAATGTGCCGCACAGACCCTGTCACTTACCAGTAGGTGGAGCTCCCGGCCGGACACGAACATCGCAGCAGCAGCCAGCAGCAGGTAAGTATGAATCTTCTACTATTGTACTATTGCTAAGTAACCATGGCAACCAGGACTGTAGTAGCGTCCCGGTTGCCATGGTTACCGATCGGAGCCCCAGCGATTAAACTGGGACTCCGATCGGAACTCCGCTGCCACCAATGATGGGGGGGGGGGGGGGAGATGGGAGGCCGCACACTGGCCACCAATGTTGCTAATGCTATAGAGGGGGGGGGGGGGCCGGGGGGGGGCGCACACTGTGCCACCAACGAATTATTACAATAGAGGGAGGGAGGGGGGGGGCGCACACTGTGCCACCAACGAATTATTACAATAGAGGGGGGGGGGGGAGGCCGCACCGGCCATCAATGATATTCAAACTGGGGAGGGGGGGGGATGTCTGCCCCCTGCTGCCTGGCAGCCCTGATCTTTTACAGGGGGATAGGATAGTACAATTAACCCTTTCAGGTGCCGCACCTGAAGGGGTTAATTGTGCTGATCACGGCCCCCTGTAAGAGATCGGGTGCTGCCAGGCAGCAGGGGGCAGTCTTTTACACATTTGTAGTGTATTCTAACTAGAAGCGTCCCCATCACCATGGGAACGCTTCTGTGTTAGAATATACTGTCGGTTCTGAGTTTTCACGAAGTGAAAACTCAGCTTTGAAAAAGCTTTTATGCAGACGGATCTTCCGATCCGTCTGTATAAAAACTAACCTACGGCCACGGATCACGGACACGGATGCCAATCTTGTGTGCATCCGTGTTCTTTCACGGACCCATTGACTTGAATGGGTCCGTGAACCGTTGGCCGTGAAAAAAATAGGACAGGTCATATTTTTTTCACGGCCAGGAAACACGGCTCACGGATGCGGCTGCCAAACGGTGCATTTTCCGATTTTTCCACGGACCCATTGAAAGTCAATGGGTCCGCGAAAAAAAACGGAAAACGGCACAACGGCCACGGGTGCACACAACGGTCGTGTGCATGAGGCCATAGAGAAATGAGAAGATGTCAGAGAAGTGCTTGATGCCTTCCGTCAAGCACAGTGAAAGAAAGGTAAGAGTATGGGTCTGCTTTGGTGCTCTTAAGATAATTAGAGAGTACATAAAATAATGAACTGGAAATTCTACCACTCCACTTTACATGCCTTACCCTCTGGTCAGCAATTGATAGCACATTTCAGTATGCTTCAAGACAACATAATAAATAACATAATAAACTTCCATCACTTAGAAAATAGAGATTTGTAATACTGGCTTTGATAAAGTAGCCAGTGCAATCATCAGAGCTCAACTCAGAGATGCAAACCCTCCAAACATTCCAAAATAGGCAATAAAAAAATAGGGCTCTTTTCCAGTGTACCGTATATAAGAAAATGTGACAATTACCAAAATATTTTTAAGCTGGAAGAACTTATGTAGATAATTGTGATTAAAATGATCCTTATTTTGCAGGCCACAATGAATGCTGCTATTTTATATTACCTTTACTTTAGTTTATTATATTCTTTCAATTTCTCTGGGAAAAAATGTTGGCTATGACTTTTGCATAAGGTTTTCTTATAAAAAATAAGAAATAATTGAGTTGCTATCTCTATCATAGCCCTGATAAGCTCTTGTGGGATGGACTTCACCGAACAGTTAGGGGAAAAAAATTCACAAATCTTTGAACCGCTGCAGAAGTTATGATTTGCACTTTGCCCTGAATATTTTCAAAAACTGGCAACAAGAATGTGAAAATAAATGAATAAAAGTATGATTAACCCTTTCAAAACGAAGCTCATTTTTGTTTTTGCATTTTCATTTTTTCCTCACCACATTTGAACAGTCATAACTTTTTAAATTTTCCGTTCACATAGCCATATGGGGGCTTGTGTTTTTGCTGTACAAGTTGTATTTTTTAATGGCATCATTTAATTTACCGTCATTTACTGGAAAATGGTGAAAAAAATTATTTGTGAGGTGAAACTGAAAAAATCCACAATTCCAAAAAGGTTTTTGGGGTTTTGAAATTTCGAAGTTTGTTGAGTTCACTGTGTAATAAAAATGACATGACATCCTTAGGCCTCATGCACACGACCGTTGTGTGCATCCGTGGCCGTTGTGCCGTTTTCCGTGATTTTCTTCGGACCCATTGACTTTCAATGGGTCCGTTGAAAACTCGGAAAGTGCACCGTTGTTCATCCACGGCCGTGATCCGTGTATCCTGTCCGTCAAAAAAATAGGACCTGTCCTATTTTTTGACGGACAACGGTTCACGGACCCATTCAAGTCAATGGGTCGGTGAAAAAACACGGATGCACACAAGATTGGCATCCGCGTCCGTGGTCCGTGGCCGTAGGCTACTTTCACACAGACGGATCCGCAGATCCGTCTGGATAAAAGCTTCTTCAGAGCTGAGTTTTCACTTCGTGAAAACTCAGATCTGACAGTATATTCTAACACAGAGGCGTTCCCATAGTGATGGGGACGCTTCTAGTTAGAATATACTTTGAACTGTGTACATGACTGCCCCCTGCTACCTGGCAGCACCCGATCTCTTACAGGGGGCTGTGATCCACACAATTAACCCCTCAGGTGCTGCACCTGAGTGGTTAATTGTGCGTATCATAGCCCCCTGTAAGAGATCACGTGCTGCCAGGCAGGAGGGGGCACACCCCCCTCCCTCCCCAGTTTTAAATTCATTGGTGGCCAGAGGGCCCCCCCTCCCTCCCCTGTATTACTGTCCATTCATTGGTGGCCAGTGGGCCCCCTCCCCTGTAGTACTGTAGATTCATTGGTGGCCAGTGGCCCCCCCTCCCCTGTATTACTGTCCATTCATTGGTGGCCAGTGGGCCCCCCTCCCTCCCCTGTAGTACTGTAGATTCATTGGTGGCCAGTAAGCCCCCTCCCTCCCCTGTATTACTGTCCATTCATTGGTGGCCAGTGGGCCCCCTCCCCCTCCCCTGTAGTACTGTAGATTCATCTGTGGCCAGTGGGCCCCCCCTCCCTCCCCTGTATTACTGTCCATTCATTGGTGGCCAGTGGGCCCCCCTCCCTCCCCTGTAGTACTGTAGATTCATTGGTGGCCAGTAGGCCCCCCTCCCTCCCCTGTATTACTGTCCATTCATTGGTGGCCAGAGGGTCCCCCTCCCTCCCTCTCCTAATTAAAATCTCCCCCCTATCATTGGTGGCAGCGGAGAGTTCCGATTCGAGTCCCAGTTTAATCGCTGGGGCTCCGATCGGTAACCATGGCAACCAGGACGCTACTGCAGTCCTGGTTGCCATAGTTACTTAGCAATTTTTAGAAGCATTATACTTACCTGCGAGCTGCGATGTCTGTGACCGGCCGGGCGCTCCTCCTACTGGTAAGTGACAGGCACTGGCCACCAATGTGTTAAATACAAGGGAGGGAGGGGGGGCCGGCTGCACTGGCCACCAATGTGTTAAATACAAGGGAGGGAGGGGGGGAAGGCTGCACTGGCCACCAATGTGTTAAATACAAGGGAGGGAGGGGGGGCCGGCCGCACTGGCCACCAATGTGTTAAATACAAGGGAGGGAGGGGGGCCGGCCGCACTGGCCACCAATGAGTTAAATACAGGGCAGGGAGGGGGGGCCGCACTGGCCACCAATGAGTTAAATACAGGGGATGGGGGGAGGGAGGGGGGGTCTGCCCCCTGCTGCCTGGCAGCACCTGCCAGGCAGCAGGGGGCAGTCATGTACACAGTTCTTTTAGTATATTCTAACCTGAAGCGCCCCCATCACCATGGGAACGCCTCTGTGTTAGAATATACAGTCGGATCTGAGTTTCACTTAACTCAAATC
Organism: Bufo bufo; assembly: GCF_905171765.1. Classification (NCBI taxonomy): domain Eukaryota; kingdom Metazoa; phylum Chordata; class Amphibia; order Anura; family Bufonidae; genus Bufo; species Bufo bufo. Next base: position 465,103,029 of record NC_053391.1, read on the forward strand.
CGATGGTATATTCTAACATAGAGGCGTTCCCATGGTGATGGGGACGCTTCAAGTTAAAATATACCATCGGATTGGAGAAAACTCAGATCCGATGGTATAAAAGGGATTTCTGACTTTACATTGAAAGTCAATGGGGGACGGACCCATTTGCAATTGCACCATATTGTGTCAATGTCAAACGGATCCGTCCCCATTGACTTGCATTGTAATTCAGGACGGATCCGTTTGGCTCCGCATGGCCAGGCAAAACGGTCACGGATCACGGACCTATGGACCCCGTTTTTGCGGACCTTAAAAAAAAACGGTCGTGTGCATGAGGCCTTATCCTGTAGGTCAATACGATTATGGTGATACCAGATTTGTATAGTTTTTATTTTGTTTTGCTACTTTTAGAAAAATAGAAACCTTTGAAAAAAAATCTAAATTTCCTTTGTATCGCCATTTTATGACATTCATAACTTTTAAAAATTTCTCTTCTCAGAGCTATATAGTAGATTGTTTTTTGCAGCATGAACTGTAGTTTTTTATTTGTACTATTTTTGAGATATATATGAATTTCTGATAACTGTTATTAATTCTTTCAGGGGAACAAGGGGACAAAAAATTGCAAATTGTGTTTTTTTCATTATGGCATACACAGCAAAAAAATATATAATATTTATATATTGTAATAGTTCAGATATTTTTGGTTTATTTTTACATGTAAAATTGGTAAAAGGGGTGATTTTAATTTTAATGATTACATTTTTTTCCTGTCAATAGGACTTTGTTTCCGTCCTGCATAACGGAAACCAGACGGATCCATTATTATTGCCTATAGACTTCTATTATGATGGATCAAAACAAACTGCCTCTAAAGGTTTCAGTTTTGAATCAGTTTCCGTCTTGCGAATTTCATGTTATAACCATGTTATAATGGAAAACAATAACGGAACTCTTAACGGTGATGTGAACCTGCCCTTAGAAGTAACCTGTCCAGTTGTGACATTAGGACTGGTTTTGTGTGTGCTAATAGGGCAGTGGCCATTTTATTTCCCCTGATGCTTGCCCTTCTAGAGAAATGAGCCATTAAATAAAAGCTATTTGAGAATATGTTTTGTAGAAAGGCACAAGGGACCATCATAGATGGAAGATACGTGTCACCGAGGTTCCTGGCCTCGTGAAGTAGGAGCCAGTAGTGCATATGTCCGCAGCAGTTGCTGATGGACACTTTGATAGTTAGCATAGCTGTGAAAAGCTAATCCGGGCCGGCTCTTACTGGGAGCAGCCAAAGTGCAGGGTGGGTGGCTGTTCCCCGTGGCCAGGCCGAGTTTTGACGGGCTTACAAAAAGTCAGCCAGCAGAGTCAGGGGTGTGATTACCTGACTGATGGTGGAGCGCTGTGTAGCTGTGTGTTTTTGGAGCCGAGTGAAAACTAGAGGGTCTCTGCCGAGAGACAAAGGACAAAGCAAGGTTCCCATCCACTCCGTGGGGAGTACGGTACTGTGCCCTAAAACTTCCTATGTGATTGTTCAGATTCAAGACTGAATTGTTTTCTTTAAGTGTCGGCTGAAGTAAGCTGATCACTGCCGTCTGTTGAATTGTGGTGTGCCAACAATAAAAGACATTTATTAGGGTCCATTCACACGTCAGTATTTTTACCTTTCCAGATAAAAGTTCCTTTTTTTTGCTGATCCGTTTTTCAGTACAACCTTCCGTTTTTTTATTAAAGTGCTTCCGAATCTGTTCCGTGTTTCTGTTTTTTTTCCATCCATTTTTCTGTCAACGGATCCGCAAAATCGGATGACATTCGGATGGTTTTGAGCATGTCATCCGCATTTATGCAGATCCATTGACTTGAATGGACAACGGACCCGAAAAACTGACAGAAAGTAGGACAAGCTTAATTTTTTTTCAGCGATCCGCATACTCGAAAATAGGAAAACGGAACGGATTCCGTGATTCGGACTGCACTATGATTGGTGTCCGCATTTTTGCAGAAGCAATTAAAATTAATGGATCCGAAAAAACTTTCCGATTTAAATTTGGAAAGGAAACGGAGTGTTATAATGGATGTGTGAATGGACCCTTACTTTGATTTCTACCACTAAAAGGCTACCGTGTATTTATCTGAAGGCTACCATTTGGGAAATCCCTACAATTGGTGGAGGATGCGTGCACACCCAGGATTGCTTGAAGCAGCAACAAGTTAAATGTCAGAAGCTGTTTTTTTTTTTTCTCTGGTTGGACTCTTAAAGGGCCAGTAGCCTAAATTACTGAATGGATTTTTTTTGTTGAAAGGAAGTTTTTCAATTGATGTCCTGGATTAAAGCAGCAGCGGAGCTTCAAGAAGAGTCAATGAAAATGGAGGATCTTATCAAGCAGATGGTGCAGAGCAATCTACAGCTTCAACAGGCTTTGGAGCAACAACGGCAGGCTAATGCCCATCAGCAGGAGACGAACCGCCTACTGGCGGAGCAAATTGCAGCCCTAAGAGAGAGGGTGGCAGCACAACCAGCGGGATATGTGGCTGAACAGAATGTGGGCAAAAGAAAAAACGTGCAATCTGCCTTACAAAAAATTTCCTCAGAGGATGACGTAGAAGCCTTCCTCACAGTCTTTGAGCGGGTCGCTGAGCATGAGAGACTACCAGCTGACCAATGGGCCGAGGTGCTGGCCCCCTTCCTCTCAGGCAAACCCCAGAAGGCGTATTTTGACTTATCGTTGCAGGATGCACGGGAATACTCCCGACTAAAGGCAGAAATATTGGCACGTCTTGGGGTAACCATCACCATCTGAGCTCAGAGGGTGCACCAGTGGGGGTTTCAGAGAGGCAAGCCTCCCAGGTCCCAAATGTTTGATCTACTGCACCTTGTCTAAAAATGGCTACAGCCGGATGTCTGTTCCCCAGCCAAAATGGTGTAGCGGGTTGTAATGGACCGATTCCTGCATGCTCTCTCTAAGCCGGTACAGTGCTGGGTTGCACAACGAAATCCGCAGACTGCAGATGACTTAATAGGCTTGGTAAAGAGGTACTATGCCGTAGAGCCAACCATAGCTGCCTCAGGATCCTTGAACTCCCCCTACTGGAAGGCACGGGTTGACACTGAAGTGCAGAAAAAGGGACTAAAACCCCACCGGGGTGGACGTTATGAGGCCAAGAGTCTATCAGAACCAACGCCACGTCCGTCCTTAAGAGAGGTCATCTGCTGGAGGTGCCATGGCCTGGGACATATGTCAGCCTAATGTCCCATCAGCCCAGAACAAATGTTCTGTTCTGTGGGGAGATGAACCTCACTGTTTGCGTGTAGTGCGGTTCCTATTGTTGAGGGAGGACTCCCTTTTTGTACAATTAATGTGAATGTCAACCCCACAAAGGGACTTCTGGACTCGGGGAGCCTGGTCACGCTCCTAACGGCCCGTATTCCTCATAAGTTGGTTCCTGGGAAGACCTTGGGAGTCACCTGCATTCATGGTGATACCAAGGTCTACCCAATAGCCCAGGTGACCTTTAAAAACAGAAGAGTGTGCGGTATACCCCCAGGTAAGGGTAGTGCAGGGGTTGATGCATGAGATGATCATTGGCCGAGACTGTCCTGTGTTCTGCGACCTGTGGGCCAAGGCAGTACCGCAGCAACGCCCTGGTGCTGCAGACAGCCCCGTGCTCCTTGACCCTGAGAAGGACCCTGACTTTCCGTTCTCGGCCATGGTAGGTGAGAATGAGGAAGAGTCTGCCCTTGAGGAAACGGTCCCTGACTTAGAGGTGTCTCGGGGAAACTTTGGGACTGCTCAGTTCCGATATGAGACTCTAAAAGGGGCCTTAAACAATGTTGGGGTAGTCAATGGGGCACCTCAAGAGCCAGGGGCAGACGAAAGGTACCCTCACTTTGCAATGAATAAAAACTTGTTGTACCGGGTGACTAAAATCCGAGAAGAATTAGTTGAACAGCTCGTGGTTCCTAAAGCATACCGACGCATGGTAATGGACCTGGCACATAGTCATGTATTAGGGGGACACTTAGGGACTGATAAAACTCTTGAAAGGGTTTTGCAGAGGTTTTATTGGCCCGGGTGCTACAGAGAAATTAAGGATTACTGCCAATCCTGCCCTACGTGCCAAGTAACCTCTCCAGTCGCAAACTTCCGCAACCCTCTAATACCATTATCAATTATTGAGATACCATTCAAGAGAATTTCGATGGATTTAGTCGGGCCTTTGGTAAAATCCGCAAGGGGGAATCAATATATATTAGTGGTAATGGTTATGCTACCCGATACCCTGAGGCGGTGCCCTTGAGAAAAGCTACCTCTAAAGTTATAGTCAGAGAACTGATTCAGATTTTCTCCAGAACAGGGCTGCCCAAGGCGATCCTGACTGACCAGGGGACCCCGTTCATGTCCAGGGTCATGCAGGATCTCTGTAAAGTATTAAAAATTAACTAGTTGCGTACCTCAGTGTACCACCCACAGACAGATGGCCTGGTGGAACGCTTCAATAAAACTTTGAAGGCCATGTTGAAAAAAGTGGTTGAGAAAGATGGCAGAGATTGGGATTACCTATTGCCTTATCTACTGTTCTCAATCAGAGAGGTACCCCAAGTGTCAACAGGTTTCTCGCTTTTTGAGTTGTTGTATGGAAAACATCCACGAGGCCTGTTAGATATCGCTAAGGAGACCTGGGAGAGTGAGGTCATGCCTTACAAAAGTGTCATTGAACATGTGACTGCATTGCAGGAACAAATAGCTCAAATGACACCTATTGTGAAAGAGCATATGCTCCAGGCACAGGAGGCGCAAGCGAACATATACAACAGGACGGCCCGTCTTAGATAGTTCAGTCCTGGGGACCGGGTTCTAGTCTTAGTCCCCACAGTGGAGAGCAAGTTTTTGGCCAAGTGGCAAGGGCCCTATGAGATAACTGAGAGGGTGGGCGAAGTTAACTACCGGGTACATCAGCCAGGTAGAAGAAAGCCCTATCAAATCTACCACATCAACTTGTTAAAACCATGGAAGGATAGGGACCCTCCTGAGAACCCATGTCTGTTGACCCAACCAGACACCACCATCGACAATGTAAAAATTGCCGAAACCCTGTCCCCTTCCCAAAAATACCAATGCCAGCTCCTGTTACAGCAGAATAGGGACTTGTTTACAGAAACCCCTGGCTTAACCAAGCTTGTGGAACATGAAATTCTAACAGAACCTCAGACGCAAGTAAATTTAAAACCGTACAGGATACCTAAGGCCCGAAGGGAGATAGTTTCCAAAGAGGTCCAGAGAATGTAAAACTGGGGGTAATTGAGGAATCCAAAAGTGGGTGGTCTAGTCCCATAGTGCTAGTCCCGAAGCCCAATGGAGAATGACGATTTTGTAATGACTACCGAAAATTAAACGAGGTGTCCAAAGTAGATGCTTATCCCATGCCCCGGGTGGATGAGATCATTGAGAGACTAGGGCCAGCTCGATACATAACGACCCTGGATCTTACAAAGGGATACTGGAAAATTCCGTTGTCGAGAGTAGCTAGGGAAAAAACTGCGTTTTCTACACCGGAAGGATCCTTCCAGTACATTAGGATGCCGTTTGGGTTGCAAGGGGCCCCCGCCATCTTCCAGAGAGCTATGGATCAAATCTTACGCCCACATCGGGAATATACGGCCGCTTACTTGGATGATATAGTGATCTTCCGTCAAGATTGGGAGAGTCACCTCAGTAAAGTTCAGAGCATCCTAGATGCGCTACGAAAGGCCGGATTCACTATAAATCTAAGTAAATGTGCCATGGGGTTGGAAGAGGTTCGATACTTGGGATATATCGTAGGAAAAGGTATAATAAAACCCCAAATAACTAAAGTGGAGGCTATCCAAAAATGGCCCCGCCCACTTACCAAGAAACAGGTCAAAGTCTTTCTCGGTATTGTGGGATACTACAGGAGATTTGTTCCTAAGTTTGCAGAAATAGCAGTACCCCTGACCGACCTTACAAAGGGGGGGTGGAGTCTGCTGTAATCAAGTGGTCCCTGGAAGCTGAAGAGGCCTTCCAAAAACTTAAGTCCGCCCTCTGTAGACAGCCCATCTTGGTAGCCCCTGACTTCTCCCTGGAATTTATTGTTCAGACAGATGCATCAGAAGTAGGCATGGGGCAGTAATGTCTCAAGTCATAAATGAGGAGGAACATCCCGTGTGTTAACTCAGCAGAAAGCTGTCCCCGGCAGAGCGGAATTACTCTATAATTGAAAGGGAATGCTTATCCATTAAGTGAGCCCTTGATTGTCTCCGATACTATCTCCTGGGACGGAGATTTACACTGGTCTCGGATCATGCCCCTCTGTAATGGTTAAGAGAGAAAAACTGTAAGAATGCCCGTGTTACCCGTTGGTTTCTAGTCCTACAGGACTTTAGGTTTTCGGTAGAGCATAGGCCGGGCAGGTTACAAGGAAATGCGGATGCCCTATCCAGAGTACACTGCATGTTTGCTGGAGTTGCCCAGACCCCCGGCTTTGGGCAGAGGGGGGAAGATATGTAGAAAGGCTCAAGGGACCATCATAGATGGAAGATATGTGTCACCGAGGTTCTTGGCCTCGGTGAAGTAGGAGCCAGTAGTGCATATGTCCGCAGCAGTTGCTGATGGACACTTTGATAGTTACCATAGCTGTGAAAAGCTAATCCGGGCCGGCTCTTACTGGGAGCAGCCAAAGTGCAAGGTGGGTGGCTGTTCCCCATGGTCCAGACCGGGTTTTGACGGGCTTACAAAAAGTCAGCCAGCAGGGTCAGGGGTGTGATTACCTGACTGATGGTGGAGCTCTGTGTAGCTGTGTGTTTGGAGCCGAGTGAAAACTAGAGGGTCTCTGCCGAGAGACAAAGGACAAAGCAAGGTTCCCATCCACTCCATGGGGAGTACGGTACTGTGCCCTAAAACTTCCTATGTGATTGTTCAGATTCAAGACTGAATTGTTTTCTTTAAGTGTCGGCTGAAGTAAGCTGATCACTGCCGCCTGTTGAATTGTGGTGTGCCAACAATAAAAGACATTTATTACTTTGATTTCCACCACTAAAAGGCTACCGTGTATTTATCTGAAGGCTACCCTTTGGGAAATCCCTGCAGTTTATAATTAAATTATATTTATGTTTTATTAGTATTTTAATTTTATTAATTCCTGAAGAACCCGATTTAGATTAAAAGGTATTAATTGAAACATATTATATTTATATAAAATAGGCATTTTGAATACCACAATATTTATCCAATGTGTTTAAAAAAGAAAGATATTTATATACAAACCGGATTCCAAAAAAGTTGGGACACTAAACAAATTGTGAATAAAAACTGAATGCAATGATGTGGAGATAGCAAATGTCAATATTTTATTTGTAATAGAACGTAGATGACAGATTAAACGTTTAATCTGAGTAAATGTATCATTTTGAAGGAAAAATACGTTGATTCCAATTTTCACGGTGTCAACAAATCCCAAAAAAGTTGAGACAAGTAGCAATAAGAGGCTGGGAAAAGTAAATTTGAGCATAACGAAGAGCTGGAAGACCAATTAACACTAATTAGGTCAATTGGCAACATGATTGGGTATAAAAAGAGCTTCTCAGAGTGGCAGTGTCTCTCAGAAGCCAAGATGGGTAGAGGATCACCAATTCCCACAATGTTGCGCAGAAAGATAGTGGAGCAATATCAGAAAGGTGTTACCCAGCGAAAAAATTGCAAAGACTCCGCATCTATCATCATCAACTGTGCATAACATCATCCGAAGATTCATAGAATCTGGAACAATCTCTGTGCGTAAGGGTCAAGGCCGTAAAACCATACTGGATGCCCGTGATTTCCGGGTCCTTAAACAACACTGCACCACAAACAGGAATGCTACTGTAAAGGAAATCACAGAATGGGCTCAGGAATAGAGTTGAGCGAACACCTGGATGTTCGGGTTCGAGAAGTTCGGCCGAACTTCACGGAAATGTTCGGGTTCGGGATCCGAACCCGAACCGAACTTCGCCCCGAACCCCTTTGAAGTCAATGGGGACCCGAACTTTTGGGCACTAAAAAGGCTGTAAAACAGCCCAGGAAAGAGCTAGAGGGCTGCAAAAGGCAGCAACATGTAGGTAAATCCCCTGCAAACAAATGTGGATAGGGAAATGAATTAAAATAAAAATAAAAAAAATAAAAATGACCCAATATCAATTGGACAGAGGTCCCATAGCAGAGAATCTGGCTTCACGTCAGCAGAGAATCAGTCTCTTCATGCCATAGCAAAGAATCTGGCTACATGTCAGCACAGAATCAGTCTCTTCATGCCATAGCAGAGAATCTGGCTTCATGTCAGCACAGAATCAGTCTTCATGTCATAGCAGAGAATCAGGCTTCACGTCACCCACCACTGGAACAGGCCACTGTCACACATTTAGGCCCCGGCACCCAGACAGAGGAGAGAGGTCCTGTAACAGAGAATCTGGCCTTATGTCAGCACAGAATCTGTCTTCATGTCATAGCAGAGAATCAGGCATCACGTCACCCACCACTGGAACAGGCCACTGTCACACATTTAGGCCCCGGCACCCAGACAGAGGAGAGAGGTCCTGTAACAGAGAATCGGGTCTTATGTCAGCACAGAATCTGTCTTCATGTCATAGCAGAGAATCAGGCATCACGTCACCCACCACTGGAACAGGCCACTGTCACACATTTAGGCCCAGGCACCCAGGCAGAGGAGAGAGGTCCCGTAACAGAGAATCTGGCCTTATGTCAGCGCAGAATCAGTCTTCATGTCATAGCAGAGAATCAGGCTTCACGTCACCCACCACTGGAACAGGCCACTGTCACACATTTAGGCCCAGGCACCCAGGCAGAGGAGAGAGGTCCCGTAACAGAGTATCTGGCCTTATGTCAGCGCTGAATCAGTCTTCATGTCATAGCAGAGAATCAGGCTTCACGTCACCCACCACTGGAACAGGCCACTGTCACACATTTAGGCCCAGGCACCCAGACAGAGGAGAGAGGTCCTGTAACAGAGAATCTGGCCTTATGTCAGCACAGAATCTGTCTTCATGTCATAGCAGAGAATCAGGCATCACGTCACCCACCACTGGAACAGGCCACTGTCACACATTTAGGCCCAGGCACCCAGGCAGAGGAGAGAGGTCCCGTAACAGAGAATCTGGCCTTATGTCAGCGCAGAATCAGTCTTCATGTCATAGCGGAGAATCAGGCTTCACGTCACCCACCACTGGAACATGCCACTGTCACACATTTAGGCCCAGGCACCCAGGCAGAGGAGAGAGGTCCCGTAACAGAGAATCTGGCCTTATGTCAGCACAGAATCTGTCTTCATGTCATAGCAGAGAATCAGGCATCACGTCACCCACCACTGGAACAGGCCACTGTCACACATTTAGGCCCAGGCACCCAGGCAGAGGAGAGAGGTCCCGTAACAGAGAATCTGGCCTTATGTCAGCGCAGAATCAGTCTTCATGTCATAGCAGAGAATCAGGCTTCACGTCACCCACCACTGGAACAGGCCACTGTCACACATTTAGGCCCCGGCACCCAGACAGAGGAGAGCGGTCCCATAACAGAGAATCTGGCCTTATGTCAGCGCAGAATCTGTCTTCATGTCATAGCAGAGAATCAGGCTTCACATCACCCACCACTGGAACAGGCCACTGTCACACATTTAGGCCCCGGCACCCAGACAGAGGAGAGAGGTCCTGTAACAGAGAATCTGGCCTTATGTCAGCACAGAATCTGTCTTCATGTCATAGCAGAGAATCAGGCATCACGTCACCCACCACTGGAACAGGCCACTGTCACACATTTAGGCCCAGGCACCCAGGCAGAGGAGAGAGGTCCCGTAACAGAGAATCTGGCCTTATGTCAGCGCAGAATCAGTCTTCATGTCATAGCAGAGAATCAGGCTTCACGTCACCCACCACTGGAACAGGCCACTGTCACACATTTAGGCCCCGGCACCCAGACAGAGGAGAGCGGTCCCGTAACAGAGAATCTGGCCTTATGTCAGCGCAGAATCTGTCTTCATGTATGTCATAGCAGAGAATCAGGCTTCACGTCACCCACCACTGGAACAGGCCACTGTCACACATTTAGGCCCCGGCACCCAGACAGAGGAGAGAGGTCCTGTAACAGAGAATCTGGCCTTATGTCAGAGCAGAATCAGTCTTTATGTCATAGCAGAGAATCAGGCTTCACGTCACCCACCACTGGAACAGGCCACTGTCACACATTTAGGCCCCGGCACCCAGACAGAGGAGAGCAGTCCTGTAACAGAGAATCTGGCCTTATGTCAGCGCAGAATCTGTCTTCATGTCATAGCAAAGAATCAGGCTTCACGTCACCCACCACTGGAACAGGCCACTGTCACACATTTAGGCCCCGGCACCCAGACAGAGGAGAGAGGTCCTGTAACAGAGAATCTGGCCTTATGTCAGCACAGAATCTGTCTTCATGTCATAGCAGAGAATCAGGCATCATGTCACCCACCACTGGAACAGGCCACTGTCACACATTTAGGCCCAGGCACCCAGGCAGAGGAGAGAGGTCCTGTAACAGAGAATCTGGCCTTATGTCAGCACAGAATCTGTCTTCATGTCATAGCAGAGAATCAGGCATCATGTCACCCACCACTGGAACAGGCCACTGTCACACATTTAGGCCCCGGCACCCAGACAGAGGAGAGCAGTCCTGTAACAGAGAATCTGGCCTTATGTCAGCGCAGAATCTGTCTTCATGTCATAGCAAAGAATCAGGCTTCACGTCACCCACCACTGGAACAGGCCACTGTCACACATTTAGGCCCCGGCACCCAGACAGAGGAGAGAGGTCCTGTAACAGAGAATCTGGCCTTATGTCAGCACAGAATCTGTCTTCATGTCATAGCAGAGAATCAGGCATCATGTCACCCACCACTGGAACAGGCCACTGTCACACATTTAGGCCCAGGCACCCAGGCAGAGGAGAGAGGTCCCGTAACAGAGAATCTGGCCTTATGTCAGCGCAGAATCAGTCTTCATGTCATAGCAGAGAATCAGGCTTCACGTCACCCACCACTGGAACAGGCCACTGTCACATATTTAGGCCCAGGCACCCAGGCAGAGGAGAGAGGTCGCGTAACAGAGAATCTGGCTTCATGTCAGCACAGAATAAGTCTTCATGTCATAGCAGAGAATCAGGCTTCACGTCACCCACCACTGGAACAGGCCACTGTCACACATTTAGGCCCCGGCACCCAGACAGAGGAGAGGTTCATTCAACTTTGGGTTGCCCCGCAATATAATGGTAAAATGAAATTAAAAATAGTATTGAATGAGGAAGTGCCCTGGAGTAGAATAATATATTGTTAAGGGGAGGTAGTTAATATCTAATCTGCACAAGGGATTGTCCATGCCTGGTTCATTTTTATGAACGTCAGCTTGTCCACATTGGCTGTAGACAGGCGGCTGCGTTTGTCTGTAATGACGCCCCCTGCCGTGCTGAATACACGTTCAGACAAAACGCTGGCCGCCGGGCAGGCCAGCACCTCCAAGGCATAAAAGGCTAGCTCTAACCACGTGGACAATTTGGAGACCCAGAAGTTGAATGGGGCCGAACCATCAGTCAGTACGCGGAGGGGTGTGCACAGGTACTGTTCCACCATGTTAGTGAAATGTTGCCTCCTGCTAACACGTTCCGTATCAGGTGGTGGTGCACTTAGCTGTGGCGTGTTGACAAAACTTTTCCACATCTCTGCCATGCTAACCCTGCCCTCAGAGGAGCTGGGCGTGACACAGCTGCGTTGGCGACCTCTTGCTCCTCCTCTGCCTTCGCCTTGGGCTTCCACTGGTTCCCCTGTGACATTTGGGAATGCTCTCAGTAGCGCGTCTACCAACGTGCGCTTGTACTCGCGCATCTTCCTATCACGCTCCAGTGTAGGAAGTAAGGTGGGCACATTGTCTTTGTACCGGGGATCCAGCAGGGTGGCAACCCAGTAGTCCGCACACGTTAAAATGTGGGCAACTCTGCTGTCGTTGCGCAGGCACTGCAGCATGTAGTCGCTCATGTGTGCCAGGCTGCCCAGAAGTAAGGACAAGCTGTCCTCTGTGGGAGGCGTATCGTCATCGTCCTGTGTTTCCCCCCAGCCACGCACCAGTGATGGGCCCGAGCTGCTTTTGGTGCCACCCTGCTGTGAACATGCTTCATCCTCATCCTCCTCCACCTCCTCCTCATCCTCGTCCTCCTCGTCCTCCAGTAGTGGGCCCTGTCTGGCCACATTTGTACCTGGCCTCTGGTGTTGCAAAAAACCTCCCTCTGAGTCACTTCGAAGAGACTGGCCTGAAAGTGCTAAAAATGACCCCTCTTCCTCCTTTTCCTCCTGGGCCACCTCCTCTTCCATCATCGCCCTAAGTGTTTTCTCAAGGAGACATAGAAGTGGTATTGTAACGCTGATAACGGCGTCATCGCCACTGGCCATGTTGGTGGAGTACTCGAAACAGCGCAACAGGGCACACAGGTCTCGCATGGAGGCCCAGTCATTGGTGGTGAAGTGTGTCTGATCCACAGTGCGACTGACCCGTGCGTGCTGCAGCTGAAACTCCACTATGGCCTGCTGCTGCTCGCACAGTCTGTCCAGCATATGCAAGGTGGAGTTCCACCTGGTGGGCACGTCGCATATGAGGCGTTGAGCGGGAAGGCCGAAGTTACGCTGTAGCGCAGACAGGCGAGCAGCGGCAGGGTGTGAACGCCGGAAGCGCGAACAGACGGCCCGCACTTTATGCAGCAGCTCTGACATGTCGGGGTAGTTGCGAATGAACTTCTGCACCACCAAATTCAGCACATGCGCCAGGCAAGGGATGTGCGTCAAACCGGCTAGTCCCAGAGCTGCAACGAGATTTCGCCCATTATCGCACACCACCAGGCCGGGCTTGAGGCTCACCGGCAGCAACCACTCGTCGGTCTGTTGTTCTATACCCCGCCACAACTCCTGTGCGGTGTGGGGCCTGTCCCCCAAACATATGAGTTTCAGAATGGCCTGCTGACGTTTACCCCGTGCTGTGCTGAAGTTGGTGGTGAAGGTGTGTGGCTGACTGGATGAGCAGGTGGAAGAAGAGGAGGAGGAAGCTGAGTAGGAGGAGGAGGAGACAGGCGGCAAAGAATGTTGCCCTGCGATCCTTGCCGGCGGAAGGACGTGCGCCAAACAGCTCTCCGCCTGGGGCCCAGCCGCCACTACATTTACCCAGTGTGCAGTTAGGGAGATATAGCGTCCCTGGCCGTGCTTACTGGTCCACGTATCTGTGGTTAGGTGGACCTTGCCACAGATGGCGTTGCGCAGTGCACACTTGATTTTATCGGACACTTGTTTGTGCAGGGAAGGCACGGCTCTCTTGGAGAAGTAGTGGCGGCTGGGAACAAAATACTGTGGGACAGCAAGTGACATGAGCTGTTTGAAGCTGTGTGTGTCCACCAGCCTAAATGACAGCATTTCATAGGCCAGTAGTTTAGAAATGCTGGCATTGAGGGCCAGGGATCGAGGGTGGCTAGGTGGGAATTTACGCTTTCTCTCAAATGTTTGTGAGATGGAGAGCTGAACGCTGCCGTGTGACATGGTTGAGATGCTTGGTGACGCAGGTGGTTGTGTTGGTGGTACATCCCATGTTTGCTGGGCGGCAGGTGCCAACGTTCCTCCAGAGGCAGAGGAAGAGGCCGAGGCGGCGGCAGCAGCAGCAGAAGAGGCCGAGGCGGCGGCAGCAGCAGAAGAGGCCGAGGCGGCAGCAGCAGAAGAGGCAGCAGGGGGAGCCTGAGTGACTTCCTTGTTTTTAAGGTGTTTACTCCACTGCAGTTCATGCTTTGCATGCAGGTGCCTGGTCATGCAGGTTGTGCTAAGGTTCAGAACGTTAATGCCTCGCTTCAGGCTCTGATGGCACAGCGTGCAAACCACTCGGGTCTTGTCGTCAGCACATTGTTTGAAGAAGTGCCATGCCAGGAAACTCCTTGAAGCTGCCTTTGGGGTGCTCGGTCCCAGATGGCGGCGGTCAGTAGCAGGCGGAGTCTCTTGGCGGCGGGTGTTCTGATTTTGCCCACTGCTCCCTCTTTTGCTACGCTGTTGGCTCGGTCTCACCACTGCCTCTTCCTCCGAACTCTGAAAGTCAGTGGCACGACCTTCATTCCATGTGGGGTCTAGGACCTCATCGTCCCCTGCATCGTCTTCCACCCAGTCTTGACCCCTGACCTCCTGTTCAGTCTGCACACTGCAGAAAGACGCAGCAGTTGGCACCTGTGTTTCGTCATCATCAGAGATGTGCTGAGGTGGTATTCCCATGTCCTCATCATCAGGAAACATAAGTGGTTGTGCGTTAGTGCATTCTATCTCTTCCACCCCTGGTGAAGGGCTAGGTGGATGCCCTTGGGAAACCCTGGCAGCAGAGTCTTCAAACAGCATAAGAGACTGCTGCATAACTTGAGGCTCAGACGGTTTCCCTGATATGCATGGGGGTGATGTGACAGACTGATGGGCTTGGTTTTCATGCGCCATCTGTGCGCTTTCTGCAGAAGACTGGGTGGGAGATAATGTGAACGTGCTGGATGCACTGTCGGCCACCCAATTGACTAATGCCTGTACCTGCTCAGGCCTTACCATCCTTAGAACGGCATTGGGCCCCACCAAATATCCCTGTAAATTCTGGTGGCTACTGGGACCTGAGGTAGTTGGTACACTAGGACGTGTGGCTGTGGCAGAACGGCCACGTCCTCTCCCAGCACCAGAGGGTCCACTAACACCACCACGACCATGTCCACGTCCGCGTCCGCGTCCCTTATTAGATGTTTTCCTCATTGTTCCCTGTAACGGACCGTTTCAGCAGACAAGGGTTTAAAATCCGTTTAGGCGATAAGCCCCTTTCTGAGAGACAGGCACAGCTACTGCAGGATACACCAACTCCCGAACTGGATACAAAATAGCACTCCAAACTGGAACCTCACGAATAGCTGCTAGCAGACGAACAGGGATCAGCTTACACTTCTGGCAATCGGTCTTCTAACAGCATACAGTGAATCCCCCCAATAACGAGACAAGGCTCCGTGTTGAGGGTCAAGCAGTGGTCTGACTGTACTTCACGTACAGCCTCTTTTATTCATAAACCACAAACATAGTACTGCCCACAGGGGTTTGAAATACAACCAATCAGTAATTTACAACACATACAATGTAACTACAGCAACCAAGCATTCACACCCCCAGAGGACCAGAATGAAGACTGTGACATAGGACAAATATGCAGCACTGTAGGATACACAGAGACAATACATCCCCACAATGCATCATGGTCTCCTCCTCTCTGTCCCGGAGACAACCGAGGCGTAATCCAATTATCTCTCAAGACAAAGAGAAGTCACCAATACACATGCGCAGACAACAGGACAGACATCACCCTTTAAACACACAATGGGACAATGGCACAATAGAAACACACCCAGCATTTTCCTCCCAAGCTGACAAGTTACACTTATTATAAATTGTTACAACTTTGTGAGTTTACATTGGCCATACATATAACTAACATCAATTTAAACAGTATAACTTGGGGACAAACCTATCCAAAATTCACTTGAATAGGTTCAGGGGTTTAAAAGTTAGTATATGGCCCATAATCCAGGGGCAAGAGGCCAGCAGCCAGTCCTCTCCAAAACCCAGTGGCGAGGTTGGTTTTGCCACATTCCCGTTCACCACAATTTTGAGAATGGCAAATTTGGGAATAGTTTTTCAACCCAGAACAAAAAATGTGCTTTTACGGTCACTAGAAATAACTTGACCAGCTAAAACAGTACAGATTTGGTTGAATAGAAATGTGAGGCCTTTTTTGTTTTGCACTGTGTGACAGGTATAGGTTTAATCACAGAATCAGACTTCTATCTGCACGGTAGCGTGTGTCTTAGGTTTTTCTGAATGACACTATCAGTACCTTCAATGTAAGATATCCTTTTTAGGATAGATTTCAAGTAGGCCTCAAATACCAGAAACTAGTTATTTTGAGAATGGCAAATTTGGGAATCGTTTTTCAATCCAGAAAATAAAAAGTGCTTTTACGGTCAGTACAAATAACTTGACCAGCTAAAACAGTACAGATTTGGTTGAATAGAGATGTGAGGCCTGTTTTTTTTTTGCGCTGTGTGACAGGTATAGGTTTAATCACAGAATCAGACTTCTATCTGCACGCAAGCGTGTGTCTTAGGTTTTTCTGAATGACACTATCAGTACCTTCAATGTAAGATATCCTTTTTGGGATAGATTTCAAGTAGGCCTCAAATACCAGAAACTAGTTATTTTGAGAATGGCAAATTTGGGAATAGTTTTTCAATCCAGAAAATAAAAAGTGCTTTTACGGTCACTACAAATAACTTGACCAGCTAAAACAGTACAGATTTGGTTGAATAGAGATGTGAGGCCTGTTTTTTTTTGCGCTGTGTGACAGGTATAGGTTTAATCACAGAATCAGACTTCTATCTGCACGCTAGCGTGTGTCTTAGGTTTTTCTGAATGACACTATCAGTACCTTCAATGTAAGATATTCTTTTTGGGATAGATTTCAAGTAGGCCTCAAATACCAGAAACTAGTTATTTTGAGAATGGCAAATTTGGGAATAGTTTTTCAATCCAGAAAATAAAAAGTGCTTTTACGGTCACTACAAATAACTTGACCAGCTAAAACAGTACAGATTTGGTTGAATAGAGATGTGAGGCCTGTTTTTTTTTGCGCTGTGTGACAGGTATAGGTTTAATCACAGAATCAGACTTCTATCTGCACGCTAGCGTGTGTCTTAGGTTTTTCTGAATGACACTATCAGTACCTTCAATGTAAGATATCCTTTTTGGGATAGATTTCAAGTAGGCCTCAAATACCACAAACTAGTTATTTTGAGAATGGCAAATTTGGGAATAGTTTTTCAATCCAGAAAATAAAAGTGCTTTTACGGTCACTACAAATAACTTGACCAGCTAAAACAGTACAGATTTGGTAGAATAGAGATGTGAGGCCTGTTTTTTTTTGCGCTGTGTGACAGGTATAGGTTTAATCACAGAATCAGACTTCTATCTGCACGCTAGCGTGTGTCTTAGGTTTTTCTGAATGACACTATCAGTACCTTCAATGTAAGATATCCTTTTTGGGATAGATTTCAAGTAGGCCTCAAATACCAGAAACTAGTTATTTTGAGAATGGCAAATTTGGGAATAGTTTTTCAACCCAGAACAAAAAGTCTGCTTTTACGGTCACTACAAATAACTTGACCAGCTAAAACAGTACAGATTTGGTTGAATAGAGATGTGAGGCCTGTTTTTTTTTGCGCTGTGTGACAGGTATAGGTTTAATCACAGAATCAGACTTCTATCTGCACGCTAGCGTGTGTCTTAGGTTTTTCTGAATGACACTATCAGTACCTTCAATGTAAGATATCCTTTTTGAGATAGATTTCAAGTAGGCCTCAAATACCACAAACTAGTTATTTTGAGAATGGCAAATTTGGGAATAGTTTTTCAATCCAGAAAATAAAAAGTGCTTTTACGGTCACTACAAATAACTTGACCAGCTAAAACAGTACAGATTTGGTTGAATAGAGATGTGAGGCCTGTTTTTTTTTGCGCTGTGTGACAGGTATAGGTTTAATCACAGAATCAGACTTCTATCTGCACGCTAGCGTGTGTCTTAGGTTTTTCTGAATGACACTATCAGTACCTTCAATGTAAGATATCCTTTTTGGGATAGATTTCAAGTAGGCCTCAAATACCAGAAACTAGTTATTTTGAGAATGGCAAATTTGGGAATAGTTTTTCAATCCAGAAAATAAAAAGTGCTTTTACGGTCACTACAAATAACTTGACCAGCTAAAACAGTACAGATTTGGTTGAATAGAGATGTGAGGCCTGTTTTTTTTTGCGCTGTGTGACAGGTATAGGTTTAATCACAGAATCAGACTTCTATCTGCACGCTAGCGTGTGTCTTAGGTTTTTCTGAATGACACTATCAGTACCTTCAATGTAAGATATCCTTTTTGAGATAGATTTCAAGTAGGCCTCAAATACCACAAACTAGTTATTTTGAGAATGGCAAATTTGGGAATAGTTTTTCAATCCAGAAAATAAAAAGTGCTTTTACGGTCACTACAAATAACTTGACCAGCTAAAACAGTACAGATTTGGTTGAATAGAGATGTGAGGCCTGTTTTTTTTTGCGCTGTGTGACAGGTATAGGTTTAATCACAGAATCAGACTTCTATCTGCACGCTAGCGTGTGTCTTAGGTTTTTCTGAATGACACTATCAGTACCTTCAATGTAAGATATCCTTTTTGGGATAGATTTCAAGTAGGCCTCAAATACCAGAAACTAGTTATTTTGAGAATGGCAAATTTGGGAATAGTTTTTCAATCCAGAAAAAAAAAGTGCTTTTACGGTCACTACAAATAACTTGACCAGCTAAAACAGTACAGATTTGGTTGAATAGAGATGTGAGGCCTGTTTTTTTTTTGCGCTGTGTGACAGGTATAGGTTTAATCACAGAATCAGACTTCTATCTGCATGCTAGCGTGTGTCTTAGGTTTTTCTGAATGACACTATCAGTACCTTCAATGTAAGATATCCTTTTTGAGATAGATTTCAAGTAGGCCTCAAATACCACAAACTAGTTATTTTGAGAATGGCAAATTTGGGAATAGTTTTTCAATCCAGAAAATAAAAAGTGCTTTTACGGTCACTACAAATAACTTGACCAGCTTTAACAGTACAGATTTGGTTGAATAGAGATGTGAGGCCTGTTTATTTTTGCGCTGTGTGACAGGTATAGGTTTAATCACAGAATCAGACTTCTATCTGCACGCTAGCGTGTGTCTTAGGTTTTCCTGAATGACACTATCAGTACCTTCAATGTAAGATATCCTTTTTGGGATAGATTTCAAGTAGGCCTCAAATACCACAAACTAGTTATTTTGAGAATGGCAAATTTGGGAATAGTTTTTCAACCCAGAAAAAAAAGTGTGCTTTTACGGTCACTACAAATAACTTGACCAGCTAAAACAGTACAGATTTGGTTGAATAGAGATGTGAGGCCTGTTTTTTTTTGCGCTGTGTGACAGGTATAGGTTTAATCACAGAATCAGACTTCTATCTGCACGCTAGCGTGTGTCTTAGGTTTTTCTGAATGACACTATCAGCACCTTCAATGTAAGATATCCTTTTTGGGATAGATTTCAAGTAGGCCTCATATACCAGAAACTAGTTATTTTGAGAATGGCAAATTTGGGAATAGTTTTTCAACCCAGAACAAAAAGTGTGCTTTTACGGTCACTACAAATAACTTGACCAGCTAAAACAGTACAGATTTGGTTGAATAGAAATGTGAGGCCTTTTTTGTTTTGCACTGTGTGACAGGTATAGGTTTAATCACAGAATCAGACTTCTATCAGCACGGTAGCGTGTGTCTTAGGTTTTTCTGAATGACACTATCAGTACCTTCAATGTAAGATATCCTTTTTGGGATAGATTTCAAGTAGGCCTCAAATACCAGAAACTAGTTATTTTGAGAATGGCAAATTTGGGAATCGTTTTTCAATCCAGAAAATAAAAAGTGCTTTTACGGTCAGTACAAATAACTTGACCAGCTAAAACAGTACAGATTTGGTTGAATAGAGATGTGAGGCCTGTTTTTTTTTTGCGCTGTGTGACAGGTATAGGTTTAATCACAGAATCAGACTTCTATCTGCACGCAAGCGTGTGTCTTAGGTTTTTCTGAATGACACTATCAGTACCTTCAATGTAAGATATCCTTTTTGGGATAGATTTCAAGTAGGCCTCAAATACCAGAAACTAGTTATTTTGAGAATGGCAAATTTGGGAATAGTTTTTCAATC
This sequence comes from Bufo bufo, assembly GCF_905171765.1. Taxonomy (NCBI): domain Eukaryota; kingdom Metazoa; phylum Chordata; class Amphibia; order Anura; family Bufonidae; genus Bufo; species Bufo bufo. Next base: position 465,122,898 of record NC_053391.1, read on the forward strand.
CAGAAAATAAAAAGTGCTTTTACGGTCACTACAAATAACTTGACCAGCTAAAACAGTACAGATTTGGTTGAATAGAGATGTGAGGCCTGTTTTTTTTTGCGCTGTGTGACAGGTATAGGTTTAATCACAGAATCAGACTTCTATCTGCACGCTAGCGTGTGTCTTAGGTTTTTCTGAATGACACTATCAGTACCTTCAATGTAAGATATTCTTTTTGGGATAGATTTCAAGTAGGCCTCAAATACCAGAAACTAGTTATTTTGAGAATGGCAAATTTGGGAATAGTTTTTCAATCCAGAAAATAAAAAGTGCTTTTACGGTCACTACAAATAACTTGACCAGCTAAAACAGTACAGATTTGGTTGAATAGAGATGTGAGGCCTGTTTTTTTTTGCGCTGTGTGACAGGTATAGGTTTAATCACAGAATCAGACTTCTATCTGCACGCTAGCGTGTGTCTTAGGTTTTTCTGAATGACACTATCAGTACCTTCAATGTAAGATATCCTTTTTGGGATAGATTTCAAGTAGGCCTCAAATACCACAAACTAGTTATTTTGAGAATGGCAAATTTGGGAATAGTTTTTCAATCCAGAAAATAAAAGTGCTTTTACGGTCACTACAAATAACTTGACCAGCTAAAACAGTACAGATTTGGTAGAATAGAGATGTGAGGCCTGTTTTTTTTTGCGCTGTGTGACAGGTATAGGTTTAATCACAGAATCAGACTTCTATCTGCACGCTAGCGTGTGTCTTAGGTTTTTCTGAATGACACTATCAGTACCTTCAATGTAAGATATCCTTTTTGGGATAGATTTCAAGTAGGCCTCAAATACCAGAAACTAGTTATTTTGAGAATGGCAAATTTGGGAATAGTTTTTCAACCCAGAACAAAAAGTCTGCTTTTACGGTCACTACAAATAACTTGACCAGCTAAAACAGTACAGATTTGGTTGAATAGAGATGTGAGGCCTGTTTTTTTTTGCGCTGTGTGACAGGTATAGGTTTAATCACAGAATCAGACTTCTATCTGCACGCTAGCGTGTGTCTTAGGTTTTTCTGAATGACACTATCAGTACCTTCAATGTAAGATATCCTTTTTGGGATAGATTTCAAGTAGGCCTCAAATACCAGAAACTAGTTATTTCGAGAATGGCAAATTTGGGAATAGTTTTTCAATCCAGAAAAAAAAAGTGCTTTTACGGTCACTACAAATAACTTGACCAGCTAAAACAGTACAGATTTGGTTGAATAGAGATGTGAGGCCTGTTTTTTTTTTTGCGCTGTGTGACAGGTATAGGTTTAATCACAGAATAAGACTTCTATCTGCACGCTAGCGTGTGTCTTAGGTTTTTCTGAATGACACTATCAGTACCTTCAATGTAAGATATCCTTTTTGGGATAGATTTCAAGTAGGCCTCAAATACCAGAAACTAGTTATTTTGAGAATGGCAAATTTGGGAATAGTTTTTCAATCCAGAAAATAAAAAGTGCTTTTACGGTCACTACAAATAACTTGACCAGCTAAAACAGTACAGATTTGGTTGAATAGAGATGTGAGGCCTGTTTTTTTTTGCGCTGTGTGACAGGTATAGGTTTAATCACAGAATCAGACTTCTATCTGCACGCTAGCGTGTGTCTTAGGTTTTTCTGAATGACACTATCAGTACCTTCAATGTAAGATATACTTTTTGAGATAGGTTTCAAGTAGGCCTCAAATACCACAAACTAGTTATTTTGAGAATGGCAAATTTGGGAATAGTTTTTCAATCCAGAAAATAAAAAGTGCTTTTACGGTCACTACAAATAACTTGACCAGCTAAAACAGTACAGATTTGGTTGAATAGAGATGTGAGGCCTGTTTTTTTTTGCGCTGTGTGACAGGTATAGGTTTAATCACAGAATCAGACTTCTATCTGCACGCTAGCGTGTGTCTTAGGTTTTCCTGAATGACACTATCAGTACCTTCAATGTAAGATATCCTTTTTGGGATAGATTTCAAGTAGGCCTCAAATACCACAAACTAGTTATTTTGAGAATGGCAAATTTGGGAATAGTTTTTCAACCCAGAACAAAAAGTCTGCTTTTACGGTCACTACAAATAACTTGACCAGCTAAAACAGTACAGATTTGGTTGAATAGAGATGTGAGGCCTGTTTTTTTTTGCGCTGTGTGACAGGTATAGGTTTAATCACAGAATCAGACTTCTATCTGCACACTAGCATGTGTCTTAGGTTTTTCTGAATGACACTATCAGTACCTTCAATGTAAGATATCCTTTTTGGGATAGATTTCAAGTAGGCCTCAAATACCAGAAACTAGTTATTTTGAGAATGGCAAATTTGGGAATAGTTTTTCAATCCAGAAAAAAAAAGTGCTTTTACGGTCACTACAAATAACTTGACCAGCTAAAACAGTACAGATTTGGTTGAATAGAGATGTGAGGCCTGTTTTTTTTTTGCGCTGTGTAACAGGTATAGGTTTAAACACAGAATAAGACTTCTATCTGCACGCTAGCGTGTGTCTTAGGTTTTTCTGAATGACACTATCAGTACCTTCAATGTAAGATATCCTTTTTGGGATAGATTTCAAGTAGGCCTCAAATACCAGAAACTAGTTATTTTGAGAATGGCAAATTTGGGAATAGTTTTTCAATCCAGAAAATAAAAAGTGCTTTTACGGTCACTACAAATAACTTGACCAGCTAAAACAGTACAGATTTGGTTGAATAGAGATGTGAGGCCTGTTTTTTTTTGCGCTGTGTGACAGGTATAGGTTTAATCACAGAATCAGACTTCTATCTGCACGCTAGCGTGTGTCTTAGGTTTTTCTGAATGACACTATCAGTACCTTCAATGTAAGATATCCTTTTTGAGATAGATTTCAAGTAGGCCTCAAATACCACAAACTAGTTATTTTGAGAATGGCAAATTTGGGAATAGTTTTTCAATCCAGAAAATAAAAAGTGCTTTTACGGTCACTACAAATAACTTGACCAGCTTTAACAGTACAGATTTGGTTGAATAGAGATGTGAGGCCTGTTTTTTTTTGCGCTGTGTGACAGGTATAGGTTTAATCACAGAATCAGACTTCTATCTGCACGCTAGCGTGTGTCTTAGGTTTTCCTGAATGACACTATCAGTACCTTCAATGTAAGATATCCTTTTTGGGATAGATTTCAAGTAGGCCTCAAATACCACAAACTAGTTATTTTGAGAATGGCAAATTTGGGAATAGTTTTTCAACCCAGAAAAAAAAGTGTGCTTTTACGGTCACTACAAATAACTTGACCAGCTAAAACAGTACAGATTTGGTTGAATAGAGATGTGAGGCCTGTTTTTTTTTTGCGCTGTGTGACAGGTATAGGTTTAATCACAGAATCAGACTTCTATCTGCACGCTAGCGTGTGTCTTAGGTTTTTCTGAATGACACTATCAGCACCTTCAATGTAAGATATCCTTTTTGGGATAGATTTCAAGTAGGCCTCATATACCAGAAACTAGTTATTTTGAGAATGGCAAATTTGGGAATAGTTTTTCAACCTAGAACAAAAAGTGTGCTTTTACGGTCACTACAAATAACTTGACCAGCTAAAACAGTACAGATTTGGTTGAATAGAAATGTCAGGTCTGTTTTTTAGGCGCTGGGTGACAGGCTCAACTTGCCCCTGATGTAGTATATGGCCAAAAAATAACCACACTGTTGATGGTTAAATGCACTTGGGTGACACAGGCTCAGCCTGCACCAGATGTAGTATATGGCCAAAAAGTAATCAGACTGTTGATGGTTAAATGCACTTCGGTGACACAGGCTCAGCCTGCAGCTGATGTAGGATATAGCACAAAATAACCACACTATTGATGGTTAAATACACTTGGTGATAGCTTGTGCTGGCGCACCACAAGTCACAAAATGGCCGCCGATCACTCCAGAAAAAAGTGATCTAAAAACGCTCTGGGCAGCCTTTAAAAAAGTGAGCAAGTCAATATTAGCACTTCAATGATCCACAGCTGCAGATCGATCACAGAATGAAGTCTTTTGGAGGAGTTAATCTGCCTAATCTCGCCCTAACGTCGCAGCTGCAACCTCTCCCTATGCTTGAATCAGCAGAGTGACGTGCAGCGCTACGTGACCCAAGCTTATATAGAGGCTGGGTCACATGCTGCACTGGCCAATCACAGCCATGCCAATAGTAGGCAAGGCTGTGATGGCCTCTTGGGGCAAGTAGTATGACGCTTGTTGATTGGCTGCTTTGCAGCCTTTCAAAAAGTGCCAAGAGAGCGCCGAACACCGAACCCGAACACGGACTTTTACGAAAATGTTCGGGTTCGGGTCCGTGTTACGGACACCCCAAAATTCGGTACGAACCCGAATTATACAGTTCTAGTTCGCTCATCCCTACTCAGGAATACTTCCAGAAACCATTGTCAGTGAACACAATCCACCGTGCCATCCGCCGTTGCCAGATGAAACTCTACAGTGCAAAGAAGAAGCCATTTCTAAGCAAGATCCACAAGCTCAGGCGTTTTCACTGGGCCAGGGATCATTTAAAATGGAGTGTGGCAAAATGGAAGACTGTTCTGTGGTCAGACGAGTCACGATTCGAAGTTCTTTTTGGAAATCTGGGACGCCATGTCATCCGGACCAAAGAGGACAAGGACAACCCAAGTTGTTATCAACGCTCAGTTCAGAAGCCTGCATCTCTGATGGTATGGGGTTGCATGAGTGCGTGTGGCATGGGCAGCTTGCATGTCTGGAAAGGCACCATCAATGCAGAAAAATATATTCAGGTTCTAGAACAACATATGCTCCCATCCAGACGTCATCTCTTTCAGGGAAGACCCTGCTTTTTTCAACAAGATAATGCCAGACCACATTCTGCATCAATCACAACATCATGGCTGCGTAGGAGAAGGATCCGGGTACTGAAATGGCCAGTCGGCAGTCCAGATCTTTCACCTATAGAGAACATTTGGCGCATCATAAAGAGGAAGGTGCAACAAAGAAGGCCCAAGACGATTGAACAGTTAGAGGCCTGTATTAGACAAGAATGGGAGAGTATTCCTATTTCTAAACTTGAGAAACTGGTCTCCTCGTTCCCCAGACGTCTGTTGAGTGTTGTAAGAAGAAGGGGAGATGCCACACAGTGGTGAAATTGGCCTTGTCCCAACTTTTTGGGGATTTGTTGCCACCATGAAATTCTGATTCAACATATTTTTCCCTTAAAATGGTACATTTTCTCAGTTTAAACTTTTGTTCCGTGATTTATGTTCTTTTCTGAATAAAATATTAGAAGTTGGCACCTCCACATCATTGCATTCAGTTTTTATTCACGATTTGTATAGTGTCCCAACTTTTTTGGAATCCGGTTTGTACTAAGGCTACTTTCACACCTGCGTTTTTGCTGGATCCGTCATGGATCAGCAAAAATGCTTCCGTTAGGATAATACAACTGGCTGCATTCATTATGATGGATCTGGCACTAAAACCATTGCAAGTCAAAGGGTGCCGGATGCGTTTTCTTTTGTGTCAGAGAAAACGCATCCAACACCATTGACTTACATTGTGTTTCATGCCAGATCCATCTTGCTCCATATCCCATGATGCACTCAAAAATGCTGCTTGCAGCGCTTTTGTATGTGTCATGGGAACACAACGGAGTGAAATGCTTTCTAGTGCACTCCTTTCCATTCAGTTCAGTTTTGTCCCTATTGACAATGAATGGGGACAAAACTGAAACGTTTTACTCCGGTCTTGAGATCCTATGATGGATCTCAATACCAGAAAGGAAAACACAGATGTTAAAGTAGCCTTATCGATTTATAAAGATTTTTGCAGAAAAGTTAGAGCATGTTGTCAAAAAGGTTGGGTTCACAACACGTTTTTCGTCATCTGTTTAGCGTATACAGTACAGACCAAAAGTTTGGACACACCTTCTCATTCAAAAAGTTTTCTTTATTTTCATGACTATGAAGGCATCAAAACTATGAATTAACACATGTGGAATTATATACATAACAAACAAGTGTGAAACAACTGAAAATATGTCATATTCTAGGTTCTTCAAAGTAGCCACCTTTTGCTTTGATTACTGCTTTGCACACTCTTGGCATTCTCTTTTTTCCACTAACAAAGCAAGGGTTAACGGCCAAACTCTATATTTATTGCCCTGACTCTGCAGTTTACAGAAACACCCGATATGTGGTCGTACACCACTCTACGGCCCCACGTCAGGGCGTAGAGGGAAAGGAACGCTGTGTGGTTTTTGGAAGGCAGATTTTGCTGGACTTGTTTATTTATACCATGTCCCATTTGAAGCCCCCTGATGCACCCCTAGAGTAGAAACTCCAAAAACGTGACCACATTTTGGAAACTACGGGATAAGGTGGCAGGTTTTTTGGTACTATTTTAGGGTACATATGATTTTTGGTTGCTCTATATTACACTTTTTGTGAAGCAAAGTAACAAAAAATAGAAATTCTGATATTCAATCTCTATTTGCCATTGACTCTTGTGGAACACTTAAAGGGTTAACAAAGTTTGTAAAATCAGTTTTGAGTACCTTGAGGGGTGTAGTTACTTAAATGGGGTCACTTTTTGGAGTTTATACTCTAAGGGTGCATCAGGGGGGGCTTCAAATGGGACACGGTGTCAAAAAACAAGTCCAGCAAAAACTGCCTTCCAAAATCCATATGGCATTCCTTTCCTTCTGCGCCCTGCCGTGTGCCGGTACAGAGGTTTACGACCACATATGGGGTGTTTCTGTAAACTAAAGAATCAGGGCAATAAATATTGAGCTTTGTTTGGCTGTTAACCCTTGCTTTGTTACGGGAAAAAATGGATCAAAATGGAAAATTTGCCAAAATACCTGTTTTGGCACCGTTTTTATTTTTTATTATTTACAACGTTCATCTGACAGATTAGATCATGTGCTATTTTTATAGAACAGATTGTTACGGACGCAGGGATAGCTAATATGTTTACTTTTTTAAATTTATTTAAGTTTTACACAATAATATCATTTTTGAAACCAAAAAAACTTTTTTTAGTGTCTCCAAGGTCTGAGAGACATATTTTTTTTTATTTTTTGGGCCATTGTCTCATGTAGGGGCTAATTTTTTGTGGGATGAGACGATGGTTTGAATGGTACTATTTTGCCATACATACGACTTTTTGGATCACTTTTATTACCTTTTTTGTGAAGTAAGGTTGGCAAAATTTCCATTTTATCATAGTTTTTTTTTTTTTTTTTGGGCGTTCAACGTGTGGGGAATGTTACATGACCATTTTATAGTTTGGGTTGTTACGGACGCGGTGATATATAACATGTGTAGGGAATTATTATTATTTTTTAATCAGGGATAAATATGTTTTTTTAACATTTTTTTTTACCCAGACCCACTTGGTTCTTGAAGATCCAGTGGGTCTGATGTCTGTATAATACAGTACAGTACACTATATAGTGTACTGCACTGTATTTCACTCACACTTTGAACAGATCTCTGCCTTTAGCACAGATCTGTTCAGCACCATGAACAGTTAGATGCCTGAGAAGGCGTCCTGTTGCCATGGGAACCTTCCTTATCTGCCACAACTGAGCAGATGGGGAAGGGGAGGGAGGAGGGCTCCCTCCCTCTGTCACCCCATCCTGTCCGGGGCTCCCTCCCTCTTCACCTTTTCCATACAGCGGTCCCTACGGACCGCGGCATGGAAGGGGTTAAAACGGTTGACATCTGCACAGATGTCAGCCGTTTGAATCAGAGTGTCAGCAATGAGCTGACACTCTGATTCAACCGCTCGGTCATCCTGAGAATAAACGGGGTCGGGCGGAAGATCGCCGCACCCGCCCCCCACACTGCCGCCCGCCTCCCGCACCGCCCGCAATCCTCCCCCCCGCTGGGCCCGCAGGCACAAAAACACAGAGGGCTGCAAGGGGGGTAGAAATACAGCCAGAAATACGGCTTTTTGGTTACTGGGGTGAAAAAACCCTCTAAGATACTGGACAGACCTAATTGCGGGTGCAATTAAGGGGTGACATGGTGTCATGATACCGTTTAATTGCATACGTGTGGTGTATTATAAGATAGTGTTTCTTACCTGGTAACAGATGCCTTGGTGCAGTCTGATCTTCATGAGGGACCCATCTTCGTGTTGATTGGAGAAGAATTCAACGGTCCATGCATGTGAGTACCTATAAAAGAGAGAGGTTGTCGGTTATCTGCGCATTTTCTGAGCGGCAGAGAAGAAAACCCCATCCCCCTCCCTAAAGGATTTGTCACGGTGTTTAGTATGGGGTAAATAGTCACTTTTAAGTGGACTATATGATTTATTACTATTCTAAGTTATTCAGTTATAAAGGTAATTAATGGTATTATTTAGTGATGGTAACATACCGAACACCGTGGCCTATTATTTCCATACAAATAAAGTAGTTAAATTATATTTTGGTGTGTTGTCTTTATGTACTGATTTATGGAATTTATGACACCATGCACATCTGGGATTAGACGTGCATAAGTGACTGTCACATTTAGGCCAGAAATACGGCTTTTTGGTTACTGGGGTGAAAAAACCCTCTGATATACTGCACATCTTGGATAAGACGTGCATAAGTGACTGTCTTTTTTAGGCCAGAAATACGCTTTTTGGTTACTGGGGTGAAAAAACCCTCTAATATATACTGCACATCTGGGATTAGACTTGCATAAGTGACTGTCACATTTAGGCCAGAAATACGGCTTTTTGGTTACTAGGGTGAAAAAACCCTCTGATATACTGCACATCTGGGATTAGACGGCTGCAGTGGAGTAAGCACCTTCAAAACCAAGAAAGGGCCCCTCCTGCTCCCTCTTCTGCTGCTGCCTCGGCCTCTTCCTCCGCCTCTGGAGGAACGTTGGCACCTGCCGCCCAGCAAACAGAGGATGTGCCACCAACAACACCACCTTCGTCACCAAGCATCTCCACTATGTCACACGGAAGCGTTCAGCTCTCCATCTCACACACCTTTGAGAGAAAGCGTAAATTCCCACCTACCCACCCTCGATCCCTGGCCCTGAATGCCAGCATTTCTAAACTACTGGCCTTTGAAATGCTGTCATTCAGGCTGGTGGAGACGGACAGCTTCAAACAGCTCATGTCGCTTGCTGTCCCACAGTACGTCGTTCCCAGCCGCCACTACTTCTCCAGGAGAGCCGTGCCCTCCCTGCACAACCAAGTATCCGATAAAATCAAGTGTGCACTGCGCAACGCCATCTGTGGCAAGGTCCACCTAACCACAGATACGTGGACCAGTAAGCACGGCCAGGGACGCTATATCTCCCTAACTGCACACTGGGTAAATGTAGTGGCGGCTGGGCCCCAGGCGGAGAGCTATTTGGCGCACATCCTTCTGCCGCCAAGGATCGCACGGCATCATTCTTTGCCTCCTGTTGCCTCCTCTTCCTACTCAGCTTCCTCCTCCTCTTCTACCACCTCCTCATCTGGTCAGCGACAGACCTTCACCACCAACTTCAGCACAGCCAGGAATAAACGTCAGTAGGCCGTTCTGAAACTGATGTGTTTGGGGGACAGGCCCCACACTGCGCAGGAGTTGTGACGGGGTATAGAACAACAGACCGACGAGTGGTTGCTGCCAGTGAGCCTCAAGCCCGGCCTGGTGGTGTGCGATAATGGGCGAAATCTCGTTGCAGCTCTGGGACTAGCCGGTTTGACGCACATCCCTTGCCTGGCGCATGTGCTGAATTTGGTGGTGCAGAAATTCATTCACAACTACCCCGACATGTCAGAGCTGCTGCGTAAAGTGCGGGCCGTCTGTGCACGCTTCTGGTGTTCTCATCCTGCCGCCGCTCAGCAGTCTGCTCTACAGTGTAACTTCGGCCTTCCCGCTCACCGCCTCATATGCGACGTGCCCACCAGGTGGAACTCCACCTTGCACATGCTGGAGAGACTGTGCGAGCAGCAGAAGGCCATAGTGGAGTTTCAGCTGCAGCACGCACGGGTGAGTCGCACTGCGGAACAGCACCACTTCACCACCAATTACTGGGCCTCCATGCGAGACCTGTGTGTTCTGTTGCGCTGTTTCGAGTGCTCCACCAACATGGCCAGTGGCGATGATGGAAGAGGAGGTGGCCCAGGAGGAGGAGGAGGAGGAGGAAGAGGGGTCATTTTTAGCACTTTCAGGCCAGTCTCTTCAAAGTGACTCAGAGGGAGGATTTTTGCAACAGCAAAGGCCAGGTACAAATTTGGCCAGCCAGGGCCCACTACTGGAGGACGAGGAGGAGGAGGATGAGGAGAAGGAGGATGGAGAAAAAGCATGTTCATAGTGGGGTGGCATCCAACGCAGCTCGGGCCCATCACTGGTGCGTGGCTGGGGGGATACGGAGGATGCAGACGATACGCCTTCCCCAGAGGACAGCTTGTCCTTACCTCTGGGCAGCCTGGCACACATGAGCGACTACATGCTGCAGTGCCTGCGCAATGACAGCAGAGTCGCCCACATTTTAACATGTGCTGACTACTGGGTGGCCACCCTGCTGGATCCCTGTTACAAAGATAATGTGCCGTCCTTAATTCCCTCACTGGAGCGTGATAGGAAGATGCGCGACTACAGGCGCACGCTGGTAGACGCGCTCATGAGAGCATTCCTGACTAAAGCCTGGGGACAAGTGGAAGCACAAGGCGAAGGCAGGGGAGGAGCAAGAGGTCGCCAATGCAGCTGTGTCAGCGCCAGCACCTCAGAAGGCAGGGTTAGCACGGCCGACATGTGGAAAAGCTTTGTCACCTCGCCGCAACAACAGGCCCCAACTGCTGATATGGAGCGTGTTAGCAGGAGACAGCATTTGAACAACATGGTGGAACAGTACCTGTGCACACGACTACACGTACTGACTGATGGTTCTGCCCCATTCAACTTCTGGGTCTCCAAATTGTACACATGGCCAGAGCTTGCCCTGTATGCCTTGGAGGTCTGTCCACAGCCAACGTGGACAAGCTCACGTTCATTAAAATGAACCAGGCTTGGATCCCTCAGGACTTGTCTGTACCTTGTGACGAATAGACAGTTCTAACAGCCTCAACCATCCATCCTTGTACTCAAGTGCAGTTATTCCTTTTTTTTTTTTTATATGTCCCAATATTTTGGGGGATACTCCTATGTAAAAATGCAAAATAGCACACATCTGTGTTGGCTACCTATTCCTCTTTTGCCGCTGCTTCCACCTAGACCGCCACGTGAGCCTACACGGCCACATCCACCCATTCACCGCCTCCTCAACCTCTTCCTCCTACATCATTCCAAATGTTTTTTTTTTTAAGGTCTTTTATTTATTTTTATTCATTTCCCTATCCACATTTGTTTGCAGAGCATTTGCCATGCTCTTAAGCACATTTTGCTGCCTTTTGCAGCCCTCTAGCTCTTTCCATGACATTTTTACAGCCATTTTAGTGCTCAAAAGTTCGGGTCCCTATTGACTTCAATGGGGTTCGGGTTCGTGGTCAAGTTCGGGTCCCGAACCCGAATTTTTTTTTCAAGTTCGGCCAATCCTGCCGAACCCGAACATCCAGGTGTCCGCTCAACTCTACTTGTGGACACTGAGGCTTTCCGCAGCCTGATGGCGGCGGCTGTCCCGCAGTACTCTGTCCCCAACCGCCAATATTTTTCATGGTGTGCAGTGCCAGCATTACACCAGCATGTGTCCCGTAACATCACCTATGCCCTGACCAACGCAGTTATTGGGAAGGTCCACTTAACGACTGACACATGGACAAGTGCTTTTGGCCAGGGACACTACATTTCCCTGAAGGCACACTGGGTGAACGTTGTGGAGGTCGGGAGCGAGTCATACCCTGGGATGGCACAGGTGCTACCGATGCCAAGGATTGCAGGCCCTACTTCCATTAGAGTTTCTGCCAGTACCTACATTAGTGGCTGCAACCCCCACTTCTCCTCCTCCGCCTCCTCCTCCACTTCCACCTGCAAATTATCATCTTGCAGCACCAGTCAGACATCAGTCAGTAGCTGGAAGCAGTGTAGCACTGCAGTGGGGAAGCGTCAGCAGGCCGTGCTTAAACTGATCTGCTTAGGTGACAAACAGCACACGGCCACAGAGCTGAGCTGTGGCAGGGGATAAGGGACCAGACTGAACTGTGGCTCTCGCCACTCAACCTAGAACCAGGCATGGTTGTGTCTGATAATGGCCGTAACATGGGGGCGGCTTTGGAGCTCGGCAAGCTCACACACATACCATGCCTAGCACACTTGTTCAACCTAGTGGTTCAGCGGTTTCTCAAAACCTACCGCAATTTGCATGAGCTACTGGTGAAGGTGTGCCGCGTGTGTTCCCATTTCCGCAAGTCATCGACAGCTTCCGCCAGTCTGGCAACGCTGCAGCAGCGCTTGCAATTGCCAGCTCACCGGCTGTTGTGCGACATAAGCTCGCGCAGGAACTCCACGTTCCATATGTTGGCCAGGCTTTGTGAGCAGCAGAGGGCAGTAGTGGAATACTAGCTGCAACATGGTCGTCGGCTTTCCAGTCAGCTTCCACTCTTCACAAGCGACGAGTGGGCATTGCTGTCTGAATTCTGCGAGGTTTTATGCAACTTTGAGGAATCAACACAGATGGTGATCCGCGATAACGCTATTATTAACCATCCCACTTCTGTGTCTACTTAAACACTCGCTGCTCATAATTAAGGCAGACGTTTTGAATGTCAAAGAGGTGGAAATGTTGGAAGACTGTACACAGGATGATAGCCAGTCCACCCTCAGTTCGTCTTCTCAGCGCAAATTGGATGATGAGGAGGAGCAGGAAACAGTTGCCTCAGCTACAGAGGGTAGTACCCATGGAAGTTTTATTCCATCTGTTCAGCGTGGATGAGTAGAAGAGGGGGAAGAGGATGAGGAGATTGAGAGTCATACTCCTGATGAGGACAGCGAAGTCTTGTCTGTTGGGACTCTGGCTGACTTTATGTTAGGCTGCCTCTCCCGTGTATCTCACGTTGTACGCATTTTGGTCAACACCAATTACTGGTTGTTCACCCTTCTCGACCCCCAATACAAAGAGAACTTCTCATTTCTCATTCCTGTGGTGGAGAGGATGAGCAAAATGGTGCAATACCAGAAGGTCCTTGTGTAAAAATTGCTCCAAAGATTTCCAGCTGACAACGCTAGTTGCAGAGTGCAGAGTTCCTTTGCCAACCGAGGAGGGTAGACGAGGGGAACACACAGCAGTTCCAACAGAGGCAGGGCAACACTCTCCAAGGCCTGGGACAATTTCTCCCTGATGCGCGGCCTACTGTCACAAGGAGGGAAAAATTTTGGAAGATGGTGAAGGAGTACATAGCAGACCGTGTCAGCGTCCTCAGTGATCCCTTTGTGCCTTACAACTATTGGGTGTCCAAGCTGGACAAGTGGCATTAACCTGGCGCTCTACTCCTTGAAGGTGCTGGCCTGCCCCACCGCCAGCGTTTTGTCAGAGCAGGTATTTAGTGCTGCTGGGGGCATAATAACTGATAAGCTCATCCGCCAGTCAACTGAAAATGCTGACTGGTTGACTCTTATAAAAATGAACAAGGCCTGGTTTGCCCCTGACTTCTCTACTCTACTAGAGGAAAGCGGCTGAACATTAAGGCATTCTAAATATGGCTTTTATGGTGTATTGAATACACTGTATTCCCATGGACCCCTTCCACCACTAAAAAGGGTATATGGCTCAATCTCCCTTTTCTCGTCCTCCTCCTCCATCATATCAAAATGATTATTAGGCTACCCTCGCTCCTAATGTTTTAGATGGTCAGCTCAGCAGCAGGCCCTCACCCATAATGTTTTAGAGGGTCACCAGCAGGCCCTTGTCCATAATGTTTTTGAGGGTCACCAGCAGGCCCTCGCACATAATGTTTTTGAGGGTCATTAGCAGACCCTCGCCCATAATGTTTTAGAGGGTCACCAGCATGCCCTTGTTCTTAATGTTTTAGAGCGTCACCAGCAGGCTCTCGCCCCTAATATTTTAGATGGTCAGATCAGCAGTAGGCACTCATCCCTAATGTTTTAAAGGGTCAGCTCAGAAGCAGACCCTCACCCCAAATGTTTTAGATGGTCACATCAGCAGCAGACCCTCGCCCCTAATATATTAGATGGTCATATCAGCAGCAGGCACTCACCCCTAATGTTTTAGATGGTAAGCTCAGCAGCAGGCCCTCGCCACTAATGTTTTAGATGGTCAGATCAGCAGGCCCTTGCTCCAATAGTTTTTGAGGGTCACTAGCAGGCCATCAATCATAATTTTTCAAGGGTGTGTAGGATGCCCTCCTTTATGTGTAATAAACGGTGTATTGTAGTGTCGGTTCCTTGTAAGTTTTGGCAATCCTTTCACTTAGTGCATAGGCTTTATGAGTGTAGGAGTCCCACTACCTGAACTATTGTACCACAATGTAAATGAGGCCCTCATTTACTTGATATACAGATTGTATCGGAGTGCCTCTTCCTTGTAATGTTTGTCAGCACTTGCACTTTATATACAAGTAAATATACAGGAAAGAATGTTTCCTAATGTTTGGTGCGTATTATTGTCTGTAAAATTGGCGTACTACTCGGACAACATCATTCCCAGCAGCGACCTGGGAGTCCAAGATGCATCCAGACATCCTCCCCATGCTGTTCCCGAACTATTTCAGTGGTGTTTTCATCCATTTCTGACCTTTTCATGTGAACCAGACACGCTCCCCTCTTCAGAGCAGGGGGTGCCTGTTTTAATGCTCGGGTTCTCCCATTGACTTCCATTGTGCTCGGGTGCTCGGTAGAGCACCTGAGCATCCCGAGGTGTTCTACTCAAGGACCCGAGCATTCTCCAAATGTTAACTTTATGTTGGCATCATTTTCTGGCTGTTCTGGCATAGTGTTTTTTTTTGTTTTTTTTTAATAGCATTCACCTGATGGGATAGGTCATGTGATTTGTTTTTTATAGAGCAGGTCATTATGGACATACAATACTAAATGTTTATTTTAATTTTAATTTTTACACAATAAAATAATTTTTTACAAAAAATCATGTTTTTGAGTTACTATTTTCTGAGAGCCATGTATATTTTTTTATTTTTCTGGCAATGGTCTTGTATGAGGGCTCGTATTTGCAGGATGAGTAGACGTTTTCATCTATACCATTTTGGGCTACATAATAATTTTTCATCGCTAAATAGTATGCTTTTTTGTGAGGCGAGGTGACCAAAAAAAGGGCTGCTTTTGCGCAGTTTTTATTCATTTATTTTTTTATACCACCTGATGGTAGATCATGCAATATTTTTATGGAGCAGTTCGATATGGACATGACAATACCAAATATGTCTATCTTTTTTTCAGATTTACACAATAAAAGCATTTTTTTTTTAATTTCCACATTTACAAATTTCAATTTCTCTACTTTTATAATGGATAGTAATACCTTCAAAAATAGTTTTTATTTTACATTCCCCATATGTCTACTTCATATTTGGATCATTTTGGAATGCCATTTTATTTTTTGGGCACGTTACAAGGCTTAGAAATTTAGAAGCAAATCTTGAAATGTTTCCGAAAATTTCTAAAACCCACTTTTTCAGGACCAGTTTAGGTCTGAAGTTACTTTGTGAGGCTTACATAATAGAAACCACCTAAAAATGACCCAATTTTAAAAACTACACCCCTCAAGGTATACTTTGTTAACCTTTTAGGTGTTCCACAAGAATTAATGGAAAATAGAGATCACATTTCAAAATTTCACTTTTTTGGCAGATTTTCAATTTGAATCCATTTTTTCCAGTTACAAAGCAAGGGATAACAGCCAAACAAAACTCTATTTATGGCCCTGATTCTGTAGTCTACAGAAACACCCCATATGTGGCCGTAAACTGCTGTTCGGGCACATGGCAGGGCGCAGAAGGAAAGGAATGCCATATGGAGTTTGGAAGGCAGATTTTGCTGGACTGGTTTTTTGACACCATGTCCCATTTGAAGCCCCCCTGATGCACCCCTAGAGTATAAACTCCAAAAAAGTGACCACATTTTAGAAACTACACCCCTCAAGGTATTCAAAACTGATTTTACAAACTTTGTTAACCCTTTAGGTGTTCCACAAGAATTTAATGGAAAATAGAGATGAAATTTCAGAATTTCACTTTTTTGGCAGATTTTCCATTTTAATCAATTTTTTTCCAGTTACAAAGCAAGGGTTAACAGCCAAACAAAACTCTATTTATGGCCCTGATTCTGTAGTTTGCAGAAACACTCCCTATGTGGTTGTAAACTGCTGTATGGGCCCACGATATTGCGCAAAAGGAAAGAAACGCCATACGGTTTTTGGAAGGCAGAATTTGCTGGACTGATTTTTTAACACCATGTCCTATTTGAAGCCCCCCTGATGCACCCCTAGAGTAGAAACTCCAAAATAGTGACCCCATTTTGGAAACTACGGGATAAGGTGGCAGTTTTGTTGGTACTATTTTTGGGTAAATATGATTTTTTTGATCATTCATTATAACACTTTATGGGGAAAGGTGACCAAAAAATTGGTTGTTTTAGCACAGTTTATATTTATTTATTTTGCACTTTTTGTGATGTAAGGTGACAAAAATTGCTTTTTTTGACAGTTATTTTTTTTTTTTTACAGTGTTCAACCGAGGAGTTAGGTCATGTGACTTTTTTATAGAGCAGATTGTTACAGACGTGGCGATACCTAATATGTATACTTTTTCCTATTTAAGTTTTACACAATAATAGCATTTTTGAAACCAAAAAAATGATGTTTTAATGTGTCCATGTTCTGAGAGCTATATTTGTTTATTTTTTATTTATTTTTTTTCTTATCTAGTGGCTCATTTTTTGTGGGATGAGGTGACGGTTTTATTGGTACCATATTGTGGGACATACGCCTTTTTTTTTACATGGTTCACCCGAGGGGTTAGGTCATATGATATTTTTATAGAGCTGGTTGTTACGGATGCGGCGATACCTAATATGCATACTTTTATTTATTTTTTTCACTTGAACACAATTATAGCATTTTTGAAACAAAAAAATGATGTTTTAATATGTCCATGTTCTGAGAGCTCTATTTTTTTTAATTTTTTGAGCGATTTTCTTATGTAGGGGCTTATTTTTTGAGAAATCAGGTGACGGTTTTATTGGTGCCATTTTGTGGGACGTGCGCCTTTTTTATCACTTGCAAAAAAAAGAGGGTTAGTCAGCACCTCCCAGTGCGCAGGTGCACGCCGCCATGGCAAAGACCTAGAGGAAAAAAAGGAGACAATGCGGCAGCACTCTGCAAATCAGACAAAGTACAACAATGCTTACAAAAATTATGGTGCTAATACTACGCTTATTTATAAAAGCGAGATGCTTGGTCAATGCATTTTGCGGTCATTATGGCGCATAACAGGTAGTATTTAGTGTTAGGACCCGTGTAACAGAGATCGCCTTGACGTTTGGCATACGGGCTTAGATGGTTTTGTACAAAATGCATTGACCAAGCATCTCGCTTTTATAAATAAGCGTAGTATTAGCACCATAATTTTTGTAAGCATTGTTGTACTTTGTCTGATTTGCAGAGTGCTGCCGCATTGTCTCCTTTTTTATCACTTGGTGATGCACTTTTTGTGATGTAAGGTGACAAAAATTGCTTTTTTTGACACAGTTTTTATTTTAATTTTTTATGGTTTTTATCGGACTGGGTGGATCATGTGATATATTTATAGATGAGAAAAGGTGGAACGGCTCACTCTCTATATACACGGATTGGTGCCTGGGTCCAAATAAGAATCACCCCTTCAAAAATAGTAAGAATCTAAGTTATAATGGACCGGCACTCAAACATATGGGTTCACGCTGAGCAATAAATTTGGTAAATAGTGCAATTTAATAAAACATAAAATACATATAAAAACATATAATATACACGATAGTGGGATATGAGATGATGTTTGGATTAACTGGTAATAAAGTCCATACAATGCAATTGGTGAATAGTTAATGTCCCATGATTCTATGATTAAGTAGATGGAAAAAATCGATAGAACAAATCGATAGAACAAATTGACCAAAAATCTGATTTTTTGTCGATTTTTTCTATCGATTTGTTCTATCGATTTTTTTCCATCTACTTAATCATAGAATCATGGGACATTAACTGTTCACCAATTGCATTGTATGGACCAGTTAATCCAAACATCATCTCATATCCCACTATCGTGTGTATTATATGTTTTTATATGTATTTTATGTTTTATTAAATTGCACTATTTACCAAATTTATTGCTCAGCGTGAACCCATATGTTTGAGTGCCGGTCCATTATAACTTAGATTCTTGATATATTTATAGAGCCGACCGTCACGGATGCGGCAATACCAAATATGTCTATTTTATTTTTTATATTTTTAATATTTTTTTTTATTCCTTACTTGGGGAATTATTATTTTTTTATATGTGAAATCTTTTTTTATTTTTTCATTTTAACACTTTATTGATTTATTTTTTATTTTACACTTTGCACCCCCCATAAGGTCATACAAGACCCCCAGAGAGGCTGTACACCAGAACACAACGCTGTACAGCCTCAGTGCAGGTCTGATCGAGGTCTGTGAAAGACCTGACAGCTCCTGCACTCTCCGGCCCCGGTGGTCACGTGACAGTTGGGCCGAAATAGGAAGCGCATAGCGCTTCCTTCACTGTATACACAGCGCTCGGTGATACACATAGATGTCTACGTCCATTGTTAGGAGTAGGTATCCATGGGGATTAAGGAGTTCTTCACACCCAGAAAATCGCTTTATTGAACACATAGTTGTCTTAGCAGTCCTTGGGCAAAAGGGGGTTGCACTGCTCAGAGCATGAAGCATGTCACTGGAATTTTTTTCAGCCATTGCTCCACCTCTTTTAATCGGCTCCACCCACTCATGTGTCACATATCTTTTATGTGTGGAATCCCACCCATGATTTAGCATCCATACGTTTAACCCCTTAAGGACCGGGCTCATTTTCACCTTAAGGACCAGGCCATTTTTTGGAAATCTGACCAGTGTCACTTTAAGTGCTCATAACTTTAAAACGCTTTGACTTACCCAGGCCGTTCTGAGATTGTTTTTTCGTCACATATTGTACTTCATGTCACTGCTAAAATTGGGTCAAAAAAGTTAATTTTTTTGCATAAAAAAATACAATTTTTACCAAAAATTTGGAAAAATTAGCAAATTTCAAACTTTCAGTTTCTCTACTTCTGTAATACATAGTAATACCCCCAAAAATTGTGATGATTTTACATTCCCCATATGTCTACTTCATGTTTGTAGCATTTTGGGAATGATATTTTATTTTTTGGGGATGTTACAAGGCTTAGAAGTTTAGAAGCAAATTTTGAAATTTTCAGAAATCTTCAAAATTCCACTTTTTATGGACCAGTTCAGGTTTGAAGTCACTTTGTGAGGCTTAGATAATAGAAACCTCCCTAGAAACTACACCCCTCAAGGTATTCAAAACTGTTTTTTCAAACTTTATTAACCCTTTAGGTCTTCCACAAGAGTTAATGGCAGATGGAGAAACAATTTTGAAATTTCTATTTTTTGGAAAATTTTCCAATATAATCAATTTTTTCCAGGAGTAAAACAAGGGTTAACTGCCAAACAACACTCAAAATGGGTTGCCCTGATTCTGTAGTTTGCAAAAACACCCCATATGTGGTCGTAAACTACTGTTTGGCCGAACGGTAGCACATAGAAGGAGGGGAACACCATATGGGTTTTGGAAGGCAGATTTTGCAGGACTGGTTTTGTTTATACCATGTCCCATTTGAAGCCCCCTGTTGCACCCCTAGAATAGAAATTTCAAAAAAGTGACTCCATCTAAGAAAGTACACCCCTCAAGGTATTCAAAACTGGGTTTACAAACTTTGTTAACCCTTTAGGTGTTCCACAAGAGTTAATGGCAGATGGAGAAACAATTTTGAAATTTCTATTTTTTGGAAAAGTTTCCAATATAATCAATTTTTTCCAGGAGTAAAACAAGGGTTAACTGCCAAACAACACTCAAAATGGGTTGCCCTGATTCTGTAGTTTGCAAAAACACCCCATATGTGGTCGTAAACTACTGTTTGGCCGAACGGTAGCACATAGAAGGAGGGGAACACCATATGGGTTTTGGAAGGCAGATTTGGCAGGACTGGTTTTGTTTATACCATGTCCCATTTGAAGCCCCCTGTTGCACCCCTAGAATAGAAATTTCAAAAAAGTGACTCCATCTAAGAAAGTACACCCCTCAAGGTATTCAAAACTGGGTTTACAAACTTTGTTAACCCTTTAGGTGTTCCACAAGAGTTAATGGCAGATGGAGAAACAATTTTGAAATTTCTATTTTTTGGAAAAGTTTCCAATATAATCAATTTTTTCCAGGAGTAAAACAAGGGTTAACTGCCAAACAACACTCAAAATGGGTTGCCCTGATTCTGTAGTTTGCAAAAACACCCCATATGTGGTCGTAAACTACTGTTTGGCCGTACGGTAGCACATAGAAGGAGGGGAACGCCATATGGGTTTTGGAAGGCAGATTTGGCAGGACTGGTTTTGTTTATACCATGTCCCATTTGAAGCCCCCTGTTGCACCCCTAGAATAGAAATTTCAAAAAAGTGACTCCATCTAAGAAAGTACACCCCTCAAGGTATTCAAAACTGGGTTTACAAACTTTGTTAACCCTTTAGGTGTTCCACAAGAGTTAATGGCAGATGGAGAAACAATTTTGAAATTTCTATTTTTTGGAAAAGTTTCCAATATAATCAATTTTTTCCAGGAGTAAAACAAGGGTTAACTGCCAAACAACACTCAAAATGGGTTGCCCTGATTCTGTAGTTTGCAAAAACACCCCATATGTGGTCGTAAACTACTGTTTGGCCGAACGGTAGCACATAGAAGGAGGGGAACGCCATATGGGTTTTGGAAGGCAGATTTGGCAGGACTGGTTTTGTTTATACCATGTCCCATTTGAAGCCCCCTGTTGCACCCCTAGAATAGAAATTTCAAAAAAGTGACTCCATCTAAGAAAGTACACCCCTCAAGGTATTCAAAACTGGGTTTACAAACTTTGTTAACCCTTTAGGTGTTCCACAAGAGTTAATGGCAGATGGAGAAACAATTTTGAAATTTCTATTTTTTGGAAAATTTTCCAATATAATCAATTTTTTCCAGGAGTAAAACAAGGGTTAACTGCCAAACAACACTCAAAATGGGTTGCCCTGATTCTGTAGTTTGCAAAAACACCCCATATGTGGTCGTAAACTACTGTTTGGCTAAACGGCAGGACATAGAAGAAGGGGAATGTCATATGGTTTTTGGAAGGCAGATTTTGCTGGACTGGTTTATTGACACCATGTACCCTTTCAAGCCCCCTGATGCACCCCTAGAGTAGAAACTCCATAAAAGTGACCCCATCTAGGAAACTACGGGATAAGGTGGTTGTTGTTTTGGGACTATTTTAGGGGTAAATTAGATTTTTGGTTGCTCTATATTACTCTTTTTGAGGCAATGTAACAAAAAAATTAAATTCTAAAATTGTTTCTACATTCGCTATTTAGTTTTGTGGAACACCTAAAGGGTTAACATAGTTTGTAAAGTAACTTTTGAATACCTTGAGGGGTGTAGTTTCTTAGATGGGGTCACTTTTTTGGAGTTTCTAGTCTAGGCTACATCAGGGGGGGCTTCTAATGGGACATGGTGTCAAAAAAAAAACTGTCCATCAAAATCTGCCTTCCAGAAACCATATGGAGTTCCCTTCGTTCTATGCCCTGCCGTGCGGCTATATAGCCATTTACGACCACATATGGGGTGTTTCTGCAAACTACAGAATCAGGGCCATAAATATTGAGTTTTGTTTGGCTGTTAACCCTTGCTTTATTACCGGCAAAAAGGATTCAAATGGAAATTTTGCCCAAAAATGGGTGTTTTGGCACAGTTTTTATTTTATATTTTTAACACCGTTCATCCGAGGCGTTTGGGCAAAAGTTATTTTTATAGCGACGACTTTTACGCACGCGACGATGCCCAATATGTATGGCTCTCAGACTTTGGAGACACTAAGCAGGCATCCTAAAAACTGCGGCCCTGCAGATGTTGTAAAACTACAATTCCCACCATGCCCTGCTGATGGCTGTAGGTTGTCTGGGCATGCTGGGAGTTATAGTTTTACAACATCTGGAGGGCCGCAGTTTGAGGATGCCTGCACTAAAACTAATATTTTTTTGGGAAAAAAAAAATGTTTCCGTGTCTCCAAAGTCTGAGAGCCATAGTTTTTTATGTTCTCTAGTGGACTGTTGGGGATTATAAAAATTTAGTACTCCATGGAAGTGTGATACTCCCTGAAGCAATCGATAATGCAGAGGCCCGGATGATCGGGGCACGTGTCACACTGAGTGGTGGTGTCCTTCCGTATCCCCCTCTTGTGACACACTCTGCACTTTTTTTGGGTTCGTCCCTTCTTTCCAGTATGGGGGACCACACCTGGAAAGTGTTGGCCAGGGACGATCCGGGCGCCTCCAATTCCCGAGGTACTCCGGCCTGCTCTTTCCCGGTCCGAAAAGATCAGGGCCTTGAGGACTGCCTCATAGAATTGGAGGAATGTCCCTGTGCTGCCAGCGCTTCGGGATAGTACAAAAGAGTTGTACATGGCAACCTGCACCAAGTAGACCGCAACTTTTTTGTACCATGCCCGGGTTTTGCGCATGGCGTTATATGGCTTGAGGACTTGATCAGAGAGATCAACTCCTCCCATATACCGATTGTAGTCGACGATACAATCGGGCTTGAGGACCGTTGCCGCGGTACCTCGCACAGGGACTGGGGTGGTGCTGTTACTGTGGATTGTGGACAGCATAAGGACATCCCTCTTGTCCTTATACCTGACCAGCAACAGGTTTCCACTGGTAAGGGCACAGGTCTCACCCCTGGGGATAGGTACCTGGAGGGGGTAGGCAGGGAGGCCGCGTTGATTTTTCCGCACGGTCCCACAAGCGAACGTGGATCTGGCGGCAAGGGACCTGAACAAGGGGATACTGGTATAAAAGTTGTCCACGTACAAGTGGTAACCGTTATCCAGCAGTGGGTACATAAGGTCCCACACGAGTTTTCCGGTAACACCCAGAGTGGGGGGACATTCTGGAGGTTGAATACGGGAATCTCGCCCCTCGTACACACGAAATTTGTAAGTGTACCCTGAGGTACTCTCACAAATTTTGTATAGCTTCACGCCATACCTCGCCCGCTTTGTGGGAATGTATTGGCGGAAACTGAGTCTCCCCTTGAACGCAACGAGAGACTCATCAACCGCGACCTCCCTTCCAGGTACGTAGGCCTCCATGAATTTGGCCCCAAAGTGATCGATGACCGGCCGTATCTTATACAGCCGGTCATAGGCAGGATCACCTCGGGGCAAGTGGCAGGGAAGGGTCTGATGGATGGATCAAAAAAAGTTTTGAAATAAAAGAACTTTTTTTTTTTTTTCTAACTAACTTTTCCCTTCTTTCCCTGCCTAACGGTGCCTCTCCCTCACTGACCCTAACCTACCTGGGTGGCGATGGGTGCAGGAGGGTGATGGATGGCGATTAGGGGGACGCAGGAGCTGGTGCCGAACGGTGTTGCACGGTCAGGGTGCTGGACAGGAAGAGGAGGGGAGAGAGGAGCGCAGGAAGTTTGAATCTCGCGCCTCTCTCCCCTGCTCCAATCAGCACCCTGGACAGCGGCGTTCAGCACCAGGGCCAGCACCGCCTCTCCAAATCCTCGGACTGCGATAGGTGGTGTATAATTACGCCACCGATCGCAGTCTTTTTCCGGTTCATCGGGTCACAGGACACCCGAATGGACCGGAAACGCAGAAAACCGCAGGTCTGAATTGACCTGCGGTTTTCTGCGATCGTCGATACGGGGGGGTCAAATGACCCCCCCCCTGCATTGTTACGGGATGCCGGCTGAATGATTTCAGCCGGCATCCCGTTCCGATTAACCCCCGCGGCGCCGGAATGCCGATTTTAAGTCAGGACGTACCGGTACGTCCTGTGTCCTTAAGGACTCGGGAAATAGGGCGTACCGGTACGTCCTATGTCCTTAAGGGGTTAAAGTATAGATGAGGATTGCTTTTTATAGGAGAAAGCAGCCCTCCAATGCAAAACTGTGACATTTGCCAACTCTTCTGGGAGTCCAGGAGGTCTTCCCTTTTTCAGTGAGCTTACTGTACGACCCAGGAGAGTTGACTAGTATGAGATAACTGCCCTCATATGTTTTTTTCACAATGTTTCACAGCATCTATATTGATATAAGACAGGTATCAAATTTGTGGTGCTACATTTTGAATACTGGAATGGAGGGGTAGAATTATACCAAGGGGGGTAATCAACTTTTCAATGCTTAACCTAAGAACCTGCATGATACATTTTAAAGCTAATGATGGTTATTAGTGTTGATCGAGCACCAAAGTGCTTGGGTACTTGGGTGCTCGAGCCGAACAATGGAAGTCAATGGGAGAACTCAAGCATTAAACCAGGCACCTCCTGCTCTAAAGAGGGGAGTGTATCTGGTTCATAGGAAAAGGTCAGAAATTGATGGAAACACCACTGAAATGGTTCGGGAACAGCATGGGGAGGATGTCTGGATGAATATTGGACTCCCATATCGTTGCTGGGAACGATGTTGTCCGAGTAGTATGCCACTTTTACAGACTGACAATGATACGCACCAAATCGAAGATAAAATTTATTTTAGAGGAAAAAATTGTTAGGAAACATTCTTTCCTGTATATTTACTTGTATATAAAGTGCAAGTGCTGCCAAAAATTACAAGTAAGAGGCACTCCCATACAACCAGCATATCACATAAAAAAGGGCCTAATTCACATTGTGGTACAATTGTTCAGGTAGTGGGACTCCTACACTCATAAAGCCTATGCACTAAGTGAAAGGGCTGCCAAAAATTACAAGGAACCGGCACTCCAATACATCCTTTATTACACATAAAGGAGGGCCTCATAAACCCTTGAAAAATTATGACTGATGGCCTGCCGGTGAGCTGACCCTGTAAAACATTATATGTGAGGGCCTGTAGGTGAGCTGACCCTGTAAAACATTATATGTGAGGGCCTGTAGGGGAGCTGACCCTGTAAAAGATTATATACGAGGGCCTGCAGGTGAGCTAACCCTGTAAAACATTATATGCGAGGGCCTACAGGAGAGGTGACCATATAAAAGATTGTAAGTGAGGGCCTGCAGATGAGCTGATTCTGTAAAAGATTGTAGGTGAGGGCCTATAGGTGAACTGACCCTATAAAACATTATATGAGAGGGCCTACAGGGGAGCTCACCGTGTAAAAGATAGTAGGTAAGGGCCTTTAGGTAATCTGACCCTGTAAAATATTGTAGGTGAGGGCCTGCTCGTGAGCTGACCCTCTAAAAAATTATATGTGAGTGCCTACAGGTGAGCTGACCCTGTAAAAGATTGTAGGTGAAGGTTTGATAGTAAGCTGACCCTTTAAAACATAATCTGCGAATCTGTGAGCTAACCCTGTAAAACATTATATGCAGGGGCCTGCAGGTGAGCTAACCGTGTAAAACATTATATGTGAGGGCCTGCAGGTGAGCTGATTCTGTAAAAGATTGTAGGTGAGGGCCTATAGGTGAGCTGACCCTATAAAACATTGTATGGGAGGGCCTGCAGGGGAGCTCACCCTGTAAAAGATTGTAGGTGAGGGCGTGCTGGTGAGCTGAACCTGTAAAAAATTATATGCGCGTGCCTATAGGTGAGCTGACCCTGTAAAAGATTGTAGGTGAGGGCCTGATAGTGAGCTGACCCTGTAAAACATTATCTGCGAGGGCCTGCAGGTGAGCTGACCGTATAAAATATTATATGCGAGGGCCTGCAGGTGAGCTAACCCTGCAAAACATATGCGAGGGCCTGCAGGTGAGCTGACCCCGTAAAACATTATATGCAGGGGCCTGCAGGTGAGCTAACCCTGTAAAACATTATATGCAAGGGCCTGTAGGTGAGCTGATTCTGTAAAAGATTGTAGGTGAGGGCCTATAGGTGAGCTGACCCTATAAAACATTGTATGGGAGGGCCTGCAGGGGAGCTCACCCTGTAAAAGATTGTAGGTGAGGGCGTGCTGGTGAGCTGACCCTGTAAAAAATTACACTCACCTAAAGAATTATTAGGAACACCATACTAATACGGTGTTGGACCCCCTTTTGCCTTCAGAACTGCCTTAATTCTATGTGGCATTGATTCAACAAGGTGCTGATAGCATTCTTTAGAAATGTTGGCCCATATTGATAGGATAGCATCTTGCAGTTGATGGAGATTTGAGGGATGCACATCCTGGGCACGAAGCTCCTGTTCCACCACATTCCAAAGATGCTCTATTGGGTTGAGATCTGGTGACTGTGGGGGCCATTCTAGTAAAGTGAACTCATTGTCATGTTCAAGAAACCAATTTGAAATGATTCGAGCTTTGTGACATGGTGCATTATCCTGCTGGAAGTAGCCATCAGAGGATGGATACATGTTCTCATTCTGTTTACGCCAAATTCGGACTCTACCATTTGAATGTCTCAACAGAAATCGAGACTCATCAGACCAGGCAACATTTTTCCAGTCTTGAACAGTCCAATTTTGGTGAGCTCGTGAAAATTGTAGCCTCTTTTTCCTATTTGTAGTGGAGATGAGTGGTACCCGGTGGGGTCTTCTGCTGTTGTAGCCCATCCGCCTCAAGGTTGTGGGTGTTGTGGCTTCACAAATGCTTTGCTGCATACCTCGGTTGTATCGAGTGGTTATTTCAGTCAACGTTGCTCTTCTATCAGCTTGAATCAGTCGGCCCATTCTCCTCTGACCTCTAGCATCCACAAGGCATTTTTGCCCACAGGACTGCCGCATACTGGATGTTTTTCCCTTTTCACACCATACTTTGTAAACCCTAGAAATGGTTGTGCATGAAAATCCCAGTAACTGAGCAGGTTGTGAAAAACTCAGACCGGCCCGTCTGGCACCAACAACCATGCCACGCTCAAAATTGCCTAAATCACCTTTCTTTCCCATTCTGACATTCAGTTTGGAGTTCAGGAGATTGTCTTGACCAGGACCACACCCCTAAATGCATTGAAGCAACTGCCATGTGATTGGTTGACTAGATAATTGCATTAATGAGAAATAGAACAGGTGTTCCTAATAATTCTTTAGGTGAGTGTATATGCGCGTGCCTATAGGTGAGCTGACCCTATAAAAGATTGTAGGTGAGGGCCTGATAGTGAGCTGACCCTGTAAAACATTATATGCGAGGGCCTGTAGGTGAACTGACCCTGTAAAACATCATATGCGAGGGCCTACAGGGGAGCTCACCATGTAAAAGATAGTAGGTAAGTGCCTTTAGGTAATCTGACCCTGTAAAATATTGTAGGTGAGGGCCTGCTCGTGAGCTGACCCTCTAAAAAATTATATGTGATTGCCTACAGGTGAGCTGACCCTGTAAAAGATTGTAGGTGAGGGTTTGATAGTAAGCTGACCCTGTAAAACATAATCTGCGAGGGCCTGCAGGTGAGTTGACCCTGTAAAACATTATATGCAAGGGCCTGCAGGTGATCTGACCCTATAAAATATTATATGCGAGGGCCTGCAGGTGAGCTAACCCTGCAAAACATATGCGAGGGCCTGCAGGTGAGCTGACCCCGTAAAACATTATATGCAGGGGCCTGCAGGTGAGCTAACCCTGTAAAACATTATATGCAAGGGCCTGCAGGTGAGCTGATTCTGTAAAAGATTGTAGGTGAGGGCCTATAGGTGAGCTGACCCTAAAAAACATTGTATGGGAGGGCCTGCAGGGGAGCTCACCCTGTAAAAGATTGTAGGTGAGGGCGTGCTGGTGAGCTGATCCTGTAAAAAATTATATGCGTGTGCCTATAGGTGAGCTGACCCTGTAAAATATTGTAGGTGAGGGCCTGATAGTGAGCTGACCCTGTAAAACATTATCTGCGAGGGCCTGCAGGTGAGCTGACCCTGTAAAACATTATAGGCGAGGGCCTGCAGGTAAGCTGACCCTATAAAACATTATATGCGAGGGCCTGCAGGTGAGCTCACCCTGTAAAATATTGTAGGTGAGGGCCTTCAGGTTATCTGACCCTGTAAAATATTGCAGGTGAGGGCCTGCTGGTGAGCTGACCCTGTAAAAAATTATATGCGCGTGCCTATAGGTGAGCTGACACTGTAAAACATTGTAGGTGAGGGCCTGATAGTGAGCTGACCCTGTAAAACATTATCTGCGAGGGCCTGCAGGTGAGCTGACCCTGTAAAACATTATATGCGAGGGCCTGCAGGTAAGCTGACCCTATAAAACATTATCTGCGAGGGCCTGCAGGTGAGCTGACCCTGTAAAACATTATATGCGAGGGCTTGTAGGTGAGCTGATCATCTAAAAAATTATATGCTAGTGCCTATAGGTGAGCTGACCCTGTAAAAGATTGTAGGTGAGGGCCTGCTGGTGAGCTGACCCTATAAAACATTATATGCGAGGGTCTGCAGATCAGCTGACCCTGTAAAACATTATATGTGAGGTCCTACAGGTGAGCTGACCCTGAAAACATTATATGCGAGGGCCTGAAGGTTATCTGAACCTGTAAAAGATTGTAGGTGAGTACCTATAGTTCTAGGTTGAGTGGCGAGAGCCACAGCTCAGTCTGGTCTCTTATCCCCTACCACAGCTCTACGGCGGTGTGATGTTTGTCCCCTAAGGATATGAACTTCAGCACGGCCTGTTGCCGCTTCCCCACTGCAGTGCTACACTGCTTCCAGCTACTGACTGATGATTGACTGGTGCTGAAAGCGGATAATTCTGAAGTGGAAGTGGAGGAGGAGGAGGAGAAGTGGGTGTTGGAGCCACTAACGTAGGTGCTGGCGGAAACCCTGATTAACGTCGGGCCTGCAATCCTTGGCATCGGTAGCACCTGTGCCATCCCAGGGTAAGACTCGCTTTCGGTCTCCACAATGTTCACCCAGTGTGCCATCAGGGAAATGTAGCGTCCCTGGCCGAATGCACTTGTCCATGTGTCCGTGGTTAAGTGGACCTTCCCAGTAACTGCGTTGGTCAGGGCACGTGTGATGTTATGGGACACATGTTGGTGTAAGGCAGGCATGGCACACCTTGAAAAATAGTGACGGCTGGACACTGTGTAACGCAGGACGGCCGCTGACATCAGGCTGCGGAAGGCCTCAGTGTCCACAAGCCTAAATGGTAACATTTCCAGGGCCAGCAATATGGAAAGCTGCACATTTAGTGCTATGGCCTGTGGGTGGGTGGCTGGGTATTTGTGCTTGTATTCAAAGGCCTGGGGTAAGAACATTTGCGCTGGGACACAGAAGTAGATGTGGTCACTGATGGTGCTTGCGAAGGTCCAGGTACAGAGCAGGAGTCATCCAGGCCTGCACCTTCAACAGGGGATTGGCCAGCACATAACACAGGGGAAGAGGAGGCAGTGGTGTGACCTGTAGACACATATTGTGGATCCAGGCGTTTGTCCCACTTATTATGGTGTTTGGATGCCATGTGGAGGATCATGCTGGTGGTGGTGAGGTTGCTAGTGTTCACGCCCCGGCTCATTTTGGTACAGAACAGGTTACAAACTACTATTCTTTTGTCGTCCGCACTTTCCTCAAAAAAGCGCCATACTGTGGAACACCTATCCGTTTGCAAGGGAGATTTCCGCAAGGGGGTGCTCCGTGGAACAGTTGCGGGCCTGTTTGGTGTGGCCCGCCTTCTACCTTTTGCCACCCCGCTGCCTATTCCAGCCTGTTATGGTGCTGCAGATCCCTCCCCCTCTGTACTGCTGTCCTCTCTCGGCTTTCCACCTTCCCAGGTTAGGTCAGTGACTTCATCGTCCACCACCTCCTCTTCCACTTCCTCACTCTGCTCATCCTTCTGACTTGTTGACCTAACCACAACCTCATCAAACTGTGTGCATACAAGAAATCATCCTACATTTAAATAGCCTGCCAGATAACAAGGAACTGACATCATGTTGTCATGACAACCCACTACACAAATAGAAACAAAAAACTGACATTTTATCGAGAAAAAACAATGAAATGAACAACTGAAAATGGCTGACCGTATAAATAAAGTCCATATTTTATGCTCCAATATACAATAATTCATAATTGCGATATGGTTCAATTCCGCTATGGAAACAAAAAGGACAAACGAGAGTTACATTAAATTTGGTTCACAAAAATCTATATAAATCTTAATCACGGTTCAAACCCCTTGGTTCAAACATGGATGGATCCATTAAGCTTCTCTTCTGAGTAATAATTTATTTCTGTCACCTCCCCGGCGTGGTTGTAAAATGCTTTCAATGATCTGGAAGAGTAACTGAGAGATAGGGTTCATTCACAAATCCGTGTGTGTTTTGCGGATCCGCAAAACACGGACACCGGCAATGTGAGTTCCGCATTTTGCGGACCGCACATCGCCGGTACTAATAGAATATGCCTATTCTTGTCCATAATTGCAGACAAGAATAGGGCATGTTCTATTTTTTTGGGAATGGAAATGAATGGGTCCACAAAATGCGGAACAGAATTTCGGACGTGTGAATGGACCCATAGTGTGTTTCTGCTGATGGAAGTGGTGTGGTATAGGAAGCAACAGGTAACCCTTCCTTATAATGGACTTATGTTTACTGAACCTATCTTTCATTCTCATTGAAATTTTGCCCACATACAGTAAACTGCAAGGGCATTTGAGTATGTAAATAATGAATCTGTAAACATGTGTAATGGTATTCTTTTTCCAGAATATGAACTTTATTTATATAACGGGTTAGGATAAATAAATTTGCTTTCAAAATGAGCCATGTAACAATTTGCGTATGGCGGTGCGAAGTTTGAACCCATCGCGGTCCCACAGCGCTGTTGGTAAAAAGAATGTCACTGCCAGTTCTGTGAGAAGGTCTGGCAGATGTTCTTCTCTACCTCTTGTATGATGTTCTTTGTTTTGGTTTCACTTTCTCATCTCCTTTCCTTCTGTCAGGTGTCACTTATTTAGACTAATCGTCTTCCTTTATATTCCCTCCCATACTGCCTCACTTTGCGGTTTATACTACTTCCTGGATGAAGTGTTCACTGCTGGAGGCTGCTTCTGCTGTTTGCTCAGATAAGTCCTTTACTTTATTGTGTTTACTTGCTGGCTTGATTCTAGGTGACCCTGACTCCATCCGTATTAAGTTCAGGGAGCCGGTGGTCGTGTCACACAGACTTAGGTACGTGGGCATGCAATCGTCTACCATCTAGACCCTTGCATGTGCATAGCAGTCAGGGAGAGCTCTTAGGGTTTTATAGGGCTCACCTATAAGCTCCTTAGTTTGGGATCAAGCCAGTTGCTCGTTTATTCATAAGTTCCAGCTATCTGCAAACTTCACCCGTGACAAAGAATCCTGAAACAGAAAATAATTCTGTTCCAGTACCACTGTGAGGAGCATAAGAAAAAAATATTTTTCAGTGTCCTTGCATGTACTAAAAGATTACTAACTGCGCTAATCCCTTTCACATGTGTGATAGAGGTATAAAGACTGCACACATCAAAGGTGACAATACGGGGCATGTTTACATGTGACAGCAGATTCATTATTTACATACTCAAATGCCCTTGCGGTTTACTGTATGTGGGCAAAACTTCAATAAGAATGAAAGATAGGTTCAGTAAACTTAAGTCCACCATAAGGAAGGGTAACCTGTTGCTTCTTATACCACACCACTTCCATCAGCAGAAACACACTCTCTCTCAGTTACGCTTCCAGATCATTGAAAGCATTTCACAACCACGCCGGGGAGGTGACAGAAATAAATTATTGGTCAGAAGAGAAGCTTACTGGATCACCGGTTACAAACGTTGGAACTCAGGGGTTTGAACCGTGATTATGATTTATATAGCTTTTTGTGAACCAAATTTAATGTAACTCTCGTTTGTCCTTTTTGTTTCTATATCGGAATTGAACCATATCGCAATTATGAATTATTGTATATTGGAGCATAGAATATGGACTTTATTTATATTGTCGGCCATTTTCAGTTGTTCATTTCATTGTTTTTTCTCGATACAATGTCAGTTTTTTGTTTCTACTTGTGTAGTGGGTTGTCATGACAACATGATGTCAGTTCCTTGTTATCTGGCGGGCTATTTAAATGTGAGATGATTTATTGTATTCGCACAGTTTGATGAAGGCACGTATTGTGCTGAAACCCGTCACTGGTATGTGACAATAAATCAAGCATCATAAGCAACCATTGTGAGTGCCGGTCCTTTCTTCATATTGCTTACCTTAAATGCCAGCCCCTGGAAACGTGCACCACTAAGTCAGTTCCTGCCGCAGTGCCGATCGGTGATTATTACATACTAACAACAACCTCAGTGATTAACAACTGTGTCTCATCCTCTTCATCAACCTCTTGCGACAGTAATTGCTGTTGACTTATTGGCAACTGTGTCTCATCATCATCCACCTCATTAAACAGTAATTGCCATTCCCCACCATCATCTTCTTGTAACTGCACAAGATCTGTCCCTCTTCAAACAAGCGGGCCAAATCAAGGAATTGTGCTGAAAAGAGGTCCTTGGAATATCCAAGTGTCGGATCACTTATTTGCCCAGACTCTCCATGGTGGGAGGAAAGAGGATCAGGGTGAGAACTGTGTTGACCAGACTCTTGGCTACTGAGACTGGACTTGGTGGAAGACAGGGTGGAGCTTAACTGACTGGAAGCATTATCTGCTGCAATCCAACCGACCATCTGGTCGCACTGGTCTGACTTCAAGAGTGGTGTCCTGCACCGCCCTGCAAACTGAGACATGAAGCTAGGTATCGTGGATGATTGTTTTTCTTGTGCTCTGGCAGCAGGCACAGTTTCAACGCGCCCAGGGCCATGGCCTCTGCGTGCACCATCAGCATCACGGACACTTCCCCGTCGCCTTCTTCATATTAAATGTTATATATGCTTGAAAGTATGTCACACGTACAGTAGCGTAGCATTTGAAAGTGTATGCGCAAACAAATTTAAAAAGGTATTTGGGATGCGGAAACGTCACACAGGAGATATCCCACAGATAATGTCAATGCTGTCACCAGCGGCTAAATAAAAATTACAGGGAATGTCACAGGTATTTGGGATGAGGAAACGTTATACAGGAGAGATACCACCGGTAATGTCACTGTCCGCAGCGTCTACGGAAAAAGTACACTGGATGTCACAGATACATTTTTTAAGCGCACACGTTACACTGTCGATGTGGCACTGATAATGTCACTGTCTGCATCAGACACCGTCTTACGGAAAAAGTGCACTGGATGTCACAGATATTTTTGGGATGCGCACACTTTACACAGGAGATGTGGCGCAGCTAATGTCACTGTCCACAGCGGACACCATCTATGGAAAAAGTACACTGGATGTCACAGATATTTTTTGGATGCGCACACTTTACACTGGAGATGCGGCACAGCTAATGTCACTGTCTGCAGCGGCCTAACTACTGCACGCTATTTAGCACAGGATGCGATAAAAATAGATATTGCTGCCACACACAATAGTCCTTAAAAGGACTTTTGGGTCTCTGAAAAGTTTTTCTAATAACAATATTCCTATATCACTCCCTACACTGTCTATTCCTTCCTCAGCACAGCTCTCCCTGACTAAGACTGAGCCGAACACGCGTCATCGGGTGCTATATAGCACCCGATGATGCGTTCCGGACAGCCAATCACTGTAATGCCAGTAACCAACATGGCTACGGCATTACAGTAAGGGCAGTATTTACCTGCATGTTTATTGGCTGCGTAGCAGGCAAGAAAAGTGCAGGGAGGCGATTCAAGCCATGCGCTCGAGCACATGCGCTATTCTGCCGAATACTGCCATGTGCCGAGCATCGAGATGCTCGAGCCGAACTGGTCTTCGGCCTAGCATGTTCGATCTACACTAATGGTTATTCAAGATTTGAGATTTAATACTAGCTAAAATGGAACAGAAATTGAATTTTGTCTATTGTTGATATTAAAAAAAGAAAATAAATAGAAATACACAATTTGTACCAGCTTTGTACCCTAGGCCTTAAGAAAACATTTTGCTTCTGTTGGCAAAGGTTAAATATTATTCTGGGTGTGATAAAGCAGTCATTTGTATTCAGGAAGGTCACTGAGTACTTAGAACATGATTTAGTGCATTTTTCTGAAGGCTAAAATATGACAGTTGAATGACTGTAGCCATGTCTTTTTCTAGTTATAAAGCTTGTTATTATGAATAGACAATATTGGACTGTGACTATCTAGAGGGCTTTCTTTTTTTCTTATGAACAGCTTTCATCAAGGTCAAACTTAAGGCCTTCAATTAATTTACATATAATATGTTATGATCCAGACTAAGGCCTCTTGCACATGAACATTGTGTGCCCGTGGTCATATTGCGGCCCGCATATGGCGGGTCCGCAATAAACGGGCACCGTGCCGTGTGCACTCCACATCATGGATGCGGTGCGGACCCATTCACTTGAATCACGGAGATACGTAACGGAAGCACGGATCGAACCCCACGGAAGCACTACGGAGTGCTTCCATGATGTTTCTGTCCGTGCCTCTGCACCGCAAAAAAATAGAAAAAAAATTAGAACATTTTTTTGCGGTGCGGACGGATCACGGACCTATTCAAGTTGAATGGGTATCGATCCGTCCCGGCCGCTGTACGGACATTGCCCGTGCATTGGGGCCCGCAAATTGCGGTCTCCAATGCACTGAACGGATGCACAATGTTCGTGTGCAAGAGGCCTAAGGCTGATGGACACAAACGTATTTTATTGCCGTGTCTATTCAGTTTTTTTTCACGGACCGCATATGGAACCGTTCATTTCAATGGGTCCGCAAAAAAAACTGAAAGTATTTTGTGTGCATTCCGTTTCCGTATGTCCGTATTTCGATTCTGCAAAAAAATAGAACATGTCCTATTATTGTCCGCATTACGGACAAGGATAGTACTGTTCTACTAGGGGCCAGCTGTTCCGTTGCACAAAATACGGACTGCACATGGACATCATCCGTACTTTTTGCGGATCCGTTTTTTGCGGACCTTAAAAAACATATGGTCGTGTGCATGAGACCTAAGATAGACTTGCATATTGTAAGTTATTAAAAAAGTTAAAAAAATTAAAATTATATATATATATATATATATATATATATATATTACTTCTGCTGGTGTATTCCTGAACACTTAAAACTTTTCCTCAAAACCCTGTGATAAGAAAGTCATTTAAACTAAAGGAATGTGAATTTGGAAAATACTAAAGAATCAAAAAGCCTTGGCAGAAAAGGTCAAAGTGTTTGGAAATGTATAATGATTAGTTTACTGTTCTCCTAATAAAGGTACCGCAACAATGAAATCAATCTTCAGGGAGAGAAAAAATTAAGAGGTAGTTTACCCCCAAGGGAGACATGATGGGATTTCTCTTTATAAGTTATGATGAGCACTCTTCAGGACAGACAGCAAAACCCCATGACGTCTCATTGTTTAATCAGTTTGGATAATATCAAGTTGATTAATCAGCTGCACTTCCCTTTGACATAAACTGGCAAT
Organism: Bufo bufo; assembly: GCF_905171765.1. Taxonomy (NCBI): domain Eukaryota; kingdom Metazoa; phylum Chordata; class Amphibia; order Anura; family Bufonidae; genus Bufo; species Bufo bufo. Next base: position 465,158,544 of record NC_053391.1, read on the forward strand.
GCTTGCAGCAGTAGAAATATTTCCATTTTTTAAAATTGCTTCAGAATTGTTGTTTCTTATCCATGTTCCCAGATTAGTATATATGACGTTAAAAATGTTAACATCTACAGAGTTTATCTAATTGATGTTTAGAAACTAACCTTGAAAATGCTTCTATCATACAGGCAAGGTCCCTAAGCATAGAGAAGATGAGATACATTTAGTAATATTATTAGAGATGAGCGAATTTTTCAAAAAACAAGTAGAGCCCCCCTAACAGAGTGGAGAGGGTGTCAGCAGTAAGTTTGTGTTTTACGTTACTGATTAATTTTCCCCATTCTCTGAACCGTCAGAACAATTACCCAGAAAACACTAATCCTGTGTGTGGAGCATACGCCTTCACTCAGTCAGCATTTTCTCAATAATCCATCAGTATTGCTAAAGGCAAAAAAAAATGGAGTGGATCTAAAATAGAGATGACACGTGAATGGCATGTCTTCTGTGTTTTCTACCCACTCCTGATTTTTGCTACCAAATCTTAAGCCAATTCTGATGGGACCATACAGGCCTTAAAGCTGATACACAGGCAGGATCCGTTGTGCGTCTCACTTTTCCTTCCTTCTGACAGATCAGAAGAAGTGTCAAATAAATTATGATTTCAGCCAGGCCGAAAGCCAAAATAGTGGACCAGTCATGAAGTGGGGAGGGTGGGAACAGCATGAGTCCACAGAGTGGACCTATGACATAGTGGTGAGGTGAAAGAAGCATGAGGAGACCACAGAGTGGCCCAATGACAGAGTCTGGAGGTGGCAGCGGCATGAAGAGGCCACAGAATGGCACAATTACACAATTACAGAGTCTGAACTTTTCAGTAGTCATCTCATTATCACCACAGGTAGAACTACAATATCCAATAAAATTGAATCTGTATAGCACTACCTGTTGTTTGTTCTTTTCCTCATCTCTCTGCCCACCTAGCTGAAGTGTTTGCACATGCTCAGTTCCATCCTTCAACTGCCACCAGCTATATCTTCTATTAGAAGAAATCACAGAGGACACCTAATCTACCAGCATTAAATAAATGTTGCAGAGCAACTGGAGCAATAAATACGGAGAGCTCTGGATCTATGTGAGGTCCAGGACTGGTAATAATTATGTTAGCAAGAGATTTTCATGTACTTTACAATGTCAGGTTTTCATTTTATATATTAATCATGGGATAGCTCACTTAAACAATAGGTCATGGGATTATAGATTATACTATCCTAGGCACTAGAAACCCATTACCATAAAATTAAAAGAGACACATGGACACATTATATAATGGATAAAAATAGGCCACGCCAACTTTATTAATATTAAATAACCATAAAATTCCAATAATAATAAATAACAATCATAATAACCACTGATTAGGCCAGCCATAAGCTCGACCTAAATACCTGAATCAACTCGTCCGTTTGCCACTTATTGGCGAGCGACCTTACCCCTCCTTCTAATAAAGTGACCGTGACAAGCAACCATAAAGGGAAGGGAGGGCGGGGCAGCTGGATCCTAAACGCAGCTTGGCAGCCAGCCAGATACCGGCCACCTCATCTTATATACAGAATCAACCCCACCACCCCAAACCGCTCCTCCAATGCACCAATTCACCCATAGGATCCTTACCCAGCCAATCACCCTCAATTTTCCCTCCACCTAGCAACAAAGCTAAATTTAGCCACCTTGGCCACTGGATTTCTTGGTGGGAAACCATCCAGGCGGGAAAATCTCCCGCCAAAAAACTCCATACCACCCCTTGGGATAATCATAATCCCATGAAGATCCCTCCAAATGGGATTTTCAGATCCTAGCATGGGATTATAGATTATACTATCCTAGGCACCAGAAACTCATTACCATAAAATTAAAAGAGACACATGGACACATTATATAATGGATAAAAATAGGCCACAGCCAACTTTATTAAAGAACAGCTTAATATTAAATAACCATAAAATTCCAATAATAATAAATAACAATCATAATAACCACTGATTAGGCCAGCCATAAGCTCGACCTAAATACCTGAATCAACTCGTCCGCTTGCCACTTATTGGCAAATGACCTAACCCAAAAGACCATGCCACCTAAGCAGGGGGCATGGGCCCCACCCCATCCAAAGCTAATTCGATCATGGTCTGCAAATCAAAATTTAAAATATCCAGGCCAATCTCTGAAAGATGAATTTTATCTGAAAAGAAAAGGCCGGGCAAACCTTCTTCCAAGTCCATGTGCCTAAAAGAAAAACCCCAAACCAGCGGCATAAAGCGAGCCATGATCCTGTTCCCACAGAATGTACATTCATGCTTGTATTTACAGGACGAAGGCCATCGACACTGCGTTTCATTAAACGCAAAGCACGTGCCTTTTCTCAGCCCGGATTGTTGCCCTGTCACTGCTGGCTGCTGCTTAGGTGCAGAAAAAGATGTACGCTGTGGAACCAACAAATTCAGCCACAACCCCACGTCCTTTGTGCCCCATCGCATGCTAGGGTGAACCGCCAGCCGCTGCCTAACACCCTCATCATAAGCAAACCAACCCAACCCACCAAAATTCCTATAGGCTTCTAACACATTGTCTAAATGCTGAAATAAACCCGAAAATTTCTGAGGGAACTTCTCACCCATCATGCTGCAAAATATACAATAAGCCTGTAACCAGTTATTAAACGTCCGAGGGATCGGACGCCTCCTATCCTCCTCCGTCTTATCATCCTGCCTATCTAACTTAGCAATAAATTCCTTTGATGCTGGCAACAAAGATAAGACGTCTACGAATTCATTCCTCCATATCTTTTCTTTTACAGACATGGACAAATGAAAACCCAGAGGTGAGACATCACAAGGGAGCGGCTCTTTATAAGAAATCTCAGCCACCCCTTTCCCCCTAGAAGGTAACAGCAAAGGAAGGGAGTCCTCACTATCCGAGTCCTGTCCCCCCCTCCCCTGATCACCTGCACACCACGCATCAGTAACGTTACCCGCCAAAGCGGACGGACCCACAGGCGCAGGTAAAGGGGAAACCAAACTCTGCAAGGAGGACAAAACTTTTGACAAAGACAGGTGCTAAACCAGTGACACACTCACCCCCAGACGCAGCCCCCGGTTGATCCGCAGATGGGCCGGAATTGTCAGGCGGCTGAAAGGAATCTTATTGGCACGCATCACCCAGCTTCTCAACGCCAGAGCGGAGCTGCTGGGCCAGACGCTGCCCTGAGGGTACCTGACTCCTGCGCTGCCGGTTCTTCTTTCGGTGCGGTGCAACAGAAGAACAGCCGTCCTGCAGAGATGGCTAGGAACCTCTTCTCCCAGCCGGCCGACCGGAACCAATGTTCTGTCCGAAGTTTCCGGGGGACCCTGAACTGTGGTGCGCAACCGGAACTGACGTCATCCACTTGAGGCCACTTCCTGGTCCGGCAGCCGGCGCCGGTCGCTTCTCCGCAGCACATCGATCACGTGAGGACCTGCAGAGGGTGGGAGAGAAAATTGTGCGCTGCCTCCTCTCATGTTCTGTCCGAAGTTTCCGGGGGACCCTGAACTGTGGTGCGCAACCGGAACTGACGTCATCCACTTGAGGCCACTTCCTGGTCCGGCAGCCGGCGCCGGTCGCTTCTCCGCAGCACATCGATCACGTGAGGACCTGCAGAGGGTGGGAGAGAAAATTGTGCGCTGCCTCCTCTCACGCTGCGAGGAGCGCAGCGCAGGAGAGACAGCTGGAGTCACCGCATCCACTGCCGAAACAGCCGCTGATCCAGCCGCTGATCCACATCGCATGACTCCAAAACGTCCGGCGCAGAGGAAGAGAGGTCCAACGGGCAGGCATCCAACCAGGCAGCTGTCTCTCCATCCTCCGCACGCCGCTTGAGCTCCGCAATAAACTCCTCCATGGTAAGTGAGATGTCCGACCGAAGGCAGGGAAGCAGTCCACACAGGGGCAGGTGGGCAGTCTTGACCAGCAGCAGGAGGGCAGCTGGATCCTAAACGCAGCTTGGCAGCCAGCCAGATACCGGCCACCTCATCTTATATACAGAATCAACCCCACCACCCTAAACCGCTCCTCCAATGCCTAACCTGTTGCTGGGGGACCCAAAACTTCCCAGCCCCAGCAACAATTCACCCATAGGATCCTTACCCAGCCAATCACCCTCAATCTTCCCTCCACCTAGCAACAAATCAAAATTTAGCCACCTTGGCCACTGGATTTCTTGGCGGGAAACCATCCAGGCGGGAAAATCTCCCGCCAAAAAACTCCATACCACCCCTTGGGATAATCATAATCCCATGAAGATCCCTCCAAATGGGATTTTCGGGATCCTAGCATTTCTGATGACACATTCCATTTAAGAAGAAAATCAATTAATCACTTCTACCTCAATATTTAAGAAAAGGTTGTCAGAAGCGTTGCATCAAAATAAAGGACATAACAAGTGTTGGTCAAAACTGCAGATTTTGATCATTTCAGCTACAGAACATTTAGGGGGCCCGGCGCCCCGGCAGCGTGTGTGACAGTTTATTTTCAAGTTAGTTAAATATCGATTCTTGTCTTAATGTTCAGAACAATAGGTCTTCACAGCAGCGGCAGCGGACCAGGCCCCCTCGCTAATGTGATCTAATCTTACTGTCTCCTAAAGTCTCCTGATGTGTCTGGGATTCGAACCCACAACCTCCAATGTAACAGTGGCAAAGCATTTACCCACACAGCCATAAAGGCTACATTACAACTGATTGAAAAAATATGAGACTTCTACTGTTATAGCTGGCTAAGTGTACATCTATACACATGACAGCTGCCCTAACACACCCAGCACTGCTATATCTCTATATGACAGCTGTCCCAGCACACTCAGCTCTGCTATATCTCTATATATGAGCAGCTGTCATGTGTATAGATGTACACTTAGCCAGCTATAACATTAGAAGTCTCATATTTTTTTCAGTCAGCAGCAAGGCAGCTGTTATGGTCTTGTGGTTAAGTGCTTTGCCTCTGATACAGAAGGTCGTGGGTTCGAATACCAGCAGAAACTTTTCTGAAATACAAGCACTGACTCCATATATGGACATACAGGACGGGACACAGGAAGAGGCTGCATCGCATCGCTGACATGGAGGAAAGTAGAAGTGTTTATTATTATTTTTTAATACCCGACTCTTACTGCCATGGGGGGAACGGGGGGCACTTGATACTGGCACATGGGGGGAGGGGGGTTGGCACTTGATACTGGCACCTGGGGGGGTTGGCACCTGATACTGGCACATGGGGGGGGAGAGGCACCTGATACTGGCACATGGGGGGGAGAGGGGTTGGCACCTGATACTGGCACCTGAGGGGGAGGGGGGAGTTGGCACCTGATACTGGCACATGGGGGGGAGAGAGGCACCTGATACTGTGATACTGGCACATGGGGGGTGAGGGAGAGAGGCACTTGATACTGGCACTTTTTTTGTGGGGGGGGGAGATGGCACTATGATACTGGGACATGGGGGGGAGGAGAGAGGGGGGGTTGGCACCTGATACTGGCACATAGGGGAGAGAGGCACCTGATACTGGCACATGGGGGGAGGGAGAGAGGCATTTGATACTGGCACTTTTTTTGTGGGGAGGGAGATGGCACTATGATACTGGGACATGGGGGGAGGAGAGAGGCACTTGATACTGACACCTGGGGGGGGGTTGACACCTGATACTGGCACATGGGGGGGAGGGGGGTTGGCACCTGATACTGGCACCTGGGGGGGGGAGAGGCACCTGACACTGGCACATGGGGGGAAGAGGGGTTGGCACCTGATACTGGCACATGGGGGGAGGGAGAGAGGCACTTGATACTGGCACTTTTTTTGTAGGGGGGGAGATGGCACTATGATACTGGGACATGGGGGGAGGAGAGAGGCACTTTATACTGGCATGTGGGGGGTTGGCACTTGATATTGGCATGTGGGGGGGGTTGGCACTTGATACTGGCACATGGGTGGGTTTGGCACTATGATACTGGCACATGGGGGGAGAGGCACTTGATACTGGCACTTTTTTGGGGGGGAGATGGCACTATGATACTGGGACATGGGGGGGAAGAGAGAGGCACTTGATACTGGCACATGGGGGGGTTTGGCACTATGATACTGGCACATGAGGGGTGGGAAGGAGAGAAACACTTGATACTGGCACATTGGGGGGGAGATGGCACTATGATACTGGGACATGTGGGGGGAGAGAGAGGCACTTGATACTGGCACATGATGGGGGGGCATCTATGGGGACACTTACTGGCACATTATTGGGGGGCATTATGGGGGACACTAGGCCGGCAGCCTATCAGAGGCCGGACACCGAGGGGCATCTACTGGGGCACTATATATGGGGCATTTTATACTGGTACATTATGGGGGGCACTAGCAGGAAGGGGGGAGAGGAGCACTATGGGGGAATTTACTGGGGGCACTATATAGGGTTATTTTATACTGGGACATTATGGGGGCACTATGGGGGCACTATGGGGACATTAGCTCAACTGGGGGCAATTTTTGCACTGTCACATTATAAGGAGAATTATTACTACTGGGGGGGGCATTATAGTGGGCTTTATTACTCCCCCATGGTATGACCCCCTAGTAGCAGCACCAGCCTCTCCCTGCTCTGCTATCCCTCTGCCCCTTCTCCAAATCCTTATTATGAAATCTTTCTCATTAGGATAAAGCACAACATCAGCTCCGCCGAGCACCCGGCCAAGTGTTGAAGTGGTGTCCGATATCCCCAAGGGTCAAGTAACTGTAAGTTTTCATATGAAATATGTTTATGTTATACACATATAGCATCCACTGTGCCACACAATATACAGTATACCGCTACACTGTGCCAAAGGAGTGGGGTTTACACAGGAGGAGGGAGGTGCGAAGCGCGCTGGAGGGGCCCTTACAAATATTTGCTGTGGGGCCCAGTCACTTCTAGTTACGCCCCTGCCTTGAGGGATCCACAACAGGGATGACTATAATCCCTCCATAAGCGCTTGCCACGTCTCTCCATATGCTCAGCTCACAGGACAATGGTGGAGACCACACTGAATCAGGGCTGTGACGTCTCAGGGTATGGCTACCAGCAGATTGGCTGGCTGCACGGCATTATGGGTCATATTGGACTTCTTACCTTCACTTTGTAACACATGCAGCTGCCATTTTAGGAAAAACGTATTCCTTTCCTATGGCAGGGCTCTATAGAAACAAAGGGGGACATTTACTAAGACCAGAGATTTAGATGCCGTTCTTAGTCCCTGTCCACCGCCGGCCTCTACATAACTTGGCGCATGATTCGGGGGGCATTCAACATGATTACATCTATGCCAGCATAGTTGCTGGCATATATTTAAGTAATTTTATATATGTATAAAATGAGGAATGAGACGAGCCTGCCGGCCCACCCTCTTCCACGTCATGCTCCCTTTTCACGGAACTCGAGAAATGCCCATACTATTAAAATCTAAAAATGTTTATCCCATATGGCAAACAGCGAAACATAAAAAAAGTCATGGTCGATTTGCCATTTTTTGGTAGCTTCACCTCCCACAAATTTTTTTTATAAAAGGTGATCAAAAAGTCATACACACTCCAAAACAGCATCAATAAAAAGTACTGATCACTAAAAAAAAAAATAAAAAAAAAATAAAGTAAGGCTCTATTCACACGTCCGTGATGTGTTGCGGACCCGCAAATTGCGGGTCCGCAACACACCAGCCCGTCACCCCCATTGAAATGCCTATTCTTGTCCGCAAGCTGCGGACAAGAATAGGACATGCTCTATCTTTTTGCGGAGCTGCGTACCCAAAATCGGGGGCGCGCTCCGCAATTGCGGCTGCAGACAGCACACTGTGTGCTGTCCGCAACCATTCCGTCCCCATAGAGAATGAATGGGTCCGCACCCTTTCCGCAAAATTGCGGAAAGGATGCGGACACATTCTGCGGACGTGTGAATGGAGCCTAATGGGGGGTGAGAATATGTCGTTGCAAAGAAAAAAAGATTTCAGTATTAAAACGCAAGAAAAATTATACATATGTGGTATTGTAATCGTACTGAGGAAAAAGGTCAATTTTACCAGCTTCCCACTACATTGTATGCAACTGTAAATGGTGCCATTAGAAAATAAAACTTGTTCAAAAAACAATCCTTCATATGTGAATGGAAAAATAAAAAAGTTATGGCTTTGGGAAGGCTGAGAGTGAAAAATGAAAGAAAAAAAACCCCTGAAAATTGCTCAGTCTTAAAGGGGTTAATTGTTTACATCAACCTGTCACATTGTCTACTTAGTAGGAGAGTATTGCAGCTTTGTCCTGTTCACTATGTGGCCCCTTTTGTTATTTGCTTTTAGAATAAGGGTCCATTCACACATCCGTAGAATGGGTCCTGATTAGAGTTGAGCGAACACCTGGATGTTCGGGTTCGAGAAGTTCGGCCGAACTTCCCGTAAATGTTCGGGTTCGGGATCCGAACCCGAACCGAACTTCGTCCCGAACCCGAACCCCATTGAAGTCAATGGGGACCCGAACTTTTGGGCACTAAAAAGGCTGTAAAACAGCCCAGGAAAGAGCTAGAGGGCTGCAAAAGGCAGCAACATGTAGGTAAATCCCCTGCAAACAAATGTGGATAGGGAAATGAATTAAAATTAAAATTAAAAAAATAAAAATGAACCAATATCAATTGGACAGAGGTCCCATAGCAGAGAATCTGGCTTCACATCAGCAGAGAATCAGTCTCTTCATGCCATAGCAAAGAATCTGGCTTCATGTCAGCAAAGAATCAGTCTCTTCATGCCATAGCAGAGAATCTGGCTTCATGTCAGCGCAGAATCAGTCTTCATGTCATAGCAGAGAATCAGGCTTCACGTCACCCACCACTGGAACAGGCCACTGTCACACATTTAGGCCCAGGCACCCAGGCAGAGGAGAGGTCCCGTAACAGAGAATCTGGCCTTTGTCAGCGCAGAATCTGTCTTCATGTCATAGCAGAGAATCAGGCTTCACGTCACCCACCACTGGAACAGGCCACTGTCACACATTTAGGCCCCGGCACCCAGGCAGAGGAGAGAGGTCCCGTAACAGAGAATCTGGCCTTATGTCAGCGCAGAATCTGTATTCATGTCATAGCAGAGAATCAGGCTTCACGTCACCCACCACTGGAACAGGCCACTGTCACACATTTAGGCCCAGGCACCCAGGCAGAGGAGAGAGGTCCCGTAACAGAGAATCTGGCCTTATGTCAGCGCAGAATCTGTCTTCATGTCATAGCAGAGAATCAGGCTTCACGTCACCCACCACTGGAACAGGCCACTGTCACACATTTAGGCCCCGGCACCCAGACAGAGGAGAGCGGTCCCGTAACAGAGAATCTGGCCTTATGTCAGCGCAGAATCTGTCTTCATGTCATAGCAGAGAATCAGGCTTCACGTCACCCACCACTGGAACAGGCCACTGTCACACATTTAGGCCCAGGCACCCAGGCAGAGGAGAAAGGTCCCGTAACAGAGAATCTGGCCTTATGTCAGCGCAGAATCTGTATTCATGTCATAGCAGAGAATCAGGCTTCACGTCACCCACCACTGGAACAGGCCACTGTCACACATTTAGGCCCCGGCACCCAGACAGAGGAGAGCGGTCCCGTAACAGAGAATCTGGCCTTATGTCAGCGCAGAATCTGTCTTCATGTCATAGCAGAGAATCAGGCTTCACGTCACCCACCACTGGAACAGGCCACTGTCACACATTTAGGCCCCGGCACCCAGGCAGAGGAGAGAGGTCCCGTAACAGAGAATCTGGCCTTATGTCAGCGCAGAATCTGTCTTCATGTCATAGCAGAGAATCAGGCTTCATGTCACCCACCACTGGAACAGGCCACTGTCACATATTTAGGCCCAGGCACCCAGGCAGAGGAGAGAGGTCCCGTAACAGAGAATCTGGCCTTATGTCAGCGCAGAATCTGTCTTTATGTCATAGCAGAGAATCAGGCTTCACGTCACCCACCACTGGAACAGGCCACTGTCACACATTTAGGCCCCGGCACCCAGACAGAGGAGAGGTTCATTCAACTTTGGGTTGCCCCGCAATATAATGGTAAAATGAAATTAAAAATAGTATTGAATGAGGAAGTGCCCTGGAGTAGAATAATATATTGTTAAGGGGAGGTAGTTAATATCTAATCTGCACAAGGGATGGACAGGTCCTGTGGGATCCATGCCTGGTTCATTTTTATGAACGTCAGCTTGTCCACATTGGCTGTAGACAGGCGGCTTCGTTTGTCTGTAATGACGCCCCCTGCCGTGCTGAATACACGTTCAGACAAAACGCTGGCCGCCGGGCAGGCCAGCACCTCCAAGGCATAAAAGGCTAGCTCTGGCCACGTGGACAATTTGGAGACCCAGAAGTTGAATGGGGCCGAACCATCAGTCAGTACGTGGAGGGGTGTGCACAGGTACTGTTCCACCATGTTAGTGAAATGTTGCCTCCTGCTAACACGTTCCGTATCAGGTGGTGGTGCACTTAGCTGTGGCGTGTTGACAAAACTTTTCCACATCTCTGCCATGCTAACCCTGCCCTCAGAGGAGCTGGGAGTGACACAGCTGCGTTGGCGACCTCTTGCTCCTCCTCTGCCTTCGCCTTGGGCTTCCACTGGTTCCCCTGTGACATTTGGGAATGCTCTCAGTAGCGCGTCTACCAACGTGCGCTTGTACTCGCGCATCTTCCTATCACGCTCCAGTGTAGGAAGTAAGGTGGGCACATTGTCTTTGTACCGGGGATCCAGCAGGGTGGCAACCCAGTAGTCCGCACACGTTAAAATGTGGGCAACTCTGCTGTCGTTGCGCAGGCACTGCAGCATGTAGTCGCTCATGTGTGCCAGGCTGCCCAGAGGTAAGGACAAGCTGTCCTCTGTGGGAGGCGTATCGTCATCGTCCTGTGTTTCCCCCCAGCCACGCACCAGTGATGGGCCCGAGCTGCTTTTGGTGCCACCCTGCTGTGAACATGCTTCATCCTCATCCTCCTCCACCTCCTCTTCATCCTCGTCCTCCTCGTCCTCCAGTAGTGGGCCCTGTCTGGCCACATTTGTACCTAACCTCTGGTGTTGCAAAAAACCTCCCTCTGAGTCACTTCGAAGAGACTGGCCTGAAAGTGCTAAAAATGACCCCTCTTCCTCCTCTTCCTCCTGGGCCACCTCCTCTTCCATCATCGCCCTAAGTGTTTTCTCAAGGAGACATAGAAGTGGTATTGTAACGCTGATAACGGCGTCATCGCCACTGGCCATGTTGGTGGAGTACTCGAAACAGCGCAACAGGGCACACAGGTCTCGCATGGAGGCCCAGTCATTGGTGGTGAAGTGGGTCTGATCCACAGTGCGACTGACCCGTGCGTGCTGCAGCTGAAACTCCACTATGGCCTGCTGCTGCTCGCACAGTCTGTCCAGCATATGCAAGGTGGAGTTCCACCTGGTGGGCATGTCGCATATGAGGCGGTGAGCGGGAAGGCCGAAGTTACGCTGTAGCGCAGACAGGCGAGCAGCGGCAGGGTGTGAACGCCGGAAGCGCGAACAGACGGCCCGCACTTTATGCAGCAGCTCTGACATGTCGGGGTAGTTGCGAATGAACTTCTGCACCACCAAATTCAGCACATGCGCACGGCAAGGGATGTGCGTCAAACCGGCTAGTCCCAGAGCTGCAACGAGATTTCGCCCATTATCGCACACCACCAGGCCGGGCTTGAGGCTCACTGGCAGCAACCACTCGTCGGTCTGTTGTTCTATACCCCGCCACAACTCCTGTGCGGTGTGGGGCCTGTCCCCCAAACATATGAGTTTCAGAATGGCCTGCTGACGTTTACCCCGTGCTGTGCAGAAGTTGGTGGTGAAGGTGTGTGGCTGACTGGATGAGCAGGTGGAAGAAGAGGAGGAGGAAGCTGAGTAGGAGGAGGAGGAGACAGGAGGCAAAGAATGTTGCCCTGCGATCCTTGGCGGCGGAAGGACGTGCGCCAAACAGCTCTCCGCCTGGGGCCCAGCCGCCACTACATTTACCCAGTGTGCAGTTAGGGAGATATAGCGTCCCTGGCCGTGCTTACTGGTCCACGTATCTGTGGTTAGGTGGACCTTGCCACAGATGGCGTTGCGCAGTGCACACTTGATTTTATCGGACACTTGTTTGTGCAGGGAAGGCACGGCTCTCTTGGAGAAGTAGTGGCGGCTGGGAACAACATACTGTGGGACAGCAAGTGACATGAGCTGTTTGAAGCTGTGTGTGTCCACCAGCCTAAATGACAGCATTTCATAGGCCAGTAGTTTAGAAATGCTGGCATTCAGGGCCAGGGATCGAGGGTGGCTAGGTGGGAATTTACGCTTTCTCTCAAATGTTTGTGAGATGGAGAGCTGAACGCTGCCGTGTGACATGGTTGAGATGCTTGGTGACGCAGGTGGTGGTGTTGGTGGTACATCCCATGTTTGCTGGGCGGCAGGTGCCAACGTTCCTCCAGAGGCGGAGGAAGAGGCCGAGGCAGCGGCAGCAGCAGCAGAAGAGGCCGAGGCGGCGGCAGCAGCAGAAGAGGCCGAGGCGGCAGCAGCAGAAGAGGTAGCAGGGGGAGCCTGAGTGACTTCCTTGTTTTTAAGGTGTTTACTCCACTGCAGTTCATGCTTTGCATGCAGGTGCCTGGTCATGCAGGTTGTGCTAAGGTTCAGAACGTTAATGCCTCGCTTCAGGCTCTGATGGCACAGCGTGCAAACCACTCGGGTCTTGTCGTCAGCACATTGTTTGAAGAAGTGCCATGCCAGGGAACTCCTTGAAGCTGCCTTTGGGGTGCTCGGTCCCAGATGGCGGCGGTCAGTAGCAGGCGGAGTCTCTTGGCGGCGGGTGTTCTGATTTTGCCCACTGCTCCCTCTTTTGCTACGCTGTTGGCTCGGTCTCACCACTGCCTCTTCCTCCGAACTGTGAAAGTCAGTGGCACGACCTTCATTCCATGTGGGGTCTAGGACCTCATCGTCCCCTGCATCATCTTCCACCCAGTCTTGATCCCTGACCTCCTGTTCAGTCTGCACACTGCATAAAGACGCAGCAGTTGGCACCTGTGTTTCGTCATCATCAGAGACGTGCTAAGGTGGTATTCCCATGTCCTCATCATCAGGAAAAATAAGTGGTTGTGCGTTAGTGCATTCTATCTCTTCCACCCCTGGGGAAGGGCTAGGTGGATGCCCTTGGGAAACCCTGGCAGCAGAGTCTTCAAACAGCATAAGAGACTGCTGCATAACTTGAGGCTCAGACAGTTTCCCTGATATGCATGGGGGTGATGTGACAGACCGATGGGCTTGGTTTTCATGCGCCGTCTGTGCGCTTTCTGCAGAAGACTGGGTGGGAGATAATGTGAACGTGCTGGATCCACTGTCGGCCACCCAATTGACTAATGACTGTACCTGCTCAGGCCTTACCATCCTTAGAACGGCATTGGGCCCCACCAAATATCGCTGTAAATTCTGCTGGCTACTGGGACCTGAGGTAGTTGGTTCACTAGGACGTGTGGCTGTGGCAGAACGGCCACGTCCTCTACCAGCACCAGAGGGTCCACTAACACCACCACGACCATGTCCACGTCCGCGCCCCTTATTAGATGTTTTCCTCATTGTTCCAGTTCACCACAATTTTGAGAATGGCAAATTTGGGAATGCTTTTTCAACCCAGAACAAAAAGTCTGCTTTTACGGTCACTACAAATAACTTGACCAGCTAAAACTGTGCAGATTTGGTTGAATAGAGATGTAAGACCTGTTTTTTTTTGCGCTGTGTGACAGTTATAGGTTTAATCACAGAATGACACTTCTATCAGCACGCTAGTGTGTGTCTTAGGTTTTTCTGAATGACACTATCAATACCTTCAATGTAAGATTTTCTTTTTGGGATAGATTTCAAGTAGGCCTCAAATACCACAAACTAGTTATTTTCAGAATGGCAAATTTGGGAATGCTTTTTCAACCCAGAACAAAAAGTCTGCTTTGACGGTCACTACAAATAACTTGACCAGCTAAAACTGTGCATAATTGGTTGAATAGAGATGTGAGACCTGTTTTTTTTTGCGCTGTGTGACAGTTATAGGTTTAATCACAGAATGACACTTCTATCAGCACGCTAGCGTGTGTCTTAGGTTTTTCTGAATGACACTATCAATACCTTCAATGTAAGATTTTCTTTTTGGGATAGATTTCAAGTAGGCCTCAAATACCACAAACTAGTTATTTTCAGAATGGCAAATTTGGGAATGCTTTTTCAACCCAGAACAAAAAGTCTGCTTTTACGGTCACTACAAATAACTTGACCAGCTAAAACTGTGCAGATTTGGTTGAATAGAGATGTGAGACCTGTTTTTTTTTGCGCTGTGTGACAGTTATAGGTTTAATCACAGAATGACACTTCTATCAGCACGCTAGCGTGTCTTAGGTTTTTCTGAATGACACTATCAATACCTTCAATGTAAGATTTTCTTTTTGGGATAGATTTCAAGTAGGCCTCAAATACCACAAACTAGTTATTTTCAGAATGGCAAATTTGGGAATGCTTTTTCAACCCAGAACAAAAAGTCTGCTTTTACGGTCACTACAAATAACTTGATCAGCTAAAACTGTGCAGATTTGGTTGAATAGAGATGTGAGACCTGTTTTTTTTTGCGCTGTGTGACAGTTATAGGTTTAATCACAGAATGACACTTCTATCAGCACGCTAGCGTGTGTCTTAGGTTTTTCTGAATGACACTATCAATACCTTCAATGTAAGATTTTCTTTTTGGGATAGATTTCAAGTAGGCCTCAAATACCACAAACTAGTTATTTTCAGAATGGCAAATTTGGGAATGCTTTTTCAACCCAGAACAAAAAGTCTGCTTTTACGGTCACTACAAATAACTTGACCAGCTAAAACTGTGCAGATTTGGTTGAATAGAGATGTGAGACCTGTTTTTTTTTGCGCTGTGTGACAGTTATAGGTTTAATCACAGAATGACACTTCTATCAGCACGCTAGCGTGTGTCTTAGGTTTTTCTGAATGACACTATCAATACCTTCAATGTAAGATTTTCTTTTTGGGATAGATTTCAAGTAGGCCTCAAATACCACAAACTAGTTATTTTCAGAATGGCAAATTTGGGAATGCTTTTTCAACCCAGAACAAAAAGTCTGCTTTTACGGTCACTACAAATAACTTGACCAGCTAAAACTGTGCAGATTTGGTTGAATAGAGATGTGAGACCTGTTTTTTTTTGCGCTGTGTGACAGTTATAGGTTTAATCACAGAATGACACTTCTATCAGCACGCTAGCGTGTGTCTTAGGTTTTTCTGAATGACACTATCAATACCTTCAATGTAAGATTTTCTTTTTGGGATAGATTTCAAGTAGGCCTCAAATACCACAAACTAGTTATTTTCAGAATGGCAAATTTGGGAATGCTTTTTCAACCCAGAACAAAAAGTCTGCTTTTACGGTCACTACAAATAACTTGACCAGCTAAAACTGTGCAGATTTGGTTGAATAGAGATGTGAGACCTGTTTTTTTTTGCGCTGTGTGACAGTTATAGGTTTAATCACAGAATGACACTTCTATCAGCACGCTAGCGTGTGTATTAGGTTTTTCTGAATGACACTATCAATACCTTCAATGTAAGATTTTCTTTTTGGGATAGATTTCAAGTAGGCCTCAAATACCACAAACTAGTTATTTTCAGAATGGCAAATTTGGGAATGCTTTTTCAACCCAGAACAAAAAGTCTGCTTTTACGGTCACTACAAATAACTTGACCAGCTAAAACTGTGCAGATTTGGTTGAATAGAGATGTGAGACCTGTTTTTTTTTGCGCTGTGTGACAGTTATAGGTTTAATCACAGAATGACACTTCTATCAGCACGCTAGCGTGTGTCTTAGGTTTTTCTGAATGACACTATCAATACCTTCAATGTAAGATTTTCTTTTTGGGATAGATTTCAAGTAGGCCTCAAATACCACAAACTAGTTATTTTCAGAATGGCAAATTTGGGAATGCTTTTTCAACCCAGAACAAAAAGTCTGCTTTTACGGTCACTACAAATAACTTGACCAGCTAAAACTGTGCAGATTTGGTTGAATAGAGATGTGAGACCTGTTTTTTTTTGCGCTGTGTGACAGTTATAGGTTTAATCACAGAATGACACTTCTATCAGCACGCTAGCGTGTGTCTTAGGTTTTTCTGAATGACACTATCAATACCTTCAATGTAAGATTTTCTTTTTGGGATAGATTTCAAGTAGGCCTCAAATACCACAAACTAGTTATTTTCAGAATGGCAAATTTGGGAATGCTTTTTCAACCCAGAACAAAAAGTCTGCTTTTACGGTCACTACAAATAACTTGACCAGCTAAAACTGTGCAGATTTGGTTGAATAGAGATGTGAGACCTGTTTTTTTTTGCGCTGTGTGACAGTTATAGGTTTAATCACAGAATGACACTTCTATCAGCACGCTAGCGTGTGTCTTAGGTTTTTCTGAATGACACTATCAATACCTTCAATGTAAGATTTTCTTTTTGGGATAGATTTCAAGTAGGCCTCAAATACCACAAACTAGTTATTTTCAGAATGGCAAATTTGGGAATGCTTTTTCAACCCAGAACAAAAAGTCTGCTTTTACGGTCACTACAAATAACTTGACCAGCTAAAACTGTGCAGATTTGGTTGAATAGAGATGTGAGACCTGTTTTTTTTTGCGCTGTGTGACAGTTATAGGTTTAATCACAGAATGACACTTCTATCAGCACGCTAGTGTGTGTCTTAGGTTTTTCTGAATGACACTATCAATACCTTCAATGTAAGATTTTCTTTTTGGGATAGATTTCAAGTAGGCCTCAAATACCACAAACTAGTTATTTTCAGAATGGCAAATTTGGGAATGCTTTTTCAACCCAGAACAAAAAGTCTGCTTTTACGGTCACTACAAATAACTTGACCAGCTAAAACTGTGCAGATTTGGTTGAATAGAGATGTGAGACCTGTTTTTTTTTGCGCTGTGTGACAGTTATAGGTTTAATCACAGAATGACACTTCTATCAGCACGCTAGCGTGTGTATTAGGTTTTTCTGAATGACACTATCAATACCTTCAATGTAAGATTTTCTTTTTGGGATAGATTTCAAGTAGGCCTCAAATACCACAAACTAGTTATTTTCAGAATGGCAAATTTGGGAATGCTTTTTCAACCCAGAACAAAAAGTCTGCTTTTACGGTCACTACAAATAACTTGACCAGCTAAAACTGTGCAGATTTGGTTGAATAGAGATGTGAGACCTGTTTTTTTTTGCGCTGTGTGACAGTTATAGGTTTAATCACAGAATGACACTTCTATCAGCACGCTAGCGTGTGTCTTAGGTTTTTCTGAATGACACTATCAATACCTTCAATGTAAGATTTTCTTTTTGGGATAGATTTCAAGTAGGCCTCAAATACCACAAACTAGTTATTTTCAGAATGGCAAATTTGGGAATGCTTTTTCAACCCAGAACAAAAAGTCTGCTTTTACGGTCACTACAAATAACTTGACCAGCTAAAACTGTGCAGATTTGGTTGAATAGAGATGTGAGACCTGTTTTTTTTTGCGCTGTGTGACAGTTATAGGTTTAATCACAGAATGACACTTCTATCAGCACGCTAGCGTGTGTCTTAGGTTTTTCTGAATGACACTATCAATACCTTCAATGTAAGATTTTCTTTTTGGGATAGATTTCAAGTAGGCCTCAAATACCACAAACTAGTTATTTTCAGAATGGCAAATTTGGGAATGCTTTTTCAACCCAGAACAAAAAGTCTGCTTTTACGGTCACTACAAATAACTTGACCAGCTAAAACTGTGCAGATTTGGTTGAATAGAGATGTGAGACCTGTTTTTTTTTGCGCTGTGTGACAGTTATAGGTTTAATCACAGAATGACACTTCTATCAGCACGCTAGCGTGTGTCTTAGGTTTTTCTGAATGACACTATCAATACCTTCAATGTAAGATTTTCTTTTTGGGATAGATTTCAAGTAGGCCTCAAATACCACAAACTAGTTATTTTCAGAATGGCAAATTTGGGAATGCTTTTTCAACCCAGAACAAAAAGTCTGCTTTTACGGTCACTACAAATAACTTGACCAGCTAAAACTGTGCAGATTTGGTTGAATAGAGATGTGAGACCTGTTTTTTTTTGCGCTGTGTGACAGTTATAGGTTTAATCACAGAATGACACTTCTATCAGCACGCTAGTGTGTGTCTTAGGTTTTTCTGAATGACACTATCAATACCTTCAATGTAAGATTTTCTTTTTGGGATAGATTTCAAGTAGGCCTCAAATACCACAAACTAGTTATTTTCAGAATGGCAAATTTGGGAATGCTTTTTCAACCCAGAACAAAAAGTCTGCTTTTACGGTCACTACAAATAACTTGACCAGCTAAAACTGTGCAGATTTGGTTGAATAGAGATGTGAGACCTGTTTTTTTTTGCGCTGTGTGACAGTTATAGGTTTAATCACAGAATGACACTTCTATCAGCACGCTAGCGTGTGTCTTAGGTTTTTCTGAATGACACTATCAATACCTTCAATGTAAGATTTTCTTTTTGGGATAGATTTCAAGTAGGCCTCAAATACCACAAACTAGTTATTTTCAGAATGGCAAATTTGGGAATGCTTTTTCAACCCAGAACAAAAAGTCTGCTTTTACGGTCACTACAAATAACTTGACCAGCTAAAACTGTGCAGATTTGGTTGAATAGAGATGTGAGACCTGTTTTTTTTTGCGCTGTGTGACAGTTATAGGTTTAATCACAGAATGACACTTCTATCAGCACGCTAGCGTGTGTCTTAGGTTTTTCTGAATGACACTATCAATACCTTCAATGTAAGATTTTCTTTTTGGGATAGATTTCAAGTAGGCCTCAAATACCACAAACTAGTTATTTTCAGAAT
This sequence comes from Bufo bufo, assembly GCF_905171765.1. Lineage (NCBI taxonomy): Eukaryota > Metazoa > Chordata > Amphibia > Anura > Bufonidae > Bufo > Bufo bufo. The sequence goes on from NC_053391.1 coordinate 465,177,530, forward strand.
GGCAAATTTGGGAATGCTTTTTCAACCCAGAACAAAAAGTCTGCTTTTACGGTCACTACAAATAACTTGACCAGCTAAAACTGTGCAGATTTGGTTGAATAGAGATGTGAGACCTGTTTTTTTTTGCGCTGTGTGACAGTTATAGGTTTAATCACAGAATGACACTTCTATCAGCACGCTAGCGTGTGTCTTAGGTTTTTCTGAATGACACTATCAATACCTTCAATGTAAGATTTTCTTTTTGGGATAGATTTCAAGTAGGCCTCAAATACCACAAACTAGTTATTTTCAGAATGGCAAATTTGGGAATGCTTTTTCAACCCAGAACAAAAAGTCTGCTTTTACGGTCACTACAAATAACTTGACCAGCTAAAACTGTGCAGATTTGGTTGAATAGAAATGTCAGGTCTATTTTTTAGGCGCTGGGTGACAGGCTCAACTTGCCTCTGATGTAATATATGGCCAAAAAATAACCACACTGTTGATGGTTAAATGCACTTGCGTGACACAGGCTCAGCCTGCACCAGATGTAGTATATGGCCAAAAAATAATCAGACTGTTGATGGTTAAATGCACTTGGGTGACACAGGCTCAGCCTGCAGCTGATGTAGTATATGGCCAAAAAATAACCAGACTGTTGATGGTTAAATGCACTCCGGTGACACAGGCTCAGCCTGCAGCTGATGTAGGATATAGCACAAAAGAACCACACTATCGATGGTTAAATACACTTGGTGATAGCTCGTGCTGGCGCACCACAAGTCACAAAATGGCCGCCGATCACCCCAGAAAAAAAGTGATCTAAAAACGCTCTGGGCAGCCTCAAAAAAGTGAGCAAGTCAATAATAGCACTTCAATGATCCACAGCTGCAGATCGATCACAGAATGAAGTCTTTTGGAGGAGTTAATCTGCCTAATCTCGCCCTAACGTCGCAGCTGCAACCTCTCCCTATACTGATCATAGCAGAGTGACGTGCGGCGCTACGTAACTCCAGCTTAAATAGAGGCTGGGTCACATGGTGCACTGGCCAATCACAGCCATGCCAATAGTAGGCATGGCTGTAATGGCCTCTTGGGCCAAGTAGTATGACGCTTGTTGATTGGCTGCTTTGCAGCCTTTCAAAAAGCGCCAAGAAAGCGCCGAACACCGAACCCGAACCCGGACTTTTACGAAAATGTTCGGGTCCGTGTCACGGACACCCCAAAATTCGGTACGAAACCGAACTATACAGTTCGGGTTCGCTCATCCCTAGTCCTGATCTGTTCCGCAACGTTGCAGAACGAATCCGGACCCATTCATTCTCTATGGGGCCGGAAGAGATGCGGACAGCACTTAGTGTGCTGTCCACATCCTCATTTCCAGAGCACGGCCCTGATTTTCCAGTCCGCGGTTCCCGAAAAAAAATAGAACATGATCTATTCTTGTCTGCAATTGCGGACAAGAATAAGCAGTACTATGGGGGTGCCAGCCGGGTGTATTGCGGATCCACAATTCACTACGGACGTGTAAATGGACCTTTAAACATTTGCCTACCAATTACACCACAAATATTAGGCTTTGCATACAATCAACTTTCTGTATATTACAGTGGTAAACAGTAAGTTAACACGGGCAGTTATCCCATGGGAGATTAGTTTCTTAATCTTGTAAGAATCAGATGCTTATTTAGTACTGCTGAGGGTGGGTTCACACTAGCTTTAGGGATTTTGTTATAGCTTTCGGTTATAACATGGTTATAAGGGAAAATAACGAAATCCATAAGAAGGAAGGACGGATCCTTTCTTCTGCCCATAGACTTGTATTATGACGGAATGCAAAAGGCATTCCGTTTGCTCTCCGTCCTAATAGAAGTCTATGGGAATCAAAACGGATCCGTCTGGTTCCCGATATGCAAGATGGAAAACAAAGTCCTTTCGACAGGACTTTGTTTTCCATCTTGCATAACGGGACCCAGACGGATCCGTTATGCTTTCCCATAGACTTTTAGTAAGAAATGCCCTCACTGTAATGCCAGTAGCCATGTTGATTACTGGCATTACAATGATTGGCTGGCCGAAACACACGTGATCGGGTGCTATATAGCACTCGATCACGTATGTTCGGCTCATTTGTAGTCAGGGAGAGCTGCGCTTCGGAAGGGACAGAGAGTGAAGGGAGTGCAATCTATTTTGTAAAAAAAGGTTTCAAAGACCCAAAGGTCCTTTTAAGGACTATTGTGTGTGGTGGCAGGCTGGCAGTATTTTATAGCTACAGTACCATTTTTTTCCCCATAATTTTCAATACTTTTTCTATAGAGGGTGTCTGCAGTGACTTGTGACACCTGTCCAATACCTTCTGTGTGTCAGGGCCAGGGATTGGAGAAATATAAGTGAAAATGACTATATTTTTTCCATCCTTTTCAATACTTTTTCTATAGAGGGGGTCTGCAGTGACTTGTGACATTTGTCCAATACCTTCTGTGTGTCAGGGCCAGAGATAGGAAAAATATAAGTGAAATCTATTTTAGTTTTTCCATACTATTACGTACTTTTCCCATATACTGTGCTTGCTGTGAACTGTGACATCCGTGCCACATCTTGTGTGTCAAGCATGCATATAACATTTAATATGAAGAAGGCGAGCAGTAAGGGACGGGAAAGTCACGTAGAGGCCGTGGTTTTGTGCATGTTTAAACTGTGCCTGCTACCAGAGCACAAGAAAAACAATCATCCACGATACCTAGCTTCATGTCCCAGTTTGCAGGGTGTCGCAGTACAAAACTCTTAAAGTCAGACCAGTGTGAACAGGTGGTCGGTTGGATTGCAGCAGATAATGCTTGCAGTCGGTTAAGCACCACCCTGTATTCCACCAAGTCCAGTAGCCAAGAGTCTGGTCAACACAATCCTTACCATGATGGCACACTAGGTGAACATTGTGGAGGCCGGGAGCAAGTTGGCTGCTGGCACCAGACTTGCCCTCCAATAGATCCTCGTTAACGGAAAGTGTACTCATTCCAATAACAGGGCCTCTTTAGAGTGCTGTATTGTTATTTATCATCACTACCTCTCCGAGTCGGGAGTGGGTAATTGCCATGCGCCTGCTGCCTTCCTTAGACGCTTGTGCTTTAATAACTTGCCCCACCCTCTCTGGGTGGTTCACAATTAGGAAAAAAAGGGGCAAGGCAACAACAGCCAATCAGATTTCAGCCATTGACCTCCCTTGGATGTGGTAGCCCTTTCTCAGGCTCCCTCTCCGGCACCAAACCCTAATTCCCCGTTACCCATGATCACCATGGTAGGCGCAGAAAAGAACATCGAAAGTTGATAGGGCAGACATGCGAATAGATCATCGCCGTCACGAGGAGGTGCAATCGCCTGGAGGTTATCTAGAATCACCAAAGCGGCAGCAGGCCCTCACTCCTAATGTTTTAGATGGAAAGATCAGCAAACCCTTGCTCCAAATATTTTTGAGGGTCTCCAGCAGGCCATCAATCATAATTTTTTCAAGGGTGCATATGATGCCCTCCTTTATGTGTAACAAAGGGTGTTTTGGAGTGTCGGTTCCTTGTCATTTTTGGCAGCCCTTTCACTTAGTGCATAGGCTTTATGAGGGTAGGAGTCCCACTACCTGAACTATTGTACCACAATGTAAATTAGGTCCTCCATTATGTGATATACAGGTTGTATCGGAGTACCTCTTCCTTGTAATTTTTGGCAGTACTTGCACTTTATATACAAGAAAGAATGTTTCTTAACAATTTTTCCTCTAAAATTGATTTTTTTTTTTGGTTTTGTGCGTATTATTGTCAGTCTGTAAAATTGACGTACAAGTCGGACAACATCATTCCCAGCAGTGACCTAGGAGTCCAAGATGCATCCAGACATCCTCTCCATGCTGTTCCCAAACCATTTTGGTGGTGTTTCCATAAATTTCTGACCTTTTCCTATGAACCAGGCACCCTCCTCTCTTCAGAGCAGAAGGTGCCTGGTTTAATGCTCGGGTTCTCCAATAGACTTCCATTATACTCGGGTGCTCGGTAGAGCACCCGAGCATCCCGATGTGTTCGGCCTAAGCACCCGAGCACTTTGGTGCTCGAGCAACACTAGAATTGCAAGTCAATAAGTCTCAATCCACTGAACATCACAAAGATTATATGTCTCACTTGCTAAACCAAATGTCACAGTCTTGTTTTCCTATCAGTGGAAATGAATTAAAAGTATAAAATTTGCTGTGCTACAATTAGGCATCATTATGCTTTCTTTAATCCATCAGACTACAATGCATTTGTACTTATTTTTCTAGTTAGGTCTAGTTTTGCAAAAGAAAACTTTATAGATGCAAAATTTATAGTCGCTAACAAAATTTATGATTAAAGGCTACGTACATCTTTAGGGGTAATTTTTTATTATTGCATTATACTTATTTTGAGCTAAAAATATATTTTTTCAATTGGTCTTTATTAATAATATGGAATTTTTTTTTCTGTACAGAGCTGACATGCTCTACTAGCTGCCTGTGAATTTTTTGTCTTTTCAGTCATCTGAGGAGCAGACGGACTTCTCTGCTCTCTCACATTAAAAACACTCACTAAAGCTCAATCCTTATCTTACTGATAAGAATGTGGCTTAAATAAGTGTTCATGACTAGAGTTGAGCGGACACCTGGATGTTTGGGTTCGGCTGAACTTCACAAAAAAGTTCGAGTTCGGGACCCGAACTTGACCCCTAACCCGAACCCCATTGAAGTCAATGGGGATCTGAACTTTTGAGCACTAAAATGGCTCTAAAAGGTCATGGAAAGGGCTAGAGGGCTGCTAAAGGCAGCAAAATGTAATTAAATTTTTTATTTTTATTTTTAATAATTTTTTATTGTACAATACTATGAACAATTCGCAATAACAAATATGCAGCTACACATGGCATTTTAGAGAGTCAGTCAAAACATTACACATTTACAGAATAAAGTTACAATGCCGTGTCAAAAATCAGTTTCTCAAATTTGTGAAATACCAAGGAGCAAGGCATAACTGCTTAACAGTAGACTAGGAACCTTCGTAACTGGGGAAAGGGAGGGAAAAGGAATAGGGGAGGGGGGGTGAAGGGGATAAGGAAAGGAAAGTGGGTTATAAAATTAATTGGAACCCCTCAGGTATCATGAATTATCTTGCTGGAATGTGAAGATATTGCATAAATGTAGCACTGCACTTAAAAGGAATATGTGGTATAATGAAAGCGTAGGAGGCACCAGGGCTCCACCCAAGACCCCATCATTATTTTGGGAGCTAATCTCCCTTTTGCTATTCCTATTAATTAATTTAGGTATCCGAGAAGTTTCTATACTTTTTCCAGGGCCCCCAAACCTTCTCAAATTGATGAGATGCACGGGAGTCCCATTAGGCTATTTGCTCAAGGCGGTACAGTTGATCGCATTTCTGAGTCCAATGTGGCAATCCTGGAGAGTCCGTAGACTTCCAACACACTGCAATCAGTAATCTAGCTGCAGCTAACAAGACATTGCAAAGCGTACGGGTAGGTTTAGAGCAATTAAGATCACCATATATCCCAAAAAGGCATAGTTTAGGTGATATCGAGATAGGAACCCTGCATTAGAGATGTCCCGAACTATTCGCCGGCGAACATAGCTTGTTCGCGTTCGACGCGGCGGGCGAACATATGCGATGTTCGGTCCGCCCCCTATTCGTCATCATTGAGTAAACTTTGACCCTGTACCTCACAGTCAGCAGACACATTCCAGCCAATCAGCATCATACCCTCCCTCCAAGACCCTCCCACCTCCTGGACAGCATCCATTTTAGATTCATTCGGAAGCTGCATTCTTAGTGAGAGGAGGGACAGTGTAGCTGCTGCTGATTTAATAGGGAAATCGATAGCTAGGCTAGTGTATTCAGTGTCCACTGCAGTCCTGAAAGACTCATCTGATCTCTGCTGTAAGGACAGCACCCCAAAAAGCCCTTTTTAGGGCTAGAACATCAGTCTGCTTTTTTTCCCCTGTGTAATCGAATTGCAGTTTCCTGCCAGCGTGTGTGTCAGGCTCACAGCGTATACTGTGCCCACTTGCCCAGTGCCACCACTCATATCTGGTGTCATAGTAGCTTGCATTTAAAAAAACAAAAAACTTTTTTGACTGTAATATAATAGCAGTCAGTTGCCTGCACGCGCGTGTCTTTCATGCCCTGCAAGTGCACAGTGTCACCAGCGCAACTCATATCTGGTGTCACAGTAGATTACATTTAAAGAAAAACAACAATTTTGACTGTGAATAAATAGCAGTCAGTTGCCTGCACGTGTTTGTGTGTTTAAGGCCCTGCTGCAAGTGCATAGTGTCACCAGCGCAACTCATATCTGGTGTCACAGTAGATTACATTTAAAGAAAAACAGCAATTTTGACTGTGAATAAATAGCAGTCAGTTGCCTGCACGTGTTTGTGTGTTTAAGGCCCTGCTGCAAGTGCATAGTGTCACCAGCGCAACTCATATCTGGTGTCACAGTAGATTACATTTAAAGAAAAACAGCAATTTTGACTGTGAATAAATAGCAGTCAGTTGCCTGCACGTGTTTTTGCGTTTAAGACCTTCTGCAAGTGCATAGTGTCACCAGCGCAACTCATATCTGGTGTCACGTTGGAATTCAACACTTCTAATGTTCGACCGCCTGCTCCAACAAGAAAAAGCCGTCAATGAGTATTTGTATGACCGGGGTGCTAGGACAGCCTCTGCGGAGCTGGGAATTTTTTTACCACGTTACTGGACGCTCATGAGCAATGCCTGTAGGCTCATGCGTCCTTTTGAGGAGGTGACAAACCTAGTAAGTCACACCGAAGGCACCATCAGCGACATCATCCCATTTGATTTCTTCCTGGAGCGTGCCCTGCGAAGAGTGCTGGATCAGGCCGTAGATGAGCGTGAAGAGGAAGAGGAAGAGTTGTGGTCACCATTACCACCAGAAACAGCCTTATCAGCATCACTTGCTGGACCTGCAGCAACGCTGGAAGAGGAGTGTGAGGAAAAGGAGTCAGAGGAGGAATGTGGCTTTGAGGAGGAGGAGGAAGACCAACCACAGCAGGCATCCCAGGGTGCTCGTTGTCACCTATCTGGTACCCGTGGTGTTGTACGTGGCTGGGGGGAAGAACATACCTTCAGTGAGATCACTGAGGACGAGGAACGGGACATGAGTAGCTCGGCATCCAACCTTGTGCAAATGGGGTCTTTCATGCTGTCGTGCCTGTTGAGGGACTCTCGTATAAAAAGGCTGAAGGAGAACGACCTGTACTGGGTGGCCACGCTACTAGACCCCCGGTATAAGCAGAAAGTGCATGAAATGTTACCGAATTGCCGCAAGTCGGAAAGGATGCAGCAGTTCCAAAATAAATTAAAAAGAATGCTTTACACATGGCATTCTATCCCCTAGCTTCCGTATACAAAATGGTACGAGACAAGGCTGCCCCCTTTCCCCCCTCATATTTGTACTAGTAATGGAGACGCTCCTACAGGCTCTGAGACAACAAAAAGATATCTTAGGACTTAGGATTGGGGATCGGGAGGTCAAACTAGCTGCTTTTGCGGATGATCTCTTGATCCTCACAACTAATCCGAAAAAATCCCTCCCTTCTATCATATCTCTACTTGAACTATTTGGCTCTCTATCAAATTTTAAGGTTAACCCCACAAAATCACAACTCATTCACAAAGGCTTCTCGCCCTCTGAAATTAAGGCCCTCAAACTTCTTTCTCCATTTGACTGGACCACACAACTACTTACATACTTAGGGATAAAAATTTCCCCTAACACGACTGATCTATACAAACTTAACTATATCCCTCTCCTACACTCTATTATCGCTCAGATAGACTCATTGGACCTTCCTTTCCTTTCATGGTTTGGCAGAAAAAATCTGGTATCTGCCCTGATCTTACCCAGACTAACATATCTCATGCAGACCCTCCCTATTAAGCTTCCGAAATCTTTCTTCAACAAGTTTAACAGGGCGGTTCGTAAGTTTATTTGGAAAAACCGTAGACCTAGAATAGCCTTTGACACACTAACTAAGCCCAAACATCTAGGTGGCATTATTCTTCCTGACCCTGAAAACTATTTGAGGGCTATACATCTAGCCAGAGTAGTGGATAGGATTAGAGCTCCTCCTCATAAGACTTGGGTCCTTATGGAAGGATATTTCCTTCCCTCCTCTCCTAGAGCCTTGCTCCTTGCCGGAAAACCTTTTCCCCTACCTCAACATATTCAAAACCCTCTGATAAGGTGTACATTAGCAGTATGGGATTGGTTTCTTTCATACAACAAGATATTAACCATTCCTTCACCGCTCCTCACTCTCAAAGATATTATTGATCTGGCTCCTTCAGAATTAAAAGAGACGTGCCACCCTCTGATTAGAGGCTCAGACTTACTTATTGCCGAGATTCTGGATACAGATGGTAGAGTTCTCCCTCTATCATCTCTATTTGAGAATTTGAAGGATTCCTTGTCTCTATCCTTCACACAAAATTTTCTCTCGACGGAAATCACTTCCATTCTCAATTCCTCTCCCTTGCAACAGCTCTCCTCCTGGTTCGACACTACAATTGGGTCAAAACTTCCACCACAAAGAATCATTTCATCCATATACAAACGGTTTAAGGCCCCAGGATCTCTAGTCAAAACAGCTATAGTCGGTTTATGGGAAAGAGATCTTGCTCGCTCACTATCACCCCTAGAAATCAAATTGATGTTCTCTATACCTCACAAAACCTCTAGATGTGTCCGTATTCAAGAGAATGGCTACAAGGTTATGATGAGATGGTATAAAACCCCAGAAAATATTGCTTTATACTTCCCTACTGTTTCTAGCATTTGTTGGAGATGCAAATACTCGAAAGGTACCTTTTACCACATATGGTGGAGTTGTCCTATCATCAATGATTGGTGGTCCAATATAATCAATAAATGTAATAGCATCTGCAAATCAGCTATCCCGTGTTCTCCTGACCTAGCCCTTCTTAGTCTAGGTTTAAGTAAGACTTGCAAAAAAGTCAGATCTCTTTACCTTATATTATTGGCTGCAGCCAGAATCCTTATTGCGACGGCCTGGCTTTCCAGTGAAGCCCCAGCTGAGGCCGTTTGGGTCAATAAAATTGACCAAATTTATAGATTAGAAGAACTCTCCCATTGGGAAGCACATACACGTCCCATCTTTATGGACGTATGGTCCCCTTGGAAGAGTTTCAGAGGTTTTTCCTGAACCTCAATTCTCTTCTTTCCCCCCCCCCTTCAACACCTCCCCCCTTCACACCGGCAACCCCTTCACACCCAGAGACATATATGGATTACCTGATCATTGTAACTCTTTTCTGATAGCTAGACACATTATCTACGAGCAAAATAGCCCACACCGTTGGTTAATTATGTTGTTACTTGCAAATCTGTCTTACAGTAATGTAATATTGAATACGGCGCTACATTTGATGCCTTCAACTGGTCAAACTTTGTATGTATTCATTCCTCAGTATTTTTTCTTTGTTTTTCCGTTTTGTTTGTCATACTTATACATCATGTCTGTATATCATTCGGCTGTACCATCTTTTATTTTAAAACAATAAAAAACGTTAATAATAAAAAAAAGAATGCTTTACACAGCGTATAAGGGTGATGTCACAGCACAACGGGAATCTAACAGGGGAAGAGGTGAAAGTAATCCTCCTCCTACCATGACCACGCCGGCAAGGACAGGACGCTTTACAGACGTGTTGTTGATGGAGGACATGCGCAGCTTTTTAAGTCCTACGCATAGCCACAGCCCTTCGGGGTCCACCCTCAGAGAACGACTCGACCGACAGGTAGCAGACTACCTCACCTTAACTGCAGATATCGACACTCTGAGGAGCGATGAACCCCTTGACTACTGGGTGTGCAGGCTTGACCTGTGGCCTGAGCTATCCCAATTTGCGATAGAACTTCTGGCCTGCCCCGCTTCAAGTGTCCTGTCAGAAAGGACCTTCAGTGCAGCAGGAGGTATTGTCACTGAGAAGAGAAGTCGCCTAGGTCAAAAATGTCTAGATTACCTCACCTTTATTAAGATGAATGAGGCATGGATCCCGAAGGGACTGACAGTGGGCGTTACATTCGACTAAAAAAGGCCTGATGACATGAGCTGCCTTGGGCTAAAAATGGTCCACACGCTGCTGTATTTTATCTCTGAATGCCGGATGACTTGCGTGACTTATCTGCCACCAACTAGGGTTCAAGCCGCAATGTTTTAGGGCACTTTCTGCCTGGGAAACATCAATTTTTCTGGCCGCAACAATACCTAATTTTTCAGGCATGTGTGCATGACTAATTTTTCTGGCCTCTGGCGCTGCACTGTGGCTGCAAAAGCCAAACAAAAAAAAAGGCACATACATGTGTCAATTCCCCTTCGTGATCGTTACCTTGTTGTGGTGAAGGGGCTTGCGTATCACAATGAAGCGACCACCTCTATGAGTGTGTTGGCAATGGCAATGTTGGCACAACCCAGATGATAAGGTCATTGCTTCATTGTGAACAGACCAAAAGCGATCGGCTGGATAATTTTACATAGAAAAAACATTAATTTTCTTTGTGATCATCTAAGGTGATCATTAAAGCCTACTAGGGCAACAATGGGCCCACACTGCAGAATCATTGTTTTCTGGGTCACTTAACTGTCACTGAACTACCTCAGCACGACCATAGGCTTTGAAAAAACCCCATCGCCTGCAATCTCCCAAACGTGCGCATGAGCACAGTCATCACTACACCAAGATTGACGCATAGAGGAATAAAATTTATGTCATGAGTGTGTCAACTATTGACAACTCTTTGCAGTTGTCTAAAATCTATTCCATACACGTCCCCTGATAGGGGACGTAACAGGGATTAAACTGATAGGAATAGTACTACTTAACACACCACTCCTATCTGGTGGCACAGTACATTGCACGAGCAGTGCCCCAAATTGGATGTAGGAGGACCGACCAAGCATCTTTTTCCATCTCCCAGTTCCTAAAATCTATTCCATACACGTCCCCTGATAGGGGACGTAACAGGGATTAAACTGATAGGAGTGGTGTGTTAAGTAGTACTATTCCTATCTGGTGGCACAGTACATTGCACGCGCAGTGCCATGTGCCAAATTGGAAGTAGGAGGACCGACCAAGCAACTTTTTCCATCTCCCGGTTCCTAAAATCTATCCCATACACGTCCCCTGATAGGGGACGTAACAGGGATTAAACTGATAGGAATAGTACTACTTAACACACCTTATAATAACGCAGAGAGAGGCAACGCAGAGAGAGGAGTCTGAAGAAGAGGAGTCAGAGGAGGAAGGTGGCTTTGAGGAGGTGGAAGACCAACCACAGCAGGCGTCCCAGGGGGCTTGTTGTCACTTTTCGGGGACTCTTGGTGTTGTACGTGGCTGGGTGGAGGAAGAGACCTTCAATGACATCAGTGAGGACAAGGAACGGGACATGGCTAGCTTGGTATCCAACCTTGTGCAAATGGGGAGTTTGCGGTTGTGCAAATGGACTGTTTGCGGTTGTTTGCGGTGCGTTAAACGGGGAGTTTGGTCTGTCATAGTTTGGTCTGTCACTGTGAAGCGGGCGTAACCTTTACACTACCTGATCGATACAACATCATACCTGATGTTTTAAAGCACGTTATTCCAAACAATTTAGGAATGTTAGGTGATTTATGCCCTTTATGGATTAAAACCCGACTCTGCGTCAACTACGTAATTTTCCATGGGAGTTTTGCCATGGATCCCCCTCCGGCATGCCACAGTCCAGGTGTTAGTCCCCTTGAAACAACTTTTCTATCACTATTGTGGCCAGAAAGAGTCCCTGTGGGTTTTAAAATTCATCTGCCTATTGAAGTCTATGGCGGTTCGCCCGTTCGTGAACATTTGCGAAAATTAGTGTTCGCCGTTCGCGAACGGAAAATTTTATGTTCGCGACATCTCTACCCTGCATACTTTTGAGTTAGTTTTACACACTGTCTGCCAGTAGGACTTTATTTTAGGGCAAGTCCACCAAATATGACCGTGAGTACCCAAATCCCCATTGCATCTCCAACATTTGGGGTCGCATTCCGGAAACATGCGATTGAGGCGCTACGGAGTATAGTACCATTGCGTTAATATCTTATAGCTATTTTCCTGAAGCTTGGCACACCTGGACACCCTGGATGGGTTCAATAAAGCACATTTTAAGTCATTTGGGGAGAAGGTGATGTTTAAATCTCTTTCCCATTGTGAAATATATGGGTGGGTATCAGAGTATGTTAGAGACAATAGTAGGTTGTATAATTTAGATATTTTGCCCTTTGGCTCTCTGGTCTGAAGAGCTAACTTTTAAAAAAAGGAGTGATCTTGGGGGTCTGAAGGCACAGTTAAATTTATTTTATGACTTGAATAAAGTGTGTCAAGTGGAAGTTGGATGAACTGACCATTGAGGGGTGGACCCGCAGTGCCGCCAATGTTGGGGCATCGTTTTCCGGGCAAAAGTCTAGGGCCGGGGAAGATATAGATTTCGCTCTATCTGGTAAAGTTTCCTGAAAATATATAGAAGAATTGAATAGCACATCTCTTACTTGTAGCAGTACAAGATAGTTCGGAGCTAGTTGACTTAACCAGTTAGAGTCAATCCATAAACGTAGCGTATATCCGGTAATGGAATTGAGAGATCTTATTAATTTATTTTTCAACCTCTAGGTCCAAACGGTTCCCAAACGGTCTCAACCAATCCAGGCATCTGGAGCAGACTATCGCCTTGTGTTATGTATAGAGATCTGGGACTTCAAGGCCCCCCATTGCGGGTCATTGTATTATTTGTTTATAAGGTAACCTAGCTTTCCTACCTCCCCATAAGAATCTTGAGATAATTTTTTGCAATCTTGCAAAATAATATTTGGGAATTGATATCGGTAGAGCTTGGAGATAATAAAGGATAGTGGGCATAAGGATGGATTTAATTAGCGTTCTACGTCCGAACCATGTAATGAAAGGTATATCCCATGAGCCTATCAAGTTTTCTAGGTTCTCTCTGAACAGATGTGAAAAATCTAATGGCAGCAAAATGTGGTTAAGAGCATGGAAAGTGCTCTGCAAACAAATGTGGATAGGGAAATGACTTAAAATAACATAAAATACGTTAGTATACACAATTATAATCTGGATCTAGGAGGAGGAGGTCCATATCGGTTAGGAGATTGTGGAGGCGGTGGATGTGGCAGTGTAGGTGAAAACGGCGGTGGAGGAGGTAGCCAACACTGGTTTTTGTTTTTGTTTTTTATTTTATTATTCTTTTTTTTGTTTAAAATTTGGGTAGACCCCAAAACATCGGGAAATATAACCTGTGATAATCCCCTCCAGCCATGCTAAACACACGTTCAGACAATACACTGGCTGCAGGGCAGGCCAGCACCTCCAAGACTTAAAGGGCAAGCTCAAACCATGTGCCCAATTTGGAGACCCAAAAGTTGAAGCGGACAGACCCATCAGTCAGTACGTGCACACACACTGCTCAACCATGTAGCACGTTCCCGTGAGTCCACGATCGAATTGGATATCTTCTAAATCAACTTTCGATGTTCTTTTCTGCGCCTACCATGGTGATTACGGGTAGCAGAGAATCAGGGTTCCAGGCCGGAGAGGGAGCCTGAGAAAGGGATACCACATCCAAGGGAGGTCAATGGCTGAAATGTGATCAAGTGGAAATGTGGGACAAGTTGTTAAAGCAGAAGGATCGAATGAAAGGAGGTGGCGCGTGTCAATTAAAGACGAATATTAGAAATTTTAATCCCTGTCACCTATGCAGAGCAGGGGTTTTTCATCAGCAAAAATGGGTTAATGTCACCCACCAATGGAACAGACGATTTTACAAAAATTTCGGTCCCTATCAACTATGCAGAGCAAGGGTTTATTCACAGCAAAACTGTGTTCATGTCACCCACCAATTGAACATACGATTTTACAAAAATTAGGTCCCTGTCACCTATGCAGAGAAGGGGTTTGTATATGGCAAAATTGGTAAAATGTCACCTGACAATGTAACAGACGATTTTCTGAAATTTATGTCCCTGTCACCTACGCAGAGCAGGGGTTTATTCATGGCAAAAATGAAAAAATTTCACCCAAGAATGTGACGTTTTTTTCACCCTGCTCCCTCTTTTGCTGTGCTGGTGCCTCTGTGCGACCACCGCCTCTTCCTCCGAACTAGACAGGTCACTCGCATGACCTTGATTCCATTTGGAGTCTAGTATCTCATCATCCTCCACATCATCTTCCACCCACTCTTTACCCCTGCCCTTCTTGTCAGTCTACACACTGCAGAAAGCCCCAGCAGTTGGCACCTGTGTTTCGTCATCATCCGAGACGTGCTGCGGTGGTCCTCCCATGTACTCATCCTGAAACATAAGTGGTTGGGCAGCGGTGCACTTAATCTCTTCCACTTATGGGGCAGAGCTATGTGTATGGCCCTGGGAAACCCTGCTGGCAGAGTCATCAAAAAGCAGAAGAGACTGCTTCATGACTTGGGGGGAATGAGGTAAAAGACTGATGGCCATGGCCTGCAGGTGCCAACTCTGATCTTTCAGCAGCTGACTGGGTGGGAGACAATGTGAAGGAACTGGAGGCACTGTCAGCCACCCAATCTACTATCGCCTGTACTTGTTCTGGCCTCACCATATGTAGAGCCGCATTCGGCCCTACCAAATAATGCTGAAGGTTCTGTCGCCTACTCGCACCTGAGGAAGGTGTTTCACTTGTGCGTGTAGCTGGCACAGATTGACCACGTCCTCTCCCTGCAACATGAGCTCCACCAGCAGCACCACAACAGGGACCACGTCCCTTATTTGACGCTCTCCTCATTCTTTGCATTCACCCACCAAACTAACAGATGGTTTATGTCAAGCGACAATGTAACCACCAATAGTCAACAATTAACCTGTTGGGGACGCAGGGCGTACAGGTATGCCCTGATGTCCCGGTACTTAAGGACACGGCAGTGATCGGAAAGAGGTGATCGGGACTAAATGCCTGCTGAAATCAATCAGCAGGCACCCTGGCACAATGCCGAGGGGGGTGTCCTATGACGCCCCCGTATCGGAGATCGCAGCAAACCGCAGGTCAATTCAGACCTGCAGTTGCTGCGTTTCTGGGTTATTCGGGTCTCTGGTGACCCGATAACCCCGAATAGGATGGTGATCGGTGGTGTGATAATAAACCACCAATCACCATCCTGTGATCCTGAGAGGTGATGGTGACCAGTGATGGCCAGCTGTGTGACCCTAGACCCCCCAGGGGTGCTGCACCTTGCCCCCCCCCCGCCCCCCACCCCCTCCACACATGTGCTGACTGTGGCCGGCACTCTTAGTGTCCAGCCACTGTTAGCGCATCGCCCACCCCACCGCTGATCAGCTTTGGACCGCTGATCAGCGAGTTTGAATCTTTTCTTTCACATTTTTTGGACTTTTTTTGTATTTATTTTTTATTTTTTCTGTTAGGTTTAGGGATAAGTACGCGAACACCCGTGCCCTACACGCACGAACACTAAATAAAGTTTTACACACATGCACCCACACACTCCCCTATGGCCCACCAGACGTTCTCGGCCGAGGAGGCATACGCCCTGCTTGCCTCCGACTCCGAGAGCCCCAGTGAGGATGAGGATGAACCCACTTTCCTCTTGTCATCCGCGTCCTCCTCATCATCTAGCGATGATGATGAGCCCCCAAGGCGGAGCAAGGGGACTGCCATGCCAGGGACCCTGTGGTCCACACTAGTACGAGCAGCTCTGGGGCTCGTACTAGTTTTACGGCCCACCAGATAAGTCCACCTGAGCCCCCTACCGGTAAACTTGTCTGGTGTACCCCAGAGGATTTTGAGCCCATGATTCCTGATTTTGTTGGGCAAACAGGAATCCAGATTCCCACAGTGGGCTTCACTGAATATGACTATTTTAGTCTTATTTTCAGTGACCACTTTGTGAATCTGATGGTGGAGCAAACGAACTTCTATGCCCAACAGTTCATTGCTCAACACCCGGGCTCCTGTTTGGCTAGGGCCGGTGGCTGGACTCCGGTTAGTGCAGCCGAGATTAGGACGTTTTGGGGCCTCGTGCTGCACATGGGCCTAGTAAAAAAAAAAACTGTGTCAGGCTGTACTGGAGTGGAGACCTCCTCTACCAGACCCCACTTTACAGTACGGCCATGACACGCTCCCGTTTTGAGGCCATTCGGAAATGCCTGCATTATGCAGAAAATGCAGCATGTCCCCCCCAAGGTGATTCTGCCTATGACCGCCTGTACAAAATCAGGCCGGTCATCGATCACTTTGGGGCCAACTTTTTGGAGGCCTATGTACCTGGAAAGGGAGCTCGCTGTTGATGAGTCTCTCATTGCTCTCAAGGGGAGACAAATTTTCCGCCATTATGTTCCCTCAAAGTGGGCGAGGTATGGCGTGAAGCTGTACAAACTTTGCGAGAGTACCTCAGGGTACACTTACAAGTTTTGTGTGTACGAGGGGCCAGATTCCCGTATTGAACCCCCAGAATGTCCCCCCACTCTGGGTGTTAGCGGGAAACTTGTGTGGGACCTTATGCACCCACTGCTAGATAAGGGTTACCACCTGTACGTGGATAACTTTTATTCTAGTATCCCCTTGTTCCAGTCCCTCGCCGCCAGATCCACGTACACTTGTGGGACCGTGTGGAAAAATCTACGCAGCATCCCTACCCACCCCCTCCAGGTACCTATCCCCAGGGGTGAGACCCGTGCCCTTACCAGTGGAAACCTGTTGCTGGTCAGATATAAGGACAAGAGGGATGTCCTTATACTGTCCACAATTCACGGTAATGGCATCACAACTGTCCCTGCGCGAGGTACCGCGGCAACGATCCTCAAGCCCGATTTTATCATTGACTACAATCGGTATATGGGAGGAGTTGATCTCTCTGATCAAGTCCTCAAGCCATATAACGCCATGCGCAAAACCCGGGCATGGTACAAAAAAGTTGCAGTCTACTTGGTACAGGTTGCCTTGTATAACTCTTTTGTGCTGTTCCGGAGCGCTGGCAACACAGGGAAATTCCTCCAATTCTATAAGGCAGTCCTCAAGGCCCTGATCTTTTCTGACCGGGAAAGAGCTGGCCAGAGTACCTCGGGAACTGAAGGTGCCCGGATCGTCCCTGGCCAACACTTTCCAGGTGTGGTCCCCCATACTGGAAAGAAGGGACGGTCCCCAAAAAAGTGCAGAGTGTGTCACAGGAGGGGGATATGGAAGGACACCGGCACTCAGTGTGACACATGCCTCGATCATCCGGGCCTCTGCATTGACGGTTGCTTCAGGGAGTACCACACTTCCACGGAGTAATAAATTTATAATCCCCTTCCCCAATTTTAATTCTTTTTAGCCACTGACAATCGCCCAGAAAAAAAGTTAAATAAATAAATAAATAAAAAAAACTATGGCTCTCATGACCTAACCTCCCAGATGAACACAGTTAAAAAAATTAAAATAAAAACAGTGTTAAAAATTGCTTTTTTTACACTGTTTTTATTTTATTTTTTTGACTGTGTTCATCTGAGGGGTTAGGTCATGTGTTATTTTTATAGAGCAGATTCTTATGGACGCGGCAATACCTAATATATCAACTTTTTAAAATTGATTAAGTTTTTACACTATAATATCCTTTTTTAAACTAAAAAAAAAAAACATTTTAGTATCTTCATAGTCTGAGAGTCAGTTTATTTTTTATTTTTAGACGATTGTCTTAAGAAGGGGCTCATTTTTTGTGGGATGAGAGGATGGTTTTATTGGCACTATTTTGGGGTGCATATCATTTTTTGATCGCTTGCTTTTACACTTTTTGTTATGTAAGGTGACAAAAAATGGCTTTTATTTAACAAAGCAAGGGTTAACAGTCAAACAAAACTCAATATTTATTGCCCTGATTCTGTAGTTTTTGAGTAGTTTATGACCACATATGGGGTGTTTCTATAAACTACAGAATCAGAGCAATAACTATTGAGTTTTGTTTGGCTGTTAACCCTTGATTTGTAACTGGAAAAAATAGATTAAAATGGAAAATCTGCCAAAAATTGAAATTCTGAAATTTCATCTCAATTTGCCAATAATTCTTGTGGAATACCTAAAGGGTTAACAACATTTGTAAAATCTGTTTTGAATACCTTGAGGAGTGTAGTTTCCAAAATGGGGTCATTTTTGGGTGGTTTCTATTATGTAAGCCTCACAAAGTGACTTCAGTCCTGAACTGGTCCTTAAAAAGTGGGTTTTGGAAAATTTCTGAAAAATTTCAAGATTTGCTTCTAAATTTCTAAGCCTTGTAACGTCCTCAAAAAATAAAACGGCATTCCCAAAATAATCCAAACATGAAGTAGACATATGGGGAATGTAAATTGATAACTATTTTTGGAGGTATTACTATGTATTATAGAAGTAGAGAAATTGAAACTTGGAAATTTGCACATTTTTCAAAATTTTTTGGTAAATTTGGTATTTTTTTATAAATAAAAAAGATTTTTTTTTACTCCATTTTAGCAGTGTCATGAAGTACAACATGTGACGAAAAAACTATCAGAAAGGCCTGGATAAGTAAAAGCATTTTAAAGTTATTCACACATAAAGTGGCACTAGTCAGATTTGCAAAAAATAACCTGGTCCTTAAGGTGAAAATGAGCCCGGTCCATAAGGGGTTAAATTCACTGAGGGTAAGGTGTCATAAAGAAGAAAAATTTATTGAGGTCACACAACAGCGAATTTTATACAATTACTTCACGGTCACAATTTTTTAAAATTTGTCAGCCAACAATGTAACTGCAGTATTGACTGGTTGTATTTGACTGTGACAAATGCAGCATATGCCCCAGATGTAGGATCTTGCAAAAAAAATTGGTGTTTTTTTAAAACCAGAATATAACAGCAGTATCTAACGCTTGATTTGGACTGTCAGAAATGCAGCAAAGGCCGCAAATGTATTACCTTGCCCAAAATGGGTGTTTTTTTAATACCAGAATATAACAGCAGTATCTAACGCTTGTATTTGACTGTGACAAATGCAGCAAAGGCCCCAGATGTAGGATCTTGCAAAAAATGGGTGTTTTTTTTAAACCAGAATATAACAACAGTATCTAACGCTTGATTTGGACTGTCAGAAATGCAGCAAAGGCCGCAAATGTATTACCTTGCCCAAAATGGGTGTTTTTTAATACCAGAATATAACAGCAGTATCTGGTGTTAAGGAGAGAAGTGTCCACCTAATCTCTTGGATCTCCATTGCATGGCCATGCGATAAGAAGATATAAAGGAAAAAGGAGAAACATCTTCATAAAGGCCGCTCTACTATACAAACTACGGATAGTATCAAGGTACCACCACTGCTTGTTGAATCCCGCGATAGTGTGACGTCATCAGTACGGGACGGCTGACGCTAGACGCCGAAGCAGCCGGCGCAGCTCGCCTCTCGTGGAGGACTCTGAGACGCGGTAGCGGGAGCGGACATCAGGAACCAGGTAGGAACCTTTATTTCCGAGTGAAGTAGTCACAAGATACTACCCCGAGCGGCTGCATTCTGCATTTTTCATTCATGAACCGGGAAGGAGTTTAATATCATTCACCAACAAGCACGGAGCACTATATGGGACATTAAATCCATTATATTGGCACAGACTGTCTGAAACTGCCCGTGACAACTACTTTTCTGAGAAGCGGTCTGCGGTAATATAAGGTCTGCAGGTGACCTCTATTCTGGACACTTTTTGACACAGTTCGCGGTACTACCCAGTACCAGGAGTGTATTTTAGCAACATTTATGTCTGAATTGTTTGCTGAATTGTGATATTTATCCCCTGTCAGTAGATTTATTGGTACCAATTATTGTTATTTTAGTGATTTTATTTATATGTATGTGATTGGATCTGTTAAATAAATACCATATTGATCCCAATATCCTGTGGTCCGGGTGTTGTGAGTGCTCACTCCCCCCTTTTTTCAGTATCTAACGCTTGTATTGGACTGTCAGAAATGCAGCAAAGGCCGCATATGTATTACCTTGCCCAAAATGGGTGTTTTTTTAAAACCAGAATATAACAGCAGTATCTAACGCTTGTATTGAACTGTCAGAAATGCAGCAAAGGCCGCAAATGTATTTTCTTGCCCAAAATGGGTGTTTTTTTAATACCAGAAAATAACAGCAGTATCTAACGCTTGTATTGGACTGTCAGAAATTCAGCAAAGGCCGCAAATGTATTATCTTGCCCAAAATGGGTGTTTTTCTAAACCCAGAATATAATTTCAGTATTTAAAGCTTGTATTTCACTGTGACAAATGCAGCAAAGGCCCCAGATGTAGGGTCTTGAAAAAAATGGGTGCTTTTTAAACCCAGAATATAACTGCAGTATTTAAAGTTTGTATTTGACTGTCACAAATGCAACAAAGGCCGCAAATGTATTATCTTGCCCAAAATGTGTGTTTTTTTTAATACCAGAATATAACAGCAGTATCTAACGCTTGTATTTGACTGTGACAAATGCAGCAAAGGTCCCAGATGTAGGATCTTGCAAAAAATAGGTGTTTTTTTTAAACCAGAATATAACAGCAGTATCTAACGCTTGACTGGGACTCTCAGAAATGCAGCAAAGGCCGCAAATTTATTATCTTGCCCAAAATGGGTGTTTTTTTAATACCAGAATATAACAGCAGTATCTAACGCTTGTATTGGACTGTCAGAAATGCAGCAAAGGCCGCATATGTATTACCTTGCCCAAAATGGGTGTTTTTTTTTAAACCAGAATATAACAGCAGTATCTAACGCTTGTATTGAACTGTCAGAAATGCAGCAAAGGCTGCAAATGTATTATCTTGCCTAAAATGGGTGTTTTTTTTAATACCAGAATATAACAGCAGTATCTAACGCTTGTATTGGACTGTCAGAAATGCAGCAAAGGCCCCAGATGTAGGGTCTTGCAAAAAATGGGTGTTTTTTTAATACCAGAATATAACTGCAGTATTTAAAGTATGTATTTGACTGTCACATATTCAGCAAAGGATCCAAAATGTATTATCTTGCAAAAAATGGGCGTTTTTTTTAAACCCAGAATATAATAGCAGTATTTAAAGCTTGTATTTCACTGTGAAAAAAGCAGCAAAGGCCACAGCTTATATAGAGGCTGGGTCACATGCTGCACTGACCACTCACAGCCATGCCATTAGTAGGCACAGCTGTGATGGCTTCTAAGGGCACACAAGTTAATCGCTTGTTGATTGGCTGCTCTGCAGCCTTTCAAAAAGCGCCATTAACTCGCCGAACACCGAACTCGATCTTTTACTGAAAAGTTCGGGTTTGGGGTCCAAAAATCCTAAAGTTCGGTACGAACCCGAACTTTACAGTTTGGGTTCCCCCACCCCTATTTATGACCTCTTAGTAGTTTAGAGATAAGGGTTATTAGATGACAGGCACAAAGTGAAAGTACCAGTCACACAGTTAGAAAAACAGTTAAAGGGGTTGTCCGAGTTATTTTTTTTATTCTTTCTATGTTTCTAACTAGGCAAATGTAACAGCTTTCCAATTAACTCACTTTATCTCCAGTGGATGGTTTCTCAGATTTCACTGAGAGTCACATGACCTATGATGTCAGCTTCTCTCCCTGCTCTGATGTTCGTGCACAAGCCTGAGAGATCTGTACACGAGACGTCACTGTGCTGGCCACGCCCCCCTGCACTGCCGGCTGCTGCTTATTGCTCTCTCCCAGGATTCTTAATCTGCACAGACTCAGGGCTGAAGTGTTTACTGTGTAGCTGCAGGCAGTAAGGAGACAAATACTAGGCACATGAGCTGAAAGAGAATTTCTGCAGAGCATCTCAGGTAGGGGGAAAATCCTGTGTGTCATTGTACAGCTAGGACTTGTAGTTCTACACATAAAACATGCTGCTGAGTCTCCCAGCAAGCAGACATGTCACTCAGGGCAGCTCTTGTATTCACTTCCTTAGCAGTGCAGGGGGAGGGGCAGAGATTGTTTTTATTGCAAGTAAACAAAGGGCCAGAAGAGAACCAGGGAAATGAGGAAATAGATATTTGTTTGTGCGGTATGCCAGACCTTGCAGGGGAATTATGTGTGAGGTCGCGGTGTGAGCAATAGGTGGGCCGAGGTAAATACACTTCTGGTTACTCACGGTTATGTCATCCCTGGGCAGGCTCGCATAAAAGTGAAAAGGAGAATGGCACAAGGATTCTCTGGGGCACACTCTGGTGTAAGGGACACTGGCCAGATGTGGGTTTGAGGTGCCCTTGGTGGTGTGTATTAATGTGCCAGTGGCAATGTCCCTTGCAATCACGATGCCAGTACCTTTTGGATGGAGGTACAGCCATTTACTATAGTGCTAATAGAGGAATTGAGTCTAAAGAAAGCAGGGTGAAACTCCAAATGGCACTTTACTGATGATGACTCTTGATTGCAATACATCCATAGGCATTAAACAGTCTCTTGATACAATCCGGCATTAAGCACAATCTCCCATACATATGGGGAAAGGGGAATGCAAATCCTCAATGAAGTACAGGCTCTTGTAATACATAAGAAAGCTACTTGCAGGCCTTAACCCTGGGCTATGGAACCGACAGGGACAGAGTAGAGAGGCTAGGAAGGGGCCTCCCTCCAGATATTCAGCTACATGGCTCATGAGAGAACTGCATTCAACTGAACTCTCACTTGGATTTACCTGAGCTCATCTGCACTGGTTTGGATTTACCTCAACCAGGAACTGAACTGCTCTGCACAGCACACAACTGCACAGGACTGCACACATGGCATATAACTGCACAGCCTAACTTAGGTCTGAGCTAAGCTATTTATACACACTGACACTGCTCCATCCTGTGGAGAATCGAGTGTAGTGCACCCTGACTAGGCCTGTATAAAGGATATTTGCATGTAAAATCACATTGTGACATGGAGAATATGACAGGAGATAAAATAAAAAATACAGGCATATCACATGACATTAATACAGGGAGTGCAGAATTATTAGGCAAGTTGTATTTTTGAGGATTAATTTTATTATTGAACAACAACCATGTTCTCAATGAACCCAAAAAACTCATTAATATCAAAGCTGAATATTTTTGGAAGTAGTTTTTAGTTTGTTTTTAGTTTTAGCTATTTTAGGGGGATATCTGTGTGTGCAGGTGACTATTACTGTGCATAATTATTAGGCAACTTAACAAAAAACAAATATATACCCATTTCAATTATTTATTTTTACCAGTGAAACCAATATAACATCTCAACATTCACAAATATACATTTCTGACATTCAAAAACAAAACAAAAACAAATCAGTGACCAATATAGCCACCTTTCTTTGCAAGGACACTCAAAAGCCTGCCATCCATGGATTCTGTCAGTGTTTTGATCTGTTCACCATCAACATTGCGTGCAGCAGCAACCACAGCCTCCCAGACACTGTTCAGAGAGGTGTACTGTTTTCCCTCCTTGTAAATCTCACATTTGATGATGGACCACAGGTTCTCAATGGGGTTCAGATCAGGTGAACAAGGAGGCCATGTCATTAGATTTTCTTCTTTTATACCCTTTCTTGCCAGCCACGCTGTGGAGTACTTGGAGGCGTGTGATGGAGCATTGTCCTGCATAAAAATCATGTTTTTCTTGAAGGATGCAGACTTCTTCCTGTACCACTGCTTGAAGAAGGTGTCTTCCAGAAACTGGCAGTAGGACTGGGAGTTGAGCTTGACTCCATCCTCAACCCGAAAAGGCCCCACAAGCTCATCTTTGATGATACCAGCCCAAACCAGTACTCCACCTCCACCTTGCTGGCGTCTGAGTCGGACTGGAGCTCTCTGCCCTTTACCAATCCAGCCACGGGCCCATCCATCTGGCCCATCAAGACTCACTCTCATTTCATCAGTCCATAAAACCTTAGAAAAATCAGTCTTGAGATATTTCTTGGCCCAGTCTTGACGTTTCAGCTTGTGTGTCTTGTTCAGTGGTGGTCGTCTTTCAGCCTTTCTTACCTTGGCCATGTCTCTGAGTATTGCACACCTTGTGCTTTTGGGCACTCCAGTGATGTTGCAGCTCTGAAATATGGCCAAACTGGTGGCAAGTGGCATCTTGGCAGCTGCACGCTTGACTTTTCTCAGTTCATGGGCAGTTATTTTGCGCCTTGGTTTTTCCACACGCTTCTTGCGACCCTGTTGACTATTTTGAATGAAACGCTTGATTGTTCGATGATCACGCTTCAGAAGCTTTGCAATTTTAAGAGTGCTGCATCCCTCTGCAAGATATCTCACTATTTTTGACTTTTCTGAGCCTGTCAAGTCCTTCTTTTGACCCATTTTGCCAAAGGAAAGGAAGTTGCCTAATAATTATGCACACCTGATATAGGGTGTTGATGTCATTAGACCACACCCCTTCTCATTACAGAGATGCACATCACCTAATATGCTTAATTGGTAGTAGGCTTTCGAGCCTATACAGCTTGGAGTAAGACAACATGCATAAAGAGGATGATGTGGTCAAAATACTCATTTGCCTAATAATTCTGCACGCAGTGTACATGATAAAAACACGTTTGCGGGGCCCACGGTTACTTGAGTGGGACGCTGCATACACCGGTAGTATAACATGTGTCGCCCCCGACACATCCAGTAGTAGGAAGACGGTCATCTGAAAAACACCAATATAATCCATATACTGTACAATCACCTCCAAAAAGAGAGCAAATATAAAATTTTGACTTTGCAAATGTAATACAAATACATTATAGGCAAATATGTCACATAATACATATCAGTAGTTTGGGTGAATAATGGGCGTTGATATCTTTCAGTGCTTGACGGGGAAATATGGACGAAGATCATAAGTAAGAGCAATAAAAGAGTCCATGGCAGGCAATAAAGAGTCCTTAGAGGCATTGGCATATATCAAAGTGCAAATATAATATTATAGCTTATAAAACTTTTAAGAAATAGTTTAGTGCAATAATCACAGAAAATGTCTTTTTGGGCATTTGGCTTAAAACATAATAAAACATGGTCCATTGCAAAAATCCCTAATCAACCTGAAAAGGGGGGTAAAAGGGAAAAATGTGCAATAATAAACAGGCACAACGGTTATGAAGAATATTGTAGTGTTCAGTAGGGAATCCTGAAACAGGCACAATGTGGCATTGGATCAAAAGAGTGACTTCAGGAACTTGTCACTAGCCGTGGTGAACTGGCAGCAGCTAAACATTGTAGCAACAATAGAAATCTCAAACTGGGAAAGTCATGGCAAATTGGATTAAGTGAGCAGGCCTATTCATAGATAAGTGTCCATTCCTCCTTGTTCATCAAAGATGGTGAATCCAGGCTCTGCTTTTAGCTGTGGTCGGTAATTTGGATCAAATAAAGGGTTAACCTTTGTAATGGCATTTGCTGGTAAGTAAATTGGGAAAGGATCTACCCATTGCTTTGGTTCTTTAGGTTGTGGGTCAGATGCTTTTGGTATGCGAACCCTGCTGGTAGCATAGGATAATTTTCTTGCAGATTTTGAAATCATAGGCACATCAGCGATAGCTTTGGTATTTAAAGGTACAGTGTCAGTTGGCTCTGATGTAGCAGAGTCCATAGGAGTGCGGTTTTTCTCATGTGATTGCATTTGTTCACACTCACCATGTTGAGTCTGGTCTGCTTGGAGTGCAGCAATGTGGCGTAGATCTTCTAGATTTACCTCTAGCCTGGCAATTCTTTCTTGTAGGTTTTGGACTTTGGCATCAGGCTCTGTAGCAACAGTTTTCATTTCGTCTTGACGCATTTGGTCTAAGTAAGCACCGAACCGTTCTTGGTTTACAATGTCCTCATGCGTTTGGACTTTGCGCGGCAGCTCCGGTGATGGATATGGGCTGATAGGGCGTTCCAAGACTGTAGGTTGCCAGAAAATATTGGGTCCAATAAAGGTTGCTTTCTATTGGTTGGTGGTATGGATCGGCTTACCGGGGACCTCTGGGGTAGTTTCGGATAGTTCATCAGCGTCCTCCTCTTGTTTAGGCCGCGGGCGCGTCACAGCAGTGGCGTACGGACCTCTCAGGCCCTCCTCAGAGGTAAAATCAACGGGCTCACCTTCTCTGAGGTTGCATGTATCCTGGCAAGTAGCTCCATTTCACCGATCTGCGGTTTACATATAGATCACGGCCAGTGGTAAGATCATTTATAAAGCCGAACCCACGATCTTTATCAAAGGTGATGACGGTGCCTGACCTCCGTTCCAGGTGGGGCTGACATTCTCTTGGGTCTTCATATATATTTTTGGCAACTTCTTCGAAGTAGATTTTAGCTTGTGTCGTTTTCTGTACTGCAAGCGGCACGTATTTCTTGCATTAAAGTAGGCCATAAAGGATCCGGCCTAGGAAAACCTCCATTCAAATTTAAGCAGGGGCAGGGCGGCCTCTCCGGTCCCGGAGAGTAAGCTGGTGGTTCACCCATTTCACATGCTGCTGCTCCGGGCTGTGCATCGGCAGAAGCTGGAGTTTCGGTAATGGTTCTGGTGCCAGTCGCTCTTGGGAGCGCAGTCTCGGATATGCTTGCAGACCGCAGGACATTCAACAAGTCTCTCCATTGCTCAGTCAGACTTCCTTTTGTTTCGGGCACGCCCTCTAGGAAGTCCAGTATAGGGGAGGCGGTACACATATTGTAATCCATGCTAATGAGGGTTGGTCTGTGGCGCAGCAGAAATATTTCTACTGTTAAAGCAGCCCTAAATTAGGGCATTTTAGATACACTCTGGTGTTCCAGATCAATGTACCCCCCCAGGGGTTAATATCCACGCGTGGCTGAGAGACTAGACGCAGACACATAGATGGTCAATGCAATCTCTAACTTTTATTACATGGGATAAGCCGTATATACATCTTCAGAAGAGAGTAGTCCACTCTGAGGCTAAAACATTGTTTCATTGGTCAAAAAGGAAGAAGAGATAAGAGAGAGGAGATAATACACCTGCATCTGCGCACTGGGCCCTACTTTGGAATGTGAACTAATGTAAACATCTAAGTGTTGGCCATTTTGTAATGGCGGACAATCTAACAATAATACTGCATACGTCATATGTGACACTTCAAAGAGGTGCTTCTCTATAGGCAGTGAATAATATATATATCATCAAGCCATATGATTGGCTTAGCATCTCTACCACACTCTATGGGACACCTGTAGAAAGATGAGAAATCAGACACTTCTCACAGCACAGCACTTTGCCCCCCTCTCTCTCCTCTCCAGCCTTGAAACAAAGAGAGGGGTGGGGGGGAGGCACTTGGAAAAGAAAAAGTTAACTCATTACAGTCCTAGATATACAAAATATAGAATAAAATTCACACATCTTTAACAGTCCCCCCTTGAATTTCATTCTCTCCCTAAACCTAAACATCTGTCCCAATGCTCCGCCTCCTCTTCACCAGCTTCCACGACAAGCCATACCTAGCGAACAGCCTCCCGTGACACTGGATTTGAGCACGGGGAAGTCAGATGATCTTTCCCTAACTGGCGTTGACATTATATGGGGGGACTGGAGGTCATCAATGCTTCTGATTTTCTGGATCAAAGTTTTCATACAATTTTTCCATATTCTTTTGAGTCATGATTAGTGTTGAGCGAACAGTTCGAGCATAGTTCGGGTCCGTACCGAATTTTGGGGTGTTCGTGACACGGACCCGAACCCGAACTTTTTCGTAAAAGTTCGGGTTCGGGTTCGTCGTTCGGCATGTATTTTGGCGCATTTTGAAAGGCTGCAAAGCAGCCAATCAACATGCATCATACTACTTGCCCTAAGATGCCATCGCAGCTATGCCTACTATTGGCAAGGCTGTGATTGGCCAAGTGCAGCATGTGACTCAGCCTCTTTATAAGCTTGTGCGCACGTCGGGACGTGCTCACTCCCGATGTGAATAGAACAGGGATAGACGCAGCTGATGCTAGGGCGAGAATAGGCAGGGATAATTGAATAACTGGAAGCAAATTTCTCTCCTCCACCTGTAATTCATCTGAACAACTGAGGCTGAGCTGCTTTTTTGATAGGGATTGGCTATTTTTAGAGTGGCCAGAGTGATTTTTCCATCCACATGTACCTGGGCTGACCGCCGGCCGCCATTTTGCGACTTGTAGTGCTGCAGCAGAAGCTGCCACAGTGTGCATTCCAAAGCTCCAAACAAGTCAGACATCTACACCTGGGATTCAGACCAATAGCGATTTAGCAGCACAGTCCAAGGCTATTTTTTTTAAAGGTTGTGCAGACCATTTTGTGGCACATGTTACTGGGCTGATAGGCGGCGGCCATCTTGGGACTAGTGCTGCAGCACAATCTCTCCCAACGTCCATTAATCACTTGTAATAGTGGTCTGTGCCATAGAAATCCTACATCAGGGACTTGGGTGTGCTTGTGTCACCCCTACTAATACCAGTCCACCTGTAATCCATACAGTGAAAAGCCATAAAGTATTCCAGTGAGGGAATTTTTTTTTTATTTAAAAAAGGCCAAGTTAGTTTATCTGGCGTTCAATATACTAGATACAGTTAGGCCTGCGTTTCATACATCTGGAATTAGCAAACTAATGTGCTGGGGTTGGGAAAACATATATGTACCCATACTAGAATCTGTCAAAGAAAGCGGTACTCACATATAACAGTCATTCCATCTGTAATCCATACAGTCAAAAGACTGAAAGTATTCCAGTGAGGGAATTTTTTTTATTTAAAAAAGGCCAAGTTAGTTTATCTGGCGTTCAATATACTAGATACAGTTAGGCCTGCGTTTCATACATCTGGAATTAGCAAACTAATGTGCTGGGGTTGGGAAAACATATATGTACCCATACTAGAATCTGTCAAAGAAAGCGGTACTCACATATAACAGTCATTCCATCTGTAATCCATACAGTCAAAAGACTGAAAGTATTCCAGTGAGGGGATTTTTTTTATTTAAAAAAGGCCAAGTTAGTTTATCTGGCGTTCAATATACTAGATACAGTTAGGCCTGCGTTTCATACATCTGGAATTAGCAAACTAATGTGCTGGGGTTGGGAAAACATATATGTACCCATACTAGAATCTGTCAAAGAAAGCGGTACTCACATATAACAGTCATTCCATCTGTAATCCATACAGTCAAAAGACTGAAAGTATTCCAGTGAGGGAATTTTTTTTATTTAAAAAAGGCCAAGTTAGTTTATCTGGCGTTCAATATACTAGATACAGTTAGGCCTGCGTTTCATACATCTGGAATTAGCAAACTAATGTGCTGGGGTTGGGAAAACATATATGTACCCATACTAGAATCTGTCAAAGAAAGCGGTACTCACATATACAGTAGGTGAACCCGATTTTGTGTCAATCTCGCCGTATTTCTCGGCGAGATTGAGCACATACGAGCCCCATCGCGGGAGCCAGCGCCGAGCTGGCTTGCCGCGATGGAGAGCAAGCGCGTCATAGAAGAGGCGGGAGATCCGACTTGGATTCCCGCCAATTCTACACGTGTGCGGCGTTTGTTATGAATCCTGAGGGGGAAGTCCCCGCCGGATTTTAAATAAAAATCCGGCCTGGGTCCCGCCCTCAGGAGCATACCGGGCCCTTAGGTCTGTTATGGGTTGTAAGGAGTGCCCCCCCTACGCCGAAAAAAACGGCGTAGGGGGTCCCCCTACAATCCATACCAGACCCGTATCCAAAGCACGCTACCCGGCCAGCCAGGAAGGGAGTGGGGACGAGCGAGCGCCCCCCCCCCCCTCCTGAGCCGTACCAGGCTGCATGCCCTCAACATGGGGGGTTGGGTGCTCTGGGGCAGGGGGCGCACTGCGGCCCCCCCACCTCAGAGCACCCTGTCCCCATGTTGATGAGGACAGGGCCCCTTCCCGACAACCCTGGCCGTTGGTTGTCGGGGTATGCGGGCGGGAGGCTTAACGGAATCTGGGAGCCCCCTTTAATAAGGGGGGCCCCCAGATACCGGCCCCCCACCCTAAGTGAATGAGTATGGGGTACATCGTACCCCTACCCATTCACCTGCAAGAAAAGTGGTAAAAACACAAATAAACCACACAGTGTATTAAAATATTTTATTTTTCTGCTCCGGAGGCCGCCCCCTGTCTTCTTTATTAGCTCTTTTACCAGGGGGGGCTCTTCTTCTTCCGATATCCCGACGGGTCTTCTCCGCTATCCGGGGGGGGTCTTCTCAACTCTCCGGGGTTCTCCTTCTGTCTTCTCCTTCTGTCTTGTTGTCTCCTTCTGTCTTCTGTCTCCGGGGGGGGCTCTTCTTCTTCCGATATCCCGACGGGTCTTCTCCGCTATCCGGGGGGGTCTTCTCAACTCTCCGGGGTTCTCCTTCTGTCTTCTCCTTCTGTCTTGTTGTCTCCTTCTGTCTTCTGTCTCCGGGGGGGGCTCTTCTTCTTCCGATATCCCGACGGGTCTTCTCCGCTATCCGGGGGGGTCTTCTCAACTCTCCGGGGTTCTCCTTCTGTCTTCTCCTTCTGTCTTGTTGTCTCCTTCTGTCTTCTGTCTCCGGGGGGGGCTCTTCTTCTTCCGATATCCCGACGGGTCTTCTCCGCTATCCGGGGGGGTCTTCTCAACTCTTCGGGGTTCTCCTTCTGTCTTCTCCTTCTGTTCTTCTTCTGTCTTCTCCTTCCTTCTTGTTGTCTCGGCGCACCCCGGTTCTTCGTCTCGCGAGACTCGGCGCACCCCGATTCTTCTCTCTGTTGTTGACTCGGCGCACCCCGGTTCTTCGTCTCGCGAGACTCGGCGCACCCCGATTCTTCGTCTCGCGAGATGAAGAACCGGGGTGCGCCGAGTCAACAACAGAGAGAAGAATCGGGGTGCGCCGAGACAACAAGAAGGAAGGAGAAGACAGAAGAAGAACAGAAGGAGAAGACAGAAGGAGAACCCCGAAGAGTTGAGAAGACCCCCCCGGATAGCGGAGAAGACCCGTCGGGATATCGGAAGAAGAAGAGCCCCCCCCGGAGACAGAAGACAGAAGGAGACAACAAGACAGAAGGAGAAGACAGAAGGAGAACCCCGGAGAGTTGAGAAGACCCCCCCGGATAGCGGAGAAGACCCGTCGGGATATCGGAAGAAGAAGAGCCCCCCCTGGTAAAAGAGCTAATAAAGAAGACAAGGGGCGGCCTCCGGAGCAGAAAAATAAAATATTTTAATACACTGTGTGGTTTATTTGTGTTTTTACCACTTTTCTTGCAGGTGAATGGGTAGGGGTACGATGTACCCCATACTCATTCACTTAGGGTGGGGGGCCGGTATCTGGGGGCCCCCCTTATTAAAGGGGGCTCCCAGATTCCGTTAAGCCTCCCGCCCGCATACCCCGACAACCAACGGCCAGGGTTGTCGGGAAGGGGCCCTGTCCTCATCAACATGGGGACAGGGTGCTCTGAGGTGGGGGGGCCGCAGTGCGCCCCCTGCCCCAGAGCACCCAACCCCCCATGTTGAGGGCATGCAGCCTGGTACGGCTCAGGAGGGGGGGGGGGCGCTCGCTCGTCCCCACTCCCTTCCTGGCTGGCCGGGTAGCGTGCTTTGGATACGGGTCTGGTATGGATTGTAGGGGGACCCCCTACGCCGTTTTTTTCGGCGTAGGGGGGGCTCTCCTTACAACCCATAACAGACCTAAGGGCCCGGTATGCTCCTGAGGGCGGGACCCAGGCCGGATTTTTATTTAAAATCCGGCGGGGACTTCCCCCTCAGGATTCATAACAAACGCCGCACACGTGTAGAATTGGCGGGAATCCAAGTCGGATCTCCCGCCTCTTCTATGACGCGCTTGCTGGGATGTGCTGTCGCTATCCCAGTGAGTGCGAGATCTCGGCACCACGTCGCCGAGTATCAGCGCGACGCTGTCGTGCTGAAAACACAATGTCACAAACACCTACTGTAACAGTCATTCCATCTGTAATCCATACAGTCAAAAGACTGAAAGTATTCCAGTGAGGGAATTTTTTTTATTTAAAAAAGGCCAAGTTAGTTTATTTGGCGTTCAATATACTAGATACAGTTAGGCCTGCGTTTCATACATCTGGAATTAGCAAACTAATGTGCTGGGGTTGGGAAAACATATATGTACCCATACTAGAATCTGTCAAAGAAAGCGGTACTCACATATAACAGTCATTCCATCTGTAATCCATACAGTCAAAAGACTGAAAGTATTCCAGTGAGGGAATTTTTTTTATTTAAAAAAGGCCAAGTTAGTTTATCTGGCGTTCAATATACTAGATACAGTTAGGCCTGCGTTTCATACATCTGGAATTAGCAAACTAATGTGCTGGGGTTGGGAAAACATATATGTACCCATACTAGAATCTGTCAAAGAAAGCGGTACTCACATATAACAGTCATTCCATCTGTAATCCATACAGTCAAAAGACTGAAAGTATTCCAGTGAGGGAATTTTTTTTATTTAAAAAAGGCCAAGTTAGTTTATCTGGCGTTCAATATACTAGATACAGTTAGGCCTGCGTTTCATACATCTGGAATTAGCAAACTAATGTGCTGGGGTTGGGAAAACATATATGTACCCATACTAGAATCTGTCAAAGAAAGCGGTACTCACATATAACAGTCATTCCATCTGTAATCCATACAGTCAAAAGACTGAAAGTATTCCAGTGAGGGGATTTTGCTTATAAAAAATAATATATTTCATTGTGGTGCGAGTTGAATCGCAACAATGAAGAAAAATACTATTAAGGGACGAGGACGCGGTCGTGGTGGTGTCCGTGGAGCCTCTGTTGCTGGTAGAGGACGTGGCCGTTCGGCCCCAGGCGCACACAGTATGGAACGAACTCCCTCAACTAGCCGGCAGAATGTACCGCAATATCTCGTGGGGCCCAATGACGCTCTTAGGATGGTAAGGCCTGAGCAGGTACAGGCATTAATCGATTGGGTGGCCGACAGTGCTTCCAGCACGTTCACCACATGGTCTTCCACCCAGTCTTCTGCGGAAAGCGCACAGGTGGCACCTGAAAACCAAGCCCATCAGTCTGTCACATCACCCCCAAGCATATCAGGGAAACGGTCTGAGCCACAAGTTATGCAGCAGTCTCTTCTTCTGTTTGAAGACTCTGCTTCCAGGGTTTCCCAGGGGCGTCCACCTAGCCCTTCCCCAGTGGAGGAAGACATACCATGCACTGACGCACAACCACTTATGTCTCCAGATGAAGAGGACATGGGAATACCACCACAGCAGAGTCACCGACTCTCTGATGATGACGAAACACAGGTGCCCACTGCCGCGTCTTTTTGCAGTGTGCAGACTGAACAGGAGGAGGTCAGGGAGGGAGACTGGGTGGAAGACGATGCAGAGGACGATGAGGTCTTAGACCCCACATGGACTGAAGGTCGTGGCGATGACTTTCACAGTTCAGAGGAAGAGGTAGCGGTGAGACCGAGACAACAGCGAAGCCAAAGAGGGAGCAGGGGGCCAAAGCAGACGAGCCGCCGCCCCCAGAGTTCGCCTGCTACTGGACATCGCCAACAGGGACCCAGCCCCACAAAGGCAGCTTCAAAGAGTTCCCTGGCATGGCACTTCTTTAAACAATGTCCTACCGACAAGACCCGAGTGACTTGCACGCTCTGCCATCAGAGCCTGAGGCGAGGCATTAACGTTCTGAACCTCAGCACAACCTGCATGACCAGGCATCTACATGCAAAGCATGAACTGCAGTGGGGTACACACCTTAAAAACCAGGCACTCGCTGAGGCTCCCCCTGCTCCCTCTACCGCTGCTGCCTCGGCTTCCGCCTCGAGAGGAATGTTGCCACCTGCCGAGCAGCAAACAGAGGATGTGCCACCGACACCACCACCACCGCCACCGTCAACTAGCGTCTCCACTATATCACACAGCAGCGTTCAGCTCTCAATATCTCAAACCTTAGAGAGGAAGCGCAAATTCCCCCCGAGTCACCCTCGAGCCCTTGGCCTGAACGCCAGCATTTCTAAACTGCTGGCCTTTGAAATGCTGTCATTCCGGCTGGTGGACACAGACAGCTTCAAACAGCTGATGGCCATGGCTGTCCCGCAGTATGTGGTTCCCAGCCGCCACTACTTCTCCAAGACAGCCGTGCCTTCCCTGCACATGCAAGTGTCCGATAAAATCAAGTGTGCACTGCGCAACGCCATTTGTGGCAAGGTCCACCTAACCACAGATACGTGGACCAGTAAGCACGGCCAGGGACGCTATATCTCACTAACTGCACACTGGATGAATGTAGTGGCGGCTGGGCCCCCGGCGGACAGTTCCTTGGCGCACGTCCTTCCGCCCCCTAGGATCGCAGGGCATCATTCTCTGCCTCCTGTAGCCTCCTCCTCCTACTCGGCTTCCTCCTCCACTGCTTCCACCAGCTCATCCGGTCAGCCACACACCTTCACCACCAACTTCAGCACAGCCCAGGGTAAACGTCAGCAGGCCATTCTGAAACTCATATGTTTGGGGGACAGGCCCCACACCGCACAGGAGTTTTGGCGGGGTATTGAACAACAGACCGACGAGTGGTTTCTGCCGGTGGGCCTCAAGCCAGGCCTGGTGGTATGCGATAATGGGCGAAATCTCGTGGCAGCTCTGGGACTAGCCGGTTTGACGCACATCCCTTGCCTGGCGCATGTGCTGAACTTGGTGGTGCAGAGGTTCATTCACCACTACCCCAACATGTCAGAGCTGCTGCATAAAGTGCGGGCCGTCTGTGCGCGCTTCCGCCGTTCACATCCTGCCGCTGCTCGCCTGTCTGCGCTACAGCGGAACTTCGGCCTTCCCGCTCACCGCCTCATATGCGACGTGCCCACCCGGTGGAACTCCACCTTGCACATGCTGGAGAGACTGTGCGAGCAGCAGCAGGCCATAGTGGAGTTTCAGCTGCAGCACGCTCGCGTCAGTCGTACTGCCGAACAGCACCACTTCACCACCAATGATTGGGCCTCCATGCGAGACCTGTGTGCCCTGCTGCGCTGTTTCGAGTACTTCACCAACATGGCCAGTGGCGATGACACTGTTATCAGCGTTACAATACCACTTCTATGTCTCCTTGAGAAAACACTTAGGGCAATGATGTTAGAGGAGGTGGCCCAGGTGGAGGAGGAGGAGGATGAGGGCTCGTTTCTAACACTTTCGGGCCAGTCTGTTCGAAGTGGCTCAGAGGGAGGTTTGTTTAAGCAGCAGAGGACAGGTTCACAAGTCGCCAGCCAAGGCACTGTACTGGAGGACAAGGAGGAGGAGGAGGTGGAGGGGGACGAGGATGACGCAAGTTCACAGCGGGGTGGCAGCCCAGGCCCATCACTGGTGCGTGGCTGGGGGGATACGGTGGACGATGACGATACGCCTCCCACAGAGGACAGCTTGTCCTTACCCATGGGTAGCCTGGCCCACATGAGCGAATATATGCTCCAATGCCTGCGCAACGACAGCAGAGTTGCCCACGTTTTAACGTGTGCAGACTACTGGGTGGCCACCCTGCTGGATCCCCGGTATAAAGACAATGTGCCCACTTTAATTCCTGAACTGGAGCGCGACCGTAAGATGCGCGAGTACAAGCGCACGCTGATAGAGGCGCTCTTGAGAGCATTCCCACATGTCACAGGGGAACAGGTGGAAGGTGAAGGCAGAGGAGTGGCAAGAGGTCGCCAACGCAGCTGTGTCACGGCCAGCTCATCTGAGGGCAGGGTTAGCATGGCAGAAATTTGGAAAAGTTTTGTCTCCACGCCACAGCTATCTGCACCGACACCTGATACGGAACGTGTTAGCAGGAGGCAGCATTTCACTAACATGGTTGAACAGTATGTCTGCACACCCCTCCACATCC
Source organism: Bufo bufo (assembly GCF_905171765.1). NCBI lineage: Eukaryota > Metazoa > Chordata > Amphibia > Anura > Bufonidae > Bufo > Bufo bufo. The sequence continues at coordinate 465,213,382 of NC_053391.1, forward strand.
TGACGGATGGTTCGGCCCCATTCAACTACTGGGTTTCGAAATTGTCCACGTGGCCAGAGTTAGCATGTTATGCCTTGGAGGTGCTTTCCTGCCCGGCGGCCAGCGTTTTATCTGAACGCGTATTCAGCACGGCAGGGGGCGTCATTACTGACAAGCGCAGCCGCCTGTCCACAGCCAACGTGGACAAGCTGACCTTCATAAAGATGAACCAGGCATGGATCCCACAGGACCTGTCCCTCCCTTGTGCAGAGTAGTCCTTATTAACTGCCTAAAACATGTCTTGTTGTGCTACGGGCCACTTCTTTATTTGATACAAATTTTATGAAACCCACAGTTGAATGAAACTCTTCTCTGTCTGGGCGCCGGGGCCTAACCAGATGAAAGTGGCCGGTTAAACTAACGGGTGACATGAAGCCATAACCTCTGCCATGCTACCTCTGTCTTCTGTCTGGGTGCTGAGGCCTAAGTCAAATAAAGCGGTCTTCTGCTGTGCTGGGGGATATGAAGCTAATCTCTGACCTCTCTCCTCTGTCTGGGTCCAAAGGCCTAAATCACTGAAAGAGGCCTTCTCCTGTGGTGTGTGATATGATGCCAGAATATGTGCTGTGGGGCCTCTCTCCTCTTCCTGGGTGCAGGGGTCAAATAAACTAAATTGTGGCCTACTCCTGTGGTGGTTGATATGATGCCTGATTCTCTGATGTGGAACCTCTCTCCTCTGTTTGGGTGAAGGGGTCAAAGTAACTAAATGGTGGCTTCTCCTGTGGTGGCTGATATGATGCCAGAATATGTGCTGTGGTGCCTCTCTCCTCTTCCTGGGTGCAGGGGTCAAAGTAACTAAATGGTGGCTTCTCCTGTGGTGGCTGATATGATGCCAGAATATGTGCTGTGGGGCCTCTCTCCTCTTCCTGGATGCAGGGGTCAAAGTAACTCAATGGTGGCTTCTCCTGTGGTGGCTGATATGATGCCAGAATATGTGCTGTGGTGCCTCTCTCCTCTGTCTGGGTCCAAAGGCCTAAATCACTGAAAGAGGCCTTCTCCTGTGGTGTGTGATATGATGCCTGAATATGTGCTGTGGTGCCTCTCTCCTCTTCCTGGGTGCGGGGGTCAAAGTAACTCAATGGTGGCTTCTCCTGTGGTGGCTGATATGATGCCAGAATATGTGCTGTGGTGCCTCTCTCCTCTTCCTGGGTGCGGGGGTCAAAGTAACTCAATGGTGGCTTCTCCTGTGGTGGCTGATATGATGCCAGAATATGTGCTGTGGGGCCTCTCTCCTCTTCCTGGGTGCAGGGGTCAAAGTAACTCAATGGTGGCTTCTCCTGTGGTGGTTAGTATGATGCCAGAATATGTGCTGTGGGGCCTCTCTCCTCTTCCTGGGTGCAGGGGTCAAAGTAACTCAATGGTGGCTTCTCCTGTGGTGGTTAGTATGATGCCAGAATATGTGCTGTGGGGCCTCTCTCCTCTTCCTGGGTGCAGGGGTCAAAGTAACTCAATGGTGGCTTCTCCTGTGGTGGCTGATATGATGCCAGAATATGTGCTGTGGTGCCTCTCTCCTCTGTCTGGGTCCAAAGGCCTAAATCACTGAAAGAGGCCTTCTCCTGTGGTGTGTGATATGATGCCTGAATATGTGCTGTGGTGCCTCTCTCCTCTTCCTGGTTGCGGGGGTCAAAGTAACTCAATGGTGGCTTCTCCTGTGGTGGCTGATATGATGCCAGAATATGTGCTGTGGTGCCTCTCTCCTCTTCCTGGGTGCGGGGGTCAAAGTAACTCAATGGTGGCTTCTCCTGTGGTGGCTGATATGATGCCAGAATATGTGCTGTGGTGCCTCTCTCCTCCTCCTGGGTGCGGGGGTCAAAGTAACTCAATGGTGGCTTCTCCTGTGGTGGCTGATATGATGCCAGAATATGTGCTGTGGTGCCTCTCTCCTCTTCCTGGGTGCAGGGGTCAAAGTAACTCAATGGTGGCTTCTCCTGTGGTGGTTAGTATGATGCCAGAATATGTGCTGTGGGGCCTCTCTCCTCTTCCTGGGTGCAGGGGTCAAAGTAACTCAATGGTGGCTTCTCCTGTGGTGGTTAGTATGATGCCAGAATATGTGCTGTGGGGCCTCTCTCCTCTTCCTGGGTGCAGGGGTCAAAGTAACTCAATGGTGGCTTCTCCTGTGGTGGCTGATATGATGCCAGAATATGTGCTGTGGTGCCTCTCTCCTCTGTCTGGGTCCAAAGGCCTAAATCACTGAAAGAGGCCTTCTCCTGTGGTGTGTGATATGATGCCTGAATATGTGCTGTGGTGCCTCTCTCCTCTTCCTGGTTGCGGGGGTCAAAGTAACTCAATGGTGGCTTCTCCTGTGGTGGCTGATATGATGCCAGAATATGTGCTGTGGTGCCTCTCTCCTCTTCCTGGGTGCGGGGGTCAAAGTAACTCAATGGTGGCTTCTCCTGTGGTGGCTGATATGATGCCAGAATATGTGCTGTGGTGCCTCTCTCCTCCTCCTGGGTGCGGGGGTCAAAGTAACTCAATGGTGGCTTCTCCTGTGGTGGCTGATATGATGCCAGAATATGTGCTGTGGTGCCTCTCTCCTCTTCCTGGGTGCAGGGGTCAAAGTAACTAAATGGTGGCTTCTCCTGTGGTGGTTGATATGATGCCTGATTCTCTGCTGTGAAACCTCTCTCCTCCATCTGGGTGTAGGGGTCAAAGTCTTTCAAAGTCGCCTTCTCCTGTGCTGATTGATATAAAGCTGATGGTTGTGCCATCTGACATGGTTGCCAGGGTCTGATTCAATGGGGGCCTACTCCTGTGGTGGGTGATCTAAATGCCTGATTCTCTGCTGTGAAACCTCTCTCCTCCGTCTGGGTGTAGGGGTCAAAGTCTTTCAAAGTCGCCTTCTCCTGTGCTGATTGATATGAAGCTGATGGTTGTGCCATCTGACATGGTTGCCGGGGTCCCATTAAATTGGGGCCTACTCCTGTGGTGGGTGATCTAAATGCCTGATTCTCTGCTTTGAAACCTCTCTCCTCCGTCCGGGTGTAGGGGTCAAAGTCTGTCAAAGTCGCCTTCTCCTGTGCTGATTGATATAAAGCTTATGCTTGTGCCATCTGACATGGTTGCCGGGGTCTGATTCAATGGTGGCCTACTCCTGTGGTGGGTGATCTAAATGCCTGATTCTCTGCTGTATAACCTCTCTCCTCCGTCTGGGTGTAGGGGTCAAAGTAACTAAATGGTGGCCTACTCCTGTGGTGGGTGATATGATGCCTGGTTCTCTGCTGTGGGACCTCTCTCCTTTGTCTGGGTGCTGTGGTCAAAATAATAGTAAGTGACCTTCTCCATTGGTGGGTGACTTGAAGCCTGATTCTGTGCTATGGGACCTCACTCCAATTAATATTGTTTAATTTTTATTTATTTTATGTTAACTCATCATTTCCCTATCTACATTTGTTTGCAGGGGATTTAACTACATTTTGCTGCCTTTTGCAGCCCTCTAGCCCTTTCCGGGTGTGTTTTACAGCCTTTTTAGTGCCCAAAAGTTCGGGTCCCCATTGACTTCTATGGGGTTCGGGTTCGGGATGAAGTTCGGGTCGAGTTCGGATCCCGAACCCGAACATTTTTCGAAAGTTCGGCCGAACTCGTCGAACCCGAACATCCAGGTGTTCGCTCAACTCTAGTCATGATCAACAGTCACACAAGGGAAAACCAGTCTCAACACTTCCTTGAAATCAATCCAATTATGCTTTCTTTGAGCTTCACTGTGCTTGTGGTCAACAACACTCGTAATGGACCATCAAACCAGGGTTTTAGGACTTTTCTAACATGTCTTTTATTACCACCCAATCTCCAGACACAGGTGGGTGGGTTCCTGGTACTTTATCAAAACCTGGAAGTGAAGCAAAAACTCGAAAATGTACTTTAGTCAAATGCTTGTACAAACTGATCACATAATCTGTCAGACAACCATGTTGCATCTGGAGCTGCTGTGGGAAATAAAATCCTATCCTAGGGCCTGACCCAAAAAAGGACCTTATAGGGACAAAGGCCTGTCTCACGGTTAGGCGTATACCTTACTAAAAGAGGGCTACCAGCAGGCACTCTAAGGCTTTTGAATCTTTAACTTAGTGTCCCGTTCAGTTCCTTTTCCCTACTCTACTGCTGCTTTGTGGATGGTACGAAGCATGTAAGGCCTGTCCTACACCCAAAACCTTCATCATCTCCTGCATCACTTCACCTGTGAAGTTAACACCTGTGTCACTTTCAATGATCTAAAGTACCCCATACCTGCACACAACTTCGGCCATAATCTTCTTTACTTCTTTGGGTACGGTTTTGGCCATCCTGAAAACAAGTCATCACATATCAATACGCACTCATACATGCCCACCTTGGGTAGTTTAAGGTAGTCTGCAAACGTTGAAACAGATACAAAAAGCAAGACGTGTTTCTTGGGTACCTTAACCACCTTGTCCACGTTGTTCTGGACACGACCGTTTATCCTTGAGTATGTCTGACTGTTACAGTGCTGAACCCTGGGGCGTACCATATGCTACATACTAAATCACACATAGCAGTTTTTGTCTGGTGCGTCACTCCATGGGTTGCCTGTGCCATCATGGATTAGAGGGACCTGGGAAGGCAAAGTTTCCCTTCTTATTTGTAGTCCCCCCTTTTCCATCCACCAGTCCCTTTTCTCCTTCCCCATCTGGTTCTGTAAGGTCTTAAGAACTTTCGGGAGACAGGAGGAGTTATTTCAGGGACCTGAACTGTGGCCACTTAAGACAGGGGTCTGCTTAGGTAATTTGGCAGCCATTTTTGCCACCTGATCTGCCATGGCTTTCCCCTTTGCCTCCTCTGCATCTGTTTACAGTGGCCTTTCGTTGCTATCATCACCTCTCATGTTAGTGACGAGAGGGCTTCCATCAGAGACCTCACTGCTTCCCCATTTTCGATGGGTTTACCTGAAGCGATCAAGGAGTCTCTGGCTTTCCATGTAGGCCCATAATCATGGGCTATCCCAAAAGCACACCTGGAATCAGTGTAAATGTTGGCTGTTTTTCCATCTGCCTATCTGCAAGCCATCTTCAGAGTCTTTTAGCTCCATTTCTTGAGCAGACATGTGTGGTAGTTCACGTTTAATCACCACTGCCCAACCTGTGTAGTACCTGCTATCCTGGCCATACCTCGATCCATCCACAAAGAGCACATGATCTAGATTACCTAATGGCTGATTTACCAAATCCCACTACCTCTTATGACATCATCTGCAAACAGTCAGGAGCCTCTTCCTTTGAATCTGGAAGAAAAGTTTAAAGTGTGGTGCCCTAACTCTTCTCTCCCCCTTTGGTCCAGAGGCAACAGGGTAGCTGGGTCCAAAGTATTACACCTTTGGAGAGCAACATTGTCAGGCAACAAAATGGAACACTGCATTCTCAAATAACGGGCAACAAAACAATCATTTGGATTGTACGTTCATGAGGATAGATGTGATATCACCATCACTTTGTGGTTCAGAGCTATCTCCGAGCTTTCATCAAGCATAGCTAGTACAACTACTACAGCTCTGATGCAGAAATAGGCACCTCTGGCCACGGGATCAAGTCTGACTGAATCATATACTACGGGGCGTTTTTGCTGGCCATGCAGTTCGGTGAGGACAGCTGAGTCATGGCCACTCACTTCATAACAACACAATCTAAATGTAATAATCTGTGGGGGAACACAAAATTGCCAGTTCTAGGCATAAAAAGCATCTACCACCTCATCTATGAGGCGGTAGGGACTAAAGGACAAATCAATCACAGTGGAGTGAGTAGAGGTAATGGGAACCTGAGCCAACAAGGTGTGTGTATTGGGCACGATGTGGGTGTTAGAAACTGTGGCTTCATTAACGGCATGTAGGTCATGTACCATCCAATGGTGAGTGGTTTTGCTTTTCTCAGCTTCTGGGAGTACTGATACAAACATGGACCAGGGAATTTTATCACTAATGGCCAACAAACAAAGTTCCTGGTCGTTGAGGGCACCTGTAAGCTTCACAGTGCCGTCCTCCTGATGTGAGATACCAGCATGTTCTTTTGCAAGCAAACCTGCACCTAGGAGGCAACAAGGGGCGTTACCACTGACCAGCAAACGGGCAAGCGCATCTTGGTTAGGGGCAAATCTAATATGGATGGTTTCTGTTGAAAAGGGAGCGTACTACTTTCCCATCCACTTCTACCCAAAGACTGGTGTGCTTGGAGAGTAAATCAGGGGAGGCCATGTTTGCTGTGCACAACTGTCTTGGCTGCTCCAGTATCAATCAAAAACGGGACTACTTCTTTATCACCCAGAGTGAGGGATATCATTGGGCCAGACTGAATCTGCTTAAAATGTTTAAAAGTAGAGCCGATACTGGATTTCCTGTTTCCTTGATCTAACTCCCCCCCCCCCCTTACCTGTCTTTGTGTTCTCCTTATAACAAAAAACATGGGTGTCTGTGGGGACGGACAGTGATCCGGGCATGGTCAACATAGAATACAATCCTCTTGTGTGGTGTGGACGAGAAGTACCACACACAGCACAACACTCTCTCTTCTGGGATCTGGGTCCCACAGACTCTGCAGGCCCATCATAGGGTGACAGACTTACTTTTTCCTCACTTCAATGAGGTGTTTGGCATCAGGGCTGAAGCAATGCCAAAGGAACACTACCTATGGTTGGCACCACTGAACCACCCAATGCCGCTTGATGTTACTATGCATTTTGGCTTACAGAAGTATCCAACTTTCCCTATCGCGGAATTAATAGACTGGAAAACAAAACAGGACTTCTCATCTTCCATGGGAGTGTCTTATAACTAGGGGATGGGCACAAGGGCTGTCGTTGTCTGTAACGTCCACCCCTATCCTCCTCCCTCCGCTCGGAGTCATCTAAGTCCACCCCCTTCAGTCGGACGATGTGGTCCCCCTTTTGTCCATCAGTAATCTGCCATCTATCTATAAGAACAGAGCTCTGATGTGAAGTAACTTAACATGTAACACGTAACTTCAAACATTGAAACAAACAGATCTGACAATACAGACATGAACACACAAAGGGCCCATAAGAAACTTTTCATTGACTTTGATAAAAAAAAAAATGTACAGCTTGATCAATGCTGTTGGCACCAATAAAAACCAAAAACTTCCAAGAAAAATAAAATAAAATCCTCAATGCGCGTATTATTTTAAAAAACAAATACCGTACTCCATACGCATTCATATACATTTTCATGTACTCATTTTTATTAACAGCTCATAATCAGTCTTTACACATATTCGCCTCAATTACAACTCAAAGCCACACCCATTCACATTCCACTGAATCATTTATGTCTTCCAACCTAGCCACATTGTTTCATCCCAAAAACTTGTAGCACAGACAAACACAGCTTTCCTGGTAACAGATAGCCACACCACACCCAGAATTGCTGATGGTCTGTCGCTTTAAGACAATATACATGTTATAATCATACAGTCATTTTGTTAAAAGCTGGATTCCCACAGTACACTGCTTGAGAAAGAAGAAGGAAGAAAAAAAAAAAGATTATTGAACAATTCTTTGTCATCTATAATAATATTACACATATAACATCACTTACTCTGCATGATTCCCTGCCCCCATGATTCCCTCCCCCCTTTCCCTGCTCCTCTTATCTCAGGAATGTTTCTGTGTGAAGGTGGGGGGGAAATGAATTTCTCTATTTCACAGTTCCTGACCATCTTTTTTTTTTTTTTTTTTTTTTTTATCTTCCCTATTTAACCAGTTCATTTCTGAACATTTAACACAAGCGCCTTTCTGATTGCAGACACTGGGGCACTTTCTTTCTTGCTAATGCCATCAATTATCATCCTGACACTGCTCTGTTTTCTCACTCGTTAAAACTCCCCCTTCAACATCACCGGAGTTCTGATGCCCTCAGTCTGTAAGCTCTAACCTCACAGTTTCTTACAGATTTTCATCCCTGTTGCCAGCCGGGCGACCTTCTGTCCGGGGCCACACTTCTCTAACATTCTTTGTCAAATTTTAACACACTCTATGGGACACCTGTAGAAAGATGAGAAATCAGACACTTCTCACAGCACAGCACTTTGCCCCCCTCTCTCTCCTCTCCAGCCTTGAAACAAAGAGAGGGGTGGGGGGGAGGCACTTGGAAAAGAAAAAGTTAACTCATTACAGTCCTAGATATACAAAATATAGAATAAAATTCACACATCTTTAACACTACCGTTTACTTTCAAAATGCAGTGGCGCCAAATTTTCCCGCTTTGAGAGGGGGAGTGTCTTTAGTTTTTACCGCCAAGCTGCTCAGTGATGGCGCAGAAAACAATTACAAGTCCTTCGGCGGCCATTTTAAATGCAAAACAGTCCATTCAAATACAGCAAGCAGCGCTACAGACTTTTCAAAAATCCACAATTTCACAGTTTCAACTATGTGGTTTTGTAGCAGATGAATAGCGCAATACATGCAGACAGTCTTTAAGCAGTTTTAACAGTTCCTTGGCCCAATAGAAGCAATAAACCATTGGGGCTTATTCACAATTGGCAATCCACAATAAAGCAGGGTTTTGCAAGTCCTGTTCACACACAGTGCCAATTTCAATTATTGTAGTGCACAAAAATACAACAATGCACAAGTCCAGTTATTAAAGCACATAGGTTATTGATCCTGTTTAGAGTTGAGCGGACACCTGGATGTTCGGGTTCGGCCGAACTTCGGAAAAAAAGTTCGGGACCCGAACTTAACCCCGAACCCGAACCCCATTGAAGTCAATGGGGACCCAAACTTTTGAGCACTAAAATGGCTGTAAAAATGGCATGGAAAGGGCTAGAGGGCTGCAAATGGCGTCAAAATGTGGTTAAGAGCATGGCATGTGCTCTGCAAACAAATGTGGATAAAGAAATGACTTTAAATAACATAAAATACGTATAAATAAAAAAATATAATCTTGATCTAGGAGGACCAGGTCCATATGGAGTAGGAGGTTGAGGAGGCGGTGGATGTGGTGGTGTAGGTGGAAGCGGTGGTGGAGGAGGAGGAGGTAGCCTACAGTGCTTTTTGGTTTTAAAATTTATTTTTTTAAATTAGGGTACACCACAAAACATTGGGAAATATAACCCTCCAGTCGTGCTAAACACATGTTCAGACAATACACCTGCTGCAGGGCAGGATAGCACCTCCAAGGCGTAAAGGGCAAGCTCGGACCATGTGCCCAATTTGGAGACCCAGAAGTTGCAGGGGCTGACCCCTGCAGCCTGGCCTCATTCACATTGTACTGCCACAGTATTCATGCTGGGCTTTTGTGTGGAAGCTTGGCTGTGAGCTAAATTATATCACCCCCAGACCGTGTTCACACCATAGTTAGAGCAGCGGCTAGGACCCTCTGCCATGCTGAGTGACCGTGACGTGGTGCAGTGATGGGCTCCGATATTTTCCTGACTGGAACATATTGGCGAAAGTCTCAGCTTTTAATACCTGCATTTATGACTTCCCAGTATAGTCAGTAGCATTTCTTGTTGGTGCATTTCCTCTCTGTGTTTCATATGTTTATTTGCTACATTCTGTGTAGTTTGCTCTTGTGGTGCATGTGGACCGCGTCGACATCCTCCATTGTATGCATATTTTGCTGGGGTTAGTCGATTATTGCGGTCCACATGCGGTGGGGCTGCTCCTCCAATAAAAGACACGCCACAGTGTCAGGGGCTGAGCAGCTCCTCCAGAATTGCCACTTCATTTCTGTGTTTTTCCCCTGTCAGTTAGTTCGTGTAGGCGTGTGCACACTTAGTGCCCCACCATGTCGCACGTCCCCGTGATGTTCACCATCCAATTTGATATCTGCTCTATCAACTTTCGATGTTCTTTTATGCGCCTACCATGGTGATCACGGGTGGTGGGGAATCAGGGTTCCAGGCCAGAGTGGGAGCGTGAGAAAGAGAGACCACATCCAAGGGAGGATTCATTTTTTCAAATTTAAAATTAGAGTTGAAATATGGGAGAAATTATTAAAGCATAAAAGTGTGACAACTTTTCAAAGTTTAAGCATTGAATGTAAGGATGTAATACGCAAATTACTGAATAATTTATTAAATTTTATTCCCTGTCACCTATGCATAGCAAGTGTTTATTAACGTCTAAAATTGTATAATGTTAACCCAAGAATGTAACAGAAAAATTATTGAAATTTATTAAGCTGTCAACTAGGAAGAGGAAGGGTACTTTACACCCAAAAATTGGTGAATTTCACTAAAAAATGTAACTGACAATTAATTTTATTTTTTTCGGTCTACTAGGTATAGGAGTGGTACATCACACCCAAAAATTGGTGAATTTCACCAGAATATATAACTGACAATTTATTTTATTTTTTAACCTGTCTACTAGGTATAGCAGCGGTACTATACACCCAAAAATTTGTTAATTTCACCATAAAATGTAACTGACAATTTTTTTATTTTTTTGTTACCGCTCCACTAGGTATAGTAGTGGTACTATACACACCAAAATTGGTGAATTTCACCCGAAAATGTAAATGACAATTTTTTTTCTTGTTTAACCTGTCTACTAGGTATAGCAGTGGTACTATACACCCAGAAATTTGTTAATTTCACCCTAAAATGTAAATGACAACTTATTTATTTTTTAACCGGCCTACAGTGGTACTATACACCCAAAGATTGGTTAATTTCGGCCGAAAATGTAAATGACAATTTTTTTTTTTTTTTTTACCGGTCAACTAGGTATAGCAGTGGTGCTATACACACCAAAATTTGTGAATTTCACCCGAAAATGTAAATGACAATTTATATATTTTTTTTTGACCTGTCTACTAGGTATAGCAGTGGTACTATACACCCAAAATATGGTTAATTTAACCCGAAAAAGTAAATGACAATTTTTTTTTTGTATTAGGGTTGTCCCTTGCTGCAGCGCTGGCCAATTGTAGCGCACAGCTCATAGCCTGGGAGTCCCAGGCTATGAGCTGTGCGCTACGATTGGCCAGTGCTGCAGCAAGGGACAACCCTAATACAAAAACTCCGCCCCATACAAAAGAGGGAGCTGCACACACCGGAGCCTATACCGGGCGAACGGAGCGGTGCCCAGACATACTAGTAAGTGCAGGGGGACCCCTGGGCACCGCTCTGCCCACTGATATAGTTAGTTTTTAGTTTTTAAACTAGTGAAAGGTCCTCTTTAAATTGCACACTGACTAATAATGATGTTGTAGATTGCCAAAAAAGGTCTTTTTTTGGTAACAGAATATGAAAGCTGTATATAGTAAACCAGAATTTTACAATTGCAGATCTGAAAATACTGTTTTTTGGAAAAAAAAATGTGTGTTTTTCAAACCCCAGAAAATGATGGGTGTATTTCTACCTTAAAATGCACACTGACTAATACAGATGTTGTAGATTGCCAAAAAAGTCTTTTTTTGGTAACAGAATATGAAAGCTGTATATATTAAACTTGAATTTAACACTTGCAGATCTGGAAAATACTGTTTCTTGGGGGAAAAAAAGTGTGTTTTTCAAACCCCAGAAAATGATGGGTGTATTTCGACCTTAAATTGCACACTGACTAATACAGATGTTGTAGATTGCCAAAAAAGTCTTTTTTTGGTAACAGAATATGAAAGCTGTATATATTAAACTTGAATTTAACACTTGCAGATCTGGAAAATACAGTTTTTTGAAAAGAAAGTGTGTTTTTCAAACCACAGAAAATGATGGGTGTATTTCTACCTTAAATTGCACACTGACTAATCCAGATGTTGTAGATTGCCAAAAAAGTCTTTTTTTGCTAACAGAATATGAAAGCTGTATATATTAAACTTGAATTTAACACTTGCAGATCTGGAAAATACTGTTTTCTGAAAAGAAAGTGTGTTTTTCAAACCACAGAAAATGATGGGTGTATTTCTACCTTAAATTGCACACTGACTAATCCAGATGTTGTAGATTGCCAAAAAAGTCTTTTTTTGCTAACAGAATATGAAAGCTGTATATATTAAACTTGAATTTAACACTTGCAGATCTGGAAAATACTGTTTTTTGAAGAAAAAAAAAGTGTGTTTTTCAAACCCCAGAAAATGATGGGTGTATTTCTACCTTAAATTGCACACTGACTAATACAGATGTTGTATATTGCCCAAAAAGTATTTTTTTTTTGTAACAGAATATGAAAGCTGTATATATTAAACTTGAATTTAACACTTGCAGATCTGGAAAATACTGTTTTTTGAAAAAAATTGTGTGTTTTTAAAACCCCAGAAAAGTGACTAATCCAGATGTTGTAGTTTTCCCCCAAAAAATGGTGATTTGCAATGTCTCAAAAGCTCAGATGCAGTGCTGGTGCACTGAGCATGCATAAAATGGCCGCCGCCGCCACCCACCTAACTAACAGAATTATAAAAGTTTTTTTGTCAATGGCCTCAGGGCAGAGTAAAACGATTGAGTCCTGCACCCACACAACTATTTCTAGGTAGATCGCTGAGTTAGATTCTCTCCTATTCTCACTCTGAAATCACAAGTCCAGCAGCATCCTCTCCCTACACTTGTAACAGCAGAGTGGCGTGCAGCGCTATGTGACCCAAGCTTATATAGAGCCTTGGTCACATGCTGCTCGGGCCAATCACAGCCATGCCATTAGTAGGCATGGCTGTGATGGCCTCTTGGGGCAAGTAGTATGACGCTTGTTGATTGGCTGCTGTGCAGCCTTTCAAAAAGCGTCAAGAAAGCGCCGAACACCGAACCCGAACTCAAACTTTTACGGAAATGTTCGGGTTCGGGTCCGGGGTCCAAAAATCCTAAAGTTCGATACGAACCCGAACTTTACAGTTCGGGTTCGCTCAACTGGCACAGAGGATATTGATCCTGTTCATAAAACCAATTTTATTTATGCGGTATGCCACACCTTGCAGGGGAATTTTTTGTGAGGTCACGGTGTGAGGAATAGGTGGGCCGAGGTAAATACAGTTCTGGTTACTCACGGTTATGTCGTCCCTGGGCAGGCTCGCATAAGTGAAAAGGAGAATGGCACAAGGATTCTCTGGGGCACACTCTGGTGTAAGGGACACTGAAATAGAAAGCAGGAAAAAATACAACCTTAGCCACCGGAAAAAGAAAGAAGGTGTCCGGCGCCACGCACCCCTAAATGTATAAAAGTAGCTGATGGAGATTGTTATATGGTAAAGTAAATGGGACTCGCTAGTAGTAAATGAAGTAGAGAGCGACCTTACAGGTAAAGTTATGAACAGAAAAGTACGCAAACATAAAAGGTGCGGGATACACACCCTGATTGGAGGACTTTAAATTAATTCCTCCGTAAAAATTATTACACACGGCAATAAGTTCAATGGTAGAGTCAGACTTACTTCACCGGGGAGGAAGCCAATAGGATGAAGCTCAAGGCACCTATTGGGTGTTCCCCCCTAGCCTAGATCGCAGGTAAAATGGTAAGGGGAAGCAGCAGGTCCACACATAAATGGAGGGCTTTATAGTGATACCTCCGTAAAATTATAACGTATGGCAATAAGCCCCACAGTAAATCAGACTTACTTCACCAAGGAGGAATCCAATAGGATAAAACTCAAGACACCTATTGGATATTCCCCCTTCGCCTGGATCGCAAGTAGAATGGTCGGATGAAGCAGCAGGTCCACACTGGGATCTTCTTGTAACTTCCTTTATTCAAAATACAGGCAATTGGTGGGCTCAACGCGTTTCGGGGTCTATCAAACACCCCTTCCTCAGGAGCAGCAGTATATACAGTATTACAATTGCTGTCTATATATAGGGGATAGACATAGCAAACAAACAGATTCACGTTAGTAATAAAGACATCACTTCCGGTTCCTGGAAGTGATGTCTTTATTACTAACGTGAATCTGTTTGTTTGCTATGTCTATCCCCTATATATAGACAGCAATTGTAATACTGTATATACTGCTGCTCCTGAGGAAGGGGTGTTTGATAGACCCCGAAACGCGTTGAGCCCACCAATTGCCTGTATTTTGAATAAAGGAAGTTACAAGAAGATCCCAGTGTGGACCTGCTGCTTCATCCGACCATTCTACTTGCGATCCAGGCGAGGGGGGAATATCCAATAGGTGTCTTGAGTTTTATCCTATTGGATTCCTCCCTGGTGAAGTAAGTCTGATTTACTGTGGGGCTTATTGCCATACGTTATAATTTTACGGAGGTATCACTATAAAGCCCTCCATTTATGTGTGGACCTGCTGCTTCCCCTTACCATTTTACCTGCGATCTAGGCTAGGGGGGAACACCCAATAGGTGCCTTGAGCTTCATCCTATTGGCTTCCTCCCCGGTGAAGTAAGTCTGACTCTACCATTGAACTTATTGCCGTGTGTAATAATTTTTACGGAGGAACTAATTTAAAGTCCTCCAATCAGGGTGTGTATCCCCCACCTTTTATGTTTGCGTACTTTTCTGTTCATAACTTTACCTGTAAGGTCGCTCTCTACTTCATTTACTACTAGCGAGTCCCATTTACTTTACCATATAACAATCTCCATCAGCTACTTTTATACATTTAGGGGTGCGTGGCGCCGGACACCTTCTTTCTTTTTCCGGTGGCTAAGGTTGTATTTTTTCCTGCTTTCTATTTCACCAAATGTGATAGTGCCTATACTTCACACCAACCTACCCTGGCAGCCTGCACGATCCCCCTCTCTCCTACATCCTTTGCCTAATCCTCCATAACACTAATAAACATATTGAATACCTTTATTCCTTCTATTTCTCCGTCCGACCTCTGGCGCCCTTCCGTGCCCTTCATTCATGATCCTCACACTGATATACTTTCAGAAGAGGTAATCTGTTTGACCGACACACTCTAATTTGATTATATTTTTGTCCCTTGTAATCGTGACGCCAGTACCTTTTGGATGGAGGTGCAACCATTTACTATAGTGTTAATAGAGGAATTGAGTCTGAAGCAAGCAGGGTGAAACTCCAAATGGCACTTTACTGATGATGACTCTTGATTGCAATACATCCATAGGCATTAAACAGTCTCTTGATACAATCCGGCATTAAGCACAATCTCCCATGCATATGGGGAAAGGGAAATGCAAATCCTCAATGAAGTACAGGCTCTTGTAATACATAAGAAAACTACTGCTCAGACTAGGCTGGTAATAATGGAAGTCTTACACTTGTAACAACTCCGGCCTGATTCTAATCCTTGAATAAAAAGGTTATTTTCTGAATCCTGAAACTTCTATTCCAATGCATTTCTGACAGTTGGCCTGACTGTCCTCAGGATTTAAACTGGAGATGTAGATGCTTCAAGCTATCTCCTACACCTACTACAAAGGTGCCTAATAAGTCCTCAGGTAATGACTATCTTGCTAATCCTTTGTCTTGCATAAGCGTGATAATTCCTTATATACTTGGCTGTATACAGTTTAGACATTGGTCAGCCTGGAAGAGTGATCTATAGTAGTGGGTTGCTCACCTCTAGGAAGAATACTTGCAGGCCTTAACCCTGGGTATGGGTATGGAACCGACAGGGACAGAGTAGAGAGGCTAGGAAGGGGCCTCCCTCCAGATATTCAGCTACATGGCTGTTGCTTTCTTGTAGGCTCATGAGAGAACTGCATTCAACTAAACTCTCACTTGGATTTACCTGAGCTCATCTGCACTGGTTTGGATTTACCTCAACCAGGAACTGAACTGCTCTGCACAGCACACAACTGCACAGGACTGCACTCATGGCATATAACTGCACAGCCTAACTTAGGTCTGAGCTAAGCTATTTATACACACTGACACTGCTCCATCCTGTGGAGAATCGAGTGTAGTGCACCCTGACTAGGCCTGTATAAAGGATACTTGCATGTAAAATCACATTGTGACATAGAGAATTTAACAGGAGATAAATACAAAATACAGGCATATCACATGACATTAATACATGATAAAAACACGTTTGCGGGGCCCACGGTTACTTGAGTGGGATGCTGCATTTGCTTAAAACTTGCTTAGCTTAGTTTTATATCGCTGACCATCAGATTTACAGTGCTATATCTTTTTTTCAGCTCAGTATTTGTAATAAAGGCCAATTAAAAATATGACTTTTAGCCAAAAATAAGTTAAGTGTAATCATAAAAAATTTACTCCAAAAAGTGTACATAGCCTTTAACCCCTTAGGGACCGGGCTCATTTTCACCTTAAGTACCAGGCCATTTTTTGCAAATCTGACCAGTGTCGCTTTATGTGGTGATAACATTAAAAGGCTTTAACTTATCCAGGCCATTCTGAGATTGTTTTTTCGTCACATATTGTACTTCATGACACTGGTAAAATGGAGTAAAAAAAAATCATTTTTATTTATAAAAAAAAATAAAAATTACCAAAAATTTTGAAAAATTTGCTAATTTTTAAGTTTCAATTTCTGTACATCTATAATACATAGTAATACCTCTAAAAAGAATTATTACTTTACATTCCCCATATGTCTACTTCCTGTTTGGATCCTTTTGGGAATGATATTTTATTTTTTAGGTATGTTGCAAGGCTTAGAAGTTTAGAAGCAAATCTTGAAATTTTTCAGAAATTTTCAAAAACCCATTTTTTAAGGACCAGTTCAGGTCTGAAGTCACTTTGTGAGGCTTACATAATAGAAACCACCCAAAAATGACCCCATTCTAGAAACTACACCCCTCAAGGTATTCAAAACAGATTTTACCAACTTTGTTAACCCTTTATTGCTGGGTGACAAGAACCCACTTTTGCCGTGAATGAACCCCTGCTGTGCATGGGTGACAGGGGCCTAAATCTTTCCTAATCCTCTGTTCTATTGCTGGGTGACATGAAGCTAGTTTTGCCGTGAATTAACCCCTGCTGTACTTGGGTGACAGGGGCCTAAATCTCTCAAAATCCTCTGTTCTATTACTGGGTGACAAGAACCCCCTTTTGCCGTGAATGAACCCCTGCTGTGCCTGGGTGACAGGGGCCTAAATCTCTCAAAATCCTCTGTTCTATTGCTGGGTGACAAGAACCCCCTTTTGCCGTGAATGAACCCCTGCTGTGCCTGGGTGACATGGGCCTCGTTCTCTCAAAATCCTCTGTTCTATTGCTGGGTGACATGAACCACCTTTTGCCGTGAATGAACCTCTGCTGTGCCTGGGTGACAGGGGCCTAAATCTCTCAAAATCCTCTGTTCTATTGCTGGGTGACATGAACCCCCTTTTGCCGTGAATGAACCCCTGCTGTGCCTGGTTGACAGGGGCCTAAATCTCTCAAAATCCTCTGTTCTATTGCTGGGTGACATGAAGCTAGTTTTGCCATGAATAAACCCCTGCTGTGCCTGGGTGACAGGGGCCTAGATCTCTCAAAATTGTCTGTACTATTGCTGGGTGACATAAACACCCTTTTGCCGTGAATGAACCCCTACTGTGCTTGGGTGACAGGGGCCTCGTTCTCTCAAAATCCTCTGTTCTATTGCTGGGTGACATGAACCCCCTTTTGCCGTGAATGAACCCCTGCTCTGCATTGCTGACAGGGAACTAAATTTAGTGAAAACATCTGTTACTGATCGGAAGATGCGCGACTACAAGCGCACGCTGCTGATGGCATTCCCTGACAGCGGGGGCACAGTGGAAGCACAAGGCGAAGGCAGAGGAGGAGGAAGAGGTCGCCAACGCAGCTGGGGAACCGCCAGCACCTGAGAAGGCAGGATTAGCATGGCCAAAATGTGGAAAAGCTTTGTCAGCCTTGGAGGTGCTGACCTGCCCTGCAGCATAGTGTGAACGTGTGTTTAGCACTGCAGAGAGCATTATCACAGGCCGCAGCCAATGTGGACAAGCTTACGTTTATTAAAATGAACCAGGCATGGATCCCACAGGACTTGTCCGTACCTTGTGCAGAATAGACATTTATACCAGCCTCAACCATCCATTCTTGTACTCAAGTGCACTTATTCTTTGTTTTATTTTGTGATATGTCCCAATATTTTGGGGGATACCCCAATTTAAAAATAAAAAATAACACAAATCAGTGTTGGCTACCTATTCCTCCTTCATCGCCGCTTCCACCTACACCGCCACGTCAACCTACACCGCCACATCCACCCATCCACCGCCTCCTCAACCTCCTACTAGATCCAGATTGTTATTTTAAAATTTTCTGTATTTTATGTTATTTTAAGTCATTTCCCTATCCTCATTTGTTTGCAGAACAGTTGCCATGCTCTTAAGCACATTTTGATGCCTTTTGCAGCCCTCTAGCCCTTTCCAAGACTATTTTAGAGCCATTTTAGTGCCCAAAAGTTCGGGTCCCCATTGACTTCAATGGGGTTCGGGTTCAAGTTCGAGTCAAGTTCCGGTTCCGAACCCAAACTTTTTTTTCAAGTTCGGTCGAACTCGTCGAACCCGAACATCCAGGTGTCCGCTCAACTCTAGTGGTAACCCATTAAAGCCATGACAATTTCTTTCTTTACATATAGGCTAGAAAATGGTGTATAAACCTTATTGAAAAGTAATAAAATGATATATTTTTTTATTATCAAAGTGAAACTGTTTTCCTTATGATAAAAAGTAAATCGTTACATAATTGGTAAGATTGGAAAAAGATGAAGGTCCATCAAGTCCAACCTATAAAATTAGCCATAGAGCATCTCATGGCAGACAGTTTTAGAATTATACTGTTCCTACAGAAAAGAGTTCACATCTATGACCATAATAAAACCTTCTTTTCACTGCCTCTTGTCATGGTTACAGGCCCATGTATTAAAAGATCATTAGAAAGATCTTTGTACTGTACACTATTCTGCTACTCTGCTCCCCTGCTCCCCTGCTCCTGCATTCTGGCAGAACAGACCCACCAACATCTTCCTCCTCCTACCCTGTGAGCCCAGCTGCTTGAGTAGCTCTGCTCATCCACTCCATACAGGCTGCAGTCTACTACTTGCTGTTGTGCACCCATTATCTCTTGGGCTCTTAAAGGTCCAGCGTGCACACCATAATGAGCTCCAAATTATGACAGACCTCTCTAGGGTGTTAGGCACCTTCCTCTGTGCCTGAGCAACCAACCTTCCTGGTGCCAGATTCTGGGATTTGACCCTTCACTGTCTGACCTTACCTCTGCTTAATCTCCATGCTGACTGCCCTAACCTTGGACTGTTTCATGTATTCCAGGAACTTTTACTGCCCTGACCTCAGACTGTTCATTACTATGGTTTTGCCTGACATCTGGATGTCTCTTGATCCCCATAAGTCCACAGTCTAACAAAAAGAGACTGCTCCAAGAGATAGCGGCCTGGTGGTTCTACTACAGCAAATCCAAAACCCTTAGGGGTTAAAGGGTGAAGACAGAAGGATAGCCAGGATAACGTCCTTAGGAGTAGCCCTGAAACAAATCTGTTTGGTTGACACAACAGATCTAGATGCACTTTATTACATGTGCACAATATTCCGTATGTGGTCTGACTAGTGAGTTATATGGAGGCATAACAATGTTCTTGTCATGAGCATATATGTCTCTTTTGATGAATCCTAGTATTTTATTTGGCTTTGAAGTGGATGCCTGACATTGGTCAATCAAGTTAAATTTACTGTGTAACAATATACATGTCCACCAAGACATTGCTCTGTTCTCCTGTTCTCTCTCTGTGGTCCCTACACCCTTATGTGAGGGATCGGTGGGTTATCTCTGTAGTCAAGGGATTTTTGGCTTACACCAGCAGCCGTAGAAGGAAGTGGAAGGAAAATGAGCACTCACCACAAAATTCAGAGGGGAAAAAATCATTGGACCGCTAAGGAAAACTGGTGGTTGGTGAGCATATCCTGTGGTGCTCATACAGACTGTGCTTTTTTAATGACTGAATGTTTTTAATTAGTGTTCATATGAGAGCTCTGATGTTCATAATGTTGAGCACAGTGATTATGCTATTTCATACAGTTAGCACTAGAAGCAACTTCCAATGGTTCCTTATCTGGTTTCCAACTTCAGAATGTCTGATACTGATGAGTGATGACACAAACTCCCTTGTCTGCTCCATTCACAAAAACTATTTCATATATATATATATATATATATATATATATACACACACACACACACACCGGTATATACACTGCTCAAAAAAATAAAGGGAACACAAAAATAACACATCCTAGATCTGAGTTAATTAAATATTCTTCTGAAATACTTTGTTCTTTACATAGTTGAATGTGCTGACAACAAAATCACACAAAAATTAAAAAATGGAAATCAAATTTTTCAACCCATGGAGGTCTGGATTTGGAGTCACACTCAAAATTAAAGTGGAAAAACACACTACGGGCTGATCCAACTTTGATGTAATGTTCTTAAAACAAGTCAAAATGAGGCTCAGTAGTGTGTGTGGCCTCCACGTGCCTGTATGACCTCCCTACAACTCCTGTGCATGCTCCTGATGACGTGGCAGACGGTCTCCTGAGGGATCTCCTCCCAGACCTGGACTAAAGCATCTGCCAACTCCTGGACAGTCTGTGGTGCAACGTGACGTTGGTGGATAGAGCGAGACATGATGTCCCAGATGTGCTCAATTGGATTAAGGTCTGGGGAACGGGCGGGGCAGTCCATAGCATCAATGCCTTCGTCTTGCAGGGACTGCTGACACACTCCAGCCACATGAGATCTAGCATTGTCTTGCATTAGGAGGAAACCAGGGCCAACCGCACCAGCATATGGTCTCACAAGGGGTCTGAGGATCTCATCTCGGTACCTAATGGCAGTCAGCCTACCTCTGGCGTGCACATGGAGGGCTGTGCGGCCCTCCAAAGAAATGCCACCCCACACCATTACTGACCCAATGCCAAACCGGTCATGCTGGAGGATGTTGCAGGCAGCAGAACGTTCTCCACGGCGTCTCCAGACTCTGTCACGTCTGTCACATGTGCTCAGTGTGAACCTGCTTTAATCTGTGAAGAGCACAGGGCGCCAGTGGCGAATTTGCCAATCTTGGTGTTCTCTGGCAAATGGCAAACGTCCTGCACGATGTTGGACTGTAAGCACAACCCCCACCTGTGGACGTCGGGCCCTCATATCACCCTCATGGAGTCTGTTTCTGACCGTTTGAGCAGACACATGCACATTTGTGGCCTGCTGGAGGTCATTTTGCAGGGCTCTGGCAGTGATCCTCCTGTTCCTCCTTGCACAAAGGCGGAGGTAGCGGTCCTGCTGCTGGGTTGTTGCCCTCCTACGGCCTCCTCCACATCTCCTGATGTACTGGCCTGTCTCCTGGTAGCGCCTCCATGCTCTGGACACTACGCTGACAGACACAGCAAACCTTCTTGCCACAGCTCGCATTGATGTGCCATCCTGGATAAGCTGCACTACCTGAGCCACTTGTGTGGGTTGTAGACTCCGTCTCATGCTACCACTAGAGTGAAAGCACCGCCAGCATTCAAAAGTGACCAAAACATCAGCCAGGAAGCATAGGAACTGAGAAGTTGTCTGTAGTCACCACCTGCAGAACCACTCCTTTATTGGGGGTGTCTTGCTACTTGCCTATAATTTCCACCTGTTGTCTATCCCATTTGCACAACAGCATGTGAAATTGATTGTCACTCAGTGTTGCTTCCTAAGTGGACAGTTTGATTTCACAGAAGTGTGATTGACTTGGAGTTACATTGTGTTGTTTAAGTGTTCCCTTTATTTTTTTGAGCAGTGTATATATATATAGGCATCAGCAAAGTATTTGATTTCTGCTTGCCCCTATATTGTAACTAGAGAGAAGCAGCAGTCCTAAAATCACAGTGTACACAACCATGACTACTTCTGAGATGAGGACACCAGCTTATAGCTATTCAGTCCTGCTGATATTCGAATAAAATTACTGTCACATTGGACAGCCACTTTAGAATGTTATAAATCTGATCCTTTAATCTTGGCCTTGGAACAAGTCAGATTAGCACTTTAAATATATATCAACTCCCTGACACTTTCTATAATCTACAAATAATACACCACGACGTTTGTGTAACAGTTTATAGAGTTAAGCAGCATTGTCATTATAATGATGAGCATGCATATAACATTCATGTCTATAGAAAATATTTGCATCGCATTCTTTGATCTGTAAACGATTCCTAGAACCTACTGTACTTTAATGATAACAGGGTTGGAACTGAAGGCTATCAAAAAGATGATAAAAAATGTAATTCTTAAGGTTAACCACATCTTTGATGTAATAGTAGGTTTATCTTAAACATGTACTTGTGGGTTAAAATACAAGTACAATGCATTTACATTTTTCTTCCAGATGGCAGCACAAAATGTGTTTATAGCATTAAATATCCTTTCCCTTTCTTTATTTTCTCCTCTTTTCCAATTTATAGTTACAAATACTTTTATGTGGTTCAATATTTACAAAAGAATTACAAAATCAAAAGGAATCCCATGGTTACAGGAGACAACATAATTATAAGGGTCAACTTGATAAGACATATAATCTTCAGAAACCTGCAGGTTTGCTTAATAAAATATTTATATCACTCACAGTTGGGCACCAAAAGAGAGGGTAATGTAAATGAATTCCTCAACAGCAACTTTTTAATGTGGAAATATCTGCAGTAAATCTGTAACAATGGTTTAGCTTGAGATCAAGTAAAACAACCACACTATTAATTTCTTAAACACAAGTGTTTTATCAACCATTGCTAACCAAAAAGATAGCATATTAAGGTAAAGAAAATATTTTTTATTTATATGTACATTTTAGTTTTACATAGGTTGTTCACAATTATTGCTTAAAACCTCTGTACAGATAGAAAAACGTTAGCAAAGTATATCTATCTATCTATTCACAATATCTATATAAATCATACACCAATCTGAACTGTTATGTTTCCAACATTTAACTGTAGCGGATTTTACTTTTAATGCCATTTAAAGGGACTCTTCCATAATAAATATCACATATTAACAACCTATTTGTGAAAAAAAAAAAATGGGTGGATGGTTTTCTTTTTACATACAGTGCTGCCCATAATTATTCATACCCCTGGCAAATTTTGACTTAAAGTTATTTTTATTCAACCAGCAAGTAATTTTTTGACGGGAAATGACATAGGTGTCTCCCAAAAGATAATAAGACGATGTACAAGAGGCATTATTGTGGGAGAAAAAGCATTTCTCAGCTTTTATTTACATTTGAGCAAAAAGTGTCCAGTCCAAAATTATTCATACCCTTCTCAATAATCAATAGAAAAGCCTTTATTGGCTATTACAGCAATCAAACGCTTCCTATAATTGCAGACCAGCTTTTTGCATGTCTCCACAGGTATTTTTGCCCATTCATCTTTAGCAATGAGCTCCAAATCTTTCAGGTTGGAGGGTCTTCTTGCCATCACCCTGATCTTTAGCTCCCTCCACAGATTCTCAATTGGATTCAAGTCTGGACTCTGGCTGGGCCACTTCAAAACGTTAATGTTGTTGTCTGCTAACCATTTCTTCACCACTTTTGCTGTGTGTTTTGGGTCATTGTCATGCTGAAATGTCCACTGGTGCCCAAGGCCAAGTTTCTCTGCAGACTGCCTGATGTCGTTGAGAATCCTCATGTATTGCTCTTTTTTCATGGTGCCGTTTACTGTGATTAGGTTCCCTGGTCCATTGGCTGAAAAACACCCCCAAAGCATTAGGTTCCCACCACCATGTTTGACAGTGGGGATGGTGTTCTTTAGGTTGAAGGCTTCTCCTATTTTACACCAAATGAAGGAAACATCATTGTGACCAAACAATTCAATTTTTGTTTCATCTGACCTTAACACAGAAGACCAGCAGTCTTCTTCTTTGTCCAGATGAGCTTTTGCAAAGGCCAAGCGAGCTTTTGTGTGCCTTATTACTTGCTGGTTGAATCAAAGTAACTTTAAGTCAAAATTTGCCAGGGGTATGAATAATTATGGGAAGCACTGTATATTCAACTTCCTGTCATGGCTCTTAAACTTCCTCTTTGTTTAGACTATTAGCACAGCAAATGGCCTCACTTAAAGGGGTTGGCCACCATAAGTATAAAAACAAATAAAGTGCCCCAGACAATAACTAAAGCCATGAGAAATTTATATCATGATAGATATACTGTATATATGTATCATTTTTCTACTGCATTTAGTATAGCATGCTCCCATTAATGAGAGGCTGTGTGGGTGGAGCAGCTGCAAAGTGAAAGTAAAAATCCCAGCATGCATCACAGCAAGCATCTTCAGAGGAGTGATCACATGACATATCTGGCCAACTGTGATACCATAGTAACAGCACCTTAGGTGTCATTTCATCAGTGCTTTAGCATACCTCCCAACTTTAGAATAGAAGGAAGAGGGACACTATGTGCCTATGGCTACTTTCACACACGTGTTTTTTGCGGATCCATCATGGATCTGCAAAAACGGTTCAGTTACCATAATATAACCGTATGCATCCATCATGAACGGATCCGTTTGTATTATGTCTTCTATAACCATGACTGATCCGTTTTGAAAACCATTGACAGTCAATGGGAGACGGATCCATTTTCTATTGTGCCAGAGAAAACGGATCCGTCCCCATTGACTTACATTGTGTGTCAGAACGGATCCATTTGGCTCAGTTTCAACAGGCGGACACCGAAACGCTGCAAGCAGCATTTTGGTGTCCACCTCCAAAGCGGAATAGTGACTGATCAGAGGCAAATTGATACATTCTGAGGGGATCCTTTTCAATTCAGAATGCATTAGGGCAAAACTGATCTATTTTGGACATACCTCCCCAGTACCAGGACCGCCACTGAAATCCGAGACTGTCCTGCCGGATACTGGAAGGAAGTATGGCTTTATGCCTCATGCACATGACCATAGCCTGCCTCCACACCGCGAAAAAGTACTGTCGGATGCAGATTGCAGACCCCATTTAAGTAAATGGGTTCACGTCTGCAGACAGGGAACACACTGTTGGTGCCCATGCATTGCGCATTGCAATGTATATACACAGACACATACCTACACTGCCTGGCCAAAAAAAAGTCGCCACCTGGATTTAACTAAGCAAATAGTTATGAGCCTCCTATTGGATAATTACTGCATGGGCGATTATATTTCAGCTGGCAATAAGTTATTTAACCCCAACTGGTGCAATGAGTTGCTTCTCATTTCTTAAACAACCATGTCGAAAGACACATCTCGTGGTTGTGGATAGTGTTGAGCGCGAATATTCGAATAGCGAATATTAAACGTGAATATCGCAACTTTGATAATTCACGAATATTACGAATATACTGCTATATATTTGTATTATTGAATATTCGTCATTTTTTACATCTGAACAAATGATTCCTCCCTGCTTAAAATGCTTGTGGTCAATGAGTCAGGCATACTCCTCCCCACAAGCGTCCCCGTCACCATGGGAATGCCTGGTGGTTAGAATATACCATCGGATCTGAGTTAGATCGTGAAAACTCAAATCCGATGGTATATTCTAACACAGAGGCGTTCCCATGGTGATGGGGACGCTTAAAGTTAGAGTATACCAACAGGCGCATACATACTTGCCCCCTGCTGCCTGGCGGCACCTGGCCTCTGACAGGGCACTGTGATCCACACAATTAACCCCTCTGGTGCCGCACCCTGTCAGAGGTCCGGTGCCGCCAGGTAGCAGTGCGACCCCCCGCCACTATTAAAATCATTCATGGGCAGTGCGCCCTAACCCCCCCCTCACCAGTATTACAATCATTGGTGGCCAGTGCACCCTCAATCCCCCCTCCCTCCCCAGTATTACAATCATTGGTGGCAGTGCGCTGACAATCCCTCCCCCCGTATTAATCGTTGCTGGCAGTGCGCCCTCAATCCCCCCTCCCTCCCCAGTTTTAATAATTGTTGGCAGTGCGCCCCCCCTCTCCCCCAGTATTAATCATTGCTGGCAGTGCGCCCACCCCATCATTGGTGGCAGCGGCAGTTCCGATCAGAGTCTGTGCGGTGCATTGCTATAAGCATACGCCACACAGACCTGTGAGTTTGAGAAGAAGGAGCGCCCGGCGGCCCCAGCGCAGGTAAGTACAATGCTGACTAACTGACCATGACAGCCAGGACTTCAGTAGCGTCCTGGTTGCCATGGTAATCGATCGGAGCCCCAGCATTATACTGCTGGGACTCCGATCGGAACTGCCACTGCCACCAATGATGGGGGGGCGGGGCGCACTGCCAGCAATGATTAATACTGGGGAGGGAGGGGGGATTGAGGGCGCACTGCCAGCAATGATTAATACTGGGGAGGGAGGGGGGATTGAGGGCGCACTGCCAGCAATGATTAATACTGGGGAGGGAGGGGGGATTGAGGGCGCACTGCCACCAATGATTAATACTGGGGAGGGAGGGGGGATTGAGGGCGCACTGCCACCAATGATTAATACTGGGGAGGGAGGGGGGATTGAGGGCGCACTGCCAGCAATGATTAATACTGGGGAGGGAGGGGGGTGCACTGCCAGCAATGATTAATACTGGGGAGGGAGGGGAGATTAAGGGTGCACTGCCAGCAATGATTAATACTGAGGAGGGAGGGGGGATTGAGGGAGCACTGCCAGCAATGATTAATACGAGGGAAGGGATTGTCAGTGCACTGCCAGCAATGATGTTTAATACGGAGGGGGGGATCCGCACTGGCCAGCAATGATTGTAATACTGGTGAGGGGGGGTTAGGGCGCACTGCCCATGAATGATTTTAATAGTGGGGGGGCGCACTGCTCCCCGGCGGCACCCGACCTCTGACAGGGTGCTGTGATCCGATCAATTAACCCCTCTGGTGCAGCACCTGAGGGGTTAATTGTGTGGATCACAGTGCCCTGTCAGAGGTCAGGTGCCACCAGGCAGCAGGGGGCCAGTATGTATGTGCCTGTTGGTATACTCTAACTTTAAGCATCCCCATCACCATGGGAACGCCTCTGTGTTAGACTATACCATCGGATTTGAGTTTTCACGCTCTAACTCAGATCCGATGGTATATTCTAACCACCAGGCGTTCCCATGGTGACAGGGATGCTTTTGGGGAGGAGTATGCCAAAGGGGTTTAACTGTACTGTTTGGAGTGGAAAAAAATGACAAATTTCCCCAAAAAATTCAAAACGAATATATTCGCTATAGTGCTATATATTCATTTTTTAGAATATTCATCTTTTTTCAACATCTAAAGTCATGATTCCTCCCTGCTTCTTGCTTGTGAGCCAATGACTCATTTACCACAAGCATTTTAAGCAGGGAGGAATCATTTGTTCAGATGGAAAAAATGCTGAATATTCTAAAAATGAGTATATAGCACATATACTTTTTTCGCATAAAAATTCGCATTATGCGATTTTTTTATTACAGATTTTTTGCAATAAAACGAATATCTCGAATACGAATATTCGCGAATATATGCCTAATATTCTACCATATATTCGCGAAATATCGCGAATTCGAATATATTATCGTTGGGATGTGCTAGAGAAGGCTTTGCGCAGAAGTCAGACTCTACCATCATCAATGCAAGATCTTGGTGAAAAATTAATGCAACACTGGATGGAAATAAATCTTGAGACATTGCAGAAGCTTATCGAAACAATGCCACAGCAAATGTGTGCTGTAATTAAAGCTAAAGACGGTCCAACGAAATATTAGAGTGTGTGACCTTTTTTTTGGGTGGCGACTTTTTTTTGGGACAGTGTATATATATATATATATATATATATGTGTAAATATATGTATATAAATATGTATATATACATATGTGTTTGTATATTCATGTATAAATAAATATATATACACAGTACAGACCACACCTTGGACACACCTTCTCATTCATTTTTCGGCTGACTGACTGACTGACCTTCATTTCTTAAAGTAATGATGGCCACTCGTTTTTCTTTACTTAGCTGCTTTTTTCTTGCCATAATACAAATTCTAACAGTCTATTCAGTAGGACTATCAGTTGTGTATCCACCTGACTTCTCCTCAACGCAACTGATGGTCCCAACCCCATTTATAAAGGCAAGAAATCCCACTTATTAAACCTGACAGGGCACACCTGTGAAGTGAAAACCATTTCAGGGGACTACCTCTTGAAGCTCATCAAGAGAATGCCAAGAGTGTGCAAAGCAGTAATCAAAGCAAAAGGTGGCTACTTTGAAGAACCTAGAATATGACATATTTTCAGTTGTTTCACACTTGTTTGTTATGTATATAATTCCACATGTGTTAATTCATAGTTTTGATGCCTTCAGTGTGAATCTACAATTTTCATAGTCATGAAAATAAAGAAAACTCTTTGAATGAGAAGGTGTGTCCAAACTTTTGGTCTGTACTGTATATACATATATATACACATACGGTCTGTGCCCATCTTTTTATTTATATACTCTTTATTGTTTTCTCCATAAAAATACAGATATACAAAACATTTCAATATCTACATATATATACACAATCAAAATGAGAAAAATAAAATAAATAAATAAATGAGGCATTGAAATATCAAACACATAAAATATAATCATCTCATCCCCCCCAGCCGCCCAGCCCCCACACGCCTCCTACCCTCCACGGTTGTCATCCTGGGCACAGTGTGGCCCATGCCCAGATCTATCCCTCACATAAGGGTCTGTACCATCGTAGCCTCTCTCAATACCACCCAGTCCATACCTTCTCCCATACACTCAGTTGTTTTCCCGCTTTACATTTAATACTTTTGAATTCCTTTATTCTACGCATGTCATTTTTTCATTCTTCAAAAGTGGGGGGCTTATCTGATCCCCAGTCCTTGAGAATCAAAACTTTGGCAATTAATAATCCCTTTAACCAGAAAAGCAGATCGATTTTTGATATCTTTCTATCTGAGGAGAATATACCTAATATGGCGAACTCAATCGTGGGTTATAATTTTAATTCAGACCTTAACCCCATTGCCTGAAATATACTTTGCCAATAAATATTAATAGGCGGACAGCTTCAAAGAAGATGGATATATCCGGCTTCCTGGCTCTGACATTTCAGGCAACAAAATTCTCTCTCCTTATTCTTATACATTTTAGAAAGAAGTGTAATATAATCGATGCACTATTTTATACTGTGTTAACCTATGGTGACTAGAGAACGAGGCTTTTTTAATATTTAGATTGATTTCTCCCCACTGAAGTGAATTACTCATCCCTAAATCCGCCTCCCATTTTAACACACTTTTAAACTTAGTGACCTTCACTAGTTCTTTTTGTAATCTAACATAAATTTGTGACATTTTGAGTTTATTACCTAAAGAAGTAAAACAAAAATCCAAAAATGGTTGAGCAAGAATATAAAAAAATGTTTTATTACAAGTGTAATCAAATGCATGTTTGAGTTGAGCATACCCAAAATCGACTTAAACCCATATTAGCCGTGTCTAAAAAAAGTTCCGATATAAGTTTTAATTTACCTAATGTGCAAATGTGAGAAACCTTAGTGATACCTCTCCGACTCCAATAACTATTTTCATTTAATCCCATAAATTCCTTTCAATTTTTATTATCTTAAAGAGGGGTGAAATGTAATGTGTGAGTGACCTTCAAAATTACTCTCATCTTGTTCCAAACTTTCTGAAGCATCATGTTATAGGACAGGTAGTTCCCCTACCCCCTAAATAGCCAGTTTCAAGGATACTAAATATGTTCTTCACAGGGCCATTGTACTCTCCAGTAAGGTATGGGACCAAATAACTCTCCCCAGTGTTGATACACCATTGTATTTGTGAACATAAATAATATGCCAGTAAATATGATAAGGCAAGTCCTCCATCAGTTTCAGCTAACCACTGAAATTTTTGTTTATTTCGAACCCTTTTTCTGCCCCATATCAAATCATTAATTAGTTTCTCCAATAAGTTAAAAAAGGCATCATCGATCCACATGGGGCTAGCGACCATCACATAAAGTATCAAAGGCAGCAGAATCATTTTAAATAATGCAATTCTATCGGCTTGTGAAAGAGGTAGTTTCTGCCAAGTCCTGATCTTTTTTATTTTATTTATCATAGGGGTCACATTTACAGCTACTTTCACACTCGCGTTTGGTGCGGATCCGTCTTGTATCTGCAAACGCTTGTATCCGTCTTGACTTACATTGAAAGTCAATGGGGGACAGATTCGTTTTCAATTGCACCATATTGTGTCAGTGAAAAACGGATCCATCCCCATTGACTTACATTGTAAGTAAAGACGGATCTGTATATATTAAACTTGAATTTAATACCTGCAGATCAGGAAAATACTGTTTTTTGGCAAAAAAAAAGTGTGTTTTTAAAACCCCTGAAAATGATGGGTGTATTTCTAGCTTAGATTGTACACTGACTAATCCAGATGTTGTAGATTGCCAAAAAAGTGTTTTTTTTTTGGTAACAGAATATGAAAGCAGTATATATTAAACTTGAATTTAACACTTGCAGATCAGGAAAATCATGTTTTTTGGCAAAAAAAAAGTGTGTTTTTAAAACCCCTGAAAATGATGGGTGTATTTCTAGCTTAAATTGCACACTGACTAATCCAGATGTTGTAGATTGCCAAAAAAGTGTTTTTTTTGTAAGAGAATATGAAAGCTGTATATATTAAACTTGAATTTAACACTTGCAGATCAGGAAAATACTGTTTTTTGGCGAAAAATTTTGTTTTTAAAATCCCAGAAAATGATGGGTGTATTTCTAGCTTAAATTGCACACTGACTAATCCAGATGTTGTAGATTGCCCAAAAAAAAATATTTTTGTAACAGAATATGAAAGCTGTATATATTAAACTTGAATTTAACACTTGCAGATCAGGAAAATACAGGTTTTTTTTTTGCAAAAAAGTGTGTTTTTGAAACCCCAGAAAATGATGGGTGTATTTCTAGCTTAAATTGCACACTGACTAATCCAGATGTTGTATATTGCCCAAAAAGGTTTTTTTTGGTAACAGAATATGAAAGCTGTATATATTAAACTTGAATTTAACACTTGCAGATCAGGAAAATACATGTTTTTTTGGGGCAAAAAAGTGTGTTTTTAAAACCCCAGAAAATGATGGGTGTATTTCTAGCTTAAATTGCACACTGACTAATCCAGATGTTGTATATTGACCAAAAAATTGTGATTTACAATGTCCCAAAAGCTCAGATGCAGTGCTGGTGCACTGAGCTCGCATAAAATGGCCGCCGCCGCCGCCCACCTAACTAACAGACGGATAAAAATTATTATTTTTTTGTCAATGGGCTCAGGGCAGGGTAAAACGATTCTGCCCTGCACCCACACAACTATTTCTATGTAGATCGCTGAGTTAGATTCTCTCCTATTCTCTTCCTTAAATCACCAGATCAGCAGCATCCTCTCTCTACACTTGTAACAGCAGAGCGCTATGTGACTCAAGCTTATATAGAGCCTGGGTCACATACTGCTCTGGCCAATCACAGCCATGCCATTAGTAGGCATGGCTGTGATGGCTTCTAAGGTCAGACAGTTAACCGCTTTTTGATTGGCTGCTCTGCAGCCTTTCAAAATGCGGCAAGAAAGCGCCGAGCACCGAACCCGAACACGAACTTTTACTGAAATATTCGGGTTCGGGTCTGGGGTACAAAAATCCTAAAGTTCGGTACGAACCCGAACTTTACAGTTCGGATTCGCTTAACCCTAGTCTTGACCAGCAACCCAGCGATTCTTAATTGGTTGACTCGATCTTCGACTTCGTCGCAAGTGACAGCAGCGCCAGCAGCCTGAGTCTAGAGTCGCTGATGAGCAGCTTTCTTCACCCGCATAGTGAAGAAACTACTCACTAGCAGGTAGACATAGAGCAAAACCTTAACCAGCAGGTGGTGGCATACTTGGAGGGCACCCTGCCAGCCGTCATTGAAGATCCACTGGACAACTGGGCAGCCACACTGGATTTGTGGCCGCAACTGGCTGAGTTTGCCCTGGAAAAGCTGTCATACCCGGCTAGTAGTGTGGCATCAGAGCGGTGTTTAGTGCGGCGGGGCCCATAGTTACCCCAAGAAGAACTCGCCTGTCCACCCAAAATGTGGAGAGACTGACCTTTGTCAAGATAAATCAGTCTTGGATCAGCCAGGATTTCCACCCACCAATGCCTGATGCATCAGACTAGATCATCAATGGTCAGGGGGGTTGCTAGGGTCTTAAAACATCCGGGGCACAAGCCCACTGTGTTCAAATTGCACATTAAAGGTATGCTAAAAGGGGTGTTCTGGTTTATGCAAATAAAGTGCAGTATAATACAACATTCGGTAACTTTCCAATATCTTTATGTTTCATTTCCTCACCACTGCAGAAATCTTTGCTTGGGCCCTTTAATATTGATGGGAGTGGACCCTGGGCAACCCCACAGTTCATCCCCCCCCCCCCCTTGTACTTGTTCCGCTGATCCACTAATTGCGGGCTGCGCGGACATGATCGGACTTGATCCCGCGAGACCCGAGACCTACCGCGGCGGGTCTGGCAGGATTACGCGCCGCAGAACGGGATTGCGCACCGAAGTGACTGAACTCATGCCCACGCAGCCCGCAAGTAGCGGATCAGCGGAACAAGTACAAGAGGGGTGAGGGGATAATCTGTGGTGGGTTGCCCAGGTCAAATTAATATTATAGGGCCCTGGAATAGCCAAATAAAAAAAAAATGCTACCAGGCCAGCATAACATTTAGAGCTCAAGCCCCAAATTTTTTGACCTAACGATGCCCCTGTCCATTGTGCCACACCAACAGTTTGACAAAACATCGGTTTCTTCTGGCTACCTGCCTCAGCTACTATTCTGATGCTGCCACCTGCCTGATGCCACACATTTGATGCCAAGTGCTCCTTCTTTCACCCATCTTCGTCGGTGGGTACTTGTAGTGCCACCCACCTCCCCACTCTGTCCCCGGGTCACTCTGTGGTCTCCACATGCTGCTGCAACCTCCACAGTATGTCACCTTGCCATTATGTGGTCTCCTTATGCTGCTTCAACCTTACCACTATGTCATAGGCCCACTCTTTGGCCTCCTTATGCTGCCGCCACCTCAACACTCTGTCATTCTGTCCACTATTTGCCATTAGGCGGTGCAGTCATATGTGGCAAAGCCATTTTGCCGTGTATTAGTTGCAAAATAAAAAGATATTTGCCATTCGGCGGTGCGTTATATGTGGTAAAGCCCTTTTTGCCATGTATTAGTGGCAAATAGAGGAGGCTGAACTCCGCTGCTCTGCATCTCTTGTGAAGTCAATGTCTCCAACCATGCCTTCTCTACAGATGAATGTGCGTGGTGGCCAGATGTCCGATTTTAGGCCAGACAGTCCGGTTTTTAGACTCCTGGTGCTCCGTCCGGCGCAAGGCCAGGACGGACGGCCAGAAGTCCTTATTTTTGGTTGTTATGGTCTGCTCAGAAACAGTCATTTTAAGGAGGCAGGGCCAGGCAGCACATTTCACATACTGCGCGCTTACATGACGACTAGTGTTGATCAAGCACCAAGGTGCTCGGGTGCTCTGGCTGAACACATCGGGGTGCTTGGGTGCTCTACCGAGCACCCAAGTATAATGGAAGTCAATGGGAGAACCCAAGCATTTAACCAGGCACGCCCTGCTCTGAAGAGGGGAGGGTGCCTGGTTCATAGAAAAAGGTCAGAATTGATGGAAACACCACCGAAATAGTTCGGGAACAGCATGGGGAGGATGTCTGGATGCATCTTGGACTCCCAGGTCTCTGCTGGGAACCATGTTGTCTGATTAGTACGCCACTTTTACAGACTGACAATAATACGCACAAAACCGGGGGAAAAAACAATTTTAGAGGAAAAAATTTTAAGAAACATTCTTTCCTGTATATATGTATATATATATAGGTCAAGTAAGTTGCCACAACACTTGATCCCTAAATATAAGAAATTTCCCCCTTTGTCTATTTTTTTCCAACATTGAGATGTTTGTTAAACTGGTAACGGAAGAACTCAAGAGAATACCAAGTAGGATCCAACAAGATAATTTAACTCATATGCAAAGGCAGGCTCTGAAGGAGTTAACACAGTTAGAGGTTATTGTTATAAAGCCTTCTGATAAAGGAGGTAATATAGTGGTGTGGCCCACATCTATGTACGAAAAAGGAGGCCTTCAGGCAGCTGCGGGATAGCAATTGTTATCGGCTACTGACATATGATCCTTTGACATCATTTCAGTCTCTTTTACAGAGGATTTTACACAAAGCGGTGGAGACTAGAATCATCACCAGCAAAGAAATTGAGTACTTAAGAAGAATCCTACTGTACCCACATTCTATTTGTTGCTGAAGATTCATAAAAATGACAAGATCCCTCCTAGGCGCCCTATCGTCTCTGGAATTATGTATGTGTGCACCTATATGCAAATTGATAGATCATGTGCTGAGTAGTGTTGAGCGAACAGTTCGAGCATAGTTCGAAAAATTTTCGTAAAAGTTCGGGTTCGGGTTCGTCGTTCGGCATGTATTTTGGCGCATTTTGAAAGGCTGCAAAGCAGCCAATCAACATGCATCATACTACTTGCCCTAAGATGCCATCGCAGCCATGCCTACTATTGGCAAGGCTGTGATTGGCCAAGTGCAGCATGTGACTCAGCCTCTTTATAAGCTTGTGCGCACGTCGGGACGTGCTCACTCCCGATGTGAATAGAACAGGGATAGACGCAGCTGATGCTAGGGCGAGAATAGGCAGGGATAATTGAATAACTGGAAGCAAATTTCTCTCCTCCACCTGTGATTCATCTGAACAACTGCAGCTGAGCTGCTTTTTTGATAGGGATTGGCTATTTTTAGAGTGGCCAGAGTGATTTTTCCATCCACATGTACCTGGGCTGACCGCCGGCCGCCATTTTGCGACTTGTAGTGCTGCAGCAGAAGCTGCCACAGTGTGCATTCCAAAGCTCCAAACAAGTCAGACATCTACACCTGGGATTCAGACCAATAGCGATTTAGCAGCACAGTCCAAGGCTATTTTTTTTAAAGGTTGTGCAGACCATTTTGTGGCACATGTTACTGGGCTGATAGGCGGCGGCCATCTTGGGACTAGTGCTGCAGCACAATCTCTCCCAACGTCCATTAATCACTTGTAATAGTGGTCTGTGCCATAGAAATCCTACATCAGGGACTTGGGTGTGCTTGTGTCACCCCTACTAATACCAGTCCACCTGTAATCCATACAGTGAAAAGCCATAAAGTATTCCAGTGAGGGAATTTTTTATTTATTTAAAAAAGGCCAAGTTAGTTTATCTGGCGTTCAATATACTAGATACAGTTAGGCCTGCGTTTCATACATCTGGAATTAGCAAACTAATGTGCTGGGGTTGGGAAAACATATATGTACCCATACTAGAATCTGTCAAAGAAAGCGGTACTCACATATAACAGTCATTCCATCTGTAATCCATACAGTCAAAAGACTGAAAGTATTCCAGTGAGGGAATTTTTTTTTTATTTAAAAAAGGCCAAGTTAGTTTATCTTGCGTTCAATATACTAGATACAGTTAGGCCTGCGTTTCATACATCTGGAATTAGCAAACTAATGTGCTGGGGTTGGGAAAACATATATGTACCCATACTAGAATCTGTCAAAGAAAGCGGTACTCACATATAACAGTCATTTCATCTGTAATCCATACAGTCAAAAGACTGAAAGTATTCCAGTGAGGGAATTTTTTTTATTTAAAAAAGGCCAAGTTAGTTTATCTGGCGTTCAATATACTAGATACAGTTAGGCCTGCGTTTCATACATCTGGAATTAGCAAACTAATGTGCTGGGGTTGGGAAAACATATATGTACCCATACTAGAATCTGTCAAAGAAAGCGGTACTCACATATAACAGTCATTCCATCTGTAATCCATACAGTCAAAAGACTGAAAGTATTCCAGTGAGGGAATTTTTTTTATTTAAAAAAGGCCAAGTTAGTTTATCTGGCGTTCAATATACTAGATACAGTTAGGCCTGCGTTTCATACATCTGGAATTAGCAAACTAATGTGCTGGGGTTGGGAAAACATATATGTACCCATACTAGAATCTGTCAAAGAAAGCGGTACTCACATATAACAGTCATTCCATCTGGAATCCATACAGTCAAAAGACTGAAAGTATTCCAGTGAGGGAATTTTTTTTATTTAAAAAAGGCCAAGTTAGTTTATCTGGCGTTCAATATACTAGATACAGTTAGGCCTGCGTTTCATACATCTGGAATTAGCAAACTAATGTGCTGGGGTTGGGAAAACATATATGTACCCATACTAGAATCTGTCAAAGAAAGCGGTACTCACATATAACAGTCATTCCATCTGTAATCCATACAGTCAAAAGACTGAAAGTATTCCAGTGAGGGAATTTTTTTTATTTAAAAAAGGCCAAGTTAGTTTATCTGGCGTTCAATATACTAGATACAGTTAGGCCTGCGTTTCATACATCTGGAATTAGCAAACTAATGTGCTGGGGTTGGGAAAACATATATGTACCCATACTAGAATCTGTCAAAGAAAGCGGTACTCACATATAACAGTCATTCCATCTGTAATCCATACAGTCAAAAGACTGAAAGTATTCCAGTGAGGGAATTTTTTTTTTATTTAAAAAAGGCCAAGTTAGTTTATCTGGCGTTCAATATACTAGATACAGTTAGGCCTGCGTTTCATACATCTGGAATTAGCAAACTAATGTGCTGGGGTTGGGAAAACATATATGTACCCATACTAGAATCTGTCAAAGAAAGCGGTACTCACATATAACAGTCATTCCATCTGTAATCCATACAGTCAAAAGACTGAAAGTATTCCAGTGAGGGAATTTTTTTTATTTAAAAAAGGCCAAGTTAGTTTATCTGGCGTTCAATATACTAGATACAGTTAGGCCTGCGTTTCATACATCTGGAATTAGCAAACTAATGTGCTGGGGTTGGGAAAACATATATGTACCCATACTAGAATCTGTCAAAGAAAGCGGTACTCACATATAACAGTCATTCCATCTGTAATCCATACAGTCAAAAGACTGAAAGTATTCCAGTGAGGGAATTTTTTTTATTTAAAAAAGGCCAAGTTAGTTTATCTGGCGTTCAATATACTAGATACAGTTAGGCCTGCGTTTAATACATCTGGAATTAGCAAACTAATGTGCTGGGGTTGGGAAAACATATATGTACCCATACTAGAATCTGTCAAAGAAAGCGGTACTCACATATAACAGTCATTCCATCTGTAATCCATACAGTCAAAAGACTGAAAGTATTCCAGTGAGGGAATTTTTTTTATTTAAAAAAGGCCAAGTTAGTTTATCTGGCGTTCAATATACTAGATACAGTTAGGCCTGCGTTTAATACATCTGGAATTAGCAAACTAATGTGCTGGGGTTGGGAAAACATATATGTACCCATACTAGAATCTGTCAAAGAAAGCGGTACTCACATATAACAGTCATTCCATCTGTAATCCATACAGTCAAAAGACTGAAAGTATTCCAGTGAGGGAATTTTTTTTATTTAAAAAAGGCCAAGTTAGTTTATCTGGCGTTCAATATACTAGATACAGTTAGGCCTGCGTTTCATACATCTGGAATTAGCAAACTAATGTGCTGGGGTTGGGAAAACATATATGTACCCATACTAGAATCTGTCAAAGAAAGCGGTACTCACATATAACAGTCATTCCATCTGTAATCCATACAGTCAAAAGACTGAAAGTATTCCAGTGAGGGAATTTTTTTTTTATTTAAAAAAGGCCAAGTTAGTTTATCTGGCGTTCAATATACTAGATACAGTTAGGCCTGCGTTTCATACATCTGGAATTAGCAAACTAATGTGCTGGGGTTGGGAAAACATATATGTACCCATACTAGAATCTGTCAAAGAAAGCGGTACTCACATATAACAGTCATTCCATCTGTAATCCATACAGTCAAAAGACTGAAAGTATTCCAGTGAGGGAATTTTTTTTATTTAAAAAAGGCCAAGTTAGTTTATCTGGCGTTCAATATACTAGATACAGTTAGGCCTGCGTTTCATACATCTGGAATTAGCAAACTAATGTGCTGGGGTTGGGAAAACATATATACAGCCAACGTGGACAAGCTGACCTTCATAAAGATGAACCAGGCATGGATCCCACAGGACCTGTCCCTCCCTTGTGCAGAGTAGTCCTTATTAACTGCCTAAAACATGTCTTGTTGTGCTACGGGCCACTTCTTTATTTGATACAAATTTTATGAAACCCACAGTTGAATGAAACTCTTCTCTGTCTGGGCGCCGGGGCCTAACCAGATGAAAGTGGCCGGTTAAACTAACGGGTGACATGAAGCCATAACCTCTGCCATGCTACCTCTGTCTTCTGTCTGGGTGCTGAGGCCTAAGTCAAATAAAGCGGTCTTCTGCTGTGCTGGGGGATATGAAGCTAATCTCTGACCTCTCTCCTCTGTCTGGGTCCAAAGGCCTAAATCACTGAAAGAGGCCTTCTCCTGTGGTGTGTGATATGATGCCAGAATATGTGCTGTGGGGCCTCTCTCCTCTTCCTGGGTGCAGGGGTCAAATAAACTAAATTGTGGCCTACTCCTGTGGTGGTTGATATGATGCCTGATTCTCTGATGTGGAACCTCTCTCCTCTGTTTGGGTGAAGGGGTCAAAGTAACTAAATGGTGGCTTCTCCTGTGGTGGCTGATATGATGCCAGAATATGTGCTGTGGTGCCTCTCTCCTCTTCCTGGGTGCGGGGGTCAAAGTAACTCAATGGTGGCTTCTCCTGTAGTGGCTGATATGATGCCAGAATATGTGCTGTGGTGCCTCTCTCCTCTTCCTGGGTGCGGGGGTCAAAGTAACTCAATGGTGGCTTCTCCTGTGGTGGCTGATATGATGCCAGAATATGTGCTGTGGTGCCTCTCTCCTCTTCCTGGGTGCAGGGGTCAAAGTAACTAAATGGTGGCTTCTCCTGTGGTGGTTGATATGATGCCTGATTCTCTGCTGTGAAACCTCTCTCCTCCATCTGGGTGTAGGGGTCAAAGTCTTTCAAAGTCGCCTTCTCCTGTGCTGATTGATATAAAGCTGATGGTTGTGCCATCTGACATGGTTGCCAGGGTCTGATTCAATGGGGGCCTACTCCTGTGGTGGGTGATCTAAATGCCTGATTCTCTGCTGTGAAACCTCTCTCCTCCGTCTGGGTGTAGGGGTCAAAGTCTTTCAAAGTCGCCTTCTCCTGTGCTGATTGATATGAAGCTGATGGTTGTGCCATCTGACATGGTTGCCGGGGTCCCATTAAATTGGGGCCTACTCCTGTGGTGGGTGATCTAAATGCCTGATTCTCTGCTTTGAAACCTCTCTCCTCCGTCCGGGTGTAGGGGTCAAAGTCTGTCAAAGTCGCCTTCTCCTGTGCTGATTGATATAAAGCTTATGCTTGTGCCATCTGACATGGTTGCCGGGGTCTGATTCAATGGTGGCCTACTCCTGTGGTGGGTGATCTAAATGCCTGATTCTCTGCTGTGTAACCTCTCTCCTCCGTCTGGGTGTAGGGGTCAAAGTAACTAAATGGTGTCCTACTCCTGTGGTGGGTGATATGATGCCTGGTTCTCTGCTGTGGGACCTCTCTCCTTTGTCTGGGTGCTGTGGTCAAAATAATAGTAAGTGACCTTCTCCATTGGTGGGTGACTTGAAGCCTGATTCTGTGCTATGGGACCTCACTCCAATTAATATTGTTTAATTTTTATTTATTTTATGTTAACTCATCATTTCCCTATCTACATTTGTTTGCAGGGGATTTAACTACATTTTGCTGCCTTTTGCAGCCCTCTAGCCCTTTCCGGGTGTGTTTTACAGCCTTTTTAGTGCCCAAAAGTTCGGGTCCCCATTGACTTCTATGGGGTTCGGGTTCGGGATGAAGTTCGGGTCGAGTTCGGATCCCGAACCCGAACATTTTTCGAAAGTTCGGCCGAACTCGTCGAACCCGAACATCCAGGTGTTCGCTCAACTCTAGTGCTGAGTTCTTTGGTTAATATAATCACAGGGAACAACCTGTTTTAAAACGTAGCCTTTAATCTAATTTAAACATAAAATAACAAACTCCCACAGACACACATAGAAAAGAACAAAAAAAGAAAAAAAGAAAAGATATATCCTTGATGACATAGAAGATAATACTGCAATCGTCCAATGACACGGGTCAGTGATAGACGGGGTGGACAATTATGGAGTCTGATCTGTCCCTATTCCTGGCCCTAGGCTGGATAGCCCTGCCTGAGAACGGAATAGCCGCCCTGATAAGGACGATCCCGTGTTCTGGAACCTCCTTGTGAGACCTAAATAGACCCTATAATCCAGGTGAGTCCCTACTTTGGGGCCTGCTCTAGGTACACAAAACAAAACAAAAAAAACAAATATAGATTGACAGTATAGGGAGCAATAGACTACCAACACTCATGGATGCTGCGTCTTGTGGGTGGACAGTTGCTAGCAAAGATTATGTCATGAAAGGTGCACAGACAACCACAGGTGTGATTATCTATGAATATGTATCATCAGATAGGCGATATCAGTGTGTAGCCCTCACACACTAGAATCAATGTGTGATGTCAACACACCGAAAGTCGCCGTACACATTTGTACATGCAAGTGTATAATTAAGATGTATATACACGCTAGGCACCAGAAGCACTGCCTATGGTAGCATGCAATCAGGTGCCAGTGTAATATTATTCACTATATTTTAATCAGTCATCTTCACTTATGGTTTCACGGTTGCTGTCACTTTCGCACATGCATGTTCATCTCTTCTTTCTCTTTTTTTACTGCACTGTGTGGTTTATTTTTTTGTGTGCATTCAAATTTGTACATATCGTTTAGCAATCTAATCAGCAAGGCTATATAGACCCATATACAATATTGGGAGTCCTGGGTACATACTCACGCTTGCGTTCCATTGTCGATCATGTGATCGCTTGGCACGCAGGCGTCATCATCGCGCGATGGTAGAGTGAGAGGCAGGGGACGCTGACCGCATGTACTTCTGGACGTGAACTATGACACATGCATTCCAAGTTGTAGCGCATAATCGTCATTTCCGGCGGGTCTAGCGGAATGATGCCTCCCTAATCTCCGATTCCAGGTGAGCCACATGAAACGAAATTGGGGTGGATATTTAAGACTAGGGATGAGCGAACCCGAACTGTATAGTTCGGGTTCGTACCGAATTTTGGGGTGTCCGTGACACGGACCCGAACATTTTCGTAAAAGTCCGAGTTCGGTGTTCGGCGCTTTCTTGGCGCTTTTTGAAAGGCTGCAAAGCAGCCAATCAACAAGCGTCATACTACTTGCCCCAAGAAGCCATCACAGCCTTGCCTACTATTGGCATGGCTGTGATTGGCCAGTGCAGCATGTGACCCAGCCTCTATTTAAGCTGGAGTCACGTAGCGCCGCACGTCACTCTGCTATGATCAGTATAGGGAGAGGTTGCAGCTGCGACGTTAGGGCGAGATTAGGCAGATTAACTCCTCCAAAAGACTTCATTCTGTGATCGATCTGCAGCTGTGGATCATTGAAGTGCTAATATCGACTTGCTCACTTTTTTGAGGCTGCCCAGAGCGTTTTTAGATCACTTTTTTCTGGGGTGATCGGCGGCCATTTTGTGACTTGTGGTGCGCCAGCACAAGCTATCACCAAGTGTATTTAACCATCAATAGTGTGGTTATTTTGTGCTATATCCTACATCAGCTGCAGGCTGAGCCTGTGTCACCGAAGTGCATTTAACCATCAACAATCTGGTTATTTTTTGGCCATATACTACATCTGGTGCATGCTGAGCCTGTGTCACCGAAGTGCATTTAACCATCAACAGTCTGGTTATTTTTTGGCCATATACTACATCTGGTGCAGGCTGAGCCTGTGTCACCCAAGTGCATTTAACCATCAATAGTGTGGTTATTTTTTGGCCATATACTACATCAGGGGCAAGTTGAGCCTGTCACCCAGCGCCTAAAAAATAGACCTGACATTTCTATTCAACCAAATTTGTACTGTTTTAGCTGGTCAAGTTATTTGTAGTGACTGTAAAAGCACATTTTTTGTTCTGGGTTGAAAAACTATTCCCAAATTTGCCATTCTCAAAATAACTAGTTTCTGCTATATGAGGCCTACTTGAAATCTATCCCAAAAAGGATATCTTACATTGAAGGTGCTGATAGTGTCATTCAGAAAAACCTAAGACACACGCTACCGTGCAGATAGAAGTCTGATTCTGTGATTAAACCTATACCTGTCACACAGCGCAAAAAAAACCAGGCCTCACATTTCTATTCAACCAAATCTGTACTGTTTTAGCTGGTCAAGTTATTTGTAGTGACCGTAAAAGCACATTTTTTGTTCTGGGTTGAAAAACTATTCCCAAATTTGCCATTCTCAAAATAACTAGTTTCTGCTATATGAGGCCTACTTGAAATCTATCCCAAAAAGGATATCTTACATTGAAGGTGCTGATAGTGTCATTCAGAAAAACCTAAGACACACGCTACCGTGTAGATAGAAGTCTAATTCTGTGATTAAACCTATACCTGTCAAACAGCGCAACAAAAAAAAACAGGCCTCACATTTCTATTCAACCAAATCTGTACTGTTTTAGCTGGTCAAGTTATTTGTAGTGACCGTAAAAGCACATTTTTTGTTCTGGGTTGAAAAACTATTCCCAAATTTGCCATTCTCAAAATAACTAGTTTCTGCTATATGAGGCCTACTTGAAATCTATCCCAAAAAGGATATCCTACATTGAAGGTGCTGATAGTGTCATTTAGAAAAACCTAAGACACAAGCTACCGTGCAGATAGAAGTCTGATTCTGTGATTAAACCTATACCTGTCACACAGTGCAAAAAAAAACAGGCCTCACATTTCTATTCAACCAAATCTGTACTGTTTTAGCTGGTCAAGTTATTTGTAGTGACCGTAAAAGCACATTTTTTGTTCTGGGTTGAAAAACTATTCCCAAATTTGCCATTCTCAAAATAACTAGTTTCTGCTATATGAGACCTACTTGAAATCTATCCCAAAAAGGATATCTTACATTGAAGGTGCTGATAGTGTCATTCAGAAAAACCTAAGACACACGCTACCGTGCAGATAGAAGTCTAATTCTGTGATTAAACCTATACCTGTCACACAGCGCAAAAAAAAAAACAGGCCTCACATTTCTATTCAACCAAATCTGTACTGTTTTAGCTGGTCAAGTTATTTGTAGTGACCGTAAAAGCACACTTTTTGTTCTGGGTTGAAAAACTATTCCCAAATTTGCCATTCTCAAAATTGTGGTGAACGGGAACAATGAGGAATACATCTAATAAGGGACACGGACGTGGACATGGTCGTGGTGGTGTTAGTGGACCCTCTGGTGCTGAGAGAGGACGTGGCCGTTCTGCCACAGCCACACGTCCTAGTGAACCAACTACCTCAGGTCCCAGTAGCCAGCAGAATTTACAGCGATATTTTGTGGGGCCCAATGCCGTTCTAAGGATGGTAAGGCCTGAGCAGGTACAGGCATTAGTCAATTGGGTGGCCGACAGTGGATCCAGCACGTTCACATTATCTCCCACCCAGTCTTCTGCAGAAAGCGCACAGATGGCGC
Organism: Bufo bufo; assembly: GCF_905171765.1. Classification (NCBI taxonomy): domain Eukaryota; kingdom Metazoa; phylum Chordata; class Amphibia; order Anura; family Bufonidae; genus Bufo; species Bufo bufo. The sequence continues at coordinate 465,256,966 of NC_053391.1, forward strand.
ATGAAAACCAAGCCCATCGGTCTGTCACATCACCCCCATGCATATCAGGGGAACTGTCTGAGCCTCAAGTTATGCAGTAGTCTCTTATGCTGTTTGAAGACTCTGCTGCCAGGGTTTCCCAAGGGCATCCACCTAGCCCTTCCCCAGGGGTGGAAGAGATAGAATGCACTAACGCACAACCACTTATTTTTCCTGATGATGAGGACATGGGAATACCACCTCAGCACGTCTCTGATGATGACGAAACACAGGTGCCAACTGCTGCGTCTTTCTGCAGTGTGCAGACTGAACAGGAGGTCAGGGATCAAGACTGGGTGGAAGACGATGCAGGGGACGATGAGGTCCTAGACCCCACATGGAATGAAGGTCGTGCCACTGACTTTCAGAGTTCGGAGGAAGAGGCAGTGGTGAGACCGAGAAAACAGCGTAGCAAAAGAGGGAGCAGTGGGCAAAATCAGAACACCCGCCGCCAAGATACTCCGCCTGCTACTGTCCGCCGCCATCTGGGACCGAGCACCCCAAAGGCAGCTTCAAGGAGTTCCCTGGCATGGCACTTCTTCAAACAATGTGCTGACGACAAGACCCGAGTGGTTTGCACGCTGTGCCATCAGAGCCTGAAGCGAGGCATTAACGTTCTGAACCTTAGCACAACCTGCATGACCAGGCACCTGCATGCAAAGCATGAACTGCAGTGGTGTAAACACCTTAAAAACAAGGAAGTCACTCAGGCTCCCCCTGCTACCTCTTCTGCTGCTGCCGCCTCGGCCTCTTCTGCTGCTGCTGCCGCCGCCTCGGCCTCTTCCTCTGCCTCTGGAGGAACGTTGGCACCTGCCGCCCAGCAAACATGGGATGTACCACCAACACCACCACCTGCGTCACCAAGCATCTCAACCATGTCACACGGCAGCGTTCAGCTCTCCATCTCACAAACATTTGAGAGAAAGCGTAAATTCCCACCTAGCCACCCTCGATCCCTGGCCCTGAATGCCAGCATTTCTAAACTACTGGCCTATGAAATGCTGTCATTTAGGCTGGTGGACACACACAGCTTCAAACAGCTCATGTCACTTGCTGTCCCACAGTATGTTGTTCCCAGCCGCCACTACTTCTCCAAGAGAGCCGGGCCTTCCCTGCACAAACAAGTGTCCGATAAAATCAAGTGTGCACTGCGCAACGCCATCTGTGGCAAGGTCCACCTAACCACAGATACGTGGACCAGTAAGCATGGCCACGGACGCTATATCTCCCTAACTGCACACTGGGTAAATGTAGTGGCGGCTGGGCCCCAGGCGGAGAGCTGTTTGGCGCACGTCCTTCCGCCGCCAAGGATCGCAGGGCAACATTCTTTGCCTCCTGTCTCCTCCTCCTCCTACTCAGCTTCCTCCTCCTCTTCTTCCACCTGCTCATCCAGTCAGCCACACACCTTCACCACCAACTTCAGCACAGCCCGGGGTAAACGTCAGCAGGCCATTCTGAAACTCATATGTTTGGGGGACAGGCCCCACACCGCACAGGAGTTGTGGCGGGGTATAGAACAACAGACCGACGAGTGGTTGCTGCCGGTGAGCCTCAAGCCCGGCCTGGTGGTGTGCGATAATGGGCGAAATCTCGTTGCAGCTCTGGGACTAGCCGGTTTGACGCACATCCCTTGCCTGGCGCATGTGCTGAATTTGGTGGTGCAGAAGTTCATTCGCAACTACCCCGACATGTCAGAGCTGCTGCATAAGGTGCGGGCCGTCTGTTCGCGCTTCCGGCGTTCACACCCTGCCGCTGCTCGCCTGTCTGCGCTACAGCGTAACTTCGGCCTTCCCGCTCACCGCCTCATATGCGACGTACCCACCAGGTGGAACTCGACCTTGCATATGCTGGACAGACTGTGCGAGCAGCAGCAGGCCATAGTGGAGTTTCAGCTGCAGCACGCACGGGTCAGTCGCACTGCGGATCAGACACACTTCACCACCAATGACTGGGCCTCCATGCGAGACCTGTGTGCCCTGTTGCGTTGTTTCGAGTACTCCACCAACATGGCCAGTGGCGATGACGCCGTTATCAGCGTTACAATACCACTTCTATGTCTCCTTGAGAAAACACTTAGGGCGATGATGGAAGAGGAGGTGGCCCAGGAGAAAGAGGAGGAAGAGGGGTCATTTTTATCACTTTCAGGCCAGTCTCTTCGAAGTGACTCAGAGGGAGGTTTTTTGCAACACCAGAGGCCAGGTACAAATGTGGCCAGACAGGGCCCACTACTGGAGGACCGAAGAGGACGAGGATGAGGAGGAGGTGGAGGAGGATGAGGATGAAGCATGTTCACAGCGGGGTGGCACCCAAAACAGCTCGGGCCCATCACTGGTGCGTGGCTGGGGGGAAACACAGGATGATGACGATACGCCTCCCACAGAGGACAGCTTGTCCTTACCTCTGGGCAGCCTGGCACACATGAGCGACTACATGCTGCAGTGCCTGCGCAACGACAGCAGAGTTGCCCACATTTTAACGTGTGAGGACTACTGGGTTGCCACCCTGCTGGATCCCCGGTACAAAGACAATGTGCCCACCTTACTTCATACACTGGAGCGTGATAGGAAGATGCGCGAGTACAAGCGCACGTTGGTAGACGCGCTACTGAGAGCATTCCCAAATGTCACAGGGGAACCAGTGGAAGCCCAAGGCGAAGGCAGAGGAGGAGCAAGAGGTCGCCAAAGCAGCTGTGTCACGGCCAGCTCCTCTGAGGGCAGGGTTAGCATGGCAGAGATGTGGAAAAGTTTTGTCACCACACCACAGCTAACTGCACCACCACCTGATACGGAACGTGTTAGCAGGAGGCAACATTTCACTAACATGGTGGAACAGTACCTGTGCACACCCCTCCACGTACTGACTGATGGTTCGGCCCCATTCAACTTCTGGGTCTCCAAATTGTCCACGTGGCCAGAGCTAGCCTTTTATGCCATGGAGGTGCTGGCCTGCCCGGCGGCCAGCGTTTTGTCTGAACGTGTATTCAGCACGGCAGGGGGCGTCATTACAGACAAAAACGCAGCCGCCTGTCTACAGCCAATGTGGACAAGCTGACGTTCATAAAAATGAACCAGGCATGGATCCCACAGGACCTGTCCATCCCTTGTGCAGATTAGATATTAACTACCTCCCCTTAACAATATAATATTCTACTCCAGGGCACTTCCTCATTCAATACTATTTTTAATTTCATTTTACCATTATATTGCGGGGCAACCCAAAGTTGAATGAACCTCTCCTCTGCCTGGGTGCCTGGGCCTAAATATGTGACAGTGGCCTGTTCCAGTGGTGGGTGACGTGAAGCCTGATTCTCTGCTATGACATGAAGACTGATTCTGCGCTGACATAAGGCCAGATTCTCTGTTATGGGACCTCTCTCCTCTGCCTGGGTGCCTGGGCCTAAATGTGTGACAGTGGCCTGTTCCAGTGGTGGGTGACGTGAAGCCTGATTCTCTGCTATGACATGAAGACAGATTCTGTGCTGACATAAGGCCAGATTCTCTGTTACGGGACCTCTCTCCTCTGCCTGGGTGCCTGGGCCTAAATATGTGACAGTGGCCTGTTCCAGTGGTGGGTGACGTGAAGCCTGATTCTCTGCTATGACATGAAGACTGATTCTGCGCTGACATAAGGCCAGATTCTCTGTTACGGGACCTCTCTCCTCTGCCTGGGTGCCTGGGCCTAAATGTGTGACAGTGGCCTGTTCCAGTGGTGGGTGACGTGAAGCCTGATTCTCTGCTATGACATGAAGACAGATTCTGTGCTGACGTAAGGCCAGATTCTCTGTTACGGGACACCTCTCCTCTGTCTGGGTGCCGGGGCCTAAATATGTGACAGTGGCCTGTTCCAGTGGTGGGTGACATGAAGCCAGATTCTCTGCTATGGCATGAAGAGACTGATTCTCTGCTGACATGAAGCCAGATTCTTTGCTATGGCATGAAGAGACTGATTCTCTGCTGACGTGAAGCCAGATTCTCTGCTATGGGACCTCTGTCCAATTGATATTGGTTCATTTTTATTTTTTAAATTTTTATTTAATTCATTTCCCTATCCACATTTGTTTGCAGGGGATTTACCTACATGTTGCTGCCTTTTGCAGCCCTCTAGCTCTTTCCTGGGCTGTTTTGCAGCCTTTTTAGTGCCCAAAAGTTCGGGTCCCCATTGACTTCAATGGGGTTCGGGTTCGGGACGAAGTTCGGGTAGGGTTCGGATCCAAACATCCAGGTGTTCGCTCAACTCTATTTAAGACCTTGAGGGACATAATATTATCATACAATCCTCTGATGAAGCAATAATCGAAACGCGCGTCGGGACGCGGGAGATAAGAACCCATTTAGTTATATGCATGCAATCATGTAACAGTCGTGAACACACACACACACAGACAGGGGGGAGGGAGTGACCACTGCACTCCACCCTTGCCCCTGACCCTGTCTACTTTCCTTGCAAGTCCTGATGACAAGGGACAACTGTACAGCAGTCCCTAACTTTGTGTAAGTGCAGGGTGGACAAACAGACAACAAACAGAACAAATACGGACCGAGTTAAAACCAGGAAGGCAGCGCAGTACAAAGGAACAATCAGAGAATGGTCAGGAGAAAGCCGAGGTCGTTTACCAGGAGCAGCTAGAAGTACCAAAGGAGTAACCAGGGATCGTCTGAAGCAGGCCGGGATCAGGAACCAGGAAAGCAGTACAGTACAGCAGGAATAGACAGGAACACGTCGGATAAACAAGAGGTAAATACACCAGGAATCCAAGGAGACACAGGTGGAACCTGAATAACAGGCAATCTGTGGCCAGCAGATTGCCTGTTTAAATAGGGAGCCAGAGGGGTCATGTGACGTGGCCAGCATCACATGACTCCACACAGACTACACAGTGATCAGCTCGGCCCTCTGCCATAAAACCATTTGCATGAATGCGCATAGACGCGCGGGGGGCGCGCATAGTATTATCAGGAGCGCGGGCGACGACGGACGCGCTGATGATGCTCCGGACGTGCCCACCTCCTAGACCGCACCGTGACAGTACCCCCCCTTTTTACGCGGAGCCACTGGACCCAAGGACTCAGGTGACGGCTTCTCGGGATGATCCTCATCCTTGTGTAGGATGTCTATTGTGGTACTTGTGGTTCGCTGCGGGCATCCTCCACCGTATGCATTTTTGCTGGGGATCGCCATTAGCAACGGGCCACAAGTGCAGGATTTGCTCCCCTATATATATGCACGACTGCATGTGGGTTTGAGCACCTCCTGCTAATACCAAGCTAGTCTTTTCAGTTTGTATATATTGAGATTCCTGGAAGTGTATAAACTCCAATTTAAATGTGCCTGTTTTCCATCTACAGGCCACATTTAGGTGCACCTGTGAGGCCTGGGCTATATCAGCCAGTCTTGAGTGGGACTCGCAGACTCCTCCCTCCTCCCACTGCAAGCATGGTTACATGCTGGAGGTAACTGGTGAGTTGTTTGTGAGTCGGCCTCATGCTCCTGTAATTTGCCCACTGGCTTCTGGTATTGCCCAAACGGCTCAGTTAGGAGAGTGTTAGGTCCCGGGCTACTTGAGAAACCTTGACGTGGTGCCCGGGCTTAGACATGTCCTACACCGTAGGACATGTTGACTAATCTCTCAATTTTAAAATCAGTTTGAGGGTTTAGTAAGACCGCAGAGTGCACCTGTCTTTGCTATTAATTTGTTATATTGTTAAATTTCTTAACTAGTCTAGGGGCATGAACCTCCCTAGCTGGTACCCAAGACCTCTCCTCGCGTTCATAGCCCTTCCAGTGCACCAGATACTGCAAGGAATTAAGCACTCTCCTGACATCTACAATTTTAGATACCACATACTCTACAGAATCCTTAACCAGAACAGGCAGAAGCGCGGCTTGTGACGGTACAACAGGTTCAATGTATTTTTTTTGTAGGGGCTTGTGAAATACATTGTGAAAGTGGAACGAGTCGGGCAATTCAAACCTAAATGATACAGGATTTATCACCTCTACAATTTCATACAGCCCTATAAAGCGAGGAGCAAAGTTTTTTGAAGCAACTTTGAGTGAACCACACCTTATTCCCCACCTGAAAGTTAACCCCCGTGGAACGTCTCCTATTGGCCTTGACTCTTTGGGCCAGATTTATCATTAGCTCAGATCAGAATAATGGAGTGAAAAAGTCCCCCAAAAAGTCCCAAACGCTAAAACTGCGCACAAATTTGCGACTTTTTTCTGCTCTGCACTATGCTCACCAGTTTTCTGAAAGTGGGCGTGTTTTCTTATGTAAATGAATCTCTAGACAGATTTACTATTGGTATTATTTAGAAAGTCGCAAAAAAGTCGCAATTTCACTCCAGTGAGGACCATGCTTATCTTATGAGACTTTTTAATAGAACATGCGACTTTTTCATAAAAACGTGCGACTTTTTCGTAAAGATGTGCGACTTTTGTAAAGCTGCTTACTGACGGATAAACTGCTACCGTCAAACCACATTTATTACAGTCTTAAAGGGCCGATCATAAATCTGACTTGGCTAAAACTGACTTTAGCCATATGTGAAAGTGGAGTGAGCTGTCAGAGTCATGATAAATCTGGCCCTTTGAGTATTTTGAGCTTTTTCTAGGTTCGATTGTACCAGAGCCCATACTGTGCACAGTTTTGAGGAGATCTTTTTTTTTATATAATTTTTATTTATTTTTCAAAAATAATAATAGCATATCATTAATGGTCCAGAATATAAATGAAAAGCATCATGTGTACAGTCGTGGCCAAAAGTTTTGAGAATTACATAAATATTGAGAATTGGAAAAGTTGCTGCTTAAGTTTTTATAATAGCAATTTGCATATACTCCAGAATGTTATGAAGAGTGATCAGATGAATTGCATAGTCCTTCTTTGCCATGAAAATTAACTTAATCCCAAAAAAACCTTTCCATTGCATTTCATTGCTGTCATTAAAGGACCTGCTGAGATCATTTCAGTAATCGTCTTGTTAACTCAGGTGAGAATGTTGACGAGCACAAGGCTGGAGATCATTATGTCAGGCTGATTGGGTTAAAAGGGCAGACTTGACATTTTAAAAGGAGGGTGATGCTTGAAATCATTGTTCTTCCATTGTTAACCTTGATGACCTGCAAAGAAACGCGTGCAGCCATCATTGCATTGCATAAAAATGGCTTCACAGGCAAGGATATTGTGGCTACTAAGATTGCACCTCAATCAACAATTTATAGGATCATCAAGAACTTCAAGGAAAGAGGTTCAATTCTTGTTAAGAAGGCGTCAGGGCGTCCAAGAAAGTCTAGCAAGTGCCAGGATCGTCTCCTAAAGAGGATTCAGCTGCGGGATCGGGGTGCCACCAGTGCAGAGCTTGCTCAGGAATGACAGCAGGCAGGTGTGAGCGCATCTGCACGCACAGTGAGGCGAAGACTTTTGGAAGATGGCCTGGTGTCAAGAAGGGCAGCAAAGAAGCCACTTCTCTCCAACAAAAACATCAGGGACAGATTGATCTTCTGCAGAAAATATGGTGAATGGACTGCTGAGGACTGGGGCAAAGTCATATTCTCTGATGAAGCCTCTTTCCGATTGTTTGGGGCATCTGGAAAAAGGCTTGTCCGGAGAAGAAAAGGTGAGCGCTACCATCAGTCCTGTGTCATGCCAACAGTAAAGCATCCTGAGACCATTCATGTGTGGGGTTGCTTCTCATCCAAGGGAGTGGGCTCACTCACAATTTTGCCCAAAAACACAGCCATGAATAAAGAATGGTACCAAAACACCCTCCAACAGCAACTTCTTCCAACAATCCAACAACAGTTTGGTGAAGAACAATGCATTTTCCAGCACGATGGAGCACAGTGCCATAAGGCAAAAGTGATAACTAAGTGGCTCGGGGACCAAAACGTTGACATTTTGGGTCCATGGCCTGGAAACTCCCCAGATCTTAATCCCATTGAGAACTTGTGGTCAATCCTCAAGAGGCGGGTGGACAAACAAAAACCCACTAATTCTGACAAACTCTAAGAAGTGATTATGAAAGAATGGGTTGCTATCAGTCAGGAATTGGCCCAGAAGTTGATTGAGAGCATGCCCAGTCGAATTGCAGAGGTCCTGAAAAAGAAGGGCCAACATTGCAAATACTGACTCTTTGCATAAATGTCATGTAATTGTCAATAAAAGCCTTTGAAACGTATGAAGTGCATGTAATTATATTTCACTACATCACAGAAACAACTGAAACAAAGATCTAAAAGCAGTTTAGCAGCAAACTTTGTGAAAACTAATATTTGTGTCATTCTCAAAACTTTTGGCCACGACTGTACAATGCATCAGTACAAACAGTATCCTGATTATACAACACAAAAAGTTCAAGAGACAATAGAGAGAATATCCCCCCTTCCTTTTCCCCTGCATCAGCCTAGCCTCCAATACTGGTCTCTTAGTTCGCAAATATATCTATAGGGTTAAGTCACTTTCAGAGCCCCCAGGTTATCCTTTAGATCTTCAAGTAGATACCATGACGCCAACTTAAAAGGAGACCTGACACTCTATATAGCTCAATATAAACTTGCACCAGGTCAGATATAGTTTTTTCCCTACAGACAGAAGGGACCTGTGGCTGTAGCCATAACTTCACAAAACACTTTTTGGCCACTAATAGAATTTTGTGTCCCAATAGAGATATACACTCACCTAAAGAATTATTAGGAACACCTGTTCTATTTCTCATTAATGCAATTATCTAGTCAACCAATCACATGGCAGTTGCTTCAATGCATTTAGGGGTGTGGTCCTGGTCAAGACAATCTCCTGAACTCCAAACTGAATGTCAGAATGGGAAAGAAAGGTGATTTAAGCAATTTTGAGCGTGGCATGGTTGTTGGTGCCAGACGGGCCGGTCTGAGTATTTCACAATCTGCTCAGTTACTGGGATTTTCACGCACAACCATTTCTAGGGTTTACAAAGAATGGTGTGAAAAGGGAAAAACATCCAGTATGCGGCAGTCCTGTGGGCAAAAATGCCTTGTGGATGCTAGAGGTCAGAGGAGAATGGGCCGACTGATTCAAGCTGATAGAAGAGCAACGTTGACTGAAATAACCACTCGTTACAACCGAGGTATGCAGAAAAGCATTTGTGAAGCCACAACACGCACAACCTTGAGGCGGATGGGCTACAACAGCAGAAGACCCCACCGGGTACCACTCATCTCCACTACAAATAGGAAAAAGAGGCTACAATTTGCACAAGCTCACCAAAATTGGACTGTTGAAGACTGGAAAAATGTTGCCTAGTCTGATGAGTCTCGATTTCTGTTGAGACATTCAAATGGTAGAGTCCGAATTTGCCGTAAACAGAATGAGAACATGTATCCATCCTCTGATGGCTACTTCCAGCAGAATAATGCACCATGTCACAAAGCTCGAATCATTTCAAATTGGTTTCTTGAACATGACAATGAGTTCACTGTACTAAAATGGCCCCCCACAGTCACCAGATCTCAACCCAATAGAGCATCTTTGGGATGTGGTGGAACGGGAGCTTCGTGCCCTGGATGTGCATCCCTCAAATCTCCATCAACTGCAAGATGCTATCCTATCAATATGGGCCAACATTTCTAAAGAATGCTATCAGCACCTTGTTGAATCAATGCCATGTAGATTTAAGGCAGTTCTGAAGGCAAAAGGGGGTCCAACACAGTATTAGTATGGTGTTCCTAATAATTCTTTAGGTGAGTGTAGATGCTGTTAAATAATCATTTGACTGATCTTTTCTGATAATATGGACATGCAATATTACCATTGCAGAGGTAATGTCTGCCTCCTTTCCACCACACTTTTTCATAAGGGTACTGAGGTCACTCCAATAATCCCCCATCTTTGGGCAACTCCAAAGTCCATGGAACAAGTCCGACTTCGGTAAGTTATATTTTGGGCATGCCGTCAACCTAACCTTATTTGAGCAGGATCTTGGGATGTCGAACCCGTAAATAGCATGGTGCAAGATCTTTAAATGGGTTTCCCGCCAGTATTCGTTCGGCATGGATTTATGTAAAGCCTCTATCCCTGCGGAAATAGGTTTATGTATTCCTTTGATCTCTAAGACTGCCTCCCACCTTCGAAACATCGTCTTAGGATCTATCCTCTCCCACCTTTCCCTGAGAGATTGGTAAAGAAGTGAGATCGATGATCTAGTTTTAGCTTTCAGAAGCAAGTCAAAATCGTTTGACCCCCATTCTTTGGACAGGTCCTTGACCAAGCTCCTACCATATGTCACAAGCTGGAGATACGGGAGAAAGATTGACCCCGGCAGATTCCACTTCTCCACCAATTCTGCCTGTGTCATCCATCTAGCCTCCGTCTCATGGAAGATGTCTCCCATTTTCTTAATCCCTTTTTGCGTGCCTTCCCGGTTCAAAATTTGGGTTGGCTGTTATAGGGAGATGCTTGCATATTTGATAAGGCAATTCATACAATTATGACATAGAAAATAATATGGAAAATGTATCTCTCATAACCAGGGACCTTTTGATTAACACCGGGAGTCTAGGGACACTAGTATGTAATAGTGCCACTAGGTCCCAAGGCTCTGCAAGTTGTTTTTCCATTCTAAAATTGGAGTAAAAAGATGTCCGGTTGGCCCAATCTAAAATATATCTACTATTGCAAGCTAAATTATAGCCTCTAATGTCCGGAAAGTTGAGACCACCCTGGTCTTTCCTTAATTTCAGTTTATCTAACGAAATCCTCAGATTTTTGTCCTGCCATATAAAATGTATGAACTTACTCTCTAAATGTTTCACGTCCACATGTCGCAATAGGAGTGGAATCGTCTGCAGGGGGTACAAAAGTTTAGCGACCCCCATCATCTTTACTAGGTGTCAGCGCCCGGCTAAAGAAAGGGGTAAGCCCTGCCATCTCTCTAGGTCATTTATAATCTGGGATATCAAAGGAGGAAAATTTAGTTGGTACAAGGAGTGTGGATCTCTACCTACTTTCACTCCCAGATATGTAATGTGGGATTTAACCACTGTAATCCCCAATTTCATGGTCAACTGCTTTAGGGCTCGTCCCAAGGGTAATAGAGGTAGGATCTCACACTTGGATATGTTCACCTTATATCCAGAGTATGCTCCGAGTATGAAACTAATATATGAGATAGACTCATTACATGCAAAGCGAGATATTTCAAGCCTTTATTTGTTACAATTTGGATGATTATGGCTTACAGCTTAGGAAACCCCAAAGTCTAAATTTTGAGATACCCTTTGCTCAGGGGATATGGATTAATTAGCTAACTAGAGTGTGACACTTTATGCCTAGAATATTGAACCTTTTCACAAAATTCTAATTTTAAGCTGCATTAATGCAATTCCTTTTAATTTGCATTACTGAAATAAATGGACTTTTGCACGATATTCTAATTTTCGAGTTTCACCTGTATACGTGGAAAAATAAAAATATTCTCGGCGTTCACTGTTCCAGTTATATGTGGTAAAGCCTTTAGTGGTGTATATCAGTATAAAAAATAAAAAATATATTCGGCGTTCAGCGCTGTAGTTGTCTGTTGAAACCTCTTTAGTGGTGTATATACGTGGAAAAAGAAAAATATAACTGTAGCAGTAAACGTGGAGTATATGTTGTAAAGACTTTAGTGGCGAATTACGTTGTGGTGAAATTTTTTCATTTCAAACATATTTTATTTCGGGAAAATTGATGGGTGCTTAAAAAGCTTCTTTTGCTGTAAGGACCGAAATACGTAGTCGTGAAATTTTTTATTTCAAAATTGCTTTTTTCCGTAAAATTGATGGGTGCCTTTACCATCTATTCACAATTAAATCAAGCAGCTTCAGTAAGTTGAAAATAATCATGTGTTGCCATCTCAACACTATGTCACCTTGCCACTCTGTGGTCTCCTGATGCTGCTGCCATCTCTACACTATGTCACCTTGCCACTCTGTGGCCTCCTGATGCTGTCACCACCTCCAGACTCTGTCATTGTGCCACTCTGTGGCCTCCTCATGCTGCTGCCAACTTCAGACTCTGTCATTGTGCCACTTTGTGGCCTCCTGATGCTGTCACCACCTCCACACTCTGTCATTGGGCCACTCTGTGGTCTCCTCATGCTGCTTCAACTTCACCACTATGTCATAGGGCCACTCTGTGGACTTCTCATGCTGTTCCCACCCTCCCCACTTCATGACTGGGCCACTATTTTGCCTTTCGGCATGGCTGACATCATCATTTATTTGACCCTTCTGATCTGTCAGAAGGAAGGAAAAATGAGACGCACAACGGATCCTGTCTGTGCAGCAGCTTTAAGGCCTGCATGGTCCCATCAGAATTGGTTTATGATTTGGTAGCCAAATGCAGGAGTGGGTACAAAACACAGAAGACATGCAAATATTCCATTCACGTGTTATCTCTGTTTTAGATCCACTCCTGTCTTTTCGGGCATTAGCAATATTGATGGATTATTGAGAAAATGCTGACCGAGTGAAGGCGTATGCTCCACAGACAGGATACAATTTTTGTGGGTTATAGTTCTGACGGATCAGAGGAAGGGCAAATTAATCAGTGACGTCAACACAAAATTACTTCTGACACCCTCTCCACTCTGTCAGGGGGGCTCTACTTGTATAAGCGTTTAATAGAACAGGTTCTGTAGACATCTATGTGGAATCAGCTGACGAGGGTGTAAAAGGAGTGCGCTTCTTCTTGACACTAACATCGACCTGTAAGGCTGAGTTGATACGGTACTTCAGTTATTTGGTCAGTTTTGGCACCGTGACTGCCCAAATAAGTGAAGTATGCTGTGATTCTAAGAGCGACCTCTGACATTTGAATGCCATACTGACTCACAGTATTATTTCACTACCACAGCAGGCTCCCTATGCGTGTTACTGCAAGGCACAATGTTCTACACTTCTATAAAGGCTTTCTGCAGTCCAGAAAATTGGATCAAAGCAAATCTTTTTGAAAAATTTGTCGAACCGAACGAATCAAATTTCTGAGAAATTCGCTCATCTTTAGTCATAGTAAGGGCTAGGGGGCTGCAAAAGGAAGCAAAATGTGGGTAGGAGCAGTACAATTGCCCTGCAAACAAATGTGGATAGGGAAATGACTTAAAATAAAATAGAATTTATAAAAATTTAAAAATAATAATCTTGGACTAGGAGGCAAAGTTCAAAGTGGAATAGGAGGTTGAGGAGGCTGTAGACGTGTTTTTTTTGTTTTTTTTTGCTTTCTATTTATTTATTTATAAATTTGGGAAGGCCCTAAAACATTGGGAAATGGAAAAGAGAACACAATGAGAAAGTGCACTCTCAACAAGGCGCCTCCAAGGCGTAAAGGGCAAGCTCAGGCCATGTGTCCAATTTGGAGACCCAGAAGTTGAATGGGGCAGACTCATCAGTCAGTACGTGTAGGCGTACTGTTCCACCATGTTGCTAAAATTCTGCCTCCTGCTAAGACGTTCCGTATCAGCTGGTGGTGCTGGTTGTTTTTCCACATTACGACCATGCTAATTCTCTCTTCTGAGGTGCTGGTGGTGCCCCAGCTGCATTGACGGCTTCTTCCTCCTCCTTTGCCTTCGCCTTGTCTTCCACTGAGCCCCCGCTGTCAGGTGGGAATGCCATCAGCAGCACGTGTACCAGTGTGCGCTTGTACTCGCTCATCTTCCAATCACGTTCCAGTGACGGAATTAAGAACGGCACGTTGTCCTTGTAGCGGGAATCCAGCAGGATGGCCACCCAGTAATTAGCACTGGTTAGAATGTGGGAAACTCGGCGGTCGTTGCGCAGGCACTGCAGCATGTAGTCACTCATGTGTGCCAGGCTGCCCAGAGGCAATGACAAGCTGTCCTCTGTGGGAGTTGTATCATCTGTGTCCTCTGTATCCCCCCAGCCACGCTTCAGGGATGCCCATGTGTCCTGGCTGGACAGTTGTGTACCTGGCCTCTGTTGGTGCAGGAACCCACCCTCTGAGCCACTTGTGAATGACTGGCTTGATAACCATGAAAATTAGCCCTCTACCTCCTGTGCCACATCCTCTTCCATCATCGCCCGAAGTGTTTTTTTCAAGGAGACATAGAAGTGGAATAGTAACGCTGAGGGGGGCACTGGCCATGTTGGTGGAGTACTCGAAACAGCACACACGTCCCGCATGGAGGCCCAATCATTGGTGGTGAAGTGATGCTGTTCCGCAGAGCGACTCACCCGTGTGTGTGGCAGCTGAAACTCCACTATCGCCTGCTGCTGCTCGCACAGTCTCTCCAGCATATGCAAAGTGGAGTTCCACCTTGTGGGTATGTCGTATACGAGGCCGTGAGCGGGAAGGCCGAAGTTACACTGCAGCGCTGACAGGTGAGCAGCAGCAGGGTGAGAACACCGAAAGCGTGTACAGACGGCCCGCACTTTCTGGAGCAGCTCTGACATATCGGGGTAATTTTTCAGGAACCTCTGCACCACCAAATTCAGCACATGCGCCAGGCAAGGGATTTGTGTCAAACCGGCTAGACCCAGAGCTTCTACGAGATTTTGCCATTATCGCACACCACCAGGCTGGGTTTGAGGCTCAGTGGCACAAACTATGGGACAGTCTCCACCAGACGGAATGAGAGCATTTCAAAGGCCAGGAATTTTGAAATGCTGGTATTCAGGGCCAGGGATCGCTGGTGGGTAGGGGGGTACTTCCTCTTTTTCTCCAATGTTTGAGGGATGGACAGCTGAACGCTTCCATGGGACAGTGTCTAGATGCTTGATGAGGGTGACGGTGGTGGAGGTGGTGGTGTTGCTGCCACATCCTCTGTTTGCGGGGTGGCAGGTGCCACTGTCACTCCAAAGGGGGAGGAAGAGGCCGAGACTGCAGCAGAAGAGGGAGCAGGAGGAGCCTGAGATCTTTCTTGGTTTTTGAGGTATGTACTCCACTGCAGCTCGTGCTTTGCATTTAGATGCCTGGTCATGCAGGCGGTGCTCAGGTTAAGAACATTTATGCCTCGCTTCAGGTTCCGATTGCACAGAGTGCAAACCACTTGTGTCTTGTTGTCAGCACGTTGTCTGAAGGACTGCCATGCCAGGGAACTCCTTGGAGCTGGCTTTGGTATGCTCAGTCCCTGGGTGCGGTGGGCAGTAGCAGGCGTACTGTTTAGGGGATGGCGACTCTGCTTTTGCACCCTGCTCCCTCCTTTGCTGTGCAGCTGGCGCTGTGTAACCACTATCTCTTCCTCCGAACTGCACACGTCACTTGCATGACCTTGATTCCATGTGGGGTTTAGGACCTCATCATCTTCCACATCATCTTCCACCTACTCCTCACCCCTGCCCTCCTTGCCGGTTTGCACACTGCAGAAAGCCACAGCAGTTGGCACCTGTGATTCTTCATCATCAGAGACGTGCTGCGGTGGTCTTCCCATGTCCACATCCTGAAACATAAGTGGTTGGGCATCATTGCACTCAATCTCTTCCACTTCTAGGGCAAGGCTAGGTGGATGGCCCACGGAAACCCTGCCAGCAGAGTCATCAAAAATCTTAAGAGACTGCTGCATGACTTGGGGCTTAAACTGCTTTCTTGATTTGGAAGGGGGTGACGTGAAAGACAGATGCCCATGGGCTGCATGTTCCAACTCTGCGCTTTCAGCAGGGGACCGGGTGGGAGACAATGTGAAGGAACTGGAGGCACTGTCAGCCACCCAATCTACTACCACCTCTACTTGTTCTGGCCTCACCATTTGTACGGTATTCGGACCTACAAAATAATGATGAATGTTCTGTTGCCTATGTGCACCTGAGGAAGGTGTTTTATTTGGGCATGTAGCTTTCACAGATCGACCACGTCCTCTCCCTGCAACAGGAGCTCCACCAACACCAGCAGCACCACGACCAGGGCCACGTCCCTTATTTGATGCTCTCCTCATTCTTTGAGGTTACCCACTGAACTAACAGACAGATTAACTATATTAATTTTCCTGTCACAAATGCAGTGCAGGTGTATCTCAGAACAAAAATGGGTATATGTCACCCATCGAAATAACAGACGGATTAACTATATTAATTTCCCTGTCACGGATGCAGTGCAGGTGTATCTCACACTGAAAATCGGTATATGTCTCCCACCGAATTAACAGGCTAGAGTTGAGCGGACACCTGCAAAAGGCAGCAAAATGTGGTTAAGAGCATGGCAAGTGCTCTGCAAACAAATTTGGATAGGGAAATGACTTCAAATAACATAAAATACGTAAAAATAAAAAATAATAATATTGATCTTATTGATCAATGGGGAAGGGGCAGCTGTGCTGGGGAGAAAGATGGCTAGAAGGTTGGAGGAGTGTTTAAACTAGGGACTGGGGGGGAGGGTAATTACGTTATAGGAGGGGAAGATAGTGCAGATAGAGACCGGGGGCAAGGTAATAAGAATGGGGGAGGAATGGAAGGAGGGACTAGAACAATTCAGAAGGAAAGGTGTAGGGTAAAAAATATACATAAACCTCTCAAATGTATGTATACTAATGCCAGAAGCCTGACTAATAAAACTGGTGAACTGGAATTAGTGATGTGTGAGGAGTACTATGACATAGTGGGAATAACTGAGACATGGCTGGATGATAGCTATGACTGGGCAGTTAATGTACAAGGTTACAGTCTGTTTAGAAAGGATCGTCAAAACCGGAGAGGGGGAGGGGTCTGCCTTTATATAAAGTCCTGTCTAAAGCCCACAGTCCGAGAAGATATAAGTGAGGGACATGAACATGTGGAGTCACTGTGGGTAGAGATACATGGAGCTAAAAACAACAATAAATTACTAATAGGAGTTTACTATAAACCACCTAATATACCAGAGTCCACAGAAAATCTACTACTAAACGAGATAGACGAGGCGGCAAATCATAATGAGGTGGTTATTATGGGGGACTTCAACTACCCAGATATAGACTGGGAAACTGAAACTTGTATATCTCATAAGGGAAACAGGTTCGTGGCTATAACCAAAGACAATTACCTCTCCCAACTGGTTCAGGACCCGACTAGAGGGACGGCCATACTGGACTTAGTATTAACCAATAGACCTGACAGAACAACAGACGTGCAGGTCGGGGGACACCTGGGAAATAGTGACCATAAAGTAATAACCTTCCAATTATCATTCAAAAGAGCGTTTCTACAGGGAGGAACAAAAATACCAAACTTCAAAAAAGCTAAATTTAGCCAACTAAGAGAGGCCATAGGCCAAACTAACTGGGACAAAGTCCTCACAAATACAGACACAAAATGGGATATCTTTAAAAACATCCTAAAAACTCATTGTGAGAGGTACATACCGTATGGTAATAAAAGGTTAAGGAACAAAAAGAAACCAATGTGGATAAATTGAACTGTAAAGAAAGCAATAAATGACAAAAAGAAAGCATATAAAACACTAAAACAGGAGGGTTGCACGGAAGCACTGAAAAACTATAAGGAAAAAAATAGAACATGTAAAAAACAAATAAAAGCGGCCAAACTAGAGACCGAGAGATTAATTGCCAAAGAGAGTAAAACTAACCCTAAAATGTTCTTCAATTATATAAATGTTAAAAAGTATAAAGCTGAAGGTGTCGGCCCTTTAAAGAGTAATGAGGGGGGAGTCGCAGAGAGCGACGAGGAGAAAGCAAAGCTGTTAAATATTTTTTTCTCCAATGTATTCACTGAGGAAAATAAATTGTCAGATGACATGCAGAATGCAAAAACAAATTCCCCATTAAAAGTGTCCTGTCTGACCCAGGAAGAAGTACATCAGCGGCTTAAAAAGATTAAAATAGACAAATCGCCAGGACCGGATGACATACACCCCCGTATCCTAAAGGAATTAAGTAATGTCATAGCCAGACCCTTATTTCTGATATTTGCAGACTCTATACTGACAGGGAATGTCCCACAGGATTGGCGCGTGGCATATGTGGTGCCAATATTCAAAAAGGGGCCAAAAACAGAGCCTGGAAACTATAGGCCGGTAAGTTTAACATCTGTTGTGGGTAAACTGTTTGAAGGTTTTCTGAGAGATGCTATATTAGAGCATCTCAACGGAAATAAGCAAATAACGCCATATCAGCATGGCTTCGTGAGGGATCGGTCATGTCAAACTAATTTAATCAGTTTCTATGAGGAGGTAAGTTCTAGATTTGACAGCGGCGAATCAATGGATGTCGTATATCTGGACTTCTCCAAAGCATTTGACACTGTACCGCATAAAAGGTTAGTATATAAAATGAGAATGCTCGGACTGGGAGAAAACATCTGTATGTGGGTAAGTAACTGGCTGAGTGATAGAAAACAGAGGGTGGTTATTAACGGTACACACTCAGATTGGGTCACTGTCACTAGTGGGGTACCTCAGGGGTCAGTATTGGGCCCTATTCTCTTCAATATATTTATTAATGATCTTGTAGAAGGCTTGCATAGTAAAGTATCAATTTTCGCAGATGACACTAAACTGTGTAAAGTAATTTACACTGAAGAGGACAGTATACTACTACAGAGGGATCTGGATAGATTGGAGGCTTGGGCAGATAAGTGGCAGATGAGGTTTAACACTGATAAATGTAAGGTTATGCACATGGGAAGGAAAAATGCAAGTCACCCGTACATACTAAATGGTAAAACACTCGGTAACACTGACATGGAAAAGGATCTAGGAATTTTAATAAACAGCAAACTAAACAGCAAAAACCAGTGTCAGGCAGCTGCTGCCAAGGCCAACAAGATAATGGGTTGCATCAAAAGGGGCATAGATTCCCGTGATATGAACATAGTCTTACCACTTTACAAATCGCTAGTCAGACACATGGAGTACTGTGTACAGTTCTGGGCTCCTGTAAACAAGGCAGACATAGCAGAGCTAGAGAGGGTTCAGAGGAGGGCAACTAAAGTAATAACTGGAATGGGGCAACTACAGTACCCTGAAAGATTATCAAAATTAGGGTTATTCACTTTAGAAAAAAGACGACTGAGGGGAGATCTAATTAATATGTATAAATATATCAGGGGTCAGTACAGAGATCTATCCCATCAGCTATTTATCCCCAGGACTGTGACTGTGACGAGGGGACATCCTCTGCGTTTGGAGGAAAGAAGGTTTGTACACAAACATAGAAGAGGATTCTTTACGGTAAGAGCAGTGAGACTATGGAACTCTCTGCCTGAGGAGGTGGTGATGGTGAGTACAATAAAGGAATTCAAGAGGGGCCTGGATGTGTTTCTAGAGCGTAATAATATTACAGGCTATAGCTACTAGAGAGGGGTCGTTGATCCAGGGAGTTATTCTGATTGCATGATTGGAGTCGGGAAGAAATTTTTTATTCCCCTAAAGTGGAGAAAATTGGCTTCTACCTCACAGGGTTTTTTGCCTTCCTCTGGATCAACTTGCAGGATAACAGGCCGAACTGGATGGACAAATGTCTTTTTTCGGCCTTATGTACTATGTTACTATGTTACTATGATCTAGGAGGAGCAGGTCCATATGGAGTAGAAGGTTGAGGAGGCGGTGGATGTGGCGATTTAGGTGGAAGCGACGGTGGAGGAGGAGGAGGTAGCCTACACTGGTTTATGTTTTATATTTTATTAAATTTTTTGTTTAAATTTGGGTAGACCCCAAAACATAGGGAAATATAAAAAATAAAACGAAGAGAAAGTGAGCTGGAGTACAACAATGGCTGGGTGAGGCTGGTATACATGTCTATTCTGCACAAGGTACAGACAACTCCTGTGGGATACCTGCCTGGTTCATTTTAATGAACGGGAGCTTGTCCACATTTGCTGTGGACAGTTGTCTGTGATAACCCCCTCCTGCCATGCTAAACAAATGTTCAGACAATACACTGGCTGCAGGGCAGACCAGCAACTTCAAGGCGTAAAGGGCAAACTCAGGACATGTGCCCAATTTGGAGACCCAGAAGTTGAAGGGGGCAGACCTATCAGTCAGTACGTGTAGGCGTGTGCACGCATACTGCTCCACCATGTTGCTGAAATGCTGCCTCCTGCTAAGACGTTCCGTATCAGCTGGTGGTGCTGGTTGTTGTGGTGTGCTGAGAAAGCTTTTCCAAATTTCGGCCATGCAAACTCTGCCTTCTGAGGTGCTGGCGGCGCCCCAGCTGAATTGGTGACCTCTTCCTCCTCCTCTGCCTTCGACTTTTGCTTCCACTGTGCCACCGCTGTCAGGTGGGATGCCATCAGCAGCGTGTCTACCAGTGTGAGCTTGTACTCGCGCATCTTCCGTTCACGCTCCAGTGATGGAATTAAGGATGGTACGTTGTCCTTGTAATGGGGATCCAGCAGTGTGGCCACCCATTAATCACCACAAGTTAAAATGTGGCCAACTCGGCGGTCGTTGTGGAGACACTGCAGCATGTAACAACAAGCTGCCCTCTGTGGGTGGTGCATCGTCTGTGTCCTCTGTATCCCCCCAGCCACGCACCAGTGATGCCCATGAACTGGTTTGGGTGCCACCCTGCTGTGAACACGGTTCCTCCTTCTCCATCTCCTCCTCCTCATCCTCCACCTCCTCATCCTCCAGAACTGTGCCCTGGCTGGATAATTGTGTACCTGGCATATGTTGGTGCAGGAACCTACCCTCGGAGCCACTTGTGAATGACTGGCCTTAAAACCCTTGTAAATGATCCCTCTTCCTCCTCCTCCTGTGCCACATCCTCTACCATCACCGCTGAAGCGTTTTTTTCAGGGAGGCATAGAAGTGGGATTGTAACGCTGAGAACGGCGTCATCGGCACTGGCCATGTTGGTGGAGTACTCAAAACAGCGCAACAAGGCACACAGGTCTTGCATGGAGGCCCAGTCATTGGTGGTGAAGTGGTGCTGTGAAGTGGTGCTGTTCCGTAGAGCGACTCAACCGTGCGCGATGCTGCTGAAACTCCACCATCGCCTGCTGCTGCTCGCACAGTCTGGCCAGAATGCGCAAGGTGGAGTTCCACCTTGTGGGCACGTCGCATATGAGGCGATGAGCGGGAAGGCCAAAGTTACGCTGCAGCGCTGACAGACGAGCAGCAGCAGGGTGAGAACGCCGAAAGCATGCACAGACGGCTCACACTTTCTGCAGCAATTCTGACATACTGGGGTAATTTTTCAGGAATTTCTGCACCACCAAATTCAGCACATGCGCCAGGCAAGGGATGTGCGTCAAACTGGCTAGTGCCAGAGCTGCTACGAGATTTCGCCCATTATCGCACACGACCAGGCCGGACTTGAGGCTCACTGGCACCAGCCACTCATCGGTCTGTTGTTCCATGCCCGTCCACAGCTCCTGCGCAGTGTGGGGTTTGTCCCACAAACAGATACGTTTTAAAACTGCCTGCTGTCGTTTACCCCTGGCTGTGTGGAAGTTGGTGGTGAAGGTGTTACGCTGACCGGATGAGGAGGCGGTAGAGGATGAGGAAGCAGAGTAGGAGGAGGAAGCAACAGGAGGCAAAGAGAAACACTGTGCAATCCTCGGTGGTGGAAGGACATGTGCCAAATTGCTATCCTCCTAAGGCTTAGCCGCCACTGCATTTACCCAGTGTGCTGTTAGGGAGATATAACATCCCTGACCGTGCTTATTGGTCCACTTATCCGTAGTTAGGTGGACCTTGCCACAGATGGCGTTGCGCAGTGCACACCTGATTTTGTCCCCCACTTTGTTGTGCAGGGAAGGGATGACTCGCCTGGAAAAGTAGTGGTGGCTGGGCACAACGTACTGTGGGACAGCCACCGCCATCAAATTCTTAAAACTGTCTGCGTCCACCAGACGGAATGACAGCATTTCAAAGACCAGGAATTTGTAATTGCTGGCAGTCAGGGCCAGGGATTGCAGGTGGGTAGAGGGGTACTTCCTCTTTCGCTCCAGTGTTTGGGAGATAGCTGAAAGCTTCCATGGGACATTTTGAAGATGCTTGGTAAACGAGGTGGTGGTTTTGCTGGCACATCCTCTGTTTGCGGGGTGGCAGGTGCCACTGTCACTCCAGAGGGGATGAAGAGGCCGAGACTGCAGCAGAAGAGGAAGCAGGAGGAGCCAGAGACCTTTCTTGGTTTTTGTTGTGTCTACTCCATGGCAGCTCGTGCTTTGCACTTAGATGCCTGGTCATGTAGGTTGTACTCAGGTTTAGAACATTTATGCCTCCCTTCAGGCTCTGATTGCACAGCGTGCAAACTACTCGTGTCTTGTCGTCAGCACATTGTCTGAAGAACTGCCACATCAGGGAACTCCTTGGAGCTGGCTTTGGTGTGCTCAGTCCCTTGGTGCGGTGGGCAGTAGCAGGCGTACTGTCTAGGGGACGGCCGCTCCGCTTTTGCACCCTGCTCCCTCTTTTGCTGTGCTGGTGGCTCTGTGCGACCACCGCTTCTTCCTCCGAACTACATAGGTCACTTGCATGACCTTGATTCTATGGGGGGTCGAGGACCTCATCATCCTCCACATCATCTTCCACCCAGTCTTCACCCCTGTCCTTCTTGTCGGTCTGCACACTGCAGAAAGCCACAGCAGTTGGCACCTGTGTTTCGTCATCATCCGAGACGTGGTGCGGTGGTCTTCCCATGTACTCATCCTGAAACATAAGTGGTTGGCCACCGGTGCACCCAATCTCTTCCACTTCTGGGGCAGGGTTATGTGGATGGCCCTGGGAAACCCTGCTAGCAGAGTCATCAAAAGGCAGAAGAGACTGCTGTATGACTTGGGGCTTAGACTGCTTGGCTGATTTGCAAGGGGGTGAGGTGAAAGACTGATGGCCATGGGCTGCAGGTGCAAACTCTGATCATTCAGCAGGGGACTGGGTGGGAGACAATGTGAAGGAACTGGAGGCACTGTCAGCCACCCAATCTACTAGCGCCTGTACTTGTTCTGGCCTTACCATTCATAGAGTGGCATTCGGGCCTACTAAATAACGCTGCAGGCTCTGTCGCCTACGCGCATCTGAGGAAGGTGTTTCATTTGGGCGTGTAGCTGGCACAGATCGACCACGTCCTCTCCCTGCAGCAGGAGCTCCACCAACAGCAGCACCACGTCCAGGGCCACGTCTCTTATTTGACGATCTCCTTATTTTTTGCGGTCACCCACCGAAGTAACAGATGTTTTTACTACATTTTGTTCCCTGTCAGCAATGCAGAGCAGGGGTTTTTCCATTGCAAAAATGGGTTAATGTCACCCACCAATGGAACAGACGATTTTTTTAAATTTCGGTCCCTGTCACCTATGCAGAGCAGGGGTACCTGTGTTTCATCATCATCCGAGACGTGGTCCTCCCATGTACTCATCCTGAAACATAAGTGGTTGGGCATTGGTGCACTCAATCTCTTCCACTTCTGGGGCAGGGCTATGTGGATGGCCCTGGGAAACGCTGCTAGCAGAGTCATCAAAAAGCAGAAGAGACTGCTGCATGACTTGGGGCTCAGACTGCTTGGCTGATTTGCAAGGATGTGAGGTGAAAGACTGATGGCCATGGGCTGCATGTGCCATCTCTGATCTTTCAGCAGAGAACTGGGTGGGAGACAATGTGAAGGAACTGGAGGCACTGTCAGCCACCTAATCTACTATCGCCTTTGCTTGTTCTGGCCTCACCATTCGTAGAGTGGCATTTGGGCCTACCAAATAACGCTGAAGTTTCTGTCGCCTACTCGCACCTGATGAAGGTGCTTCACTTGGGCGTGTAGCTGGCACAGATTGACCACGTCCTCTCCCTGCAAGAGTAGCTTCACCAACACAAGCAGCACCACAACCAGGGCCACGTCCCTCATTTGACGCTCTCATCATTCTTTGCGTTCACCCACCAAACTAAAAGATGGTTTATGTCAGGCGACAATGTAATCGCCAATAGTCAACAATTAAGTTCGCTGACAGTAAGGCTGTGCAGGTGTCATAAAGAGAAAACATTTCTTGAGGTCACACAACAGTGTGACAGACGATTTTAATACAATTACTTCACCGTCACGAAAAATGTGAATTTGTCAACCAACAATGTAACAGCAGTATTGACTGGTTTTATTGGACTGTCATAAATGCAGTGCAGGCCGCAAAGGTACTTTATGGAAAAAAATATTAGATTTTTTCACCCAGAGTGAAACAGATGGATTTACTGATTTTATTTCACTAAAGTGCAGGCCGAAAAGGTACTTTACGGCCAAAAAAAGTGTTTTTTTTCACCCACAATGTCCCAGTTGTTTTTACTGGTTATATTTCACTATCAGATTTGCAGCACAGGCCGCAAAGGTACTTTATGGAGAAAAAAAATATGATTTCTTTTTTACCCACAGTGAAAGATGGATTTACTGATTTTATTTCACTATCAGATTTGCAGTGCAGGCCGCAAAGGTACTTTTTAGCAAAAATAAATAAATTATTTGTCCGCCCCAGAATCTAACAGATGGATTTACTTAATTGATTACACTCACATATGCAGCACAGGGGTACTTTACAGAAAAAAATGTGAATATGTCACCCCCTGGGTCCCTCAACTCACAGACGGATTACCTATATTATTTTCCCTTCCCCTGGCACATATGCAGTGCAGGTGCACTTAAAAGATGGGTATATGGTGTCCACTGAACTAAAAGAACACAATTAAATTATTGTCCCTGGCACATATGCAGTGCTGGTGCACTGCACTTGCACAAAATGGCCGCCGACGCCCACCTAACTAACAGACGAATACAACTTATTTTTCTGTGTCACTGGGCTCAGGGCAGGGTACAAAAATGTTGCATTGCACCCACAAAAAAATAAAATAATCGCTGTAGATCGCAGAGTTAACAACAAGTTCTGATATCAGATTCTTTCCTATTCTCTCCCTCACAGCAGCAGAATTCTATCCCTACACTAGTAAGAGCTGAGTGACGTGCGACGCTATGTAACTCCAGCTTATATAGAGGCTGGGTCACATGCTGCACTGGCCAATCAAAGACATGCCATTTCTAGGCATGGCTGTGATGGCTTCTAAGTGCTCACAGCTTAAAAGCTTGCTGATTGGCTGCACTGCAGCCTTTCAACATGCTTTATTAAATGCCCGAACACCGAACTCAAACCCAAACTTTTGCTGCAAAGTTTGGGTTCGGGTCCGGGTACCCATACTCGCAAAGTTCGGTACGGACCCAAACTTTGCAGTTCGGGTTCGCTCAACACTACATATGACGTCACCATGCCGGCCGACATGATGATATCATCATGGGTCCGCGCAAGATTTCGCTCTAGATCTCCAATCAAGATGGTAACTGTCAGATGCCGCGATCAGCTATGAACACGGCATCTGAGGGGTACAATGATGGGGAGTAGCGCAATCGCCACTCCCTGTCATTGCACCCACTACTTACAAAGAAATGTGCTTCATCACAAAGTAATTTGTCATGAAGCTAATTTTTTTGAGAAATTCAGCAAAGCAGCCGAATCTAATTTTTGAATACTTCGCTCATCTCTAATTAAGGTGCACGATTTCATAAATTTAACACAGTCACACAAAGCATAGACAGACTTAAAAATAACTTGGAAACAACCACAAATAATGAATGCCCCCTTCCTTCCCCCCGGGAGAAATCGCACATCATAAATGAGACTTAAAGGGAACCTGTCACCTGGATGTTATGTATTGAGCTGAGGACATGGGCTGCTAGATCGCCGTTAGCACATCCGCAATATCCATTCCCCATAGCTCTCTGTGCTTTTATTGTGTAAAAAAAAAGATTTTATATACAAACCGGATTCCAAAAAAGTTGGGACACTATACAAATCGTGAATAAAAACTGAATGCAAGGGGGGGGCGGAGCCGACGTCGAGAGTGGATGGCTGTGTGAAGCGTCGCTCCGCTACTTAAATATCCTTCTAAGCCTATTATCATTCGCTAACCAGACCGAAAATGGTTAAAATCGGTGGACAAAAGAACATAGAACACTCCGGTTCTACCAAAACAGCGATTCAGCCCGGAGAAATGGATAAATTCATTAAGAAGGCTGCCGCCTCTTATGTGGCAAAAGAACCTAAGATGGCGCCCGGAACACCGAAAACTGCCGGCTGCAAACAACAAGCTCCGCTAGGCGCTGAAGGAGGTAGGGAACCTTCACCTTGCCCAGACGCCCTCCCAATCTCCAGGAGCTTTCTCAGGGACTCTCTCGCTGAGGCCCTAGAGCCTCTTAGCTCTGAACTTGCGTCTATAAGGAGCGACATTCGCCACATTGGATCCAGAGTAGAGACCCTGGAAGAAAATCAGCACAAAATGGTGGCGCATCAGAAAGAGGTATCCACTAACCTGGCTGAACATCAAGCCCACATCAACTCGCTTTACACGGCGCTAGAGGATCAGGAAAACAGAGGCCGAAGGAATAACCTTCGGTTTAGGGGTATTCCTGAATCTGTGGGCTCAAGCGATGTCTCTGAAGTTGTAACGCAAATTTGCCTCCAGTTATTAGGCCCTAATACAGCGCATGAGGTCATAATTGAAAGAATCCATAGGGCTTTAAGACCCAAGCCGCCGCCGAATGAATCTCCACGCGATATTATATGTAGATTTCTACATTTTCCAACCAAAGAAGCGATCCTTTCTAGTGCTAGAAATAATCCGGAGTTACTGTGGGAAGGAAACGAAATCGCAATTTTTCAGGATCTAGCTCAAACAACGCTTCGCAAACGCAGAGCGCTGAAACCACTCACGGACTGGTTGAGATCACAGAAGATATTATACCGATGGTCCTGACCATTCGGTCTTTCTTTCTCTCATGATGGTCGTCGCATGTTCGTCTCTTCACCCAAGGACCTGGAAAAGATCTACTCACAGCTTCAAATTCGGCCGTTGCCAATTGAAAATTGGGAAGTGCTCCAAATGCGGACTTACCGCATCTCATTCCTTGGGAACCTCCACGCACTCCAAAACCGCAGAGAGGTAGAAGAATGTCTTTTTCCACCCCTAGGAGACTACCTCTGATCGGCGATTGAATCCAGCTTTTCCTGCTGTAATGTTAATCCTCTGCGGCTCAAGTTGAAATCGTATGCCCCAAGAGATTAAAAAAATAAAAAAAATAAAAAAAAAATGATTCATTCGCTATGAAAGGCATTTGGAGATAGAGGAATGACTATACCCATATTGTTCAGGTTCATTATATTTGATTCTTAAGTAAGACACTCTTAATAAGCATAAATTCACAGGACTGCATGAGAATCTCTTTACCAACATACCTCATTAAGCGAATGCTCACATTTGAATTTGCTATAATGTTATTCCTGCTGATTGTTTAGCTATATCCTAGCATCTAAGGGTTAAAACATACATTTGTAGTTTCTCCTAAAAATTTTGCCCATGAATAACTTATATTTCGGGTGCTAATTTCCGTTCGTTTTCTGGCATCTCTCCAGTCAAATTCTTAGTTGCACCCTAACAGCCTTTGCTCAATTTAGTTGCTGTAATAATATTGTAATATTAACGTACGTTACAATATGCGAATACTTACAGCCAAATTTTTCTAATTGAAAGTTATATTCGTTCGCTTGTGTATTTCCCTATAGCTTAGGCTTGAACCATAAGTCCAGATACTTGGTAAATGCGCTACTAGCTTTCACGCTGTGGTCATACAAAGATGTCTCTCCACATGTAATCCTAAGTCTGGTACTCTCTTTGCTTTAGAGAAGGATATAGCGAGATGAATATCTCTCTCTACCCCCTAGATGATAAGAGTTATGTTACTCTCTCATAACATATTCAATACACTTTATAGTGTTTTCTTTACAGTTGTTTGTTATTTAATTTTTCTTTCCTTTGTTGTTTTTATTTTTCAATCAGGTACCTTTCTTTGTGTACAGGATTCACGCCTTTTTCCAAGATTCAAGGAACATATTGATGCTGCGCCTCTGGAGGTTGAGTGTTACCCATTTCTAACAATGCTACGTTTCATGCTCTCCATAATTAGCATGTTTGCCGCACATCCCTTCACTTTGAGGTATGGATGACCTTCGTATTGCATCCTTCAACGTGAAGGGATTTAACTCCCCCTCTAAACGAAGCCAAGTCTTCTCATACTTAAAAAAAAGAAAAATGCTCAATCTTATTTATCCAAGAGACTCATTTCAAATTCGACAGATATCCGAACCTTAAGAATTCCATTTTTACGGACTGGTATCACTGCGGCTCAGGGTCGTCGGCCTCCAGGGGTGTAAGCATAGGGTTAAGGAAAAATACTCCATTTACTTATCTGTACCATACCCAAGACCAGGAAGGTAGATACCTGCTACTTAAGGGATCCTTAGCTAACCAGATCTACACTTTCATCAATATATATGCCCCCAATACTGGCCAGGCTGCATGGCTTATAGAGGTATTATCCTTATTAGAACCTTTTAAGGAGGGAGTGGTAGTTTTTGGGGGAGACCTCAATCTAGCACTAGAACCCCAAATTGACTCCACTTCTAAAAAACTTCCGTTTACTACCAAAGCACTTAGATGTCTCAAGAAAACCTTACACAATTGGTCTCTATGTGATGTTTGAAGGCTTTTTAACCCCAATGAAAGAGATTACTCTTTCTTTTCCCACGTACATGGATCTTATCATAGATTGGATTATCTTTTCATATCAAAGGAGCATCTTCAGTTCTGCAGCCAGGCCAGTATTGGCACTATGCATTTATCCGATCATGCCCCTATCTTTTTGACACTGTCCGCCCCTAATAAGGAACCGCGCTCATTCAGATGGCGACTTAACGAGCAATTAATTGCTCCAGGTGACTCTCTTTCACAGACACAAGTAGCGTTGAAGGAATTCTTTACTCTCAATAATAAATCAGTTAGTTCCTGTCAGGTTCTATGGGATGCCCATAAGGCATTCATAAGAGGCCACTTCATTTCAATGGGAGCAAGAGCCAAAAGAGAAAGACAAGCCCGAGTAGATTCCTTACTTAGAAGAATCCAAGGACTGGAGTCCCTTCATAAACAGTCATTGCTAGAGTCTCACCTTTCTGAATTGACAGCTGCAAGGGAAGCCTTAAAAAAGATTCTAAATGCTACCTCAGCCAAATATTATCTGCAAGCATGTTTTAAATACTATGCCCACGGTAACAAAGCATCTAAATTCATGATGCAGCGGATTAAACAGAGAAAGGCCCATAATTTTATCCATCAAATTAAGACAACCAGTGGTAAGCTAGCTTATACTACAACTGAAATAGCTGCTCAATTTAGAGAATTTTATCACTCTTTGTATAATCTAAAATATCCGGACAACAAAGTTCAATACCCTTTCCCGCCTAACGATTTAATATCGTCCTTCTTACAATCCTTGTCTTTACCCTCTTTAGCTACACACCAGGCCCAATGGTTACAAGCCCCTTTCACTCTCAAAGAATTAAAAGAAACTATTAAACAGCTTCCAAGTGGAAAATGTCCCGGTCCAGACGGACTCCCAGCATCATACTACAAGTCTCTCTCCGATATTTTAAGTCCTTTTCTACTGGATGTATGTAATAGCGCTTTAAATGGCTCTAATATGTCTACAGACATGACGAAGGCTCACATCTCTATAATCCATAAAGAGGGGAAGGATAGTTCTGATTGTGCTAGTTATCGTCCCATTTCTTTGCTCAACTTAGACCTAAAAATTCTAGCTAAATTAATGGCCTCCCGTTTGTCCTCCCTCCTTCCCTCCTTAATCCAAAAAGATCAGGTAGGCTTTGTAAAGGGTAGGGAGGGGAAGGATAACACGGCTAGAGTTTTAAACTGCATTTTTCAGGCAAAAAGATTCAAACGCCCTCTGATCCTTCTCAGCACTGATGCTGAGAAGGCATTTGATAGAGTAGACTGGGACTTTATGTGTAAAGCTCTATCAACATTCGGGATTCCAGAAAAGTTCTTAAATGCAATCTTCTCCCTGTACACAAATGCATCAGCCTCGGTTATTGTAAACAACTCATTATCCTCCCCCTTTAAAATATATAACGGGACTAGACAGGGATGCCCCCTCTCCCCTCTTTTATTTGTTTTAGTCATGGAATCACTGCTACAGGCCATCAGGAAGGAAGAGGGGATTCAAGGGATCAATGCTGGAAAACATAACCACAAGGTCGCAGCATTTGCTGATGACTTGCTTATTATGTTTACGAACCCGACCATAGCTTTCCCACATATTGAACGTATATTAGAATTTTTTGGTAGGCTTTCTAATTTTAAAATTAACGCCACAAAATCACATGTCCTTAATGTTGGCTTCCCCTACTCTCTGGTTAATAAACTCAAGTCAAAGTCTCCATTTAATTGGGATCATCCACATATCACGTATTTAGGAGTGAAGATAGGTCCTGACCCCGATACATTGTTCCGTCTAAACTATGTTCCGCTTTTGAGCTCAATAAAGGATCAGCTGTCTTCCTTGGACAACCTTCTTTTGTCCTGGTTTGGCAGGAAAAACATAGTGACTTCACTTGTTATTCCCAGAATGACTTACCTCCAACAAGTATTACCAATTCCAGTGCCCAAAATATTTTATACCTCATTCAACAGGATGATTAGATCATTTATTTGGGCTGGCAAGAAAGCTCGGATATCTTTCTCGACTTTAAAGAAGCCCAAACCCTTTGGTGGAATAGGTTTGCCTGAATTATACAACAAAGTAGTCCTCCTTGCTAGGTTTGTGGGATGGATTAAAGGCAGTTTGAAAGAACCCTGGGTCGTCCTTGAACAGGCACTACATGGTACCCCCTTTAGAGGGCTTTTAATAAGTAAAGAAATACCCCAACAAAAGGCCACAAGAGACACCCCAATAGTTAAATCCACATTAAGGGCTTGGGATTGGTTCCAAACATCTATTCATGCGATTCCATTACCTTCCCCTCTGGTTCAATTGAGAGATATAGTGGGATTTGCACCCAAAGCTCTGTTGGATAGTCTCCCAGTGTCCATAAGAGACTCTGATCAGAAGGTGCTATCTCTGTTAGGCGATAATGGTAAACTAATGGAACTAACTTCTGTCACTAGACTTTTCCCAGACTGCAAATTTCCAGCTCCTTTCTTTTCCTTCCTACAACCCTTCATTAACAAGTTCATTGATAAAAGTTCCCTTCTACGTCCACTCACATGGTTTGAGAATCTTTTATCTAAGCCTAATCCACAACCTAAACTGATTTCCCTGATTTATAAAAATCTAATCTCCCCTAAACCAATAGTAAAACCGGCATTCATTGGTATGTGGGAAAAGGACCTTGACTCCTCGCTTACCCAATCAACAATATCCAAAATACTCATTAGACCTCACAAAGCTTCGAGATGCGTTCGTGTTCAGGAGAACGCATACAAAATTCTAACTAGGTGGTATAAAACCCCGGAAATCACCTGTAGATTTAATTCTACAATCTCAGATAGGTGCTGGAGGTGTGGAGTGGAGAAAGGCACTTTCTTCCACATCTGGTGGTCCTGTCCCAAAATAAAATCATGGTGGTGTGATATCTTCGAACAGTGCAACAAGATTTGCAATTTATCCATCCCCATTTCTCCTGACTTGGCTCTCTTAGGGACAAATATTTCCAATAGCAAGATATCCATCCCCCCCCTGTTTAACCATTTAATGGATGCGGCTCGACTACTAATACCCTGCTATTGGCTTTCATCAGAAACGCCGCCTATCACCAGGTGGATTGCCAAGATTGATCAAATTTATAGATTTGAGGAACTGGCATCCTGGGAAAATAGCAGTTTAATCGCATACAAGAAGTGCTGGTCACGATGGACGTCTTTTAGGAAATATGACTAATTACTCTCTTCTGCACTTGTATCCTATATTTTTAACTTCCGTTGTTATCCGTTCTGGTACATACAACCAGATCTAGAATAGCACTAACTTGGAAGTACATGTTTCACAGTTTTATCTTACTTAATGCTTCATGTTACTCCTTCATTGTATTCAAGGATATTTGCTGTACTTTCATTTGTCCCCACTTATGAGATTATAAAACCAATTCTAGAATACTGTAACACTAAATTGTACCTGATTATATTTTATTCTTTATGTGTCCATATTTTACTTTTGAAAAAGTCTGTACTTTTTTTGGAAATTATTTCAATAAAAAGTTTAAAAAAAAAAAAAAACTGAATGCATTGATGTGGAGGTGCCAACTTCTAATATTTTATTCAGAATAGAACATAAATCACGGAACAAAAGTTTAAACTGAGAAAATGTACCATTTTAAGGGAAAACAAAAATATGTTGAATCAGAATTTCATGGTGTCAACAAATCCCAAAAAAGTTTGGACGAGGCCATTTTCACCACTGTGTGGCATCTCCCCTTCTTCTTACAACACTCAACAGACGTCTGGGGACCGAGGAGACCAGTTTCTCAAGTTTAGAAATAGAAATGCTTTCCCATTCTTGTCTAATACAGGCCTCTAACTGTTCAATCGTCTTGGGCCTTCTTTGTTGCACCTTCCTCTTTATGATGCGCCAAATGTTTTCTATAGGTGAAAGATCTGGACTGCAGACTGGCCATTTCAGTACCCGGATCCTTCTCCTACGCAGCCATGTTGTGATTGATGCAGAATGTGGTCTGGCATTATCTTGTTGAAAAATGCAGGGTCTTCCCTGAAAGAGATGACGTCTGGATGAGAGCATATGTTGTTCTAGAACCTGAATATATTTTTCTGCATTGATGGTGCCTTTCCAGACATGCAAGCTGCCCATGCCACAAGCACTCATGCAACCCCATACCATCAGAGATGCAGGCTTCTGAACTGAGCGTTGATAACAACTTGGGTTGTCCTTGTCCTCTTTGGTCCGGATGACATGGCGTCCCAGATTTTCAAAAAGAACTTCGAATCGTGACTCGTCTGACCACAGAACAGTCTTCCATTTTGCCACATTCCATTTTAAATGATCCCTGGCCCAGTGAAAACGCCTGAGCTTGTGGATCTTGCTTAGAAATGGCTTCTTCTTTGCACTGTAGAGTTTCAGCTGGCAACGGCGGATGGCACGGTGGATTGTGTTCACTGACAATGGTTTCTGGAAGTATTCCTGAGCCCATTCTGTGATTTCCTTTACAGTAGCATTCCTGTTTGTGGTGCAGTGTCGTTTAAGGGCCCGGAGATCACGGGCATCCAGTATGGTTTTACGGCCTTGACCCTTACGCACAGAGATTGTTCCAGATTCTCTGAATCTTCGGATGATGTTATGCACAGTTGATGATGATAGATGCAAAGTCTTTGCAATTTTTCGCTGGGTAACACCTTTCTGATATTGCTCCACTATCTTTCTGCGCAACATTGTGGGAATTGGTGATCCTCTACCCATCTTGGCTTCTGAGAGACACTGCCACTCTGAGAAGTTCTTTTTATACCCAATCATGTTGCCAATTGACCTAATTAGTGTTAATTGGTCCTCCAGCTCTTCGTTATGCTCAAATTTACTTTTTCCAGCCTCTTATTGCTACTTGTCCCAACTTTTTGGGGATTTGTTGACACCGTGAAAATTGGAATCAACGTATTTTTCCTTTAAAATGATACATTTACTCGGATTAAACGTTTGATCTGTCATCTACGTTCTATTACAAATAAAATATTGACATTTGCCATCTCCACATCATTGCATTCAGTTTTTATTCACAATTTGTTTAGTGTCCCAACTTTTTTGGAATCCGGTTTGTATATGTAAATAAGGCTACTAACATTTCCGGAGCCCAGCCACGCCTGACTGGTAGGGCTCATCATGCTGAATAAAACAATACCTTTATTTTGTCTGTACAATAAATAGCTGCAGAGATATCTGTGAACCTGTCACCTGGATTTCTGGGTATAGAGCTTGGGACATGGGCTGCTAGATAGCCTCTAGCACATCCGCAATACCTAGTCCCCATAGCTCTGTGTGCTTTTATCGTGTAAAAAAAACGATTTTATAGATATGTAAATTAACCTTAGATGAGTCCTGTCTCCTCCATGCTTGAGAGATGACACTACTCATCTAAGGTTAATTTACATATCTATAAAATCGTTTTTTTACACGATAAAAGCACACAGAGCTATGGGGACTGGGTATTGCGGATGTGCTAGAGGCTGTCTAGCAGCCCATGTCCCCAGCTCTATACCACAAATCCAGGTGACAGGTTCACAGATATCTCTGCAGCTATTTATCGTACAGACAAAAGAAAGGTATTGTTTTATTCAGCATGATGAGCCCTACCAGTCAGTATGTCCGGTTTAATAGGGTCGATCCTGGTGATCGAGCTGCTTTAAAAGGGTTTCTGTCATCAGAAAAAGCGTTATGTATCTGGCTGACATTAGCCGTATGTATGATAACTGTATGATTTTTAACTCCCTGCCTGCCGCCGTTCCCTCAAAATAAAGACTTTTATAATATGCTAATGAGCCTCTAGGTGCTAGTGGGGCATTGCTGCAGCACCTAGAGGCTCCGTCTTCTGACCCTTTGGCACGCCCATATCCAGTTGATTGACGTCCTAGTTCTCCTTGGTGCCCCGTAAATCCCGTGCCTGCGCCGTCCCATTTAGTATTCGGCGCAGTCGCAGTGAGTAAAGTACACTCTCCTGCTGTCGGCTTCACTCACTGCGCCTGTGCCGAATACTAAACAGTAAGGCGCAGGCATGGGATTTTACGGGCACAGAAATGCTGACTAAAACAATACCTTTCTTTTGTCTGTACGATAAATAGCTGCAGAGATATGTGTTTTTATGCATATGCAAATGAGCAATTGGAGCACCAGGAGGTGGGGCTAAATCATCTGAGCACTGCCTTTTAATGCCCCTGGTGCTCTGCACATGTCTCCCTCCACTTGATTGACAGGGCTAGACATGCTGAGGGCAGAGCTGTGTGCCATCAAGTAAATGTCACATATGACGTACACTATATCTTCACCACACTGAGATCTGCTCAGAAAGCTAATCTATGTATTACTGTTTCATTCACAGGCTCAATGTATGATTATACAGATCTCAGTAATATTTGCTAGCTTATAAGCATAGAAAAAAAAACTATATCTCTATGGGTCTTGTTCACATCACCGTTATGTATTCCGTTATTGCACAATTATTAGGCTGCTTGTTTTCCTCTGCCAAAATGGGCCAAAAAATAGATTTCACAGACTCTGAAAAGTCAAAAAATTGTTAAAAGTGTTTCAGAGGGATGCAGCACTCTTGAAATTGCTAAAATATCAGACCGTGATCACATAACCATCAAACGTTGTTGCAAATAGTCAAGAGGCTTGCAAGAAAGGGGTTGAGAAAAGAAGACACAAATTAACTGCCAAAAATTTAAGAAGAATCAAACATAAAATGATCAGGAACCCTCTGTCTGTAAGATCCTCGCCTGTCTCGCACTCCGGTGTGACCAAAAAGGGTCCTCGTGGAGCTGCGGGACAGGTAACGCGTGTCTCTATTGATACACCAGCTCCGACCCCTTTGCGAACCGACGGGGGGACGCGTTTGCATATACGCCGGAGAGGAAGACCGCATGGCTTTCGGGGACAGTTTGGCCGGGCTAGTCTCTGGTGCGTGTTGCGGATTCCATTCCGGTGTCCATGTCGACCCGCTTGCGCACTCTCGCAGAGCCTGTCGTGCATCCGCATTTACGTTTGAAAACGGGTTCGCAAGGGGATACGTGGTCGCGTGTACGCGCTTCACCGACCAGCAAAGGGAATAGCACCTGGCTGCAAGTTCAAAGCAGATTAGGGGGCCGGCATTGGTCTAATTGACTAATGACCGACCAAAGCCTTGTACACAGGTGTAGGACAGGATCATGACCTATGGGGAGTGGACACTTGGCGCCCTGGGATTTGTTAACAGGCACATAAAAGGTGGCCTCCCAGGTCAGTCAGTGCCCACTGTTATCCTTCCTTATCCAGGTGCAGGTCAGTACTGCTAGCTACTGACTGACGTTTACTGGGACTCCGTCTGTTCCAGTGGGACCCACTACCCGGGACTTTCCGTGACACATCCGTTTACCTGGCAAGTTGCACAGAGACTTATGCACGGATCGGGACTAATCCTGGATTTCCTTCGTTTTTTGTTTGCCTGATGTTTGCCCGGTGAAGTTTACCTGGACTTTGTTCATTTTGTTAATAAACCCCTTTTATTTCACCCTCACTGGTCTGTTTTGTTGGTGCCTTGCATTACACTGTCATATTCTAGAATTGTAACCTCACTGGAGTGCCCAGAAGTAAAAGGTGTTCAGTGCTCAGACATGGCCAAGATAAGGAAGCCTGAAACCCGACCAACACTGAAAAAGACACATAAGTTGAAACTTCAAGACTGGGCCAAAAAACATCTGAAGACAGATTTTTCAAAGGTTTTATAAACTGATGAGATGTGAGTGACTCTTGACGGACCAGATGGATGGGCCCATGGCTGGATCAGTAATGGGCACAGAGCTCCACTTTTCCTCAGACGCCAGCAAGGTGGAGGTGGAGTACTGCTATGCGCATGGCTAAAGGTGAAAGGATATTGACATGGCCCCCTTCCTCAACTGACTTAAACCCTATTGAGAACTTATGGGGCCTCCTTTTTAATTTAGTTATAAGAATTCTACTCACTAATAGTTGCCCAATAATTATGCACAGATAGATTTTGAATTTTCCTAAGAAAGCCAAAACGTAACTTTCTTAAAGTATAACTGTTGTTTTTTTTTTTTTTTGGAGTATTGGATTGTGGTGATAATATCTCCTTGGTGGCCCTATTTAAACTTTTCACTGTGTATTCAATTACCCCTTAATTTCACAGTTTTGTTCCCTGTACTGCCTACTTTTACCTGTGCTTAAAATAGGGTTGCTAGGCATGGTCCGTCTATCTGTTGGAGGACGGACGCAGAAGCACGCTGCGTGCAAGGTCAGATTACTGACAGCCAGGGACTGTAAGTAAATGATTAAAGCCAGGTCCTCCCCAGCAGCTGATAACAGTGCCTGGGCTGTGTGCACTTCTCCCTGTCCCTGCGCTTGGCAGACGCTCCCTCACTCAGCAGAGCTGAAGAAGTAGAGTTGAACCAGCGCACAACAGGGAAGGGAGATCTGCCGTCTGCTCAGTGTATAAATGAAAGCAACATGTGGTAAGAGGGACCCTTTGTGCTGCAGGAGATTAACCCTTTAGGGGGAGGGCTCTGGTTACTGACACTTTTGGGGGGCTATTGTTACTGGCTAGTGAGGGCAGGCGGGATTAGCCTCAGGGTGAGGGCAGTGGCGGCCATCTTAACTGATTAGTGAAATTGCAGTTTTATGCAGACTGGTTGCTAAGGGCTGAATCTTATTAAATATGGGGTAAGTAGGTCTAATAGTAACTGATTCTGGAATATCATGTTATTAGTAACTACATATATGAAAATTGAAATTAGGGTCTAAGTGTGACAGCTATCCTTTAAATATTCAGGTTTGAGGTGTATTAACATTTTGGATTGAATGACAGCACTGCAGATATTCAATCATAAAATGAATCCTCAAAAATACAACTTTCCTAATTGTTGTGCACACAGTGTAACAAAAAAATGGTATGGCTTAAGAGGCATCAAATATACTATTCAATTAGTGGTGTAAATTGAGATTAAAGTGACTAAATACACAAATCAGCATGAGCCACTTTGATAAATTTGGCACTTCTTTAGACTGCCTAAGTCTGTACTTTTTATTTAGATTTTACGGTTAGAACATCTGTACCAATGTATTGAGATTATTGGAGTATAGATATGTCTTTCAACTTTAAACCATCCAATTGCTGTAAGCTTCCTGGCAGAATCACCCCATGACTACAAAAGAACACAAGTACACAAGTGCTAGTCAGGAGTGGGATAAAAGAAAGTTTCAAAGCTGCAAAAATATTCCTCGGAGTACACACTAAGGCTACTTTCACACTCGCGTTTGGTGCGGATCCATCTTGTATCTGCACAGACGGATCCGCACCGATAATGCAAATGCTTGTATCCGTTCATGACGGATCCGTTTGCATTATTCATTTTAAAAAAAGTCTAAGTCAAAACGGATCCGTCTTGACTTATATTGAAAGTCAATGGGGATGGATCCGTTTTCAATTGCACTATACTGTGCAATTGAAACGGATCCATCCCCATTGACTTACATTGTAAGTCAGGACGGATCCATTTGGTTCTGCATCGTCAGACGGTCACCAGAACGCTGCAAGCTGCCTTTTAGTGACCGTCTAAAAAACACTACAGAGACCAAACGCAGCCAAATTAATGCATTCTGAACGGATCCTTATCCATTCAGAATGCATTGGGGCTGAACTGATCCGTTTTGGGCTGCTTGTGAGAGCCCTGAAACGGATCTCACAAGCGGACCCAGAAACGCCAGTGTGAAAGTAGCCTAATAAAGTCCCCATTAGGCTGCCCGATGTTCGGGCAGATTATCGCTAATGAGCGTTTGTACGAACACGCATTGGTGATAATCTATCTGTGTAAAGGTTCAAGAGACCGTGGTCAAATGTGGGCTGGAATGCCTCCCCCTACCGGTGATCAGGGAAGCAGTTTATTCCCTGCAGCAACCTTGGTCCCCCGAAAGGATACGAGTCTGCCGCAGCTATATTTCCCTGCAGCAGGGCCCTCTTAAATAGGTGAATAGGAAGGAGCCATTCCATTGAGGTTTATGGGACGGCAGAGCTGTAATTATAGTTGCACACTGCTGCAATGTCGATGGCGAGCTGGTGAACAGAAAAATGAACTCAGCACTCGTACAAGCGCTGCATTCTCTTCAAACAGCTAATCAGCGGGGTGGCGGTTGTCGGGTACCTTGACAATCTGATATTGATGACTAGAGATGAGCGAATCAAAGCTGACGAAGTCGAATTCGTTCCAAATTTCAGGAAAAATTTGATTCTGAACGAATGCGAATTACCTCACGCTTCGTGGTAACGAATCGCATTATTTCCTACAATGGCGGGCGGCTAAAATGGCGTCCAAAATGGCGTCCAAAATGGCGGCTACACGTGTGAGGACATGGGTCAAGGAACTCTGGGAAGGCGGGGTGACCCGTAATGCCATGCATGCAGCCAATCAGCAGCCACCCCGGTGATGTCACAGCCCTATAAATACAGCGGTCATCTTAGATGCTGCCATTCACCATCGTACATTGATCAGGGACAGACGTGTATGCAGGTGCTAGGGAGAGTGAAAGAAAAACAAATTGTTAAAAAAATTTTTGGGAAAGAAGCGATTTACTAGTGCATTGAAAGGATGGTGAGAGGAATAATTTCTTAGGCAAGGAGAGACGTGTGCAGATGCCAGTAGGGAGAGTCATCGGAATTTCCTCATTGTGAAAACCAGTGATTTACAAGTGCAGGGAAAGGAAAGTGAGAGGAATCATTTCACAGTCAGGGAGCGACATGTGCAGATGCTTGGGAGAGTTATAGTAAATTCTTCATTGTGAAAACAATCGATTTACAAGTGCAGGGAAACATTACATGGGGATCCAGATAGTCTCATAATACCTCTCTGTCATTCCAGCAATTAGTTATTGGGGTACAAGTGCTATGTTAAAAAACCTTTAGTGGCTTTTATCTGTGGAAAAAGATAAATATATATGCAGGTCACTTTTGTTGTTATTTACGCTAAGGTCATTTCTGGTGAGAGAGTATAGGGCGGTATTTCAGTAATACACAAAACATTTAAACGCTCTGCATGGTTGCATTCATTTCTGGTAAAAAGAGTATAGGGGCTAATTTCATAAAAAAAATAAAACATACATATGCACTGCTGGTTAAAGCGTATAGTGGCCTAATTCAGTCCAACATGAAAAATACATTTACAGGTCACTTCTGCAGTTATTTCTGTTGAAAGCGTATAGGAACGTATTTCAGTAAACAAAGAAAAATAGATACACACTACACTTTTGCAGTTATTTCTGGTGAAAGCGTATAGTGGCCAATTTCAGTCCAACAAGAAATATATTTTCTCAGGTCACTTCTGCAGTTATTTCTGGTGAAAACGTATAGGGCAGTATTTCATTAAAAAAAGAGAAATATATACCCACTGCACTGTTGCAGTTATTTCTGGTAAAAGCGTATAGTGGCCTTATTTCAGTAATACAAGAAAAATATATACCCACTGCACTGTTGCAGTTATTTCTGTTGAAAGCGTATAGGAACGTATTTCAGTAAACAAAGAAAAATAGATACACACTACACTTTTGCAGTTATTTCTGGTGAAAGCGTATAGTGGCCAATTTCAGTCCAACAAGAAATATATTTTCTCAGGTCACTTCTGCAGTTATTTCTGGTGAAAACGTATAGGGCAGTATTTCATTAAAAAAAGAGAAATATATACCCACTGCACTGTTGCAGTTATTTCTGGTAAAAGCGTATAGTGGCCTTATTTCAGTAATACAAGAAAAATATATACCCACTGCACTGTTGCAGTTATTTCTGGTGAAAGCGTATAGTGGCCGTATTTCAGTAATACAAGAAAAATATATACCCACTGCACTGTTGCAGTTATTTCTGGTGAAAGCGTATAGTGGCCGTATTTCAGTAATACAAGAAAAATACATACCCACTGCACTGTTGCAGTTATTTCTGGTGAAAGCGTATAGGGCAGTATTTCAGTAAAAAAAAGAGAAATATATACCCACTGCACTGTTGAAGTTATTTCTGGTAAAACCGTATAGTGGCCTTATTTCAGTAATATAAGAAAAATATATATCTACTGTACTGTTGCAGTAATTTCTGGTGAAAGAGGAGTATAAGGTCGTATTTCAGTAATACAAGAAAAATATATACTCACTGCACTGTTGCAGTTATTTCTGATGAAAGCGTATAGTGGCCGTATTTCAGTAATACAAGAAAAAAATATACCCTCTGCACTGTTGCAGTAATTTCTGGTGAAATAATATAAGGCCATATTTCAGTAATACAAGAAAAATATATACTTACTGCACTGTTGCAGTTATTTCTGATGAAAGCGTATAGGGCAGTATTTCAGTAATACAAGAAAAATATATACCCATTGCACTGTTGCAGTTATTTCTGGTGAAAACGTATAGTGGCCTTATATCAGTAATACAAGAAAAATATCTACCCACTACACTGTTGCAGTAATTTCTAGTGAAAGCGTATAGTTGCCTATTTCAGTTCAACAGGAATTATATTTACCGTATTTTTCGCCCCATAAGACGCACTTCCCCACACCCCCCCAAAATGGGGGGAAAATGGGGGGTGAATGTTTACATTTTTACATCGCTGGCTGCGATGTATGCGAGAACGGGGAGGGACTGGGAGGGGGAGCTGGGGGCCGGCAATTGCGGCGGGGCACGTCACTGTAGTCCAGCCCCGCCGCTCCAGTGCTGCACTATACAAATATAAAATGTCTCATTCAATTAAAAGTGATTACACATGCTCCTCCACTCCTAATATTACCGTACATCCTAACAGATTCTGTAGAATGCAGGCAGGCCGGGCGGGCGGCAGCGTAACTCCCTGATGTCACGTGCCTGCGCCGCCTACTTTATGAATGAAGCAGGCGGCGCAGGCAAGTGATGTCAGTGAGTGATGCCTGCCTGGGTTGTACAGAAGCTGTTAGGATGTACGGTAATATTAGGAGTGAGGGGGCATGTGTAATCACTTTTAATTGAATGAGACATTTTATATTTGTATACTGCAGCACTGGAGCGGCGGGGGGGGGGGGATCTGTGGATGACAGTTTTATGGGGTACATCTGTGGATGGAACTGAGAAGGGGGGTCTGTGGATGGCACTGTTATGGGGTGGGGGGTCTGTGGATGGCACATATATAACAGTGCCACCCACAGATCCCCCCTGTAACAGTGCCACCCACAGATCCCCCATAACAGTGCCACCCACAGATCCCCCCTGTAACAGTGCCATCCACAGATCCCCCCTATAACAGTGCGTCATCCACAGATCCCCCCATAACAGTGTGTCATCCACAGATCCCCCCATAACAGTGCGTCATCCACAGATCCCCCCATAACAGTGTGTCATCCACAGATCCCCCATAACAGTGCCATCCCCAGATCCCCCATAACAGTGTCCTTCACAGATCCCCCCATAACAGTGCCAACCACAGATCCCCGGTAATAGTGCCATCCACAGACCACCATTAGTTCCAAACCCACCAAAAGCACACCTTTTGGTTAAAAATATTTTTTTTCTTATTTTCCTCCCCAAAAACCTAGGTGCGTCTTATGGGCCGGTGAGTCTTATAGGGCGAAAAATACGGTACTCAGGTCACTTCTGCAGTTATTTCATACACACAGTTGACATTTGGTGTTATTTGCGTTCAAACCATTTATTGCCAGTTCAGTACAATAAGAGAAAAATATACGCAGTTCACATTTTGGTGTTATTTGTGCTAAAAGCGTTTATTGCCATATGTAAGAAACAAAAGCGAAAAATATACACAGTTAACTTTTCCTGTTATTTATGCTAAAATCATTTATTGGCCTTTTTCAGTCGAATACGAGAAATATATACGCAGGTCACGTTTTTTTTTATTTCCGCTATAATAATTTAGTGGCCTATTTCTCTCCAAAACTAGAAATATATAGGCAGTTCACGTTTACTTGTATTTGTGCTAAAAGGGGTTAGTTGCCTATTTCTGTCCAAAAAGAGAAATATATTCTGGGCTTTTAGGGTTGTTTTAATTTGCTTTTAATTATTTTAGTTCAGCTAAAAATATGTCAGACAGAGAAGTGCCAGAAGATGCACAGAGGAGTGGTAGAGGCATAAATGTTTCTGGCGCAGGCAGAGGTTGCAGCAGGAGTCGCAGCGAGAGGCCTGAGCTCCCGGTGTCATCTACTGGTCATGTCTTGACCAGCAACCCATCAGTTATTGATTGGTTGAGGCTACTTTCACACTAGCGTTCGGGGCTCCGCTTGTGAGCTCCGTTTGAAGGGGCTCACAAGCGGCCCCGAACGCATCCGTACTGCCCTAATGCATTCTAAGTGGATGCGGATCCGCTCAGAATGAATCAGTCTGGCAGCGTTCAGCCTCCGCTCCGCTCAGCAAGCGGACACCCGAACGCTGCTTGCAGCATTCGGGTGTCCGCCTGGCCGTGCGGAGGCAAACGGATCCATCCAGACTTACAATGTAAGTCAATGGGGACGGATCCGTTTGAAGATGACACAATATGGCTCAATTTTCAAACGGATCCGTCCCCATTGACTTTCAATGTAAAGTCTGGACGGATCCGTCTGAACTACTTTCACACTTAGAATTTTTTCTAAGCTATAATGCAGACGGATCCGTTCTGAACGGATCCAAACGTCTGCATTATAGGAGCGGATCCGTCTGTGCAGACAGCAGACAGATCCGCTCTGAACGCAAGTGTGAAAGTAGCCTAACTCGGTCATCCAATTCATCCCAATTGACATCGGACACCCCCAGCCAACAGGCGGTGGGTTCGTCAGACACAACCCTTAGTTGGCATGGCCTGGGAACCGGCTCTGTGCCCTCACCTGTCCTCACACTGCCTCTGTCCTTTGCTGTTCCCTCAGCCACAGAAGTACTATCTGCTGTGGGCTCAGCTCTACTATTCAGCGAGGACGAGCTACTCGAGGACAGTCAGAGCTAATGCCCAGCTAATATTTGGAGGAGACATCCGCCGCTTCCTCCGCTAGGCGGGCATGTAGTGATGAGGAGAGTGGCATGGGAGGTGGTGTTGCGAGCGGTCAGGCTCCTGACCCAGAGAGCGTTGAGGAGGACATCAGTGACTTTCAGACAGTACTCGAGGATGATGAAGCAGATCGCACTTGGGAGTCGGGAGAAGAAGGGGTTTCATCATTATCGGGAGAAGAGGGTGGCAGCTTGCCCACGAGGCACCTGTTGAGCCAGCAATGTGGTAGCATGGCTAAGAGTCAGCAGGCTGGCAGCAGTGGAAGGTCGGCAGCCAAACGGGCCCGGGGTAGACCACCTGCTTTGCAACAGCCTAGCTGCTCGGAAAGGAGTGGTTCAAGGGTTCACGCAAGCAGCGGCACTAGCAGTCAGTCAGTGCGGAGTGTTGGGGGGAAAAATCGGCTACTCGGCGGTGTGGCAGTTATTTGTCAAGACTCTGGAGGAGGTGAACATGGCCATATGTCGAATCTGTGGGCAGAAGGTGAGGGGTGGCCAGGGGGCCAATGTTGGCACCACTGCCCTGCGACAACATATGCAGCAACACTATAAAGTGGCCTGGGACA
This sequence comes from Bufo bufo, assembly GCF_905171765.1. NCBI lineage: Eukaryota > Metazoa > Chordata > Amphibia > Anura > Bufonidae > Bufo > Bufo bufo. The sequence goes on from NC_053391.1 coordinate 465,301,064, forward strand.
ATCGTGGCTCTGATGTGGTGATCCAACCTGCTGCAACCACCGCTGCATCACCTAGTGACACACACCCCATTGCAGGCAATCAAGGCTCCACCGGCTCAGCAGAAGGGAGCCGTCTGTCTGTTCTATCATCTGCTGGTCCTGAAGCTCCTGCTCCACCTCGTTCTACTCCTCATCAGTCATTCCGCCAGCAATCAATCACTGAAGCGATTGCCAAGACACAGCAGTATGCATGCACGCATCCAACAGCGCAGAAGCTGAACGTGCTTCTGGCCAAGTTGCTGGTGCTGCAGTCCCTTTTTTTCCAAGTGGTGGACTCTGCACCTTTGATAGAACTGATGTCTTGTGCCGAGCCGAGGTGGAGAGTCCTAAGCCGTAATTTCTTTTCACAAAAGGCAGTACTGCACACGTATGAAGAACAGAAGGTGGGCCAGTCTTTGAGCCTGCCTGTGTCTGCCAAAGTGCATGGTAGCGCCAACGTAGGGAGCTGTAACTACTGTCAGGGACAATATATGTCCTTTATGGCCCACTGGGTGAATGTGGTTCCACACTATGTCACCTTGCCACTCTGTGGTATCATGTTGCTGCTGTTGCTGCCATCTCCACGCTATGTCACTGTGCCACTCTGTGGTATCATGCTGCTGCTGTTGCTGCCATTATAACACTATGTCACCATGCCACTATCTGGCCTCCTCATGCTGCCATCTCCACACTATGTCACCTTGCCACTCATGCTGCTGCTGCTGCTTAAAAGGCCTTAGACTGATCACCCGCTCCACAATCTAATTTAGGTTTTGGAACCAACAAACTCAACTTGCTTTTGACGGCTGCATTAATCTGCAGGTTACCGTCGTACAGCTCTACAGATAACTTTCCATCTTCATCTTTCTCAACAATCTGTGCTCTCAGTCTTTTATACAGACTCTGTCATTGTCCCACTCTGTGTCCTCCTCATGCTGCCGCCACCTACAGACTCTGTCATTGTGCCACTCTGTGGCCTCCTCATGCTGTCACCAACTCCAGACTTTTTCATAGTGACACTCTGTGGCCTTCTCATACTGCTGAAAACTACACACTCTGTCATTGTGCCACTCTGTGGCCTCCTCATGCTGCCGCCACCTCCAGACTCTGTCATTTTGCCACTCTATAGCCTTCTTGACGCTAACATGGACCTGTAAGACTGAGTTAATACTTGAGATGTTTGGTCAGTTTTGGCCCCATGACTGCCCAAATAAGTGACGTGTGCAGTGATTCTAATAGCGACGCCTGTCATCTGCATGTCATCCTCACTAACAGTATTATTTCACTAACCCAGCACACGTCCTATGCGTGTTACTACAAGGCACAGTATTCTACATCCATATAAAGGCTCTCTGCAGCCCGGAAATAGACATTTTTTTAATGCAATTCGGCGCAAATGAATTTGGATGGAAGCTAATTTTTTCAGAATCGAATTTGAGAAATTCCATGAAACTGATATCAGTCATGAGTAATTTGATGATCTGCAAACCTACAGTATGTATATATATATATATATATATTGTGGGGGTTTTAACTCCGTCACTGTGCACACATACACGCGTGTCAGTTCACTCTTCGCCACAAGCAGTGTTTATTTCAGCAAACAAAGGTAAACATGTCCAAACTTTAGCTTTAAGCTTTCTTCAGCCCTCAAATATTGCATAACATAAAGTCCCACATTCTGTGTTCAGTCCAAATCAGGTAACAACAATATGGTCTCACCACTCTCTGGGGTCTTTCAGAAACCAAGTCCTCCCTCTTAGCTTGTTCAGCTTTACTTAGCCTGTGCACACTTGATCTCCCCAGTTGAGATTCCCACACCCTTTTTAACCACACAGTAGGAAAACCCTGGATGGAGTACGGGAGTGACCTGTCCCACCCAAGCTCTCTGGTCACTCCTAAAACCCGGACCCAAAATCCACTTTAACGAAAACCTCCCAGCAACCTAATGTTACTGGTATACTTATTTCCGGGAATTATATCACTGAGGCATACATTCTCAGTGAGACGTACTGACCATCCACGATTCTCCCCTCTAGGTTACTACAATATATATAAATATATATATTTTTTTTACTATTTGGCAAGAAGATTGCATTCATTTATTAGAATATTTTAGAAGATATACTCATTTTATCATGATGCATTGCAGGCATCAATCACATACTTATGTATGGTTATGCGTAGATCTTAAAAAAATCCTTTAATTGCTCATGAAGGCAATATTACAAATGAGCTACAAATGACACATGCTACAGTATACCATAATATAAAGGCATAAAAAGCTTTTAGTAAGATCAAAGTAACATTGCTCACATGTAGCAAAACCATTTGTGGCTTGGACAACCTCTTTTTAGTTTATGACTTCCTCAAGCCATCTGGGAGCCCCCGAAACTCTAAAATATAAAAATAAAAAAGGATTTGATTTCAATTGACTAAAATTGACTAAAATATCTAAAACTGAATGGTGAAAAGGTTGAGGCCGGTGAAGCTGTGAAAACAAGGATATGTTAATTTATTTTTGAAATATCAAACAATTAATTTTTTTTGCTGTTTAGAAAATCTGCAAAAATAATAAGCGTAACCATGGTCTCTGTGATATGTATTTGACATTTATAAAAATAAATGAATTTCTTTGTTGAGAAGCAAATATTAAACATAAACAATATTTTTTGGCCTCGCCATGACAAGAGATAAACATATCTCCTTCTAATTAAAACCTTTACTGCTCCCAGGCTACACATATTATTCACCTTTGCCAAAGCAAGATTTTACGTTTCCATTTGCTTCCATGTACACAGCAGAATGCAAGCAGATGGATTATAGGAAAGTAAATGGCTACAGAGGGAGTTTTCTTACTAATGGATGCTCTCTTGACCTCTCTGGGTTAGAGTAGAACACAGTAGAACACAGTCTTGTAATTTGTAAACACATTATGCAAAGGAAGAAAGAAATAACAATAATAACATCAGTCAAATGCAGTAAACAGCCAATAAATAGCTTAATATATGTGATCATTAGAAATGTAAACTTCAGCATATCCTCATATATGTTTAAAGAAAATATATGCTGAAACACAGAATTACCTTCAGTATGTGGTATAACTTTACTGTGTTTTGTTGTGTGCTAACTGCACAATATTCTCCTAGCTAGCACTTATAGAAGGTGTTCCTTATAACATACAGCTTGAATTGGTGCTACAAATCAACATGAGATCCAGCAAAATGGAACATGTCACAGCAGGCTAGTGCACTAAATGCAACAATACATAATGGCCGGCCACGTGACCTTTTTCTACTACCTTTTTTTTTTCAAATGTTAAGAGAAAAAGAGACAAAAGGGAAGGTGGGGGGCCTGCAAAGAGAGTATGGACATATTCCCTTATTGTTAATTAACTACCTTAGCAGGATGTAGCTGTTATACACAGTCTAATCCTCTTGTCCCTCATATTTTTTTCCATTAGTACAGTACCATGTACAAGTAGGGTCCTTGTAACTGCTACAGGAGTTGCTCCTTACACATTCACAAGGTTGGTTTATCCATTTTTTCACTGTCTAACTCACATCTAATGCTTAGTAGAAAAAGATCACAGATAGTAGACGGAAAGACTCTTACAAACACAAAATAATATAAAATATTATAATTTACACTGCCCCCAAATGTCAATCTATTGAATAATTAATTACAGTGCTCCACGAGCATCAGGATTAAAGATGAGAGAACCAGTTCATAACGAATTGGGTTTGTTACAAACCTTCACTGGACAAAAGTGTGGTTTACGTTCCACTCTAGCACTGTTGCTGCCGCCTCAGGATGTGAGGTGGTCGGCATCTATGTTGTATGTCTGCACCCCGAAATTTCATTGCTCCTGAAGAGCCAGATGTAGGTCGAAACGCGTAGAGCAGTTCATGGGGGCAAAATTTATGTAAGACAACAAATCTGCGGAGTTGATTCGTGCCCACATTTCTAAAACTGGGTGCATGCGTCCACTGTTGATAGTGTGGACGCATGACCTGTTGTAGCACCAGTCATTAACAGCATGTTGGCAGATGTTTATCAACTACCACTTAGGACTTAGGGCAGTGTGTCTGGCAAATCCGTCATTAGGCCAGGTCTCAATCCCATATGTCATAGCGCAATAAGCAGCATTCACCAGGAGGAGCTACTGGGACCATGTATAGCTAGTGGTGGCAAATCTTCAGCTTTACAGGCCCAGTATATATTAACAGACCATCACTTTTAATGTTCATAACCTTCAATGGTGTGCATAGTTGATTTTTGTCCACACGTGAGCGGCTATATATACTGAACTCCAGCGACACAGCAGTTCAGTGTATCAAGTTTTTTTTTTTCATGAGGCTGCTTTTATTGTGTGGATAGATACCTATAAACTGTAATGATAGCTAGTTAGGTAGAGTTTGTGTTGTTCCTTCCCGTTTGTGATTTTACAAGTATATCCAATAAAGGATACTTTTATTATTTTTTGCACAACGTTGTTACAAACCTTGCAATTTATTTTGGAGATTGTTCAATTTATTGAAACCAGCATATACATGATTAGTACACCAATAAAGATGGAAGCGCACAAAATTATCTATGATAAAGTGATATTAGGCATCAGGCCTGAATCATCCATTTCCATTTATTTCTGTCTCCACACCATCGCAATTTTTTGGGGGTATTTCAATTGAGAATGTGGATAGTAGCAGCACCAGCTCTCCGGCCATAAGTAGTAGTAGTAGTAGCAGTAGGCCGCAGCTATCTCTGGCTTCGGAAAGGTGCAACATTATTGCTGAGGAGAAAGAGGATGAGATTGTGGATTGGATGGCTCAGTCCTCCTGTCAGTTGCAGCAGGATGATATGGAGGTGACTTCGCAGTCTGACACCCTATAGTGGAGTCAGGGGTCTCAGAGTTCCTCTTGTTCCACCTCCTTGCAGCCCCAAAGAAGGCTTTCAATAAAGTCCTCTCAGTCTTCACTGCCCCTTCCTAGTGTGGTGGCTTCCTTTTTCCTAAGAAGTGGCGAGGAAACACTACCACCATTGTATCATTGTAGTAGTGCCTTGTACTCTCACGTGGCAGAGAGTGTGGGTCACTCCTTGGATTCTCGCTGTGTGGCAAAATGCATTCCACGGTGGACACCTGGTATAGGCAGGGACAGTACATGTCTTTCACAGCCAACTGCGTCAATGTTTTTTGCGGCAGTGGAGAGGATGCACCCCAGCAACATGGTCAGATTCCTTTGACCTTCCTCGACCATATCACTGGGCTGGCTTCCACAGCAAGCACTTACCCGCCTCCTCCACTGCCTCCTCCATGATCACCAAAAAAATTAATGAAAATAACTTACATATGTATGAAGATCCAAACAACTTTATTGTAAGTATATATAAACATATAAACAATACATACATATATAATAAAACAGGCAGTACAAGGCGGGACACACAGATGAGTAGCAGGACCCAAGGAGAGGCCGGGAGATCGATGCACGAAATAACAGGGAAAAAGAATGCTAGCTGAAAGAGCATACCTCAAAACCTCATAGCAGCAACGCCCCAAACAAAGTGCAAAGGAGGCGATTGTGGAGATTGAGGTTGAAATAAAAAGGACAAAGTATAAACATACCCTGAATGGTGCAAAGATCTCTCGGCCGACTCCTGACCCAACGCCGTTTCGCCAGCAGATCTGGCTTCTTCCGGGGATGCCTCCTCCATGGACACAGTCCCATCCCCAACAGCAGCAAGGCACAGCGTCGCTCTCACTCTGACTCCCTCCTACCACATGTGTCAAGTCACGTGTTGCCATGCATTGTTGGAGCTGATCAGCCTGGGCAACCAAGGCGAGCAGTTGTTAATGTACTTCAAACAGCAAACATCCTGCTGGCTGTCATCCTGCCAACTCCAACTGGGCATGGTGATCAGTGACAATGGGGCACAACATTCTGGCCATCCTAAACCTGGGGGAAATAACACATGCTCCCTCCATAGCTGTTTAAAAAAATGCACTGGCTTGTGCAAGGTTCTGGCAAAGTCTTTTCAGCTATTCTCACATTATGAGGAACGCTCTCCTGGACTTGCAGCGTCAGAATGGTCTGCAGCTAAACTGCTTAATCTGTGACGTTCCAACTCACTGGAATTCAACTTTGCACATGCTCGAACGTCTGTACAAGCAGTGGAAAGCAGTGAACAATTTTGTCATGCATCGGACCGTCTCACCAAGGGGCATGTGTTGTTTCCAGGTTGGACAATGGCAGCTCATGCCATTCATGCTGCAGTTGTCCCTCATTCCCCTCATATGTATGTTTGAAGAAACACTGACACTCATGCAACAGGTGGTGATGAAGGAGGAGGAAGAAAAACAACTAATGCATCTTGCTGTCCACCCTGTAGCTGTTGAAGACCCACAATGAGAAACTTCTATGGGAGATGAGGAGGATGTTCTGCCACTGGAGGAGGTAGAGGAGTCTGAGTCAGAGTTGGAGGAGCAAGAGGATGATAATGATGATGTGACACCGGCCACACCCAATCGTCTCAGTAGGTGGCAGAGTTGGAAAAAACTGGCTCCTTGGGCACACTGGCCAGAATAGAAACCTGTAGACTTACTTGCTTACACTGTGATAGGCAGATCTGTGAAATCAAGCAGTCTGATGATTACTGGATAGCCATGCTTTTAGACCCTGAAGTTGTGAAGGAAATTCAGCAGTGGATTGCAAGTAGCCCCCAAAAATCAACTCGAAGACTCAGCAAGTTGGTGTATCACGATTGCTGAAATCTCTGAACCTGAAACTGTACTGAATAAAGTGTGGGTAGGAACTGAACCGTACCGTATAGCAATCAGGTCCAATGGATCTTCAAGTGTAAAAATAAAAATAAATAAAAATGTTAATAAAAATAAAATAAAATTGCCTTTTTTCATATCAGTGATTAATAAAAAATAAAATAAACTACAGATAATTGGTATTATTGCATCTGCATTGGTACTAATCCCATGTGGTGAATGCCATAAAAATAATAAATAAATAAAAAATCTCAAAATAGTTTTTTTCACATCCCAAAAAAATTAACTAAAAAGTTATCAAAAAGTCATATGTATCCCAAAAAGATACCAATAAAAACTACAGCTTGTACCACAAAAAATAAATACCCTTACACAGCTACATTGGTGGAAAAATATAAATCATATGGATGTTAGTATATGGCGATGCAAAATATCATTTATTTTTAATACAAAAGTGATTTTATGCAAAACTATATAAATTTGATATTGCTATAACCATATCAGCCCACAGAATAAAATTATCATATCATATATACCACACTCTGTACCCCATAAAAAATAAAAAAAACACTGACAGAATTGCAATTTTTGCCCACCTGACCTCCAAAATAATGGTATAAAAAGCAATCAAAAAGACATATGTACCCCAAAATGATACCAATAAAAACTACTGTCCATGCCACATAAAACAAGCTCTAACACAGCTACATTAGTGAAAAAATTATGTTATGGATGTTAGTATATGGTGTATGTGCATATGATTTTATGCAAAAAATTTTTTTGCAAAACATAAAAAACTATATGTTTGGTACCACCATAACCATATCAACCCACAGAATAAAATGATCATATCATATATACTGCATAAGGATAGAAAATACAAAAATGCAAATAAAAAAACATTGAGAGAATTTTTATTTTTGCCCAATGGTATAAAATGGTCTAAAAATTGTCAAAAAGTAATTTGTACTCTAAAATGGTACAAAAAATATATAACTACAGCTTTTCTTGCAACAAAAATGCATAACAAATTGTAGGGAGCATTATCTCCTATTGAACCTCGTGAAAATGGAAAATTTAGGACTAAACCGACATTTTATTGGAAATAAAATAAAAATTTTCATATTCACAGCCAAGTGTTTCTAAAAGCACTGGTTGGGTCAAAGCATTCACTTCATCCCTTGATCAATTCCTTGAGGCATGTAGTTTCCAAAATGGGGTCACTTTTTGGGGTTTTTGTTTGTGGTACCTCATTGTCTCTTCAAATGTGACATGGCATCTAAAAACTATTGCAGCAAATTCTGCCCTCCAAAAATAATATTGCACTCCTTTCCTTCTGAGCCCTGATGTGTGCCTATGAAGAGATTTATGACCACACATAAGGTGTTTATGTAAACTGCAGATCAGGGTAATAAATATTGAGGTTTTTTTTTCGTTGTTAACCATTGCTGTGCTACAGGAAAAATTATTTAAATGGGAAATCTACTAGCCAAGTGATTGAGAGACATTCCAGTGATCCTCGCATCCTGACATTCTCAGTTTTGGAGTTAATACCTCCATAGCCGAGATAAGGTGACTTGGATAGGAAGATTCTCCAAACCGAATCTGAATGAATCCATAGATTACGGTCCCAGTCCCCAAGCGGTCTAAATGAGAGATTAACCTTTATTGTTTCATATGACTGAAATGGTCAATTTCACTTTTTTTCTCTTTATTTGGCTTCAGCTTCTTGTAACACTGATAGTTGGTCCTATACTAGCTGCTGATGCGAGAAGCATCCAATTTGTATATGGTGTCATTTATCATGCCATCTTATCCTTCCTTTTTTGGGTCTTGAATCCACTTTCATTTAGTATGGTTTCTTTGTGGGTCAGTTAATGTTAAAATAAAGATGGTGGTAGTATTAGTGTTTGGAACTTTTTTTTTTTTTTGCTTTATTTAGCCTCTAACTACACATGCCAGCTGTGAATACTATGTGTGGTAAAATAAAGTGGGTGTGTTTAATAATATTTATATTCTGTTATTTATGGGCCTGGTATACTAATCCCGATTTAGTTATCGTTTTGGCACACTCTCGATTTAGGTCGCTATTGCAGAGGCACGTTATCTGTATATTTGTGTTTTATCTGGTGCGTTCCACTGGCAGCCCGAGTCAGTATAGGATCCAGACCTGAAGTGGGTAATGAGTTCCACCATGAGCGTTCTACGATACAGGAAGTAGTTGGATTTGTCCATCTCTGCTCTACACCATACTGTGCTGGTTATAGGGGAAGCGTTCCAAGGCAACGGGAGTACAGTAGCAGGCATTTCTCAGCCGTACATTCCACCGCACTGGAAGTGTTCACTCCGGCGGGAGGAAGTACCCCGGTGCCTGCTTACTTAAACCCGGGACTTATTTATTCATATGTCTGCACCATCTTGCATCTACATCGGAGTTTGCGTTACGCTGGGGGACTGTCCATGTGAGTATTTCTCTGCAGTATCATTATTCAATGCTGGAGTGTGTTTATCTTTGACCTAGACTATCTTTTAATTTTTGTTTTTGGTGGAGCCTGGTCATCATTGCTTACTGGAATGACATGTGGTGTATCCTTACCATTTCCCCATTACATACTAGGATAGCTAGTCTCTCCAACTATCCAAATTCTTATTTTTTTTAAAGTCACCATGTGTTTAGCTTTATCTGCCTTACCTTATTTAGGCAGATTTTCCCACACGGACCCTCTGAAGAACCTAGTTTGGGGAAAACGTGTCGGGGTACAAGGGAAATCTGAATATACTAGGGTTTATTAGGGTGTTCTAGGGGAGGTTCAAGGACGGAGAGTTTCCACCATCAGGAGACGTTTCCAGGCTTAGGGGTAAATAGGGTCTCTATAGGGAAAGATATCCCTTTCAAGTGTTTCCTTTCCCTTATTAACCTCACCATCCCCACTGTTTATCATTTTTCTCTCTGATATTTATCTCAATTTGGAAACTGACTTACTAACCAGGGTTTATTTAGATTTATATCTGGACCTGTGTTTATAGGTCTTTTAAGTGAATTTAATACAGATTGAGGTTTTAAAGGGAACCTGTCACCTGGATTTAGTGCATAGAGCTGAGGACATGGGCTGCTAGATGGCCGCTAGCACATCCGCAATACCCAGTCCCCATAGCTCTCTGCGCTTTTATTGTGTTAAAAAAACGTTTTGATCAATATGCAAGTTTTTTATAACACAATAAAAGCGCAGAGAGCTGTGGGGACTGGGTATTGCAGATGTGCTAGTGGTCATCTAGCAGCCCATTTCCCCAGCTCTATGCACAAAATCCTGGTGACAGGTTCCCTTTAAGGGTCTTTTTTTGGTTTGATTAAATTTTTATGATGATTAATGGGACCCAGGATTAAGATTGATTGTATCATTTAATTTTGATGAATATTTTTTTTTTTCGCACACAAGTATAGACCTGCAGAGTTCCCTTCTATAAACAGTGCCTTCAGTAATTTGTCTATCAAAGTGCGCTCGGACATGAAGTGCCGATAAAGTGTGCCCAAACTGTAAAACGCCCCACATAAGCAGTAGCAGCAGAATACCTTCTCCACACACACACAGAAAAAGGATAGTGCCAATAGAATGCCAACTCATAGTCGATGCCAGAATAGTGTTTCTCATCACACAGTCTATAGAGTTAAAGCAGCCTTTCAGCCTTGTCTGTACTAAAGATTATTTACCTCAGCAGATTCTGCTCTTGCCATATTGGAAATCAGTTCTCAACACTGCCCATGACTCTAGAATAGACTTGTGTTTAAATACAGCAGCCATTCTTCAAGAAACAGTCTTATGTCAAGAGTCTGGGAGATGTTCCCTCTTTCAGGAGATTCCAAGACAATGTGAGTATTTTATGCTGATAACTTGAGTCTTGAGGAAAGTACAGTCGTGGCCAAAAGTTTTAAGAATGACAAAAATATTAGTTTTCGCAAAGTTTGCTGCTAAACTGCTTTTAGATCTTTGTTTCAGTTGTTTCTGTGATGTAGTGAAATATAATTACACGCACTTCATACGTTTCAAAGGCTTTTATCGACAATTACATGACATTTATGCAAAGAGTCAGTATTTGCAGTGTTGGCCCTTCTTTTTCAGGACCTCTGCAATTTGACTGGGCATGCTCTCAATCAACTTCTGGGCCAATTCCTGACTGATAGCAACCCATTCTTTCATAATCACTTCTTGGAGTTTGTCAGAATTAGTGGGTTTTTGTTTGTCCACCCGCCTCTTGAGGATTGACCACAAGTTCTCAATGGGATTAAGATCTGGGGAGTTTCTAGGCCATGGACCCAAAATGTCAACGTTTTGGTCCCCGAGCCACTTAGTTATCACTTTTGCCTTATGGCACGGTGCTCCATCGTGCTGGAAAATGCATTGTTCTTCACCAAACTGTTGTTGGATTGTTGGAAGAAGTTGCTGTTGGAGGGAGTTTTGTTACCATTCTTTATTCATGGCTGTGTTTTTGGGCAAAATTGTGAGTGAGCCCACTCCCTTGGATGAGAAGCAACCCCACACATGAATGGTCTCAGGATGCTTTACTGTTGGCATGACACAGGACTGATGGTAGCGCTCACCTTTTCTTCTCCGGACAAGCCTTTTTCCAGATGCCCCAAACAATCGGAAAGAGGCTTCATCGGAGAATATGACTTTGCCCCAGTCCTCAGCAGTCCATTCACCATACTTTTTTGGAGAGAAGTGGCTTCTTTGCTGGCATTCTTGACACCAGGCCATCTTCCAAAAGTCTTCGCCTCACTGTGCGTGCAGATGCGCTCACACCTGCCTGCTGCCATTCCTGAGCAAGCTCTGCACTGGTGGCACTCCGATCCCGCAGCTGAATCCTCTTTAGGAGATAATCCTGGCGCTTGCTGGACTTTCTTGGATGCCCTGAAGCCTTCTTAACAAGAATTGAACCTCTTTCCTTGAAGTTCTTGATGATCCTATAAATTGTTGATTGAGGTGCAATCTTAGTAGCCACAATATCCTTGCCTGTGAAGCCATTTTTATGCAACGCAATGATGGCTGCACATGTTCCTTTGCAGGTCACTATGGTTAACAATGGAAGAACAATGAATTCAAGCATCACCCTCCTTTTAACATGTCAAGTCTGCCATTTTAACCCAATCAGCCTGACATAATGATCTCTAGCCTTGTGCTCGTCAACATTCTTACCTGAGTTAACAAGACGATTACTGAAATGATCTCAGCAGGTCCTTTACCGACAGCAATGAAATGCAGTGGAAAAGTTTTTTTGGGATTAAGTTAATTTTCATGGCAAATAAGGACTATGCAATTCATCTGATCACTCTTCATAACATTCTGGAGTATATGCAAATTGCTATTATAAAAACTTAAGCAGCAACTTTTCCAATTTCCAATATTTATTTAATTCTCAAAACTTTTGGCCACGACTGTACATAGCAATATTTGTGGATTGAGCCATATGCATAAAAACGATTCCTTTAGGTGGCATTAATAATTCTTCTTAAAACAGTTTTTACATTTTCTGATGAAGTAATTTTTAACCTACTTTTGCTACTCTGTGCTTTGGCTACAAAGGTATCTACATTATAAATGTACAAAATGTACAGTATTTGTTATTTATCTCGTGTGGTGTTGTACAGTATGGATTAAAAAATGCAGCATCCAATTCACAATGAAACAGGACAAATTCTGTTGTAAGCTGGATACAGAAGAAAAGAAATGTGGTAGAGTGAGGGGTGACTAAGCTAGATTGTCTTTGAAGTGGGGGAGGTAGTACTGGAACAAGAGTTGAAAGAAGCCTTAGACCCATGTTATAAGCTTGTTGAAAGATACAGCTTTTTTTTATTTAAATAATATTAAATTTATAAAACCTAAACTTTTAGGTTATCTTTTCACCTTCAATATAATGGAATACTTACTATTGCATGAATATAACAAAATAATAAGCAACTTTGTCACAAAAGACAGCCTTGAACATGTCCTAACCTCTTCAAATATATTAATCAATGTTACACCGTACAACACAAAAGCAAAACAGAAAAAAAAATTCCATATTAAAGTGATATAGATTTTGATACTGTACAAGATGTTAAGGTCTAATTAATAGAGACAATAACACTGCTCAATTTTTATAGGAATATATCCACGAAGATAAGCCTGGAGTTTTAACATTAAGTCGCCAAAAGGCGGCAATCATAAGGGTCTTCTATTTTTCCATCATTTTATATTATATTTGTCTGGCACATAAGTGTACTTAAGCAAATAGCAAGCGCTATTTTAGTACTGCAGGTGCTCTGGATGGACACAGAAGGGCAGGCTTATTATTAAAATTAACTCTAGATGGTACAACAGAGGGTACAAAACACAATGGTGAATTAATTGAAAGCTTCAGTTCAAGGCCTCTTTCACACTACTGTATGGCTATTTCAGTGTTTTGCGGTCCGTTTTTCACGGATACGTTGTTCCGTTTTTTTGTTTCCGTTGTGTTTCCGGTTCGGTTCCGTTTTTCCGTTCCGTTTTTCCGTATGGCATATACAGTATACAGTAATTACATAGAACAAATTGGGCTAGGCACAACATTTTCAATAGATGGTTCCGCAAAAATTAGAACAGATACGGAAGACATACGGATGCATTTCCGTATGCATTCCGTTTTTTTTGCGGACCCACTGACTTTAATGGAGCCACGGAACGTGATTTGCGGCCAAATATAGGACATGTTCTATCTTTGCACGGAACAGAGATACGGAAACACGGAAACGGAATGCATATGAAGTACATTCAGGTTTTTTTGCGGACCCATTGAAATGAATGGTTCCATATATGGAACGCAAAAAATTGCCCACAAAACGGAAAAAAAACCGGTAGTGTGAAAGAGGCTTAAGGCTAGGGCTACTCGACGATATGTGTCGCGCGACAATAAGTCGCGCAACACTTAGGACACAACTACAATGCAACGTGTTGCGCGACATTGATGTCGCACCAATGTCACGCGACAACTTTTATAATGATAGTCTATGGTGTCGCACTGCGACATGTGACATGGATGGATTTTTTGCAACTGTCGTGTCGCAGTCGCAGCATGTCGCATGTTGCAGTGCGACACCATAGACTATCATTATAAAAATTGTCAAGCGAGATTGGTGCAACAAAATGTTGCACTACACATGTCATCATGTAGCCCGAGCATAATGCTACTGGTAGCATCCTCTTTAAGGCTTTTGGTTGTCTTGACAACTTTGTCATCCTGGAAAGTACAAGGCGGCATCAGCTGCTTTATTTTCCATTTTCCATACAGTATATGCTACTCTAATGACACAACAGATAATCTCACTTTCCCTTACTAACACAAATCGACTGCTGCAAATACAACAATTATTTTAGAAACAGTTGATATGTTTGCTTGGCTAAGCAATAGAATTTCTTTAGTCATATTTACAGGATGAGATTTGACAACCAAAAAGGTTGTCAGTAGAAATACTGTAAGTGAATTTCCAAAAATTAGTTTTGCGTCTGAATTGGCCTGAAGTTTTGCGTCTGAATATAGAAGCACAGTAGGTCACCCCACAGATGATTGTGGCACTCGGTGACCAGAGCACACTTAAATTGCAAAAGGTGCTCGGCGGCACCAAAAATAGTGTAACCAGGTGGTCCTACCACTCTGATGAAATACTCCTTGGTACAACGATTGCCTCACCGGTGTTAGATGATGTGCATGCATCGTGGCTGGAGGCAGTTGCTAGACACAGGGTTAGGGACACTAGGCTAACTAGCCCTAATGATGCCCTAGGGGACCTACACTGGCCTAGGTGACCTGATCACGGACCCCCGCGACCAGGCACAATCAGGAACCTAACCCTGGAATTAATGTGCCCTATAAAGCCCTCTCCTGCCTAGTCCCTACACGGATGTTTCGCTAAAAGATGAGTGTGAAGCTCATCAGGGGAAACAAGGGAGCTTGACCTATTTAGCTGAGAGGGGTACACAGGCAATGATGCCGGCCGTGTCCCCTGGACAGCAGAGTAGTATGTCCACGATCCTGATGTGGCCTCAAGTGGACAAGCTGGCAGTATAGAAGGAAGAGGACCCCTGATAATCGACCCCCCTCCTCCTACCAAAGTACTAGCGCATGGACTGATGTAGTCTAAGGCAGCAGTGGATACCGCCACCTTTTAAAACGCCAGCCTCAAAATGAGGCTTGGCTGAAGACACTCCTACTTCGCATGATGGTGTGGGTCATGCCCGCGCATGCGCGGGGAAGTATACCGCATTGCTAGAAGGAGAAGTCGCTGGACGGACGCTCGTGAGTATGGTGACGTCACTGCGTCCAATCTCATCTATTCTCGCGAGATAATATGACAGTTGCCAGCCGATCGAGACGCTAACCCTGGATCCTGTCAAGATGCGCACCTACTGATGTGCAGTTACGCTTTTAATTTTAATAGGCATTCATGGCATAAAGGATAAACGAAAGTAGAATGAGTATGCTGGCCAGCCAGAGACACTTGCCCGGAGGGCGAGGTATAAGAGAGATGGAACATAGCGGATGATGACTAATCCCAGACCTGGACAGGTGGAGGGGAACGAGGGGAAAGGGAATAAAGGGGAGGACTTATTTAGTTTGTTGTATATGTTGATGGGAAAAATACAAACAGGCAAAATATTTTAGTATGACTGCGGGTATGAGCAATCTAGATGAAACAGCTGAAGTTAAAGAGGACCTTTCACCAGAGGAAAGCCTCTAAACTAACTATACAGAAGTGTAGAGCGGCGCCCAGGGATCCCGCTCTACACTTCTGTATAGTTAGTTTAGAGGCTTTCCTCTGGTGAAAGGTCCTCTTTAAGCTGCTCATTCAGGCCCATGGGTGAGACCGTGCGCAATGTATAGATCCAGCGAACTTTGCGCTGGAGTAGAGTACGGTCCGAGTCCCCACCACGGATTGAGCGCCCAACTTTTTCTATTCCCATGGCCTTTAGGCATCTAGGATTGCCCTGGTGACAATCGTGAACATGTCTGGACAAAGCCGTGTCCCTTCTGTTGGCGATGTCACCCAGGTGCTCACTCAGTCGCCTGCGCAATTCGCGTCTGGTCTTGCTCACATACTCCATATTGCACTCACAGGTGATTTTATAAATCACACCCTGGGTTCTACAATTAATGAAGTCCCTGATAGGGAATGTTCTCTGCAGGTTAGAGCTATAAAAGGTTTTGCCTGTTTGGACGATGCTACAGGCTATGCAACTACTAAACCTAAAGCAGCCAGTAGGCCTACGGTCAAGCTAGGTACCCTGTTGGGGAGAAGGGGTGAAATGGCTGTATATGAGGAGGTCCTTGAGATTGCTCCCTCTTCTGAAAGTTATCTGGGGATATTCGTGTATTATATCCCTAATATCTGGATCTATCAGAAGAATGGGCCAATGTTTCTTGAGGATCCCCCGCGTACGATCAGCACAACCATCAAAAGTGGCTATCAACCGGATCTTTTGGTCATCCACTGTTTCCACTTTGGGTACCAAAAGATCTGAGCGGGCCGTATCGGCCGCCTTATGGTAGGCTTTCTTGAGTATATCGTCCGGGTACCCCCTTTTATGAAACCTTGCCCTAAGATCATTCGCTTTCTTCCTGAACTCCGGCCCCTCGGAGCAGTTGCGCCTAAGGCGCAAGTACTGGCCACATGGAATACCCCTCTTAAGTGGGGTAGGGTGGCTGCTGCTCCAATGTAGGAACGAGTTGGTGGAAGTGGGTTTCCTGAAGATTGTAGTTGACAATTCATCAGTACCCTTTCTAGAAATGGAAATGTCGAGGAAGGGAAGAGTATTCGGATCGGACTCATGTGTGAATCTGAGTCCTATGTTATTGCTATTTAGCTCATCCACAAAGCCTGAAAAAGATGATTTGGTGTCGTTCCAGATAACAAAGATGTCGTCGATATAACGGGCACACAATGCTATAGGCCCGGTACTCGACGACATCCTGTCAGAGAAAACACTGGTTGCTTCCCACCAGCCCAGAATAGAATTTGACCTAGGGATGAGCAAACTGGTTCTACTAGTTTGGGATTCAGTCTAACCCAAGTTTTCTGTGATTCGTTTCCGGTAAACCAATGAGAGGGAGAAGGAGAGAGAAAGACTAGAACACAAATGTGTCTTTATTTATACAGTACAGTACAACAATATTCAGTGCCTTGCAAAAGTATTCACCCCCCTTGACTTTTTTCGTGTTTTGGTGCCTCACCACCTGGAATTAACATGGATTGTTTGAGGATTTGCTTCATTTAATTTACACAACTTTGAAGATTTTTTTTTAATTTTATTGTGAAGCAAACAACAAATAGGACAAAATAACTGAAAAAGTCAATGCGCATAACTATTCACCCTCCTAAAGTCAATACTTTGTAGAGCCACCTTTTGTGGCAATCACTGCACCAAGTCACTTTGGATAAGTCTGTATGAGCTTGCCACATCCTACCACTGGGATTTTTGCCCATTCCTTCTTGCAAAACTGCTCCAGCTCCTTCAAGTTGGATGGTTTGCGCTTGTGAACAGCAATCTTTATGTCACGGCTGAGGGTGGGGGAAACACTCAGCCGTGCGGTGTCAATAATAAAGGGTAGCTGCTGGGCCAGGACAGGAAACAGGGAGCAGGTCACCTCCTATAGCGTCCCTAAATCTTACCCTGACTCCTAGCTGTATGAGCCAACCCTGATGGTAGGAGGGCTCATACTCCGTAACCTAGGGTCCCTACTAGCCCTCAGGATAGCCCTGGAACTAGGAGCAGGGTAAGACGACCTGTTCCTCCTAGGCACGGATGAACAGGAGCCTCACTGGCCAAGCTGCAATGAATGGGGAACTTATACAGCAGATGGCAATGGCAGGTAGTGAAACTAGTACAACACCTACCTGCCACAGACACACAGACTGGAACCCGTGCAGAAGTGCTAATGTCCACACCAAACACAAACACACCCAGTGTTCACACACTAAGAAGGGAGTTAACCCTTCCTACACCAGGCCAAGAACGGAAACCACTTAAAGGGAAATACACACATAAACACCACACTCCACCTGTTACCGCCGGCAACGGCATGCGTGGCAACCATGTCCTGGGAATCAGCCAGAAGGCCGAGACACTGCCACCACATGCACACAACACCACACGTTATCGCGAGCAACCGCAAGTGAAGGGGAAATGTCACAGTGCACACCATACAGACAAAAGGCACACCTACAAAGACAGGTTGCCAGGTGCAACCGCATGCGCTTAACAGCAAGCTGCCTAGCAACAGCTCAGGCCGCTATACTGCGAATAACATCATGTTGCCAGCGGCAACCACACGTGAGGCCACATACTTCAGCCCTCACCTGTGATTGATAACACGACCAGACCGCAGCAACAGCATGCGGGTCCAGGAGTCACGGCCATGAGCAAGGTCGTGACACTTTAAGTCTGACCACAGATTTTCTATTGGATTGAGATCTGGACTTTGACTAGGCCATTCCATCACATTTACATGTTTCCCCTTAAACCACTCAAGTGTTACTTTAGCAGTGTGTTTGGGGTCATTGTCCTGCTGAAAGGTGAACCTACGTCCTAGCCTCAAATCATGCACAGTGGTACAGGTTTTACTCAAGAATATCCTTGTATTTAGCACCATCCTTCTTTCTCTCAACTCTGACCAATTTCCCAGTCCCTGCTGCTGAAAGACATCCCCACATCATGATGCTGCCACCACCATGTTTTACTGTGGGGATGGTGTTCTTTGGGTGATGTGTTGTGTTCGGATTGTGCCAGACATAGCGTTTTCTTTGATGGCCGAAAAGTTTAATTTTAGTTTCATCAGACCAGAGCACCTTCCTACATACATTTTGGGAGTCTCCCACATGACTTTTCGCAAACTCACAACATGCCTTTTTGTTTTTTGCTGAAAGTAATGGCCTTCTTCTGGCCAATCTGCCATAAAGCCTAACTCTATGGAGCATACGGTTTATTGTCGTCCTATGTACAGATACTCCAGTCTCTGCTGTGGAACTCTGCAGCTCCTCCAGGGTTACCTTAGGTATCTGTGCTGCTTCTCTGATTAATGCCCTCCTTGCCCGGTCTGTGAGTTTTGGTGGGCGGCCGTCTCTTGGCAGGTTTGCTGTTGTGCCATGTTCTTACCATTTGGTTATGATAGATTTGATGGTGCTCCTGGGGATCATCATAGATTTGGATATTTTTTATAACCTAACCTCACTTATACTTCTCAACAACATTGTCCCTTACTTGTTTGGAGAGTTTCTTGGTCTTCATAGCAGTGTTTGGTTAGTGATGCCTCTTGCTTAGGCATTGCAGCCTCTCGGGCCTTTCAAAAAAAGGTGTGTATATGTAATGACTAGTGTTGAGCGAACAGTTCGAGCATAGTTCGGGTCCGTACCGAATTTTGGGGTGTTCGTGACACGGACCCGAACCCGAACTTTTTCGTAAAAGTTCGGGTTCGGGTTCGTCGTTCGGCATGTATTTTGGCGCATTTTGAAAGGCTGCAAAGCAGCCAATCAACATGCATCATACTACTTGCCCTAAGATGCCATCGCAGCTATGCCTACTATTGGCAAGGCTGTGATTGGCCAAGTGCAGCATGTGACTCAGCCTCTTTATAAGCTTGTGCGCACGTCGGGACGTGCTCACTCCCGATGTGAATAGAACAGGGATAGACGCAGCTGATGCTAGGGCGAGAATAGGCAGGGATAATTGAATAACTGGAAGCAAATTTCTCTCCTCCACCTGTGATTCATCTGAACAACTGCAGCTGAGCTGCTTTTTTGATAGGGATTGGCTATTTTTAGAGTGGCCAGAGTGATTTTTCCATCCACATGTACCTGGGCTGACCGCCGGCCGCCATTTTGCGACTTGTAGTGCTGCAGCAGAAGCTGCCACAGTGTGCATTCCAAAGCTCCAAACAAGTCAGACATCTACACCTGGGATTCAGACCAATAGCGATTTAGCAGCACAGTCCAAGGCTATTTTTTTTAAAGGTTGTGCAGACCATTTTGTGGCACATGTTACTGGGCTGATAGGCGGCGGCCATCTTGGGACTAGTGCTGCAGCACAATCTCTCCCAACGTCCCTTAATCACTTGTAATAGTGGTCTGTGCCATAGAAATCCTACATCAGGGACTTGGGTGTGCTTGTGTCACCCCTACTAATACCAGTCCACCTGTAATCTATACAGTGAAAAGCCATAAAGTATTCCAGTGAGGGAATTTTTTTTTTATTTAAAAAAGGCCAAGTTAGTTTATCTGGCGTTCAATATACTAGATACAGTTAGGCCTCCGTTTCATACATCTGGAATTAGCAAACTAATGTGCTGGGGTTGGGAAAACATATATGTACCCATACTAGAATCTGTCAAAGAAAGCGGTACTCACATATAACAGTCATTCCATCTGTAATCCATACAGTCAAAAGACTGAAAGTATTCCAGTGAGGGAATTTTTTTTATTTAAAAAAGGCCAAGTTAGTTTATCTGGCGTTCAATATACTAGATACAGTTAGGCCTGCGTTTCATACATCTGGAATTAGCAAACTAATGTGCTGGGGTTGGGAAAACATATATGTACCCATACTAGAATCTGTCAAAGAAAGCGGTACTCACATATAACAGTCATTCCATCTGTAATCCATACAGTCAAAAGACTGAAAGTATTCCAGTGAGGGAATTTTTTTTATTTAAAAAAGGCCAAGTTAGTTTATCTGGCGTTCAATATACTAGATACAGTTAGGCCTGCGTTTCATACATCTGGAATTAGCAAACTAATGTGCTGGGGTTGGGAAAACATATATGTACCCATACTAGAATCTGTCAAAGAAAGCGGTACTCACATATAACAGTCATTCCATCTGTAATCCATACAGTCAAAAGACTGAAAGTATTCCAGTGAGGGAATTTTTTTTATTTAAAAAAGGCCAAGTTAGTTTATCTGGCGTTCAATATACTAGATACAGTTAGGCCTGCGTTTCATACATCTGGAATTAGCAAACTAATGTGCTGGGGTTGGGAAAACATATATGTACCCATACTAGAATCTGTCAAAGAAAGCGGTACTCACATATAACAGTCATTCCATCTGTAATCCATACAGTCAAAAGACTGAAAGTATTCCAGTGAGGGAATTTTTTTTATTTAAAAAAGGCCAAGTTAGTTTATCTGGCGTTCAATATACTAGATACAGTTAGGCCTGCGTTTCATACATCTGGAATTAGCAAACTAATGTGCTGGGGTTGGGAAAACATATATGTACCCATACTAGAATCTGTCAAAGAAAGCGGTACTCACATATAACAGTCATTCCATCTGTAATCCATACAGTCAAAAGACTGAAAATATTCCAGTGAGGGAATTTTTTTTATTTAAAAAAGGCCAAGTTAGTTTATCTGGCGTTCAATATACTAGATACAGTTAGGCCTGCGTTTCATACATCTGGAATTAGCAAACTAATGTGCTGGGGTTGGGAAAACATATATGTACCCATACTAGAATCTGTCAAAGAAAGCGGTACTCACATATAACAGTCATTCCATCTGTAATCCATACAGTCAAAAGACTGAAAGTATTCCAGTGAGGGAATTTTTTTTATTTAAAAAAGGCCAAGTTAGTTTATCTGGCGTTCAATATACTAGATACAGTTAGGCCTGCGTTTCATACATCTGGAATTAGCAAACTAATGTGCTGGGGTTGGGAAAACATATATGTACCCATACTAGAATCTGTCAAAGAAAGCGGTACTCACATATAACAGTCATTCCATCTGTAATCCATACAGTCAAAAGACTGAAAGTATTCCAGTGAGGGGATTTTGCTTATAAAAAATAATATATTTCATTGTGGTGCGAGTTGAATCGCAACAATGAAGAAAAATACTATTAAGGGACGAGGACGCGGTCGTGGTGGTGTCCGTGGAGCCTCTGTTGCTGGTAGAGGACGTGGCCGTTCGGCCCCAGGCGCACACAGTAGGGAACGAACTCCCTCAACTAGCCGGCAGAATGTACCGCAATATCTCGTGGGGCCCAATGACGCTCTTAGGATGGTAAGGCCTGAGCAGGTACAGGCATTAATCGATTGGGTGGCCGACAGTGCTTCCAGCACGTTCACCACATGGTCTTCCACCCAGTCTTCTGCGGAAAGCGCACAGGTGGCACCTGAAAACCAATCCCATCAGTCTGTCACATCACCCCCAAGCATATCAGGGAAACGGTCTGAGCCACAAGTTATGCAGCAGTCTCTTCTTCTGTTTGAAGACTCTGCTTCCAGGGTTTCCCAGGGGCGTCCACCTAGCCCTTCCCCAGTGGAGGAAGACATACCATGCACTGACGCACAACCACTTATGTCTCCAGATGAAGAGGACATGGGAATACCACAACAGCAGAGTCACCGACTCTCTGATGATGACGAAACACAGGTGCCCACTGCCGCGTCTTTTTGCAGTGTGCAGACTGAACAGGAGGAGGTCAGGGAGGGAGACTGGGTGGAAGACGATGCAGAGGACGATGAGGTCTTAGACCCCACATGGACTGAAGGTCGTGGCGATGACTTTCACAGTTCAGAGGAAGAGGTAGTGGTGAGACCGAGACAACAGCGAAGCCAAAGAGGGAGCAGGGGGCCAAAGCAGACGAGCCGCCGCCCCCAGAGTTCGCCTGCTACTGGACATCGCCAACAGGGACCCAGCCCCACAAAGGCAGCTTCAAAGAGTTCCCTGGCATGGCACTTCTTTAAACAATGTCCTACCGACAAGACCCGAGCGACTTGCACGCTCTGCCATCAGAGCCTGAGGCGAGGCATTAACGTTCTGAACCTCAGCACAACCTGCATGACCAGGCATCTACATGCAAAGCATGAACTGCAGTGGGGTACACACCTTAAAAACCAGGCACTCGCTGAGGCTCCCCCTGCTCCCTCTACCGCTGCTGCCTCGGCTTCCGCCTCGAGAGGAATGTTGCCACCTGCCGAGCAGCAAACAGAGGATGTGCCACCGACACCACCGCCACCGTCAACTAGCGTCTCCACTATATCACACAGCAGCGTTCAGCTCTCAATATCTCAAACCTTAGAGAGGAAGCGCAAATTCCCCCCGAGTCACCCTCGAGCCCTTGGCCTGAACGCCAGCATTTCTAAACTGCTGGCCTTTGAAATGCTGTCATTCCGGCTGGTGGACACAGACAGCTTCAAACAGCTGATGGCCATGGCTGTCCCGCAGTATGTGGTTCCCAGCCGCCACTACTTCTCCAAGACAGCCGTGCCTTCCCTGCACATGCAAGTGTCCGATAAAATCAAGTGTGCACTGCGCAACGCCATTTGTGGCAAGGTCCACCTAACCACAGATACGTGGACCAGTAAGCACGGCCAGGGACGCTATATCTGACTAACTGCACACTGGATGAATGTAGTGGCGGCTGGGCCCCCGGCGGACAGTTCCTTGGCGCACGTCCTTCCGCCCCCTAGGATCGCAGGGCATCATTCTCTGCCTCCTGTAGCCTCCTCCTCCTACTCGGCTTCCTCCTCCACTGCTTCCACCAGCTCATCCGGTCAGCCACACACCTTCACCACCAACTTCAGCACAGCCCGGGGTAAACGTCAGCAGGCCATTCTGAAACTCATATGTTTGGGGGACAGGCCCCACACCGCACAGGAGTTGTGGCGGGGTATTGAACAACAGACCGACGAGTGGTTTCTGCCGGTGGGCCTCAAGCCAGGCCTGGTGGTATGCGATAATGGGCGAAATCTCGTGGCAGCTCTGGGACTAGCCGGTTTGACGCACATCCCTTGCCTGGCGCATGTGCTGAATTTGGTGGTGCAGAGGTTCATTCACCACTACCCCAACATGTCAGAGCTGCTGCATAAAGTGCGGGCCGTCTGTGCGCGCTTCCGCCGTTCACATCCTGCCGCTGCTCGCCTGTCTGCGCTACAGCGGAACTTCGGCCTTCCCACTCACCGCCTCATATGCGACGTGCCCACCCGGTGGAACTCCACCTTGCACATGCTGGAGAGACTGTGCGAGCAGCAGCAGGCCATAGTGGAGTTTCAGCTGCAGCACGCTCGCGTCAGTCGTACTGCCGAACAGCACCACTTCACCACCAATGATTGGGCCTCCATGCGAGACCTGTGTGCCCTGCTGCGCTGTTTCGAGTACTCCACCAACATGGCCAGTGGCGATGACACTGTTATCAGCATTACAATACCACTTCTATGTCTCCTTGAGAAAACACTTAGGGCAATGATGTTAGAGGAGGTGGCCCAGGTGGAGGAGGAGGAGGAGGATGAGGGCTCGTTTCTAACACTTTCGGGCCAGTCTGTTCGAAGTGGCTCAGAGGGAGGTTTGTTTAAGCAGCAGAGGACAGGTTCACAAGTCGCCAGCCAAGGCACTGTACTGGAGGACGAGGAGGAGGAGGAGGTGGAGGGGGACGAGGATGACGCAAGTTCACAGCGGGGTGGCAGCCCAGGCCCATCACTGGTGCGTGGCTGGGGGGATACGGTGGACGATGACGATACGCCTCCCACAGAGGACAGCTTGTCCTTACCCATGGGTAGCCTGGCCCACATGAGCGAATATATGCTCCAATGCCTGCGCAACGACAGCAGAGTTGCCCACGTTTTAACGTGTGCAGACTACTGGGTGGCCACCCTGCTGGATCCCCGGTATAAAGACAATGTGCCCACTTTAATTCCTGAACTGGAGCGCGACCGTAAGATGCGCGAGTACAAGCGCACGCTGATAGAGGCGCTCTTGAGAGCATTCCCACATGTCACAGGGGAACAGGTGGAAGGTGAAGGCAGAGGAGTGGCAAGAGGTCGCCAACGCAGCTGTGTCACGGCCAGCTCATCTGAGGGCAGGGTTAGCATGGCAGAAATTTGGAAAAGTTTTGTCTCCACGCCACAGCTATCTGCACCGACACCTGATACGGAACGTGTTAGCAGGAGGCAGCATTTCACTAACATGGTTGAACAGTATGTCTGCACACCCCTCCACATCCTGACGGATGGTTCGGCCCCATTCAACTACTGGGTTTCGAAATTGTCCACGTGGCCAGAGTTAGCATGTTATGCCTTGGAGGTGCTTTCCTGCCCGGCGGCCAGCGTTTTATCTGAACGCGTATTCAGCACGGCAGGGGGCGTCATTACTGACAAGCGCAGCCGCCTGTCCACAGCCAACGTGGACAAGCTGACCTTCATAAAGATGAACCAGGCATGGATCCCACAGGACCTGTCCCTCCCTTGTGCAGAGTAGTCCTTATTAACTGCCTAAAACATGTCTTGTTGTGCTACGGGCCACTTCTTTATTTGATACAAATTTTATGAAACCCACAGTTGAATGAAACTCTTCTCTGTCTGGGCGCCGGGGCCTAACCAGATGAAAGTGGCCGGTTAAACTAACGGGTGACATGAAGCCATAACCTCTGCCATGCTACCTCTGTCTTCTGTCTGGGTGCTGAGGCCTAAGTCAAATAAAGCGGTCTTCTGCTGTGCTGGGGGATATGAAGCTAATCTCTGACCTCTCTCCTCTGTCTGGGTCCAAAGGCCTAAATCACTGAAAGAGGCCTTCTCCTGTGGTGTGTGATATGATGCCTGAATATGTGCTGTGGTGCCTCTCTCCTCTTCCTGGGTGCGGGGGTCAAAGTAACTCAATGGTGGCTTCTCCTGTGGTGGCTGATATGATGCCAGAATATGTGCTGTGGTGCCTCTCTCCTCTTCCTGGGTGCGGGGGTCAAAGTAACTCAATGGTGGCTTCTCCTGTGGTGGCTGATATGATGCCAGAATATGTGCTGTGGGGCCTCTCTCCTCTTCCTGGGTGCAGGGGTCAAAGTAACTCAATGGTGGCTTCTCCTGTGGTGGTTAGTATGATGCCAGAATATGTGCTGTGGGGCCTCTCTCCTCTTCCTGGGTGCAGGGGTCAAAGTAACTCAATGGTGGCTTCTCCTGTGGTGGTTAGTATGATGCCAGAATATGTGCTGTGGGGCCTCTCTCCTCTTCCTGGGTGCAGGGGTCAAAGTAACTCAATGGTGGCTTCTCCTGTGGTGGCTGATATGATGCCAGAATATGTGCTGTGGTGCCTCTCTCCTCTGTCTGGGTCCAAAGGCCTAAATCACTGAAAGAGGCCTTCTCCTGTGGTGTGTGATATGATGCCTGAATATGTGCTGTGGTGCCTCTCTCCTCTTCCTGGGTGCGGGGGTCAAAGTAACTCAATGGTGGCTTCTCCTGTGGTGGCTGATATGATGCCAGAATATGTGCTGTGGTGCCTCTCTCCTCTTCCTGGGTGCGGGGGTCAAAGTAACTCAATGGTGGCTTCTCCTGTGGTGGCTGATATGATGCCAGAATATGTGCTGTGGTGCCTCTCTCCTCTGTCTGGGTCCAAAGGCCTAAATCACTGAAAGAGGCCTTCTCCTGTGGTGTGTGATATGATGCCTGAATATGTGCTGTGGTGCCTCTCTCCTCTTCCTGGGTGCGGGGGTCAAAGTAACTCAATGGTGGCTTCTCCTGTGGTGGCTGATATGATGCCAGAATATGTGCTGTGGTGCCTCTCTCCTCTTCCTGGGTGCGGGGGTCAAAGTAACTCAATGGTGGCTTCTCCTGTGGTGGCTGATATGATGCCAGAATATGTGCTGTGGGGCCTCTCTCCTCTTCCTGGGTGCAGGGGTCAAAGTAACTCAATGGTGGCTTCTCCTGTGGTGGTTAGTATGATGCCAGAATATGTGCTGTGGGGCCTCTCTCCTCTTCCTGGGTGCAGGGGTCAAAGTAACTCAATGGTGGCTTCTCCTGTGGTGGCTGATATGATGCCAGAATATGTGCTGTGGTGCCTCTCTCCTCTGTCTGGGTCCAAAGGCCTAAATCACTGAAAGAGGCCTTCTCCTGTGGTGTGTGATATGATGCCTGAATATGTGCTGTGGTGCCTCTCTCCTCTTCCTGGGTGCGGGGGTCAAAGTAACTCAATGGTGGCTTCTCCTGTGGTGGCTGATATGATGCCAGAATATGTGCTGTGGTGCCTCTCTCCTCTTCCTGGGTGCGGGGGTCAAAGTAACTCAATGGTGGCTTCTCCTGTGGTGGCTGATATGATGCCAGAATATGTGCTGTGGGGCCTCTCTCCTCTTCCTGGGTGCGGGGGTCAAAGTAACTCAATGGTGGCTTCTCCTGTGGTGGCTGATATGATGCCAGAATATGTGCTGTGGTGCCTCTCTCCTCTTCCTGGGTGCAGGGGTCAAAGTAACTAAATGGTGGCTTCTCCTGTGGTGGTTGATATGATGCCTGATTCTCTGCTGTGAAACCTCTCTCCTCCATCTGGGTGTAGGGGTCAAAGTCTTTCAAAGTCGCCTTCTCCTGTGCTGATTGATATAAAGCTGATGGTTGTGCCATCTGACATGGTTGCCAGGGTCTGATTCAATGGGGGCCTACTCCTGTGGTGGGTGATCTAAATGCCTGATTCTCTGCTGTGAAACCTCTCTCCTCCGTCTGGGTGTAGGGGTCAAAGTCTTTCAAAGTCGCCTTCTCCTGTGCTGATTGATATGAAGCTGATGGTTGTGCCATCTGACATGGTTGCCGGGGTCCCATTAAATTGGGGCCTACTCCTGTGGTGGGTGATCTAAATGCCTGATTCTCTGCTTTGAAACCTCTCTCCTCCGTCCGGGTGTAGGGGTCAAAGTCTGTCAAAGTCGCCTTCTCCTGTGCTGATTGATATAAAGCTTATGCTTGTGCCATCTGACATGGTTGCCGGGGTCTGATTCAATGGTGGCCTACTCCTGTGGTGGGTGATCTAAATGCCTGATTCTCTGCTGTGTAACCTCTCTCCTCCGTCTGGGTGTAGGGGTCAAAGTAACTAAATGGTGGCCTACTCCTGTGGTGGGTGATATGATGCCTGGTTCTCTGCTGTGGGACCTCTCTCCTTTGTCTGGGTGCTGTGGTCAAAATAATAGTAAGTGACCTTCTCCATTGGTGGGTGACTTGAAGCCTGATTCTGTGCTATGGGACCTCACTCCAATTAATATTGTTTAATTTTTATTTATTTTATGTTAACTCATCATTTCCCTATCTACATTTGTTTGCAGGGGATTTAACTACATTTTGCTGCCTTTTGCAGCCCTCTAGCCCTTTCCGGGTGTGTTTTACAGCCTTTTTAGTGCCCAAAAGTTCGGGTCCCCATTGACTTCTATGGGGTTCGGGTTCGGGATGAAGTTCGGGTCGAGTTCGGATCCCGAACCCGAACATTTTTCGAAAGTTCGGCCGAACTCGTCGAACCCGAACATCCAGGTGTTCGCTCAACTCTAGTAATGACAGATCATGTGACACTTAGATTGCACACAGGTGGACATCATTTCACTAATTATGGGACTTCTGAAGGTAGTTGGTTGCACCAGAGGTTTTTATGGGCTTCCTAACAAAGGGAGTGAATACATACGCACATGCCAATTTTCTGTTTTCTATTTCTAAATAATAGTTCTATTTATATATTTTTCTCATTTCACTTCACCAACTTAGACTATTGGGTTCTGATCCATCACATAATATTCAGATTAGCAAAACATTGAACTTAAGGCTGTAATGTAACAAAACACTAAAAAGTCAAGGGGGGTGTTGTCTAAGTGGTGCTCTTTTTCTTTATAGAGAGCCCATGGTACACCGCATGCGCAGTATTGTAGGCCAGAAGATGCCACTATTATGCCAAGTACATGTGCACAATATTTTAGAACAGGCAATGCGCCTGGTACACTGAGTAGATGTGCGCAGTATTATAAACCAGACGGTGCCCCTCTGGGTTTCTGGGAAAGATATTCAAAATTAGTTTTCCTAAATAGTGATGGCGCATGCCATATTCTTTTGCATTGTGCCGAACTTTGACCCATGACAAATCTATTAGGTGGGACAGGACAGCCAATTGAGACGTTTCAGCACATGGACACACCCCCAACCCTATAACAGAACCCGATCTGGCAGCCATTTTACATTATGTGTTTCGCCAGTGTAGGGAGAGATTATATTTTGTAGCAGGGAAACCCTGTTAGAAACTTAGGGACACAAAACGCTAGCTAATAGAGCCACAAAAGTCCTTTTAAGGACTGGTAATGTTGTGCTATCGATAGGTGTGATACACAGGGGGGGGTGATATACTTATAATATACTTTCTAACATAGAAAGTATATTATAGTGCATTTGTATGCTTCCAGAAAATACGGATTAATGGCTGCGATCTATCAGCTTCCACAAAATAGTGATTGAGGTTTTCCATATACCTACGTCCACAAAATTACTGCTTGAGGGTGATATACCAGCTTCAACTAACAACTGATTGAGGCCTGCCATATATCAGCTTCCACAAAATAGTGATAAAGGTTTTCCATGTACCTGTGTCCACAAAATTACTGCTTGAGGGTGATATACCTGCTTCAACTAACAACTGATTGAGGTCTGCCATATATCAGCTTCCACAAAATAGTGATAGAGGTTTTCCACATACCTGCGTCCACAAAATTACTGCTTGAGGGTGATATACCAGCTTCAACTAACAACTGATTGAGGCCTGCCATATATCAGCTTCCACAAAATAGTGATAGAGGTTTTCCATATACCTGCGTCCACAAAATTACTGCTTCAGGGTGATATGCCAGCTTCAACTAACAACTGATTGAGGCCTGCCATATATTAGCTTCCACAAAATAGTGAAAGAGATTTTCCTTATACCTGCTTCCACAAAATTACTGCTTGAGGGTGATATACCAGCTTCAACTAACAACTGATTGAGGCCTGCCATATATCAGCTTCCACAAAATAGTGATAGAGGTTTTCCATATACCTGCGTCCACAAAATTACTGCTTGAGGGTGATATACCAGCTTCAACTAATAACTGCCATATATCAGCTTCCACAAATACTGCTCTTCTCTAGGGACTTTGGCACAGAGTCATTTTGAAAATAACAGGCATAGGAAGATGCAGGCCGTTCCGTAGGGGTGGTTGGAGTTGGGCAGGTGCACCAGGCCAGAGCCTAAGTGGGAAGTTGGAGAAGATGCGTGCGATTATGTCAAAGGACGCACCAGAGTTGGTTGAGTGGCTCACTCAGCCTTCCGCTTCTGCACCCTCCTCATCCTCTGTATCTTCAGATTCCTCACTCTCTGCTGTGTGCACCCCCAAAGACACCACCACCACCATAGCCCCTCCACTCGAGTCAGAAGAATTATTTTCCCATTCGTTCCCAGACCTTACCAATGCGCAGCTATTCTTAGCTTTGGATGAGGAAGAGGAGGTGGCAACGACCGCCACCCAGCGGTCTCATAACAGTACCCAGATCAGCCCAAGTAGGGTGGTCCCCGCTGTTGCTGCCTACTCTGAGATCTCTAATGTCAATGGTGGTGAAGGTGACAATGATGACGTGTCGATGGAGGTCACGTGGGTGCCCACAAGAGAGGAAGAGGAGGGGAGTTCAGAGGGAGAGACAGAGCAGCAGATAGGGAGTAGAAGGAGGAGAAGCAGGCAGAACTCGCAGTGCACAGGAGGCAAAAAACAGACTGCAAATATATCTGGTGGGAGCCATCCACCATGTTCGGTCACTTCTTGGTCTCCCAGGACGCCGGCACATGGCTCCGCAGTGTGGGCTTTTTTTAACGTGTCAGCTGCTGACAATAGTGTTGCCATCTACAGCCTGTGCTGTCAACGCATAAGACACGGTAAGCCCAATAATCACCTCGGGACGACCGCCTTAAGAAGGCACTTGTCCTCCCATCACCGAGCCCAGTGGATGCAACGCCGTCAGAACCCACAAAGCCACACTCCCGGTGCTCCACGTCCTGCCTCTTCTCCTTCTCCTTCTCCTTCTCCTCTCTCCTCCCATTTGTCCTCCACTCCACCTTCCACCGTGCTGTCGTCGCGTTCATCTGGCACAAGGCAGGCCTCCGTGGCCCAAATGTTCGAGCGTAAAAAAATGATGATGCCGGATAATCCGGCTGACCGCTGGCTTGTCGGAACTGCTAGCCTGCCCACTACTGCCATATAAATTGGTGGACTCAGAGGCCTTTAGAAAATTTGTGGCCATTGGCAAACCGCAATGGAAGGTCCCCGGAAGGAAATATTTCTCCCAGTAGGGCATCCCTGAACTATATGACCACGTTCAGCGGCAAGTTAATATATCTCTGGCACACAGTGTTGGTGCCAAGATACATCTAACTTGTTTATTCAGGCTGTGTTCAACTGTTGAACATAAAAAGGATAACATTTAAATTAAAAAATAAAAATTAATTGTCTCAAAAATTGGATGCTCACCTTGGAAGGTTGTGCTAGATATAGGCATAACTCTAGGGTAGGCACGTCAGGGGGTGCTTATGTTCCCTTGCAGCGGGTGGTGTGCAGCCAGGGGTGCAGGTACTTCTGATCAGGGATGCTTGGACTCCTTTAGGAAGCCGGAGAATCAGCTAAGGAAAAGGTCCCGTGGAGAAAATACCACTTGATGGTTTGGTTGAAATCCAGAATTTTTTTTAGGCAATTGGTACAACGTATTTCGGGGATAAAAACCCCTTCTTCAGGTACAGATACTTGCATACAAGGTACAGATATGCAAGTATCTGTACCTGAAGAAGGGGTTTTTATCCCTGAAACGTGTTGTACCGCTTGCCTAACAAAAATTCTGAATTTCGACCAAACCATCAGGTGGTTTTTGTGCCGCGGGACCTTTTCCTTTGCTGAAGATGCATCTGACCACAGACACGTGGTCTAGCAAACACAGGCAGGGAAGGTACATAAGTTTTACTGCCCACTGAGTGAACCTTCTTTTTTTTTTTTTATATATTGTTTTTTATTATTATAATACAAAATTTAGATCCATATTACATATAAAGTCCATCAATCCGTCAATTCTAATCTATAGTCATAATTAACAATAATTGCATAGAAGTGTCCGTATTTATATGAACATTTAAAAATCAAGTGGAGGTCTCCTACTGAGGAGGAAGGCAGGGTTCACCCGACATCCAAAGCTTAGTAAAAAAGATGGACAAAGAATCTCATTTAGCGCACGTTCTCTATAAGCGGCAGGGGTAAGAGGCCCGAAGTCCAGACAGCCGCCAAGCAGCGAGCGCGACTCGCGCACGCCCCCCCCCAGACACGGGTAGGCAGGGTTGGCACTCATGTGGCCGATCGCTTGATACTCACATGCTGACAGAAAGGCGAGTTTACAGCGATCTTTAATCGCAAGCATTTGATAAAACAGAAAACAAAGAAGGGGGTCCAGCAGTCTTTTATCACAGTGGTAAAAAACCCACTCAATTATTTTACTGCCTCATCCCCATGTGATTGAATTGAATATCAGTGCCGTGATTCGCCGTACTCGCGTAGATTCACATTAATATCTCATGTGGCAAAGACTCGAGTCAAATATCACTCGGCAGTCACCGGCAGTTGAAGAGGATATAGACAAAAAACAGAGCCAGAGACCCGCTCTGTCCCATTAAGAGAGCACATAGTAGCGCGCCCACCACGTGTGTCATATCCCTGCCCGCAGTCGAAACCCAAGTCTGACAGGAAGAGCCGCGCCCCGAGTCGCGCCCCATACCCGGACGCCCCCAGGTCCCGGACCCCGATCCCCCGCCCATATACCGCTCGATATTATGAATAAACAAGAATTCTAACCATTATTTAGTGCCGGAAGGTCCCCCCGTCCTCCAACAGTCCTGGAGATCCTCCCGTGCTCGAGTATACCTTCACATTCTTCACCGATACAATACATATAGAAGAGACCGGACGAATAGAATTTTCCCAAACTCACCCCACCCTCCCACCCCCCCACCTTGCAGGCAAACGAGAGAGAAAAAAAAAAAAAAGAAAAAGGAAATATAGCAAAAGAAAGAAGGGTCCTAATTAATTAACCATATCCCAATCTTTCCATAAATTATTCCACTTTAAGTAGGATCCTCTTTGTTTATACAGGATCTTCTCATAACTTTTCACTTTCTCAACCAAGCCCAGCCAGTTATTACAGTCTGGGGCGGAAGAGCAAAACCAAGATCTAGAAATAAGGAGCCTAGCTAAGAACATCACCTTAATCAACAGATGGCATTTTATAGGCTGATAATTAACCTCAGATAAATCTCCCAGAACCCATATTCTGGGGGACAGAGGGACAACAATTTTAAGTTTACGCGCCAGATTCTTTTGGACCAAGCTCCAATACCTACTCACCATTGGGCAGTCCCAAAACAGATGTAAGTGATCTGCCTCGGAATCACCACAACGTGGGCAGTCAGAGGAGGCCCTAAGTCCTCTTCTATATAACCATTTGGGTGTCACATAAATTTTGTGCAAAATATTAAATTGTACAACAGTGTGGTTAAAATTATGTGAAACCAGCTTTAAGCTTTCCCCTATATTCTCCCAGTTTGGAGAGCCCACCTCTGAAAGGAGAGAAGACCAGGCTCTCTGTCCTGGAGAGAGAACATCCAGAAAGAAATTATCCATTAAGTGTCTATAACAGTGTGATAGTTTAATTCTCGTGACGGTTTTCTTGCAAATTAAATCATGTAAAAATACAGGAGTATCTATAATGAAGAAGTGACTATTCAGAGTGCTAGAAAGTGCTGACCTCAATTGGAAATATGCATACCAAGCCACCTCACCTAAATTTGCCCTTAATTCCATGAGAGGCAAAATTTGTCCACCACTGACTACTTGATGTAGGTACTGAACATTTTTGGTCCTCCAATACTGGCGGCAGCTTAAGTAATTTAAATTGAAGAGTTTTGGATTATGCCATAATGGGGTGCAGATAAGTGATGCCTTGACTCCACACCAACTCCTTATGGCCGACCAAGTCTTTATAGCCATTCTGCGAAAAAATGAGTATCCGCTCAGTGTATTTGATAGATAATCAGATTCCAGTACAGTGAAATAATCAGAGAAACCTGCATCTTTTACCACTTTACTGCAGAAAGGGCTATTTTCCCAGTCATTGAAAAGACAGAGTTGGGAGGCCACAAAATAACCCCTAAAATAGGGGAGGTTAAGACCTCCCCGATTGTAGGGCATGGAAAAATAAAGTGCCTTCAGTCTCACGCGCTTCCTCCTCCACAATAAATCATTAAGCATCAGCTCTATCAATCTGAAGTGCTTGTCTGTGATCCATAAAGGCGAGTTGCGCAGGACATAAAGAACCTGGGGCAGCACTACCGTTTTTATTAATGAAATTCTGTCCGCTCTTCCTGGCAGAATTTTTTGCCATATCTTAATTTTGTCTCTCAACTTGATCAGCAAGGGAATCAGGTTAAGTTGTAAATATTCCTGTGGTTTGGCAGAAACTGTTATCCCCAGGTACCTTATTGAGTCAGAGATCGTTAACTGATTATTCCATTCACCTCGCAACTCGTCTATAGGAAGGAGAACGGTCTTCTCCCAGTTGATCTCAAGTCCGGACAAATCGGAAAAATGACCAACCAGCTCCATTATGCGGGGAAGAGTAGTGTCTGTTTGATGAATAAAAACCAGGATGTCATCTGCGTAAAGGGATACACGATCATGCTTCCCCATTATGCCAAAACCAGCCACCTTTGGGTCCTGCCTTATCATAGCCGCTAAAGGTTCGATATAAATATTAAATAGAAGAGGGGAAAGGGGACAGCCTTGACGGGTGCCTCTTTCTAAAGTAAAACTCTCTGTCGTCGAGTCATTAATCCTGATCCTGGCAACTGGAGAATTGTAAAGTAGCTGGACCATCGCCATAAATCTTGGGCCAAAGCCCATTTTTTTCATTACCTCCCAAAGAAAAGTCCACTCCACCCTGTCGAAGGCTTTTGTAGCATCCAGCGACAGGATGGAGCGGGCACCACGCCCCGGGGACTGAATATTCATAAATAGCCTGTGCAAATTATGATGGGTACCCCTTTTTGGCATGAAGCCATTTTGATCTGGGTGAATAATAGTGGGCATAACCCGCGAAAGCCTCCTAGCCAAAACTTTTGATAGTAACTTAGCGTCGGTATTTAATAAGGATATTGGTCTATAGGAGCTCAATTCTGCCGGGTCTTTATCCTTTTTTGGAATTAGAACAATGAGGGCCTCCATCATAGAGTATGGTAGTCTCCCTCCCTGTATCGCTTGGGAGAAAACCTCTAACAGCTGGGGAAGAATCACATCACTATATTTGCGATAGACCTCATATGGAAGGCCATCTAACCCTGGCGATGAGTTCCCCGAGATAGACCCAAGGGCCTCCTGCAGCTCCGTAAGAGACAGCTCCTCCTCCAGATATTCTATTTGGGATTCATTTAAGGTAAAAAGTGGAATTCTCTCCAGGAACCGCATCGCCAGTTCAGATGACAAACCAGGAGAGGATCTATATATCTGAGCAAAATATTGTAGAAAGGTGTTCCCAATTCCCTCTAAATCTGTAATAGTTTCCCCCTCAGCATTACGGATCCAAATAATATATTGTTTTTTCTTGTCTTGTTGTGTAATTATTCTAGCTAAAAGCTTACCCGGACGTCCAGACTCGATGAAATAATTGAGCCCCTTAAAAAATACCCTATGGTTCGCTTTCTCTGTTACATATTTCCCCAGAGCACAGCTAGCCTTCTGCATCTCTTCCCTGTTATACTCATTGGGGTGGCTAGCGTATCGCTCAGTTGTGAATGCAGTAATCTTGACCAATTCCTCCTCTTTCTTCCTAAATGTTCTCTTTGCTGTGGCAATCTCACTTATAAAAACCCCCCTCAAATATGCTTTCAAAGCATCCCATACTATATTGATGTTGGCAGAGGGGAGATTCACCTCCCAAAAGGAGGACATCAGTAGTTTAATCGGCTGCAAATTGTCCATAATAGTGAGCCAATATGGATTCAACTTAAATCCTAGCCCCCTAGTATCCTTATTCTCCCCGGTGCGAACCTCAACCAGTACGGGTGAGTGGTCCGAGACTGTTCTTACTCTGTATCGCATCTTACGGATATTACTCAAGTTGCTCTCATTGGTGAACGCTAAATCGATTCTAGACATTGCTCTGCCGCCCCTGCTAACACAGGAATATACTCTCTTTCCTCCGCCAAAATGTTCCCATATATCCACCACTCCCACCTCTGAACAGAACCGAGGCAGTAGGGAAATACAAAAATTCCTCCCCTTTCCGCATCTAATGTAAATCTATCTTTATTGGGGTCCATAACCGCGTTAAAGTCCCCCATCAAGATTAAGCGGCATTCTGGTCTCTTTTAAAAAAAAAGCATTAACTGAAGCAGTGGGTACATTGAGAATGGCGGAGGTATGTAAAAGAAAGCGAGGATATAACTGTAGCCATACAGCTTACCATACAAGAAGATAAATCTACCCTGATCATCTATCTGGGATTTTATGAGAATGAAATCTATGGAGTTATGAATAAGAACCGAGATACCCCTAGAAGAGCCGCTAAAGGTGGAGTGATACGATTGAGACTGCCATCCCGTTGTCAGACGGGACAAGGTTTCTTTAGTTAGATGAGTTTCTACTATACAGATAATTGCTGGAAGATATCTTTTTAATGCATCCATGATCGCTTGCCT
The DNA here is from genome assembly GCF_905171765.1 of Bufo bufo. Classification (NCBI taxonomy): domain Eukaryota; kingdom Metazoa; phylum Chordata; class Amphibia; order Anura; family Bufonidae; genus Bufo; species Bufo bufo. The sequence goes on from NC_053391.1 coordinate 465,337,393, forward strand.
TTTAACTCTTTCCCCGAGCCCTCTGACGTTCCAAGCTACAATTCTAGTGGACATCAATCACAACAAAGGAAAGAAGAGAAAAACAAAACAAAAAAAGGAAAAACAAAAACAAACCCCATTCCTGAAAGGTGGGTTCCCCCCCCCCCTTCCCCCCCCCCCCCCCCCCCTCCCTTGATCCGCCCGAACTGATTAGCGAACCTCTAACCTCCGGCCGTTCTCCCCCAGCCTAGCCCCCCCTCCCATCCATCCCTTCAACCATAATAGTGCGCAATTTCAAATGCCTATTTGATCCATCCAATCTGACGCTTGTTGTGGTGTCTCAAAGAAAAGGGAAGTCCCGTTGTGGATTACTCTTAATTTCGCTGGATACTGTAGGGAGTATTTAATCTCCTTAGCCGCCAAGCGTTTCTTTATCTCTATGAAGTTTCTTCTTTTTTCCTGGGTCTGCCGCGCAAAATCAGGAAAGAAGAGCAATTTGGTGCCCTGATATTCAATAGGTGTGCATTCTCTTGCTTTTTTCAAGATCATGTCTCTATCAGCGGATAGTAATAACTTGATTAAAATTGGGCGCGGTGGTCTCCCTGGAGTGGGTTTCCCTCCTGGGATTCGATGGGCTCTTTCTATTTGAAACATAGAAGAAAAATTGTCGCTGCCAAGACTATGCATAACCACATCTTTAAGTTGTTCCTCTAGGTGTCGGCCCTCAACTCCCTCTGGAAACCCAATTATACGGACGTTGTTACGCCTTGACCTATTTTCTAAGTCCTCTAACTTATTTTGAAGTGCTTGATTTTCTGAGGCAAGAAGCAGAGTTTTAGATTTTAACATACCCATATCCATTTGCAAGGAGCCAACAGTTTTTTCCACACTGAGGACTCGATCCCGGATCTTTACTAGGTCTTCTCTTATTAGTGAAATATCGCTCTGCACTGACCCCAATTGAGTGGACATTCCTTGCACTAAAGTGCCGTTGTTTTCCACAGCGCAAAGGATTTTATCCAAAACGGATGGGTCATATTCAGTTCACATTTGTGCAGAGAGACATTTCTCGCCTGCCTCCTGGTCCGCGTCCTCTAATCCATCCTCCGAAAGTTCATCATTTTGGGAAATTTTAGAAAAAATTTTCAGCTTAGCAGGAGGTTTAGTTTTAGCTGGATTCTTTTCATTTAAAAAGGGCGATTTCAGAAACTTGTCAATTTTATTTTCTGAGGTCTTAGCCCCCAGCTTAATTACAGAGGAATCAACTGAGCGTCGCTTTGGGGCCATTCTCCCCAAAAAAAAAATTTTTTTTTTCCTTCCCCTCCCTTTTCTTTCCTTGAATTTTTCTTTCCCCTTTTTTTTCCCCCTTTCCCTCCTATTAGTTTTATATATTTTTTTTTTGTTTCCCCTCCTTCCCCTGCCTCCCTACCCCCTGCTCTCCCTCCCACACCCCTTTTTCTTTTCTCCTTTCCCCTTCCCTTCTCCCCCCCCCTCCCCGTTTACCCCCTCAATTCCCCCCTCAACAAGCACCGCAGGGAAAGAAAGGAGGAGCAAAAAGGGGAAAAACGAGATAATAAACACCACAGAATTTCAACAAAAATTTCAACAAAAATCTATCCCTTCAATGCAGCAGTGTAGAAGGGAGACCAACAGTGTAGAATGAATAGAAACTCTGTTCTCACGTGTCCGGATCCTTAATCCTGGTGGACGCCGTAACTATGGCAACAGATCAAGAGCCGGAGGGAAGGGGAAACGGCAATATAGAAATAAGGTGGCAGCGAGGTATCCGACAGGAGGAAGGCAGTCCAGTGGCAGATGAAGGCGGCAGGCGGAAATCAGGTGGAGAAGGCAATCCGGGGAGCAGGCAATCCAGTGGCAAGCAGACCAGCAAGGCGGCGAACAAACCAAGTACCCAGGCAAAGCCAAACAGTCGGGGCCAGTGGAGAGAAACAGCAGGCAGGGCAGCAACAAACGAGGACAAGAGGCGGAACAGCAGGCAACCGGAACCAGGGGCAGAGCAGGAGAGCGGCACCTACGGCCAAGAGAGAAGACGGAACACCCGGAGCAGCAACCAGCAACCGGCAGCAGCAGCGACAGCCAAGGCGTCCTCCAACAACGGGCAGAAGCAGTCCAGCAATCCAGCGACCAGACCAGGTAGAGTGCAGCGTCACAGCTCGCAACTCAGGACATCAGCTGTTCGGCATCAGCTGTTCGATTAGAGCCGGGAGCCTGGAAGGGGGGTGGGCCGGCAAGGGGAGAGCGAGACGCGACGTACTCACGTCATCCCGCCGTCCCTTCCTTTAGGAAGCCGGAGAATCAGCTAAGGAAAAGGTCCCGTGGAGAAAATACCACTTGATGGTTTGGTTGAAATCCAGAATTTTTTTTAGGCAATTGGTACAACGCATTTCGGGGATAAAAACCCCTTCTTCAGGTACAGATACTTGCATACAAGGTACAGATATGCAAGTATCTGTACCTGAAGAAGGGGTTTTTATCCCTGAAACGTGTTGTACCGCTTGCCTAACAAAAATTCTGAATTTCGACCAAACCATCAGGTGGTTTTTGTGCCGCGAGACCTTTTCCTTTGCTGAAGATGCATCTGACCACAGACACGTGGTCTAGCAAACACAGGCAGGGAAGGTACATAAGTTTTACTGCCCACTGAGTGAACCTTCTGATGTACATGAAGCATGTAACCTGTGGCACCCGTGTGGATTTGGTGTTACCGCCACGGATTGCATGCAGGCTGGCCTCTTCTTCTACTCCTCCATCCTCCGTCTCCTCCTCGACTAACTCCTACTTTTCCACTGCTACCTCCTCTTCCGGTGCACACCCCAAGCTTCCCAGAACCTATTCGACATGCCAGGTGAGACGTTGCCATGCTGTGCTGAGGTTGTTGTGCCTGAAGCCAAGAGCCACACCGCCGGTCCTGCACTCCTTTCAGCTCTGCGTTTACAGGCCGATCAGTGGCTAACCCAATAAAATAGTTGCCTACACCACGCCGATATTTTGCGCGCATTACGTGATTAATACATTGCCAATTTTCGCAATCTAGAATATCATCTCGAATTCGTGAATTTGCAAATATATGACGAATATTCTACAAAATATTTGAGAAATATAGCAAATTCGAATATTGCCCCTGTCGCTCATCACTAGTGGTCATCACAGGTGTTGAATTCCTTCGAGATCCATGCCTTATTCATTTATAAAAATCTGAGGTAGTCCACACTGTCTTGAGCTAGGCGAGTGCGGTGTCAAAGGGTAAAAAGGGGATCAGCCTGGCCAAAAGGAGTAATAAGGGAGCAGGTCACCTCCTACAGCATCCCTAATCCTCTCCCTGACTCCTCACCGTATGAACGGACCCCGATGGTAGGACGACTCATACTCTGGATTCCTAGAGACCCTAAGTCGCCCTGGTAATCCCTCACCAAGGAGCAGGGAAGAGACGACCTGTTCATCCCAGTCATGGAGGAATAGGAGTCTCTATCTGAGGCCAGGCTGCAAGGAGAGGGGAACACTTACAGCATAAGGAGATGGCAGGTAAGCGAAACCAATAACACACTTTCCTGCCACAGACACACTGACTGGAACCCGTGCACTAGTGCTGCTGTCCACACCAACATTAAAGGACACAGCACAGACCACAAACCACACAGGAACCCAGAACACCCATAGCTGCAATAAACATGACAGGGGAATGTCTAGTAAACATGTTAGACAGCAAACACCACCAGACATGTAACACCAAACTAGACATACAAACACCCTGAACATAACCCACTCCATACAAATAGGGACAGGAAGGGAAGGAGACACCGGGATAACATTGACATCTATGACCACAAGGGTGGCCCTCACTGGACAATGGAACACCCTGGACTGGAGCAGAGCTCCAGCACCAACCAAAGCTAAAGTACAACTAACTCCAGCCAGGAAACCACAGAGGATAAAAGCCAAGTGACCACACCCAGTCAGGGAGTTAACTCTTACAGCACCAGACAGAGGGAGGCTACAACTTAAAGGGGAAGTACACACACAAGCATACCAAACACGTAACCACCGGCAACAGTATGCGTGGCAACCATGTCATGGCAATCATCCAGAAGGCCGAGACACTGCCACCGCATGCTCTCACAGCAACACGTTTCCGCGGGCAACTGCAAGTGTGGCAACAGTGTCACAGCGTACACCATAGGCCGTGACACTCTGGCCACAAGTCAAGCCTGCACACCCAGTAGTCAAGGAGTTCCTCACTTCTCAGAGCGTCCACATCGGCCGTTATCCCGATGTTGTCAGACAACTGTCGGTCTAGGCATTCCCTGAGGCTGGATCCGGAGGGCGGCTGTCGGTTGGCTGCAAGAATGATGTCATATGCTAAGTAGTGTTGAGCACGAATATTCGAAAAGCAAATTTTAATCGCGAATTTATCGACACTTTGAGAATTCGCAAATATTTAGAATATAGTGCTATATATTCATAATGAGGAATTTTTTATTAATTTTTTTAAACACAGTACACATCAGGTGATCATCCCTCCCTTCTTCTAGCTTGTGGGCCAATGAGAAGGCTTTGTCACAGCTTAGCAACATCCCTAGCAACCAATAGTAAAGTTGCCTGCCCCTTACTATACACGTACATATTGCGAAAAAATATGAGCATCATTAATTGCCTAAAATTTGCAAATCGCCAATATATTGGAGCACTCTAACTGCATATAAAACTATTCTAATGTTCTGCCGTGTCAACCATTTTCTCCAGTCTCAGGAAACTTATACCAGCTTGAAAAATTTAGCATAAGTGACCCACGCTGTATTTTGCTCGCATTACTCGAATAATACATTGTGGATTTTCGCAATCAAGAATATAATCTCAAATTCACGAATAATTGACAAATATTCTACAAAATATTAGCGAAATATCACAAATTTTTATTTTTCCCCGCTGCTCATCACTAATCCTAAGTGACCAACACATTGGTACCCGCACCTGTTTCGCTGTGGGAGGAAATTCATCTGCCAGTGCCGCAACAGCAGAATGCAGCATCTCTCACAGCAAGGCCTGGAAATGCTGCATTATGACAGCCCTCTGTGATGCTGGTAACATGTCTGCCATTTTGTGTTTGTATAGGGGGTCTAAGTACTAGTAATGAGCAGCAGGTGCAATATTCAAATTCGCAAATATTTTGTAGAATATTTGTCATATATTCATGAATTCAAGAATTCGAGATTATATTCTTGATTGCGAAAATCGGCAATGTATTATTTGTGTAATGCATGCGAAATACCGGCGTGGGTCACTACCTTTTTCAAGCTGGTAGTTTCCTGAGACTGGAGAAAATGGTTGACACGGCAGAACATTAGAATAGCTTTATATGCTTTATATGCAGATAGAGTGCTCCAATATATTTGCGCTTGTGAATTTTTGGCAATTTATTTTGCGCATATTTTTCGCAATACGTGCAACTTGTATAGTAAGGGGCAGGCAACTTTTCTATTGGTTGCTAGGGATGTTGCTAAGCTGTGACAAAACCTTCTCATTGGCCCACAAGCTAGAAGAAGGGAGGGATGATCACCTGATGTGTATTGTGTTAAAAAACAAACAAACAAACAAAAAAAATAACAAATATTCGTCATTACGAATATATAGCACTATATTCTAAATATTCGCAAATTCTCGAAGTGGCAATATTCGTGAAAAATTTGCTTTTCGAATATTCGTGCTCAACACTAATGCCAACTAACTCTTCTCTCACTGCTTAGGAGGGCTGCATAAAAATTTTCAGTTTTCTAATTGTCCTAATATTATATTCAATAATTTTTCTATACTGTTTTGTCATATAAACTCATTTGCATAAACTTGAATATGGGAAAGACATGCAAATTAGCAGAATCTTCCTTGTTTTTAAGCTGAAACGTTATTTGCATGTCTTTCCCATATTCAAGTTTATGCAAATGAGTTTACATGACAAAACGGTATAGAAAGGTTATTGAATATAATATTAGGACAATTAGAACACTGAAAATTTTTATGCAGCCCTCCTAAGCAGTTAGAGAACAGTTAGCTGGCATCCAAAAAAAAATAAAAAATTACAATTGTTGTCACCCTAATGATAATGATCTAGGTGTGCAGGTCCCCCCAAGCCATCCAACTTAAATCAAGCAAATTTGAGACTTAATGGCTCTTGGTCAGATGAGAGCTGGTCCTGGCAATATCATAGCCCATGAGGTTTATCCGAGGTATGATTGTTGCTAGTTGTCTCATAGTGCACAATGCTGCCATTGTAAGGTATGCTGACTGTACCTGACTCATGGATAGGTTGTTGGCATACAGCCCTTGTGTGATTGTCTGTTATATGTAATGATTTAATAATATAACACCTATAAAGAGAAATTATTAATAATAGGTTAAAAAACACTTCTAATAAAAATGTATTAATGATAGGTATAGTAAATTACTATTAGTAATAACTATATAAAAAAAAAAGATATGGAAGATAGCATAATAAGGATAAAAAAAATCTAGAATATTCACAATTACAAAGATATAACATTATATTCTAGATCTTCGCGAATACTCCGAAATTCGCGATTAGAATATTAACGCTCAACTCTACTCCATTTGAGCAAACCAATGCTGTACATGAAAATATATATTATGAGACTGGCACTCCCTCGCATGGAAATAGAGCAATGATAGAAGTGTTACTACACAATATTTAATTTGGCACAATATGTTAAAATACAACGTTACAATACAATGTTAAAATACTTAACAGTCGCTGCAGCAGACACACAATGACAATAACAATCCCTAAAAATTTTATACCACATATATCACTATATGAAAACGAAGACTCAAAAGATATCCCAGAATGACAGGCACAGTCTCCAATTTTACTAATTTTAACATCTTTATAAAAAACGCATCAAAAACGCAATGCAACCGCATATGCGTTTTTCGATTTTTGATGCGTTTTTACTGTTCTTAATCATATTTTACTGTTTTTTACTATATTTATGTATCATTTTTAGGATAAGCACAAATAAAAATATATATATGGTTTTAGGAGTATGTATATCATATGCATTGTTTTATCGAATTAATAGAATGAAGGGCCGATATATTTGACTTTTATCTGTCCTCACATATGGCACTATAGATGGCAACAATAAATCGCATATGCGTTTTCTAAGAGTCTGTATAAACCATATAAGACACCAAAGTATAACGACCCATGAAAGAGCAAACTGGAATCTATATCCAGGACTTCTGATTACCTCGCTGTCCCAATATGCAATGCGCTGATTATGGACGATATAAAAAGAGTACTAGCCGTCACTGTCTACACCACTGAGGAAGGGGCCTTGTTACCCCGAAACGCGTATGGTAAAGACAGTGAGGGAACATCAAGAAGCAACACTTGGGAATCGCTTATTTTCAACAGAACTACGAATATCTACAGATCATTTTGAAAACCCCGCCTGGAAATTCAAGTCATCTGACCGCCCAGCTAACCACGTGGGACGCCACACAAGTCCTGGAAGGGCAAAGCAGTGGAGAGAAACTGCACCGCTATCCAGGCAAGAGGGGAAACTTCATAGACTTTGCTGACAGGTCCTGGAAGCTTATAATTAAAGCATCGCACCTGACAAGCTGGTGCATAAACGGGCCGAATACAGGAGCGGTAAAGTACTCTGTACAAAGTACAGAATCTGATTATTGTTAAATCTGTGGATGTTAATGACTCTTTCTTGAATATTGCTCTGTTGAACATAGTTTTTTACAACTGGCGCAAGTTCATAGTTACGAGTATAACTCAAAGCCACAAGTGCCTTTGGACTATTTTGGCTTAACAGCCCCCCCTCCCCCTAAGGATTTCCAGTGCATAGAATTGTAGTTTTAGTCTAAGTTTTAATATTGTCTTAGTGTATGAATTTTATGCAACAAATTGCAATGTAAATTATTTTAAAGTGATATATACATAAAAATATCTGATAAACAATCCAACTTGTCTGTGTTGCCTGATAAAGAGTGACGCCCAATTCAACTAATTAATCCCTAAAAATGCCTAAAATCTAAAACTTCAATAAAAACTCAAAAAAAGTCCAAAAAGAAGGGGACCATACATCCTGGATGTGCAAAAATATCGCAAGCCAAAAGTGTCAGTCTATTCCTTATAATAGTATTGGCATTCCTTTCTTGTATGCAATATAACATGCAAAATCCATGCAAGGCACTTTTTCAAATATTCGGAATTGTCCGATATAAATAATCGATAAAGTATCCAATCGGACACAAAGTTTTTACTCACAGGTGAATGTCGATTATCCTGCAGTCCCAATATTTGATCCTTTTGATTTTTACTCAAGGTATTTGTTCATATTCCCGTGGTTCTCAATGTTTAGCGTCCCATCTGGTTCGTTCGTCATTGGTCTCTCTCGATCGTTATCCACAAATCTCGGATCTGGTCATACGATCAGGGTGTGATATCGCGAGAGGTGAACTTATACTTGTACTGACCAGTTTGAATGGCTGAAATTTCGGATCTTTGTCTTTGGAGCGCTCCGATTTTTTTATCTGTATCCGGATATTAATAAACGAACTTCCAGTGGGGGTCTCTTGTTGGGGATGTCTTTGAAAAGCACCAAACGCGATAATCGACATTCACCTGTGAGTAAAAACTTTGTGTCCGATTGGATACTTTATCGATTATTTATATCGGACAATTCCGAATATTTGAAAAAGTGCCTTGCATGGATTTTCATGTTATATTGTATATAAGAAAGAAATGCCAATACTATTATAAGAAATAAACTGACACTTTTGGCTTGCGATATTTTTGCACATCCAGGAGTTTTAGATTTTAGGCATTTTTAGGGATTGTTATTGTCATTGTGTGTCTGCTGCAGCGACTGTTAAGTATTTTAACATTGTATTGTAACGTTGTATCTTAACATATTGTGCCAAATTAAATATTGTGTAGTAACACTACTATCATTGCTCTATTTCCATGCGAGGGAGTGCCAGTCTCATAATATATATTTTCTATTACGCCTTTGTTGATTTGAGTGAATCAATTTGAGACTAGAGCACCCAATCCAGAATTGTAAGGGGAGTGAGCGGTTTGTCTATACTACTTTTTCCAATGTTGTACATGATGTGTGATAGTTGGGGGGGTCGGCTATTATATATTTTCCCTTGAGGTCAAGGAGTTTTAAGTTATGCTTCTGAATTCAAATATAAGCACCAAATTGAGATTGTGATACATAGATAAAAGGAGGCTCCCAGAACAAACCTGAAAGAGATAAAAGGAAACAGATATTTTTTTTTTCTTGTGACAAGATGGAGATGAGGCACCACTATATAAATTTGGCTTATACATGCCTTTTGTATGCAAATGATAAGCCATTAAAGGGGTTCTCTGGGCTTTTAATATAGATGATCTATCCTCAGGATAGGTCATCAATATCAGATCAGTGGGGGTCGGACACCCAGCACCCCGTCAATCAGCTGCATAAAGGGTCATCAATATTAAAAGAGTATCTTTTTACAGGGTCTTGATGAATGAGGTTTATAATGGTTATTATGGTGGTAAAAACAGATATTGCTTTGAAATGTCACAGGGAAGGGACAAAGAGGTGGGCCCCTACTATTAAGTATTAATGGCATATTCTGTATATACATACATTTTCTAGATTGGAGTACCCATGTAATGTATTTTGAAACAAATATTACAATTTAGTTATCTATCCTTAACCTCAACCAGTTGGCAATTTACGGATTTTCTGGGCCCCTAATATTGCTGACCTGTCTTTAGGATAGGTCATCAATGTTGCGGAGCTTCACGGTATACCCTCAATATCTTCACTTAAATCCCCTTGTAGCTGAAGAAGCAGGTCAATAACCAAGAGACAATTTCCCCAGTGACTGGACGACACACAGTTTGGGAGTCAACTGACTTTACTAGGCATGCGCACCTGGTTTCAAACTGCCAACAGCCTCATTTACATACAATACATAGATTACTATGGTACAAGGAAAAGGGGGAAGGGGAAGAGGTACAGACAAGAAAGACATTCTGTAAGTGGCTAGGTTTGCCACAATCAACATCTGATCTTTGAGGTTAAACAAAGTCACTGATGACCTAGTAGAGAGAGACAGGGGTGTGCAATGAGGTTTCCACTTGTGTCTGGATTTTGGACAACAAAACTATAGGAGCTGCTCATGCTTGTCGGTGGAACAAATGGTGGACTGTCAGGCCCATCCAGAGCCTGTTTATCGTGCATACCCTCAAGTTACCACTACTCCCGATACCACCTAACAGCTAGGTCATAACAATCTTAGATGGTGGGCAATTAGTTGAAAGGACCATCCTGCTTCTCTCAGTATAATGAGTCAGTCAACTGGGCAAAAAGTCTGTCAAATTGTCTTTGAGTGTGTCATAGAGGCGTAGCTAATAGTCAACAATCCCTCACCAAGAGACACACTACCCAAAGTATACTCTGAAAGCCTTTTTTATAGTGCAGCAGTGGAGAAGTATTTTATAACCTCTTGTGGCAAGACCCAGTGTCTAAACACACCATACTTGCAATCATTTAAATATCTGCATAACTGCATACAGAGTTTTGCAGCAATCTGACATTTCGGTCTGGGTGCATCACACATTTTTTTTTTTTATAAATAAGTGTATTTGATTCTACAACAACTAAGAAGAATACATAGATAATAATGCCCTATTGCTACACCAACTAATATTGTATTGCTACTATCATAACATTGTCCCTCAACTACTACTTCTATTAGTATTTCAATTATAAATAATGGCATTCTACTGTTAAAATAGTCTTAATATCATTGTTATTTAGCAATCAAAATGGTATATTATGGTAAAGAATAAAGATACTATCATATGCTCTTCCATTCAGCTTTTCCCCAAATCTCAAATAAAAAAGGATTTTCAAAATGATAGAAGTTATTATCTTCTCTGTGTGGAGAGCATCCTCTCCAACTCTCAGCATGCTTAAGGCATAGAGGATACAAGGTCACTGCTACATCTCGATCTCAAACGGGAAAGCATGCTGTGCTAGCCACCCAGGAGTTAAACCTAGAGTGGCTCTTTTTGAAATAATTAATTAGGTTTCATTTTTTTCTGTGTGTGTGTTTGTGTGTGTCTGCATACTTCAATTCAATACTCTAGAAAGTATGGCCAGATTATACTGTCCCTGTATTTCTTTTGAAGTAATACACAATAAATTTGGTAGTTTAGAAATTCCAAATGTAATTATTTCCCCCTGCTCAGCAAGGTATTTGAATATCATGCTGGGGAGAACATTTATCTCTAATGATTAATAGACTCTAGATGCTTTCATGTCTTTAAGTTCTGTGGCTCTCAGGAACACAGTGACAAATACAATGGGTCATATAGCTATAACATATGGTGGCGGTCACATTTTTACATTTTGAACATGTGAAAGTGCAGCCCATAATCACAGTCAATTAATTAACAAAGGCTCAAACACATACAGTAATTTTAAAATACAATTTCTGCCTAAAAATCTGTAAAGTGGGGTGATCTACTATATTAAATGTGTGTTCTCATCAAGATGTCAAGATGTCATAGTGGAGGGTTTCTGATTTGAGACCCCCTTCTATGAGAGATAAGCTGCAGCTACTTAGAAATACAGGGTGGAATTTCCAACACATATTTTGCTGCGATTCTGTAAGAATGAACTTCCAACAGACATGTTTGGAAAATGAACAGTAAGTGATGGTAAAAAAGCCTTTTGATAAACATATAGGGGTAAATTTATCAAGACAGGGGTTTTCTGCGCCGATCTTAATATCCCCTTTACTGCCGAAGGATGCACCACATTTATGAAAAAGTGCATCACAATGCTTGCAACTTTTTAAAGTAACTTTTCTGGTGTAAGGGAGACAATAAATCTCCCTCATATATAAGTCCTTATATAAGCAGATGCTAATCAATCTACTATGTCACTAAACAAATTTGATTACTCCTAAGGAGTTTTTCTGAGTGCCCCATCCCCCTGGTTTTCACCATTTAACCCCGATACAGAGATTTGGACTCTACTGCAGGGGAACCACCTGGCTGCTACCTCTTGGAATTGTATCTGTTTAGCCACTACTGCCCTATGGGGTTCAAGAGACACCGGTGTGGAGCACCAAGGAATCAAGCAAAACCATGATCAGAGAACAAGCCCAAGTCAAGACAAGGGGCATACAAGTAATCTAGTAAACAGGGTAGTGATCAGTTTCAGACAGTTCAGGCTCAGAACAAGGGAAGGGAAGAGGGCAGGTAAGGTGGAAAAAATTCAAATCCAGAAACAAGCAAAGTTTGGTACATAGGCAGGCAAACAAGACTATAGCGCACCTTTGTAGGAAATAAGCTAACTAGAACCTATTCCACAGGCATAATCCCAGAGAGAAAGGTTTCTTAAATATGTACCCTGAGGTGGCCAGCCATAGGGAAAATGGGAAAGATTAAAATGCTTGTTTGCTGGACCTTTAAGAGCCAGAGTATGCACCCTATGGGTAATGAGAGGCGAAGCAGACTAAAGAGAGGCCTCAGCCTACATGTAGTACACAGTGCAGTGCTGCCCTAGTGAGGGAGCAGGAAGACTTTGGCGGCCCCAGACCGAAGGACAGAGCAGGTGAGAATTCCAGTGACCAGACCCACTGGGTGTAAAGAAGCAGCAAGTACGTACAGCCAGTGTAACCTATAGAACCTATCCTTAGAGAACAATAAGGAAATAATATGAGGGCAGACTAGATGGTCTTTTTCTGCAATCAGTCTTCTTTGTTTTTATGTTTCTGTGGCTTTGCTTGACAAAATTAACAGTTTTGTCACTGGTTTAATAGCTGGACCCATGACAATTACCTTTTAACAACCAATCTCAATAACATTAACTGATGAATGATCATGACAGATTTGTTGATTTGTGATCAGTCATTTGAAGAGCAAAAATCACAAGCGTGAACCAAGCTTCAAACAAAAACTTAAACCTATTCTCAGTTTGTCAGCTTTGCTTACAATACTTTTAGAATTATTGTTAGGATATGTTAGAAGATATGTTACCACTTTCTGCTTGGAGGGGATCCAATCACCCTCACGACTAGAGATATTTTTTATGGGCTGTGGCCTGGGTGTGTTCTTGGCTAGTGTTGAGCGCGAATATTCGAAAAGCAAATTTTTATCGCGAATATCAGCACTTCGAGAATTTGCAAATATTTAGAATATAGTGCTATATATTCGTAATGACGAATATTCTTTTTTTTAACACAGTACACATCAGGTGATCATCCCTCCCTTCTTCTAGCTTGTGGGCCAATGAGAAGGTTTTGTCACAGCTTAGCAACATCCCTAGCAACCAATAGGAAAGTTGCCTACCCCATCACTATATAAGAACCTCGCCAGCAGCTATTTTCTAAAGTTTATTGCAATTATGAAAGAGACAGCAGTGTCATTGCTGTGCTCTGTGCTTTGTGTTATTACATTAGATAGTTAATATATATATACAGTACAGACCAAAAGTTTGGACACACCTTCTCATTCAAAGAGTTTTTTTTATTTTCATGACTATGAAAATTGTAGATTCACACTGAAGGCATCAAAACTATGAATTAACACATGTGGAATTATATACATAACAAACAAGTGTGAAACAACTGAAAATATGTCATATTCTAGGTTCTTCAAAGTAGCCACCTTTTGCTTTGATTACTGCTTTGCACACTCTTGGCATTCTGTTGATGAGGTTCAAGAGGTAGTCCCCTGAAATGGTTTTCACTTCACAGGTGTGCCCTGTCAGGTTTAATAAGTGGGATTTCTTGCCTTATAAATGGGATTAGGACCATCAGTTGCGTTGAGGAGAAGTCAGGTGGATACACAGCTGATAGTCCTACTGAATAGACTGTTAGAATTTGTATTATGGCAAGAAAAAAGCAGCTAAGAAAAGAAAAACGAGTGGCCATCATTACTTTAAGAAATGAAGGTCAGTCAGTCAGCTGAAAAATTGGGAAAACTTTGAAAGTAAGGGCTATTTGACCATGAAGGAGAGTGATGGGGTGCTGCGCCAGATGACCTGGCCTCCACAGTCACCGGACCTGAACCCAATCGAGATGGTTTGGGGTGAGCTGGACCACAGAGTGAAGGCAAAAGGGCCAACAAGTGCTAAGCATCTCTGGGAACTCCTTCAAGACTGTTGGAAGGCCATTTCAGGGGACTACCTCTTGAAGCTCATCAAGAGAATGCCAAGAGAGTGCAAAGCAGTAATCAAAGCAAAAGGTGGCTACTTTGAAGAACCTAGAATATGACATATTTTCAGTTGTTTCACACTTGTTTGTTATGTATATAATTCCACATGTGTTAATTCATAGTTTTGATGCCTTCATAGTCATGAAAATAAAGAAAACTCTTTGAATGAGAAGGTGTGTCCAAACTTTTGGTCTGTACTGTATATATATATAATTCAGATAGTTAGAGGGAGATAGTCAGTGTAGGTTAGATTGATCTATAGTGTAGCAGGTGCCTGTATTTTGCGTGTATTATGCGAATATTACATTGCCGATTTTCGCAATCAAGAATACAATCTCGAGTTCTCGAATTTGTGAATATATGATGAATATTCTACTAAATATTCGTGAAATATTGCGAATTTGAATATTGCCCCTGCCGCTCATCACTATTTTTTGGCCAAGCAAGCAAATGTATCACTACATTCAGAACTAATTGGTCCACAAATATGGCGCACTTTTGCATCTTTACCCAAATTTTAGTCACCTTTTCCCAACTGTCTCTGCCAGAACAAGTAGCAGATGTTGCAGCAGCCAGTTCAGTTTGTTAATTGTTAAATGATGGAACAGTTTTTTTCAACTGCTGCACCACCTGCCAAAACTTGTCTCACCAAAATTTTATTCTGCTGTATGATCTTCATACTTCTGGCCAGCTGTCCATTTTAGTTATCAAAAAAAAATTGTTTAAAATTGTTTCATTCACTAAATGACTGTGGCTTGTCCCCGGCGAACACTGTAACATGTTCGCTAACCCCATGGATTTCTGGACAGGCAGACTGAAATAGTGGCCCAAACTGGCCCTGCATGCTCTCTCTCATTCCTCTTGCCCGGCCTCCAGAGTCATCTCAGACAGGGGACGTGGTGATACCCATGGTATCATATTTCAGCTGTACTTACGTGAATGCGCACATAACTGTCATTCTCTTCTTTTAAAGGTGTCATCCACTGAAGCCGTTGGAACGACCTCCAATCAAAATGCTCCTCTTTGTCTCCTGCACTTTCCAGAAGTTTCCTGAGATATATCAAAGTCAACTATACAGGTAAGTAGGTTAACTTTGTATATTCATGTGCCATGACATCATGGCTCCCGTTTTGCATACGCAATTTGGTTCGCTCCAAACAGACCAAGTTGTTCTCCGGCAGTGTACAAAACATCTTTTTTATCAAAATGAATGAGGCACAAATCCAGGAGGATGTTCAAACTGCTCTGGCTGTGGCCGATGAGTAGATCTGACCCTGCTGATGGTGCCCCATTTTGCCACTGCTGTTGTCTGCCTGCCTTACCCTCACGCTACGTACCTTATGGCTGTTGTGGCTAACATTATGCCACTGCCACAGTCTGCCTTCCTACCATGATGTTCCATACTGTATGGCTACTGCTGCCTCTGCCGCCAACATGCCACTGCTCTCTGTTCTGTACCATATGGCTGCTGTGCGCCTCCATTGCAGCAGCTGCTACTCTTCTCTGCTAGTTCCCTACTGCCACCACTATTAAAGCTACACAGCTGCCACTACTACCCTTAAACAGCTTATCTACTGCCTTGTCTACAGCTGTTGCTACTTTTGCAGCTATATGCCACGATTACCCTACTCTTTCTACATCCACACTGTACAGCTGCTGCTCTCAGTTAAAAGAGAAAAAGTTTCTAAGCTCTTGTGGGTATAAAATACGAGCAAGCATTCTACCCCTGCTAAGGCATCATTTTACTAGACACTTGGGTCCCCCAACAAGTAACTATTTTTATTTCCAATAATATCTTTTTAATTTTCAGTGCAATTGGAGCAACTTTGGTTCATATAGAATTGATTTAGGGCCGAATTAAACTTTTTGAGAGATTTGTCCAAAACTGAAATAAACCAAATCTCAAAAGGTTTTCTCATCACTAATTGACAGCCATGTTTGTGCAATTTTTCATGTTTTTTTTGGGGTGCTGAAAAAATTTGTCCAGATGTTAGCTGAACATCTAGTAAAATAGGAAAATATCTACAGTATATATACAGGGTTTTAGTGGGGTGTTTGAAGTTTGTGTCATTTTTAATAAAACTTAGGCCCCTTTCACACGGGCGAGTATTCCGCGCGGATGCGATGCGTGAGTTGAATGCATTGCACCCGCACTGAATACCGACCCATTCATTTCTATGGGGCTGTTCACATGAGCGGTGATTTTCACACATCACTTGTGCGTTGCGTGAAAATCGCAGCATGCTCTATATTCTGCGTTTTTCACGCAACGCAGGCCCCATAGAAGTGAATGGGGTTGCGTGAAAATCGCAAGCATCCGCAAGCAAGTGCGGATGCGGTGCGATTTTCACGCATGGTTGCTAGGTGACAGTCTATTCACTGTATTATTTTCCCTTATAACATGGTTATAAGGGAAAATAATAGCATTCTGAATACAGAATGCTTAGTAGGTGATCAATTGAGGGTTAAAAAAATAAATAATGAGCTGTGGGCTAAAGGACCTTGGTGACGTCAGATCACATGTGATTGGACCATGTGATCTGACGTCACCAAAGGTCCTTTAGCCCACAGCTCATCATTAAAGAAGTAAAGAAGAGATCGGGAACTACGCGAACAAGAGGAGAAGGTGAGTTAATTTTTTTATTTTTTTTTAACCCTCAATTGATCACCTACTAAGCATTCTGTATTCAGAATGCTATTATTTTCCCTTATAACCATGTTATAAGGGAAAATAATAACATCTACAGAACACCGATCCCAAGCCCGAACTTCTGTGAAGAAGTTCGGGTTTAGGTACCAAACATGCATGATTTTTCTCACGCGAGTGCAAAACGCATTACAATGTTTTGCCCTCGTGCGGGAAAAATCGCGGGTGTTCCCGCAACGCACCCGCACATTTTCCCGCAACGCCCGTGTGAAAGAGGCCTAAGGCTGAACATATGACCTATTTTAGGCATTTTCTGCAAAGGCTCCTCATAACCTTGCATCCTGCGACGACATCTCATCTCATGTGATCACTGCAATCTGTGATTGAGACAATATGCTAGAAGCCCAGATTGTACAGAGAGCACGTGGGCAGGAAAGGGACCTACAGAAGAGATGATTAGAGTAGAGACTTATTAGTGACTTTTTAATTAACATTTTTTTTATTTAGGACTTGCAGATTTTGAAGCGGATCCAGATCAAATGTACATCACCGTGAATACTGTGACTCCATGTTGTAGTCGCCGTGCGTGATGTAGGCCGCAAGCCTCTTCTAGGCCAGCCTTTAGCCTTAGTTAGCTCTATCCTGGTGCAGGTGGTGTGCTGCTTGATGATGTATTGACGCCTGTGTTCGGGATGACATTGTTTGGCCGCGTGCTGCCTGCGTTTGGATAGAGCGAGCTCAAGCTTCAAGTCTGGCCTGGAAAAGGTGTGCGGCCGACATCACAGATGGTGGCATGGAGTAGGAATTAAGTGAGTATTGCATTTATTTTTTTTCATTTCAACACAGTGCTACAAACCACAGAGGGGCCTATAGGGGACTATTTACACTACTGGGGTACTATAGGGAACTATTTACACTACTGGGGGGCCTATAGGGAACCATTTAAACTATTAGGGACACTATAGGGGACCATTTAAACTACTGAGGGCACTATAGGGGAATGTTTTATTACTATTGGAGGCACTATGAGGAAACTTAATTCTATTATGGGGCATTGTTACTACTACTGGGAATACAATTTGAGGGTGTTATTATTTGGTACAATATGGAGGGCAAAACTGCTAACAGGGCTACTTTCATAGAACATTATCACTTCATTTTGAAAACAGATGGAAAAAAATGAACAGAAAACTGATACCGATAAACCTTACATATAAAAGTCAGAAGAGGAGAAGAGGAGCTTCTTCAGGGTTCTGTACAGTACAAACAAATGTACCATACAAAAAAAATGTAGCCACTAGTCACTCTTAGTGTACAATAGCTGGTGGAAGAGCAGGTAGAGGGCAGCACAGCATATGTAGCTCCATTTTTTATATATAAGAAAGGTAAAAGTAGGCAAATAATGCAACAGCCAATAATTAGCTCTACCATACACTGATTCACTGTCAGTTATGCTTTTTACCAGTAAAAATGTGTGCACTGGATGATAGCAAGTGGTACTGGTTGGCCGATTGGAATTGTAGGGTGAATGTAGTTTCATTTCACAATGGGTAAGGAAAAAGTTGAAATTGTTCTAACCTTGAATCATTGAATTCATATCTGCAGCTAAATCTGTAGTATAACAACATATACAACAACCTGAGACATTAAAATCACAGTGAAACGCTGTTTAACATATTTAGGCAAATTGGATTTTAATGAGGATGTTAAAGAACAATTTTGAGTTTATTGCCAACGAACGTAATAATTCGGTGTGGCTTATTTTGTCTTTCCAGAAACAACAAGGATAAAGAAACTTTCTCTCTTACCAAAAGCATAGCATGAGATTTACAAAAAGCCGGCTATATTATTCTTGCTCAGTGTGTAAGCGGAACATGCTGTTTAGAAAAAATACAACTAGATTTAGGTTCAAATAAGTCTCTGATCTGGAAAGCAGAAATTTACACCTTTTACTTATAGATTTTGCACTTCTGTTGTGGTCATCAATCAGTGCTGAAGAAGAACGTCTTTTCATGAGATTCCTAAGAAATATGGAAAATAATAACTACTGTACCTTCTCTACTGATGATGACCAAATACAGCCTAGAAGCTTAAAAGAATCAGTAGACTGCAGTAATAGGCAGCAGAGAGCATGCTGTGTTTTGTTCTGAATCTAAATAATGTAACAAACGGAGAACTGATAAAGGTTTTTTAGTCCTTAAAAGTCTGGCTAAAAAGCAATGAAAGGATAGCATCACAGAAAAGCAACTATTAAAATATATTTAACTCTTCCAGCCCTAAGGGAGTTCCGTTGACCTTTGGAAATAAACACTGAATTAAAAGAGCCAGCAATGCTTACGTTAAAAAACAAAGATACATGATGTTAATAGGGAACTATTACATCATGGGGAAATTTAAGTTGTTTTTTTGTATTCATTTCTTTGTATCTAAAATGTTTTAGATTATGTTTTAGAATGTGATCCGGCTGATTTGCCGAATTTTCTAAAAAAATTTGCTTTGTGACAAATTACTTTGTCATGAAGCACATTTCTTTGTAAATAGCAAGTGCAATGACAGGGAACGGCGATTGTGCTGTCCCCCATCATTGGACCCCTCAGATGCCACATTCATCGCTGACTGCACCATCTGAAATCAATATTAAGGCCTTTCAGGGGTTGATAAAAAAAAATGTTTTAATCATACTAACCTCATCCATTTGAGTGCAAATCATTTTTTTCCTAAAATGGCTGCTAGACATGTTACAAAGTGAAAGTAAAGTAAGAAACCCGGGAACGCAAGATCACCTATAACGCCATGCAGACAGCCAATCAGGAGTTAGCCAGCCCCTGTGATGTCACAGCCCTATAAAAGCCTCAAAGCGCTAGGGACAGTGTTCAAGAAGACTTTAATTGTGGAATATTGGATAGGGACAGTTCAGGAACAAAGTAGGGAGATCGTAGGGAGAGTTTTTACACACTGTAGGGTGAGCATAGGGAGCGCATAGAAAGACTGCAGGGACAGTGCAGGGACAGTTCAGGCTCTGTAATCTGAAGCTGAAGGGAGCCATAGGAGAAAGCCCACTTTGCATCAATACCTTGTTTAATAGATAAGCAATTCTATTAGGCCTTGAATCTCAAATTGGGGTGAATAAGTTGTGCAATTTAACAGTTATTGGGGTGCACACCTTGTTTAATAGATAAGCAATTCTATTAGCCTTGATTCTCAAATTGGGGTGAATAAGCTGTCTAATACTACTGTTCTTATGTGTCCACCTTATTAAATAGGTGGTAAATAGGGTCGTACCGAAATTTAGGATTTTTGGAACCCGGACCCGAACCCGAACATTTCAGTAAAAGTTCGGGTTCGGTGTTCGGTAATTTCTTGGCGGTTTTTGAAAGGCTGCAGAGCAGCCAATCAACAAGCGTTTAACTCTGTGCCCTTAGAAGCCATCACAGCCATGTCTACTAATGGCATGGCTGTGATTGGCCAGTGTAGCATGTGACCCAGCCTCTATATAAGCTGGAGTAACGTAGCGCTGCACGTCACTCTGCTGTGCTTAGTGTAGGGAGAGGATGCTGCTGGTGATTTCAGGGAGAGAATAAGAGAGAATCTTTGCTCAAAACGTGAATCTAACTCAGCGATCTACATACATTGTGTTGTGTGGGTGCAGGGCACAATTTTTTTTTCCTGCCCTGAGCCCAGTGACCGAAAAAAAATTACTTTTATAAGTCAGTTAGGTGGGCGACGGCGGCGGCCATTTTATGCAAGCTCAGTGCACCAGCACTGCATCTGAGCTTTTGGGACATTGAAAATCAAAATTTTTGGGCAATTTACAACATCTGGATTAGTCAGTGTGCAATTTAAGCTAGAAATACAGCCATCATTTTCTGGGTTTTTAAAATCACACACTTTTTTGCCAAAAAACGCTATTTTCCAGATCTGCAAGTGTTAAATTCACGTTAAATATATACAAATTTCATATTCTGTTACCAAAAAAACACTTTTTTGGCAATATACAACATCTGGATTAGTCAGTGTGCAATTTAAGCTAGAGATACAGCCATCATTTTCTGGGTTTTTAAAAACACACTTTTTTGCCAAAAACACTATTTTCTAGATCTTCAAGTGTTAAATTCACGTTAAATATATACAGATTTCATATTCTGTTACCAAAAAAAATCACTTTTTTGGCAATATACAACATCTGGATTAGTCAGTGTGCAATTTAAGCTAGAAATACAGCCATCATTTTCTGGGTTTTTAAAAACACACTTTTTTGCCAAAAAACACTATTTTACAGATCTGCAAGTGTTAAATTCAAGTTTAATATATACAGCTTTCATATTCTGTTACCAAAAAAAACACTTTTTTGGCAATATACAACATCTGGATTAGTAAGTGTGCAATTTAAGCAAGAAATTCAGCCATCATTTTCTGGGTTTTTAAAAACACATTTTTTTGCCAGATTCCACTATTTTTCTGGCCTTGCAGCATCAGCACGTGTGAAATTCCAGGGTTATATACTGCTGCCATATTCAGTT
Source organism: Bufo bufo (assembly GCF_905171765.1). Taxonomy (NCBI): domain Eukaryota; kingdom Metazoa; phylum Chordata; class Amphibia; order Anura; family Bufonidae; genus Bufo; species Bufo bufo. The sequence goes on from NC_053391.1 coordinate 465,358,817, forward strand.
ATTAAACAAACAACCGTTTGGGCAAAAAAAATAAATTTGGCAGCCTTTGCTGCATATGTCATTGTGAGATACACCCCTTATATATTTGGGTTCTATTCAGATATTTGAAATACCGCCATTTTGTGCACAAATCTTTAATTGAGGCCTAGTCTGGTTCAGGGCATGTGAGATAAACCCTTTAAATACAGGGCTTCTATTCAGGTATTTGAAATACAGCCATTTTGGGCAAACAAATTAAATTGAGGCCTAGTGTGGGTCAGGCCGTGTGAGATACACCCTGTATATACAGGGCTTATATTCTTCTATTAATAAAACACCCTTTTTGGGGCAAAATACACAATTTTTCAGGCCTTGCAGCATCAAGATGTTTGAAATTCCAGGGTCATATACTGCTGCCATATTCAGTTATTAAACAAACAACCGTTTGGGCAAAAAAAGTTTATTTGCCAGCCTTTGCTGCATATGTCATTGTGAGATACAGCCTTTACATAGTGTGGTTCTATTCAGATATTTGAAATACCGCCATTTGGTGCACAAATCTTTAATTAAGGCCTAGTGTGGGTCAGGCCGTGTGAGATACACCCTGTATATACAGGACTTATATTCTTCTATTAATAAAACACCCTTTTTGGGGCAAAATACACAATTTTTCAAGACTTGCAGCATCTTGACGTTTGAAATTCCAGGATTATATACTGCTGCCATATTCAGTTATTAAACAAACACCCGTTTGGGCAAAAAAATAAATATTTGGCAGCCTTTGCTGCATATGTCATTGTGAGATATACCCTTTATATATTTGAGTTCTATTCAGATATTTGAAATACCGCCATTTGGTGCACAAATCTTTAATTGAGGCCTAGTCTGCTTCAGGCCGTGTGAGATACACCCTTTAAATACAGGGGTTTGATTCAGGTATTTGAAATACAGCCATTTTGGGCAAACAAATTTAATTGAGGCCTAGTGTGGTTCAGGCTGTGTGAGATACACCCTTTAAATACAGGGGTTTGATTCAGGTATTTGAAATACAGCCATTTTTTAGCAAACAAATTGAATTGAGGCCTAGTCTGGTTCAGGCCGTGTGAGATACACCCTTTAAATACAGGAGTTTGATTCAGGTATTTGAAATACAGCCATTTTGGGCAAAATAAATTAATTGAGGCCTAGTCTGGTTCAGGCCGTGTATTTTGACCTTTTTGGGGCAAAATACACAATTTTTCAGGACTTGCAGCATCTTGACGTTTGAAATTCCAGGGTTATATACTGCTGCCATATTCAGTTATTAAACAAACACCCGTTTGGGCAAAAAAATAATATTTGGCAGCCTTTGCTGCACATGTCATTGTGAGATACACCCTTTATATATTTGAGTTCTATTCAGATATTTGAAATACCGCCATTTGGTGCACAAATCTTTAATTGAGGCCTAGTCTGGTTCAAGCCGTGTGAGATACACCCTTTAAATACAGGGGTTTGATACAAGTATTTGAAATACAGCCATTTTGTGCAAACAAATTTAATTGAGGCCTAGTCTGGTTCAGGCTGTGTGAGATACACCCTTTAAATACAGGGGTTTGATTCAGGTATTTGAAATACAGCCATTTTTTAGCAAACAAATTGAATTGAGGCCTAGTCTGGTTCAGGCCGTGTGAGATACACCCTTTAAATACAGGAGTTTGATTCAGGTATTTGAAATACAGCCATTTTGGGCAAAAAAAATTAATTGAGGCCTTGTCTGGTTCAGGCCGTGTGAGATACACCCTTTAAATACAGGGGTTTGATTCAGGTATTTGAAATACAGCCATTTTGGGCAAACAAATTTAATTGAGGTCTAGTCTGGTTCAGGCCGTGTGAGATACACCCTTTAAATAGAGGGGTTTGATTCAGGTATTTGCAGTACAGCCATTTTGGGCAAACAAATTTAATTGAGGCCTAGTCTGGTTCAGGCCGTGTGAGATACACCCTTTAAATACAGGGGTTTGATACAGGTATTTGAAATACAGCCATTTTGGGCAAATAAATTTAATTGAGGCCTTGTCTGGTTCAGGCCGTGTGAGATACACTCTTTAAATACAGGGGTTTGATACAGGTATTTGAAATACAGCCATTTTGGGCAAGCAAATTTAATTAAGGCCTAGTCTGGTTCAGGCCGCGTGAGATACACCCTTTAAATACAGGGGTTTGATTCAGGTATTTGAAATACAGCCATTTTGGGCAAACAAATTTAATTGAGGCCTAGTCTGGTTAAGGCTGTGTGAGATACACCTTTTAAATACAGGGGTTTGATTCAGCTATTTGAAATGCAGCCATTTTTTAGCAAACAAATTGAATTGAGGCCTAGTCTGGTTCAGGCCGTGTGAGATACACCCTTTAAATAGAGGGGTTTGATTCAGGTATTTGAAATACAGCCATTTTGGGCAAACAAATTTAATTGAGGCCTAGTCTGGTTCAGGCCGTGTGAGATACACCCTTTAAATACAGGGGTTTGATTCAGGTATTTGAAATACAGCCATTTTGGGCAAACAAATTTAATTGAGGTCTAGTCTGGTTCAGGCCGTGTGAGATACACCCTTTAAATAGAGGGGTTTGATTCAGGTATTTGAAGTACAGCCATTTTGGGCAAATAAATTTAATTGAGGCCTAGTCTGGTTCAGGCTGTGTGAGTTACACCCTTTAAATACAGGCGTTTGATTCAGGTATTTGAAATACAGCCATTTTGGGCAAACAAATTTAATTGAGGCCTAGTCTGGTTCAGGCCGTGTGAGATACACCCTGTACATACTGTCGTTCTATTCTATTATTAATTAATTCTATTGTAGGGAGAGGACATGGTCGATCTGTGCCAGCTACACGCACAAGTGAAAACCCTTCCTCAGGTGCGAGTAGGAGACAGAACCTGCAGCAGTATTTGGTCGGGCCTAATGCAGCTCTACGAATGGTGAGGCCTAAACAAGTACAGGCGATAGTAGATTGGTTTGCTGACAGTGGATCCAGTTCCTTCACATTGTCCCTCACCCAATCTCCTGCTGAAAGACCACAGTTGGCACCTGCAGCCGATGTCCATCAGTCTTTCACCTCACCCCCTTGCAAATCAGCCAAGCAGTCTGAGCCCCAAGTCATGCAGCAGTCTCTTCTGCTTTTTGATGACTCTGTTAGCAGGGTTTCCCAGGGCCATCAACCTAGTCCTGCCCCAGAAGTGGAAGAGATTGAGTGCACCGATGCCCAACCACTTATCTTTCAAGATTAGTACATGGGAGGACCATCGCAGCACGTCTCGGATGATGTCGAAACACAGGTGCCAACTGCTGGGGCTTTCGAAAGTGTGCAGACCGACAAGGAAGGCAGGGGTGAAGACTGGGTGGAAGATGATGTGGAGGACGATGAGGTCCTCGACCCTACGTGGAATCAAGGTCATGCGAATTACCTATGTAGTTCGGAGGAAGAGGCGGTGGTCACACAGAGCCACTAGCACAGCAGAAGAGGGCGCAGGGTGCAAAAGCGGAGCGGCCGTCCTCTAGACAATACGCCTGCTACTGCCCACCGCATCAAGGGACCGAGCACACCAAAGCCAGCTCCAAGGAGTTTCAGCTGCAGCACGCAACGGGTGAGTCGCTCGGCGGAACAGCACCACTTCACCACCAATGACTGGGCCTCCATGCGAGACCTGTGTTCCTTGTTGCACTGTTTCGAGTACTCCACCAACATGGCCAGTGCCGATAACGCCGTTCCTCAGCGTTACTATCCCACTTCTATGCCTCCTTGAAAAAACGCTGCTGGCGATGATAGCAGAGGAGGAGGAGGAGTGGCAAAGGAGGAGGAGGAGGAAGAGGGATCATTTCGTAGGGTTTCCGGTCAGTCATTCACAAGTGGCTCCGAGGGTGGGTTCCTGCACCCACAAACGCCAGGTACACAATTGTCCAGCCAGGGCACAGTTCTGGAGGATGACGAGGTGGAGGAGAAGATGGAGGAGGAGGATACAGAGGATACAGACGATACACCTCCAACAGAGGACAGCTTTTCGTTGCCTCTGGGCAGCCTGGCACACATGAGCGATTACATGCTGCAGTGTCTCCACAATGACCGCCGAGTTGCCCACATTCTAACTTGTGCTGATTACTAGGTGGCCACGCTGCTGGTTCCCCGTTACAAGGACAACGCACCGTCCTTAATCCCCTCACTGGAGCGTGATCGTAAGATGCGCGAGTACAAGCGCACGCTGGTGGCATTCCCACCTGACAGCAGGGGCACAGTGGAAGCACAAGGCAAAGGTAGAGGAAGAGGTCGCCAACGCAGCTGGGCCACCGCCAGCACCTCAGAAGGCAGGGTTAGCATGGCCGAATTGTGGAAAAGCTTTGTCAGCACGACACGACAACCAGCACCACCAGCTGATATGGAACGTCTTAGCAGGAGGCAGCATTTCACCAACATGGTGGAGTAGTATGTGTGCCACGCCTACACGTACTGAATGACGATTCTGCCCCCTTCAACTGCTGGGTCTCCAAATTGGGCACATGGCCTGAGCTTTCCCTTCACGCCTTGGAGGTGCTGGCCTGCCCTGCAGCCAGTGTATTATCTAAACGTGTGTTTAGCATGGCAGGGGTCGTCATCATAGACAAGCGCAGCCGCCTGGCCACAGCCAATGTGGACAAGCTCACGTTCATTAAAATGAACCAGGCATGGATCCCTCAGGACTTGTCCGTACCTTGTGCAGAATAGACATGTATATCAGCACTAACCAGCCATTGTTATACTGCAGCGCAATTGCCCATTCTTTGGATATTTCACACTTTTTTAGATTGTACCCTAATTTTTAAAAATTAAATTAAAACCAAAAACCTGTGTTGGCTACCTCGTCCTCCTCCACTGCCGCTTCCACCTACATCGCTACATTCACCGCCTCCTCAAACTCCTACTCCGTATGGAACTCCACCTCATAAATCATTTTATTTTTATTTTATTTGTACGTATTTTATTTTATGTCATTTCACTACTTTGTCATTTACATTTTTGGGTGAAATTCACCAATTTTTGGGTGTATAGTACCACTGTTATACCTAGTAGACAGGTTAAAAAAAATAAAAAAATTGTAATTAACATTTTCAGGTGAAATTCACCAATTTTTGGGTGTATAGTACCACTGCTATACCTAGTAGACAGGTTAAACAAAAAAAAAATTGTCATTTACTTTTTCGTGTTAAATTCACAAATGTTTGGGTGTATAGTACCAATGCTATACCTAGTAGACCGGTTAAAAAAATAAATAAATAGTCAGTTACATTTTCCGGTGAAATTCACCAATTTTTGGGTGTGATGTACCACTGCTATGCCTAATAGACAGGTTTAAAAAAATAATTGTCAGTTACATTTTCTGGTGAAATTCACCAATTTTTGGGTTTGAAGTACCACTGCTATACCTATTAGACCGGTAAAAAAAAATATATACCCCTCCTCCACCTAGTTGACAGCTTAATAAATTTCAATAATTTTTCCTTAACATTTTCGGGTGACAATAAACAATTTTTTTTCTGTCATAGACCCCTGCTCTACCAAGTAGACAGGTTAATAAATTTCACTAATTTTTCTGTTACATTCTTGGGTTGACATTATACAATTTTAGACGTGAATAAACCCCTGCTCTGCATAGGTGACAGGGAATAACTTTAATAAATTCTTCAGTAATTAATGCGCGCCACATACAGTACTTTCATTCAATGCTTAAACTTTAAAAAGTTGTCACACTTTTATGCTTTAATAATTTCTCCCATAATTCAACTCTATAATTTTAAATTTGGAAAAATTAATCCTCCCTTGGCTGTGGTCTCTCTTTCTCACGCTCCCTCTCCGGCATGGAACCCTGATTCCTCGCCACCCGTGATCACCATGGTAGGCGCAGAAAAGAACATCGAAAGTTGATAGAGCAGATATCCAATTGGATCGTTAACATCACGGGGATGTGCAACATGGTGGGGCAGTAAGTTTGCCTACACGAACTGACTGACAGAGGTCAGCCCCTGCAACTTCTGGGTCTCCAAATTGGGCACATGGCCTGAGCTTGCCCTTTACCCCTTGGAGGTGCTGGCCAGCCCTGCAGCCAGTGTATTGTCTGAACGTGTGTTTAGCATGACTGCAGAGGGTTATCATAGGTTATATTTCCCAATGTTTTGGGATGTACCCTAATTTAAAAAATAAAATTTAAAACCAAAAACCAGTGTAGGCTACCCCCTCCTCCACCCCTGCTTCCATCTACACCGCCACATCCACCGCCTCCTCAACCTCCTACTCCATATGGACCTCGTCCTCCTTGATCAAGATTATTATTTTTTATTTTTACGTATTTTATGTTATTTAAAGTCATTTCCCTATCCACATTTGTTTGCAGAGCACTTGCCATGCTCTTAACCACATTTTGATGCCATTTGCAGCCCTCTAGCCATTTCCATGATATTTTGACAGCCATTTTAGTGCTCAAAAGTTCGGGTCCCCATTGACTTCAATGGGGTTCGGGGTCAAGTTCGGGTCCCGAACTCGATCTTTTTTCTAAAGTTCGGCCGAATCCGCCGAGCCCGAACATCCAGGTGTCCGCTCAACTCTAGTAATAAATTCTGTTAGGCCTTGATTCTCAAATTGGGGTGTATAAGCTATTTTTTACTGTTATTGCCGTGCCCACCATGTTTATTAGAAAAGCAACTCCATTAAGCCTTGATTCTCAAATTGGGGTGAATAACTATTTTTACTGTTATTTGGATGCCCACCTTGTTCCATAGATAAGCAATTCTATTACTCCTTGATTCTCTAATTAGGGGGGAATAAGATGTGCAATTTTACTGTTATTGGGGTGCCCACCTTGTTTCATAGATAAGGAATTCCGATAGGCCTTGGTTGTCAACTTGGGGTGAATGAGCTATTTTTACTGTTATATAGGGCCCACCTTGTTTAATAGATAAACAATTCCATTAGGCCTTGATTCTCAAATTGGGGGTGAATAAGCTATTTTTAGGCATTGATTGTCATATCTTGGTTAATAAGCTGTCTATTTTTACTGTTATTGGGGTGTCCACCTTGTTAAATAGATAATCAATTCTATTATGCTTTGACTGTCAAATTGAGGCGAATAAGCTATTTGTACTGTTATTGGGGGGGCCACCTTGTTTCATATATAAGCAATTCAATTAGGCCTTGATTCTCAAATTGGGGTGTATAAGCTGTCTAATTCTACTGGTATTGCGGTGTCCACCATGACATTAAATGAATTATTGTACATATACAGTTACTGTACAGTATGCCCAATGGTGGATTACAATAGGGGCGTTCTGGTCGGCAGCCAAAGGCCCAGCACCGCTGGGGGGCCCAACGCCGACCCGAATGCCCACATACTGTGGCGGGGCACAGGAGCGCATAGTTCCTTGCCCCACCGCCGATCACCGCCATAGGGGTGAAATTACTATATTGGGGCTTCTCTATGGGGGAAAATTGCTATGTGGGGGAAAATTATTATGGGGGGATTACTATGTTTGGGGCCAAAATATTATGGGAGGGATTACTATGTGGGGGCAAATTACTATGTGGAGGGCAAATTACTATGTGGGGCAGTGTGGTGGAAATTACTATGTGGGGCAGTGTGGGGGAAACTACTGTGTTAGGGCAGTGTGGGGGAAATTACTATGTGGGGACAAATTACTATGTGGGGCAGTGTGGGGGAACTTACTATATGGGGCAGTGTGGGGGCAAATTACTATGTGGGGGTAGTGTGGGGGCAAATTACTATGTGGGGGCAGAGTGGGGAAAATTACTATGTGGGGCAAATTACTATATGGGGCAGTGTGGGAGAAATTACTATATGTGGGCAGTGTTGGGGCAAATTACTATGTGGGGGCAGTGTGCGGGAAAATACTATGTGGGGCAGTGTGGTGGAAACTACTGTGTGGGGGCAGTGTGGGGGAAACTACTGTGTGGGGGCAGTGTGTGGAAACTACTGTGTGGTGGCAGTGTGGGGGAAAATACTGTGTGGTGGCAGTGTGGGGGAAATTGCTATTTGGGGGCAGTGTGGGAGAAATTACTGTGTGGGGGCAATGTGGTGAAAATTACTATGTGGGGCAAATTACTGTGTGTGGGGAAAATTACTATGGGGGGATTACTATGTGGGGGCAGTGTGGGCAAAAGTACTATATGGGGGCGTTGCTATTGGGGAGTCACTGTAAGGGCAATTCTATTATTTATGGGGACACTATATAGGGATTGTTACCTGGAGCACAATATAGCTATTACTGGGGGCACTCTAAGGGACATTATAACTGCTGTAGACACTATAGAGACATTTGGGGTAATTTATCAAACTGGTGTAAAGTATAACTGGCTTAGTTGCCCATTAGTAAAAAAAAAAACTAAGTGTAGCAGTGTATCTATATTTAGTTGCCCATTAGTAATGAGCAGCAGGAGCAATATTCAAATTTGCGATATTTCACGAATATTTTGTAGAATATTCGTCATATATTCGCGAATTCGAGAATTCGAGATTATTTTATTGAATGTGAAAAATCGGCAATGTAAAAATTGCGTAATGCGAATTCGTAATGCGAAATACACGCGTGGGTCACTTTGGCTACATTTTTCAAGCTGCTAGAAGTTTCATGATTTTCTCATGAGACTGGAGAAAATGGTTTGGCACGGCAGAATATTATAATAGCTTTATATGCAGATAGTGTCAAGTGCTCAAATTTATTCACAATTGTGCTAATCGGCAGTGATTAGAATATTTTTTCGCATTATGTGCAACTTTACATTTTAGCAGGTCTGACTACAGATTACTGATTGGTGCACTAAGTTAATTTGTTGTGAACTTGACATTGCTTCCTTCTCATTGGCCTACAAGCAAGAAGCAGAAAGGAATTGTCACGGGGCACCAAAGGCAGGACATGGGAATACCACCTCAGCACGTCTCTGATGATGACGAAACACAGGTGCCAACTGCTGCGTCTTTCTGCAGTGTGCAGACCGAAAAGGAGGTCAGGGAGGAAGACTGGGTGGAAGACGATGCAGGGGACGATGAGGTCCTAGACCCCATATGGAATGAAGGTCGTGCCACTGACTTTCAGAGTTCGGAGGAAGAGGCAGTGGTGAGACCGAGCCAACAGTGTAGCAAAAGAGGGAGTAGGGTGCAAAAGCAGAGCAGCCGTCGCCAAAACAGTTCGCCTGCTACTGGCCACCGTCACCAGGGACCAAGCACACCAAAGGCAGCTTCAAGGAGTTCCCTGGCATGGCACTTCTTCACACAATGTGCTGACGACAAGACCCGAGTGGTTTGCACGCTGTGCCATCAGAGCCTGAAGCGAGGCATTAACGTTCTGAACCTTAGCACAACCTGCATGACCAGGCATCTACATGCGAGACACGGGCTGCAGTGGAGTAAGCACCTTCAAAACCTAGAAAGGGCTCAGGCTGCTGCTGCCTCGGCCTCTTCCTCCGCCTCTGGAGGAACGTTGGCACCTGCCGCCCAGCAAGCAGAGGATGTGCCACCAACAACACCACCTCCATCACCAAGCATCTCCACCATGTCACACAGAAGCGTTTAGCTCTCCATCTCACAAACCTATGAGAGAAAGCGTAAATTCCCACCTAGCCACCCTCGATCCCTGGCCCTGAATGCTAGCATTTCTAAACTACTGGCCTTTGAAATGCTGTCATTCAGGCTGGTGGAGACGGACAGCTTCAAACAGCTCATGTCGCTTGCTGTCCCACAGTACGTTGTTCCCAGTCGCCACTACTTCTCCAGGAGAGCCGTGCCCTCCCTGCACAACCAAGTATCAGATAAAATCAAGTGTGCACTGCGCAACGCCATCTGTGGCAAGGTCCACCTAACCACAGATACGTGGACCAGTAAGCACGGCCAGGGACGCTATATCTCCCTAACTGCACACTGGGTAAATGTAGTGGCGGCTGGGCCCCAGGCGGAGAACTGTTTGGCGCACGTCCTTCCGCCGCCAAGGATCGCAGGGCATCATTCTTTGCCTCCTGTTGCCTCCTCTTCCTACTCGGCTTCCTCCTCCTCCTCTTCTACCACCTCCTCATCCGGTCAGCGACAGACCTTCACCACCAACTTCAGCACAGCCAGGGGTAAACGTCAGCAGGCCGTTCTGAAACTGATGTGTTTGGGGGACAGGCCCCACACCGCGCAGGAGTTGTGGCGCGGTATAGAACAACAGACCGACAAGTGGTTGCTGCCAGTGAGCCTCAAGCCCGGCCTGGTGCAGCTCTGGGACTAGCCGGTTTGACGCAAATCCCTTGCCTGGCGCATGTGTTGAAATTGGTGGTGCAGAAATTCATTCACAACTACCCCGACATGTCAGAGCTGCTGCATATAGTGCGCGCTTCCGGCATTCTCATCCTGCTCTACAGTGTAACTTCGGCCCTCCCGCTCACCGCCTCATATGCGACGTGCCCACCAGGTGGAACTCCACCTTGCACATGCTGGAGAGACTCTGCGAGCAGCAGCAGGCCATAGTGGAGTTTCAGCTGCAGCACGCACGGGTGAGTCTCACTGCGGAACAGCACCACTTCACCACCAATGACTGGGCCTCCATGCGAGACCTGTGTGCCCTGTTGCGCTGTTTCGAGTACTCCACCAACATGGCCAGTGGCGATGACGCCATTATCAGCGTTACAATACCACTTCTATGTCTCATTGAGAAAACACTTAGGGCGATGATGGAAGAGGATGTGGCCCAGTACAAGGAGGAGGAAGAGGGGTCATCTCTAACACTTTCAGGCCAGTCTTTTAGAAGTGGCTCAGAAAGAGGATTTTTGCAACAGCAGAGGCCAGGTACAAATTTGGCCAGCCAGGGCCCACTACTGGAGGACGAGGATGAGGAAGATGGGGACGAAGCATGTTCACAGCGGGGTGGCATCCAACGCAGCTCGGGCCCATCACTGGTGCGTGGCTGGGGGGATATGGAGGACGCAGACGATACGCCTCCCACAGAGGACAGCTTGTCCTTACCTCTGGGCAGCCTGGCACACATAAACGACTATATGCTGCAGTGCCTGCGCAACGACATCAGAGTTGCCCACATTTTAACGTGTGCTGAATACTGGGTCGCCACCCTGCTGGATCCCCATTACAAAGAAAATGTGCCGTCCTTAATTCCCTCACTGGAGCGTGATCGGAAGATGCGTGACTACAGGCGCACGCTGGTAGGCGCGCTCCTGAGAAAATTCCCGACTGACGCCGGGGGACAAGTGGAAGCACAAGGCGAAGGCAGGGGAGGAGGAAGAGGTCGCCAACGCAGCTGTGTCAGCGCCAGCACCTCAGAAGGCAAAGTTAGCATGGCCGACATGTGGAAAAGCTTTGTCACCTCGCCGCAACAACAGGCCCCAACTGCTGATATGGAGCGTGTTAGCAGGAGGCAGCATTTGAACAACATGGTGGAACAGTACCTGTGCACACGACTTCACGTACTGACTGATGGTTCTGCCCCATTCAACTTCTGGGTCTTCAAATTGTCCACATGGCCAGAGCTTGCCCTGTATGCCTTGGAGGTGCTGGCCTGCCCTGCAGCCAGTGTACTCTCTGAACGTGTATTTAGCACGGCAAGAGGCGTCATTACAGACAGACGCAGCCGCCTGTCCACAGCCAACGTGGACAAGCTCACGTTCATTAAAATGAACCAGGCCTGGATCCCACAAGATTTGTCTGTACCTTGTGCAGAATAGACAGTTCTAACAGCCTCAACCATCCATCCTTGTACTCAAGTGCACTTATTCCTTTTTTTTTTTTTTTATATGTCCCAATATTTTGGGGGATACCCCTATGTAAAAATGCAAAATAACACACATCTGTGTTGGCTATCTATTCCTCCTTCGCCGCCGCTTCCACCTAGACCACCACGTGAGCCTACACGGCCACATCCACCCATTCACCGCCTCCTCAACCTCTTCCTCCTACATCATTTCTAATTTTTATTTTTTTAAGGTCTTTTATGTTTTTTAAATTCATTTCCCTATCCACATTTGTTTGCAGAGCGTTTGCCATGCTCTTAAGCACATTTTGCTGCCTTTTGCAGCCCTCTAGCTATTTTCCAGGGCTATTTTAGAGCCATTTTAGTGGCCAAAAGTTCGGGTCCCCATTGACTTCAATTGGGTTCGGGTTCGGGGTCAAGTTCGGGTCCCGAACCCGAACCTTTTTTTCAAGTTCGACCGAATCTGCCGAGCCCGAACATCCAGGTGTCCGCTCAACTCTACCCACGGTCATTAAGGAATATTCTAATGTGTTCTCATCACCTACCCCGGAGGTTCTACCACCCCATAGACCTTATCATTGCGCCATAGAGTTAGTAGAAGGTGCCAGGTTTCCTAAGGGGCGTATTTATAATCTCTCTAAGCCCGAACGCAAGGCCATGGAGGATAATATTAAGGAAAGCCTCGGTAAGGGGCACATTAGACCTTCTGTCTCTCCTATGGGAGTGGGGGTTTTCTTTGTTAAGAAGAAGGATGGTGGTCTTAGGCCTTGTATCAATTACCGGAAATTGAATAAGATCACTATCCAGAATAAATACTATCTCCCATTGATTCTGGATTTATTTAACCAGGTTCTGGGGGCAACCTGGTTTTCTAAGATTGACCTGAAAGGGGCATATAATCTAATTCGAATCAAGGAGGGAGACGAATGGAAGACGGCGTTCAATATTCCGGCTTGGCACTTTGAATATCAGGTTATGCCTTTTGGACTCGGCAATGCCCCAGCTGTGTTCCAAAACTTTATGAATGATATTTTTAGAGAGTTTTTAGGTAAATTTGTCATTGTCTATCTTGATGACATTTTGATATTTTCTCCTGATTGCAAATCTCATGTGTCTCATGTTAGACAAGTATTAGAGGTGTTGATCAGTTGTCCGCTAAACAAGAGAAATGTGTCTTTGGTGTACAGGAGATACTGTTTCTAGGGCATGTCCTGACCCCTCTCGCCTTCAAGATGGATCCTGGTAAGGTACTAGTTATTAAGAAATGGGTAAGGCCTTCATCGTTAAAGGCCTTACAACGGTTTTTAGGTTTTGCCAATTACTACCGTAAATTTATTAAGAATTTTTCAGTAATTGCTAAACCGTTGAAAGACCTTACTAAGAAAGGGGCGGATTTGTAGAACTGGTCTACTGAGGACATTACTTCATTTGAAACACTAAAAAAGGCATTCAGTAGCGCTCCCATTCTGATCCAGCCAGATCAGGAGAGACCTTTTATTGTGGAGGTGGATACGTCTGAGGACGGCACAGGAGCAGTCCTTTCACAAGGTCCTGCTAGTCTAACTAACCTGAGGCCGTGTGCATTCTTTTCCCGAAAATTTTCTTCCACCGAGAGAAACTACAACATAGGGAATCGGGAGTTGCTGGCCATTAAGTGGGAATTTGAGGAGTGGAGGCATTTTCTGGAGGGGGCAAGGCATTGTGTAACTGTTGTCACTGACCATAAGAACCTTATGTTTCTTGAATCTGCTAAGAGGTTGAATCCCCGTCAGGCTAGATGGGCACTGTTTTTTACTCGTTTTGAATTCTCCATTACTTTCAGGCCTGGAAGTAAAAACGTGAAGGCTGATGCATTATCTCTGAGCTTCCATGCTTTTCAGCCTACAGAGGCACCGCCTGAATCCATCCTACCAGCAAATATCTTCGTAGCAGCCTTAACCCAAGATATCTCGGCTCTCATTAAGGCTGAACAACATCTGCCACCGGCAACCACCCCAACAGATAAGTTTGTTTGTTCCCATACAATTTCGTCTCCAGCTGTTGGGTGAGTGTCATGATTCTGCCTTTTGTTGGACATCCTGGTTTTGAGGGCACTAGAGAGCTGGTTTCTAGATCCTATTGGTGGCTCACTCTATTTATCGATGTCAAGTCCTACGTGTCAGCCTGTGAGGTTTGTGCTAGGTCTAAGACACCTAGGACTCGCCCTGCTGGTAACCTATGACCCCTACCCATTCCCAGTAGACCCTGGTCCCATATCTCGATGGACTTTATTACTGACCTGCCGCCGGCAGAGGGTAAGCCTGTGGTTTGGGTAGTGGTCGATAGGTTTAGCAAGATGGTTCATTTCATTCCTCTGTCTAAACTCCCGAATGCCAAGTCCCTGGCATCTATTTTTGTGAAAGAAATTGTACGGTTATATGGTATCCTGGAAAATATTGTATCTGACAGGGGTGTGCAGTTTGTGTCCAAATTCTGGAGTGCTTTCTGACAAAGATGTCAGATTTAGTTGTCTTTTTCCTCCGCCTACCACCCTGAGAGTAATGGGCAGATTGAACGCCTTAATCAGTCTGTGGAACAATTCCTGAGGTTGTATGTTGCTGATGACCAGCAATTATGGGTTAAATACCTTCCGTTGGCTGAATTTGCTTTGAATAACCGTGTTAATTCTTCTGCTGGGGTCTCCCCTTTCTTTTGTAACCATGGTTTTCATCCCCATTTTCATTCTGGGTCATCCGTCTCCTCCTCTAACCCTGAGGCAGATAGGCTCTCTTCTGAACTGTGCACAGTTTGGGCCTGGGTTCAAATGAACCTAGAAAAGGCTCAAAGTTCTCAAAGACTCAAAGCCAATAGAAAACTTTCAAGGGGCGCAAATTTTCTGGTTGGGGATAAGGTGTGGTTATCCTCCAAGAATCTCTCTCTCAAGGGAGATTCTAAAAAATTTGCTCCACGTTTTATTGGACCATATAAGATCATGAAGGTGATTAACCCAGTATCGTTTAGGTTAGAGCTGCCCAAGTCATTCCAAATTCATAATGTGTTCCATAAATCTCTACTTAAAAGATATGTTGAACCAGAAGTACCATCAAAAGCCTCGCCTCAGCCGGTTCTTGTTAACCACCTCAGCTCCCCTAGCTTAAACACCCTTAATGACCAGACCACTTTTTACAATTCTGCACTACACTATTTTCACGGTTTATTGCTCGGTCATGCAACTTACCACCCAAATGAATTTTACCTCCTTTTCTTCTCACTAATAGAGCTTTCATTTGGTGGTATTTCATTGCTGCTGACATTTTTACTTTTTTTTGTTATTAACCACCTTCCATCTGGGCCATTTGCCCCCTTCCTGACCAGGCCAAATTTTGCAAAACTGACATATCTCACTTTATGTGGTAATAACTTTGGAACGCCTTTATTTATCCAAGTCATTCAGAGATTGTTTTCTCGTGACACATTGTACTTCATGATAGTCATAAATTTGAGTCAAAATATTTCACCTTTATTTATGAAAAAAAACCAAATTTACCCAAAAATTGGAAAAATTTGCAATTTTCTAAATTTCTATTTCTCTGCTTTTAAGACAGAAAGTGATACCTCATAAAAATATTTATTATTTAACATTCCCCATATGTCTACTTTATGTTGGCATCATTTTGGAAATGTCATTTTATTTTTTTAGGACGTTTGAAGGCTTAGAAGTTTAGAAGCAATTCTTCAAATCTTTAAGAAAATTGCCAAAACCCACTTTTTAAGGACCAGTTCAGGTCTGAAGTCACTTTGTGGGGCCTACATAGTGGATACCCCCATAAATGACCCCATTGTAGAAACTACACCCCTCAAGGTATTCAAAACCGATTTTACAAACTTTGTTAACCCTTTAGGCGTTCCACAAGAATTAAAGGAAAATGGAGATCAAATTTTTAAATTTCACTTTTTTGGCAGATTTTCCATTTTAATCAATTTTTTTCTTTAATACATCGATGGTTAACAGCCAAACAAAACTCAATATTTATTACCCAGATTCTGCGGTTTACAGAAACACCCCACATGTGGTCATAAACTGCTGTATGGGCACACGGCAGGGCGCAGAAGAAAAGGAACTCCACATGGTTTTTAGATGCCATGTCCCATTTGAAGCCCCCTGATGCACCCTTACAGTAGAAACTCCCAAGAAGTGACCCCATTTTGGAAACTAGGGGATAAGGTGCCAGTTTTATTAGTACTATTTTTGGGTACATATGATTTTTTGATCATTCATTATAACACTTTATGGGGCAAGGTGACCAAAAAATTGGTTGTTTTAGCACAGTTTCTATTTATTTATTTTTACAGCGTTCACCTGAGGGGTTCAGTCAAGTGACATTTTTATAGAGCAGATTGTTAAGGACGTGGCGATACCTAATATGTATACTTTTTCTCATTTATTAAAGTTTTACACAATAATAGCATTTTTGAAACAAAAAAATTATGTTTTAATGTGTCCATGTTCTGAGAGCTATAGTTTTTTTATTTTTTGAGAGATTTTCTTATGTAGGGGCTCATTTTTTGCGGGATGAGGTGACGGTTTTATTGGTACTATTTTGTAGGACATACGCGTTTTTGATCACTTGGTGTTGCACCTTTTGTGTTGCAAGGTGACAAAAATTGCTTGTTTTGACACAGTTTTTTTTTTTTTTTTTACGGTGTTCACCCGAGGGGTTAGGTCATGTGATGTTTTTATAGAGCTGGTTTTTACGGACGCGGCAATACCTAATATGTATACTTTTTTTTATTTCTTTCACTTTAACACAATAATAGCATTTTTGAAACAAAAAAAATGATGTTTTAGTGTCTCCATGTTCTAAGAGCTATAGTTTTTTTATTTTTTGAGAGATTTTCTTATGTAGGGGCTCATTTTTTGCGGGATGAGGTGACGGTTTTATTGGTACCATTTTGTGGGACATACGCGTTTTTGATCACTTGGTGTTGCACCTTTTGTGATGCAAGGTGACAAAAATTGCTTGTTTTGACACAGTATTTTTTTTTTTTTTTTTACGGTGTTCACCCGAGGGGTTAGGTCATGTGATGTTTTTATAGAGCTGGTTTTTAAGGACGCGGCAATACCTAATATGTATACTTTTTTTTATTTCTTTCACTTTAACACAATAATAGCATTTTTGAAACAAAAAAAATGATGTTTTAGTGTCTCCATGTTCTAAGAGCTATAGTTTTTTTATTTTTTGAGAGATTTTCTTATGTAGGGGCTCATTTTTTGCGGGATGAGGTGACGGTTTTATTGGTACCATTTTGTGGGACATACGCGTTTTTGATCACTTGGTGTTGCACCTTTTGTGATGCAAGGTGACAAAAATTGCTTGTTTTGACACAGTATTTTTTTATTTTTTTTTACGGTGTTCACCCGAGGGGTTAGGTCATGTGATATTTTTATAGAGCTGTTTTTTACGGACGCGGCAATACCAAATATGTCTATTTTATTTTAATTTTTCAATTTTTAATTTTTTTTTTTTATTCCTTACTTGGGAACTTTTTATTTTTTTTACATGTGAAACTTTTTTTATTTTATTTTTTCAACCCTTTATTTTTTTTATTTTATTTTACACTTTTCGTCCCCCATAAGGTCATACAAGACCTCTGGGGGACATTTGCTTCACTTTTTCTTTTTTTTTTCACTGTTGATTTCTCCTGTAACTGGGGCTGACATAGTAGCCCCAGTTACAGGACAAATGCACCCCCTATAGAGGCTGTACAGCAGCAATCCTGCGCTGTACAGCCTCAGAGCAGGGCTGATCGAGGTCTCTGAGAGACCTCACACAGCTCCTGCACACTCCGGTCACACTCCGGTCGGTGAGCGCTGTGTCTGCAGCGATCTAGAAGGCAGGGACACCTGGGCACTGTCCCTGCCTTGTCTTAGGGTTGCCCTGCTGTCACTGACAGCGGGCAACCCGATCAGCAGCTGCACGATTAGCGTGCAGCTGCACTTTCTGAAAAGACGTTCTGGAACGTCCGTTCAGAAATAGACGTCCACCCATAGGACGTTTATATCCTATGGGCGGACGTGAAGCGGTTAATCGAAATTTACCAAAATTTTTACAAAAAAAAAGACATTTTTCACTTTCAGTTGTAACATTAAAAAAAAAAAAACATTTCTATATACATTTTTCTCAAAATTTATTGTTCTACATGTCCTTGTTAAAAAAAAAATGCAATAAGTGTATATTTATTGGTTTGGGTAAAAGTTATAGCGTTTACAAACTATGGTACAAAAATGTGAATTTCCGCATTTTGAAGCAGCTCTGACTTTCTGAGCAGCTGTCATGTTTCCTAAGGTTCTACAATGCCCAGACAGTAGAAAAACCCCACAAATTACCCCATTTCGGAAAGTAGACACCCTAAGGTATTCGCTGATGGGCATATTGAGTTCATAGAACTTTTTATTTTTTGTCGCAAGTTAGTGGAAATGATGATTTTTTTTTATTTAATTTTTTTCTTACAAAGTCTCATATTCCACTAACTTGTGACAAAAAATAAAAACTTCCATGAACTCACTATGCCCATCACGAAATACCTTGGGGTGTCTTCTTTCCAAAATGGGGTCACTTGTGTGGTAGTTATACTTCCCTGGCATTTTAGGGGCCCTAATGCGTGAGAAGTAGTTTGAAATTCAAATGTGTAAAAAATGTCCTGTGAAATCCTAAAGGTGCTCTTTAGAATTTGGGCCCCTTTGCCCACCTAGGCTGCAAAAAAGTGTCACACATGTGGTATCGCCGTACTCAGGAGAAGTTGGGCAATGTGTTTTGGGGTGTCTTTTTACATATACCCATGCTGGGTGAGAGAAATATCTCTCTAAAAGACAACTTTTCCAATTTTTTTATACAAAGTTGTCATTTGACAGAGATATTTATCTCACCCAGCATGGGTATATGTAAAAAAACACATAGCCCTACTTCTCCTGAGTACGAAGATACCACATGTGTGACACTTTTATGCAGCCTAGGTGGGCAAAGGGGCCCAAATTCTAAAGAGCACCTTTAGGATTTCACAGGGCATTTTTAACACATTTGGATTTCAAACTACTTCTCACGCATTAGGGCCCCTAAAATGCCAGGGCAGTATAAATACCCCACAAGTGACCCCATTTTGGAAAGAAGACACCCCAAGGTATTCCGTGAGGGGCATGGCGAGTTCCTAGAATTATTTTTTTTTTGCACAAGTTAGCGGAAATTATTATTTTTTTTTTCTCACAAAGTCTCCCTTTCCGCTAACTTCTGACAAAAAGTTCAATCTTTCATGGACTCAATATGCCCCTCAGCGAATACCTTGGGGAGTCTTCTTTCCGAAATGGGGTCACTTGTGGGGTATTTATACTGCCCTGGCATTTTAGGGGCCCTAAAGTGTGAGAAGAAGTCTGGAATATAAATGTCTAAATATTTTTAAGCATTTGGATTTCGTGAGGGGTATGGTGAGTTCATGTGAGATTTAATTTTTTGTCACAAGTTAGTGGAATATGAGACTTTGTAATAAAAAAAAAATGAAAAAAAAATTATTTCCACTAACTTGTGACAAAAAAATATAAAATCTTCTATGAACTCACCATGCCCCTCAAAAGTGATCTTTTTATAGCGCCGCAGCGATTTTACGGTGTTTTTGCAGTGATCAGAAAAAAATAATTTCTGTCACTGCGGTGGGGCGGACTGAACACAAGTGTGCGCACAAGATCAGGCCTGATCGGGCGAACACTGCGTTTTTTGTAGAGCCTATAGAACATGTCCTATTCTTGTCCGCAATTGCGGACAAGAAAAGGCATTTTCTATATAGTTCTGGCAATGTGCGGATCCGCAAAATGCGGAAAGCACATTGCCGATGTCCGTGTTTTGCGGATCCGCGGTGTCCGTGTTTTGCGGATCCGTGGATCCGCAAAACACATACGGATGTCTGAATGGAGCCTTACAGGGGGGTGATCAATGACAGGGGGTGATCAGGGAGTCTATATGGGGTGATCACCCCCCTGTCATTGATCACCCCCTGTCAGGCTCCATTCAGACGTCCGTATGTGTTTTGCGGATCCGCGGATCCGTGGATCCACAAAACACATATGGACGTCTGAATGGAGCCTTACAGGGGGTGATCAATGACAGGGGGGTGATCAGTGACAGGGGGGTGATCAGGGAGTCTATATGGGGTGATCAGGGGCTAATAAGGGGTTAATAAGTGACAGGGGGGTGTAGTGTAGTGGTGTTTGGTGCTACTTTACAGAGCTGCCTGTGTCGCTTGTGGTCGATCCAAGCAAAAGGGACCACCAGTGGACCAGGTAGCAGGTATATTAGACGCTGTTATCAAAACAGCGACTGATATACCTTTAAGGGGTTTAAAAAATCGGATCTACAGCCTGCCAGCGAATGATCGCCGCTGGCAGGCTGCAGATCCACTCGATTACCTGCAGTTCCTGTGAACGCGCGCACCTGTTTGCGCGCGTTCACAGGAAATCTCGCCTCTCGTGAGAGGACGCGTAGATGCGTGATTGTGCCTGAGTCAGCCGCCTCCGTAACGCGATCCTGCGTTAGGCGGTCTGGAGGCGGTTAATGAGTATGTGGTGTCTAAATAGTGGATGTCAGGAAGGTGCGTAATTTCTTGTAGTACCTGATTCACTGGAAGGGGTATGGACCTGTAGAGAGATCTTGGGTACCTGCCAGGGAGGTTCATGCTCCTAGACTTGTTCACAAATTTCTTTTAGAACACCCTGAAAGGCCATCGCCTGAAGTCTTGGGTCCGGTGGCCCCTCGTAAAAGGGGGGGTACTGTCACGGGGCGCCAAAGGCGCACTCGGTCTCCCATCAGCCGCATACCTGCTGCTTAGCTTCGGGAGCGAGGATCTGTGTTTGGCCTCGTTCCCAGGGCGGCTTTGCTAGCTGGGAGACTCCCTGCTCCTAGGTCTGCCTTGAGCGCCGAGCTGATCACTCGGTGCTCGACTTGTCTGTCGGTCATGTGACGCTGGCCACGTCACATGACTCTCACTCCCCACTATAAATACAGGCAGCCTGCTGGCCACAGGTTGCCTGTTAATTTTAGGTACCTGGTGATTGTTTTGTTCCTGCATACTTACCTGATCCTGTGTTCCCTGACGATTCTCTGCCTGCTCCTCCTGTACTGCGCATCTCTCCTGGTATCCTGACCCCGGCTTCCACCTGACGATTCTTTGCGGACTCCTGTTGTACTTCGTTTCTCTCCTGGTATTTGACCTCGGCTTTTCTTGACTATTCTCTGCTCATTCCTTAGTACTGCGTAGCTCTCTAGGTATTGACCCGGTCAGTTCACGTTCCGTTATTTGTCTTGTCTGTCTTCCCAGCAAGTATCCTAAGTTAGGGACCGCCGTCTAGTTGTCCCCTGTCATTAGGACTTGCGAGGCAAGTAGGCAGGGCCAGGGGTGAGGGTGGAGCGCAGTGGTCACTATCCTCCCCCCTGTGTGTAGTGTACGTTACCATCACAGGAATCATGTGTTCATATGGGGAAAAAAAAATTAATATTCGATATAATGAATACATAGCACTATATTCTAAATATTCGCAAATTCTCGAAGTGGCGATATTCACAATAAAAATTTGCTATTTGAATATTCGCTCTCAACACTATTGCCCATTGTAGCCAATCAGATTCCACCATTTCATTTGTGACAGCTCTTTTGGAAATCCAGTTCTACTTTACACCAGTTTGATAAATGACCCCAATTATGTCTATTAGGGTCACTATATTTCTGCAGTATAGTATTTGGAGTAGCATCAGGATGACACTGTCGGGACACCAGGATGGGGAGGTTGTTGGAAAAATTTAATTTAAAATCTAGCGTGTCTGTGTTACAAACTCTGTAGAGACGAGATGTGGCTGAAAGAATTTGTCATGGCGGTCTGGGTAAAATGGAGGAAAAGAGGAAAGAGAAGGTGTACATGACAGGAGATGTCCCTGGATGTAAGAGGTATGTGGTGCTGCATTCTCCTCCAAGTCTTTCTAATTATTATATGTATTTTAAATTTGGCGACCAAATTTTTCAGTTTAGGAGACAATTTGGGGAATTTTTTCAGTCTGAAGATGTCATATGGCCTGGGAAGAGACTGTGGCGCTCACAAAGCACTGCAGCCTCTTCATACAAAAAAATGGAGGGAGGGGCCCAAGTTGGGTAAACAGCCCTGGGCCCATAATGCACTCAATCCGCCCCTGAGTATGTCCAACAAGGAGGCGCCAGGGCCGTCCAAAGAAACAGGCAGTGGCAAAATTGTTGCTGGAGCTATCAGAAGTAGCAGCAGAAGAAGGAGGGGTAGTAGCAGCAGCTGCAGCAACAGGCCAGAGCTGCCACTGTCATCCAGCAGTTGTGTTTTGACGACCAATCCCGCTGTCCTTGAATGGTTGTCTTCAACATTATCTCAGCTGACATCAGACACCCACAGCCAGGAGTCTTATGACATCACACTTAGTTGGCATGGCTTAGGAACAAGCTCTGTGCCCTCACCTGTCCTGAACCTGCCTCTTTCCTTTGCTGCTCCTTTAGCCAAGCAAGTGATGTATGCCGCCAGCTCTGCTCCGCTTTTCAGTGGGGTAGAAATAATTGAGGACAGTCAGCAGCTACTGCCCAGCCCAGATTTGGAAAAGAGGTCCGCTGCTTCCTCCTGTAGGCATGCAAGTATAGATGAAGAGAGTCGCGTGGGAGGGGTGTTGCGAGCAATCAGGTATGTGGTCATGAGACTGGTGAGGGTGACATAGGTTACAAGCAGACAGCAGTGGATGGGAGCTGACTGAAGAGGGGGCTTCATCATTATCAGGGGGTGAGGGTGTCAGCTTGCCGGGGAGACAGCGGCAGCGTGTGCCTGAGCCAGCAGGGTGGCAGCAGTGTAAGATAAGGAGCCAAACCTGCCTGGGGTAGACAGTCTGATACTCAGGAGCCTACCTGTCCAGAAAAAACTAGTGATGCATGGCTTCATAGTGGCAGCAGCAGGCAGTCATCACTCAGTGGTGGGTGTACAATTTTATAATCGCCAGTGTGGGAATTTTTCATCAAGTCGACGGAGGACGATTTGTAGGATCTGTAGGCAGGAGATGAAGCATGAGTAGTGTGCTAATGTCAACACATGAAGCATCTCCAAAAAATAGCCTGGGAAAACCGTGGAACAGCCTGACACATCTCCCAGTGGCTCTCACCCCTTCTCCAACAATCAAGGCTCCACCACCTTAGCATAAGGGAGCTGTGTTTCCTTTCCATCATCTACTGGTCCTGATGCTCCTGATCCTCCTACCCCTCATCATGTTTCACCAGCAATCAATCACCGAGGCAATTGCAAAAAGACAACAGTATGTGTGCACTCATCCAGCAGCGCAGAAACTGAAGATGCCCCTGGCCAAGTTGCTGTTACTACAGTCCCTCCTTTTCCATGTGGTTGACTGCACATATTTTAGAGAACTGATGGCTTGTGCCAAGCCAAGGTGGAGACTTCTCTAAAAAAGGCTGCACCAGTCCTGTACACATACATACAGCAGAAGGTGGGCCAGTCCTTGAGCCTGTTGGTGTCTGGTAGAATCCATGGCAGCGCCAACATGTGGAGCTGTAACTATGGTCAAGGACAATATATGTCCTTTATGGTCCACTGGGCAAATGTGGTTCATGCTCAGGCACACAAGTAACTTGACCAGGTGACGGCAATGTCGCCTCTGTGTTCTCCTGCTTTAATCCTGGCGCCAATGTCCTCCTCTAGCTCCTCATCCTTCACCTTTTCCCCAGCCTCCACTGTAGGCACAGTTCAGAGTGGTTCTCCAGCATACCTCCTATGCAGAGCATGGTGGTGTCAAGCTGTTCTGCACTTGGCCAGCCTGGGCAAATGGAGTCACACCGGGGAAGAACTGCTCCCCATTATCAACCAAGAAATCAAATCCTGGCTGTCTCCCGCCAACTGAAGATCGGAACCATGGTCACCGATGACATGAAAAACATTCTGTCGGCGGTATGTTAAGGAGGGCTGACCTATGCTCCCTGCATGGTGCATGTCTTTAATCTGGTTGTAAACCGGATCCTGAAGTCTTCCACCCAACTGCAAGATATCTTGAGAATGGCCAGGAAACTGTGCATTCACTTCAGCCACTCTTACCCTGCAAAACACGTCCTCCTTGACCTGCAAAGGCAGAATAATGTTCCCCAACATTTTCTCATATGCGATGTTTCCACCCATTGAAAATCCACCTTCCATATGTTGGACCGACTATATGAGCAGAGGAAGGCCATGAACGATTTCTTGATGATGCAGGCGGACAGGGGTACTTTGGCATTATCCAGTTGCAGCTTATGCATGACACCTGCCATTTGCTCAAGCCCTTTGAGGAGGCCCCTTTATTTGTCAGTTGCCAGGACTACAGGATGAATGATACCATCCCACTCCTTCACATCCTGGAGCAGATACTGATAAATCTGGCTGGCCAGGGGACAGGAGACACGGTGGCTACATTTCACGGCCACCTTAGCCCTAGGAGGACATTATTTCCCAGGAATTGTATATATAAATGGGTAATTTATCTACCCAAGCAACAGGAGTGAACAAAAGGAGCATGAGGAGCTCGAGGGTGATGAGAAAGACCAGAGAGATCACCCCAATACATTGTGGCACTATGCAGTGGAGATGGAGGCAGGGAGTCCCTCTGATTCCTTTGTGAAAATGGCAAGATGCATGCTTAGTCTCTTGCGTAATGACAGCCATTTGGCAAAGGGATGACTACTGACTCTCCACGATATTAGACCCTTGCTACCGGGCCAACATGAGAGCCTTTTTTACACCTGCTTAGAGGGATGATAAACTCAACTACTATCGAGACATCCTATATAGTTGGTTGGTCACTGCCTATGTGCGTCATCGCCCATCCTCGCAAAGGTCTGACCGTTGGAAACCCCTGTGCTCACGCTTCACTGCCATGACTGCTGGAAAGGGGTGAGGGAGGGCAGGAGCAGCACCAGTTTCATCATCCGCAACGTACACTTTTTTTCACTGCCTACTGAAGCAACCACCCAACAGCAGCAGGACATGGAGCAGAAAATTAACCAGCAGGTGGTGTTATACTTGGACTGCACCCTGTCACCCCAGATCCAAGATTCCCTGGACTACTGAGCAGCCAAACTGCAATTGTGGCCACAACTGGCTGAATTTTCCGTGGAAAAGTTTTCCTACCCGGCCAGTAGTATGGCATCAGAGCAGGTGTTTAGTGTGGTAGGGAAAATAGTTACCCCAAAGAGAACTCGCCTTTCAACACAAAATGTAGAGTGCCTGATGCATCAGACAAGATAATTCCAGCAGTAATTTTCTGATTGCAGTGTGCTGCCACACCAGATCTCAAAAATGGCCTGTTACTTCAGGCCACATGCTTCATCCACTATTCTGATGCTGCCACCCACCTGATATCACACACCTGCTGTCTCTGCTGCCATCTTCTCCTACATCTTGTGCTGCTACTGCCACTGCTGTTGCTCACCTCTCTGTGACCGGGCCAATATGTTGATTCCTCATGCTGTTGCCACCCTCCCCACTCTGAGACTGGGCCATTATGTTGACTCCATTCCCTGTTACCACCCTCCTCACTCTGTGACTGGGCCACTATGTTGACGCCTCATGCTGTTGCCACCCTCACCACTGTGACTGGGCCACTATATTGACTCCTCTTGCTGTTGTCACCTGAACAACTCTATGACTGGGCCACTATTTTGACTCATCTCGCTGTTGCCACCCTCAACACTCTGTGATGAGGCCACTAGTGTCCCTGTTTGACCTTGTTTACATCACTGTTTATTTTACCCTTCTTCTTACCTGTCAGAAGAACTGGAAAATTAAAAACGCAACGGATCATGTCTTTGGAGCATCCATAAGGCCTCTATCACATGGTCAGTGATAGAGGCCATTAAAGTCTGGCATGTAGGATTTCTTTTCCATCTGAACAAAACCGTATTCCGAGGCAAATGGCCAAAACTCATGGAAATTGAGCATGAGGCCTCTATCACACGGTCAGTAATTTGCATCAGGATTTGATCATGATTTGGAAACAAAAAAAAAGCAGGAGTGGGGCCAAAACCCAGAAGACATGCAAATTTTCCCATCATGTGTGATCTCTGTTTTCGACCCACTGCTTTTTTTGGCATTACCAATACTGATCAATTATTGTCCAAATACTGACCATGTGAAGGCGGATGCTGAAAAGACCTGATCCATTTTTTGGGGGTTTGTCCTTCTGACGGATCAGATAAAAGGGAAAACAGTGAACAGTGAAGTCAACACAAATTTACTGTTTAAAGACCTTGTCCACTCTGTCATGGGGTCACTACTTGTATCAGTGGCTAACAAAATAGATTATCTATCAATATATGTGGAAGCATCAGACAGTATAAAATGAGACAGCTCTTGCCCACTTTATTAGAATCTTGGACCACTGTACGGTTACGTACAGATGCAGCTGAGCTATACTTGACTCTGATAACACATGTCACAGTGTTATCTTGGTTAAACCAAAGCCATTAAAATCCTTTGAAAAGTTAGTTATCTTTTTCTTGCCATTCTTTATTTAACACGTTAACCATCAAGTTTAGCCTTGCTGCATCTGTACATTATACCTGGTGCTAACATTGACCTGTGAGGCTGAGTTCACACTTTAGTTATTTAGTATGGTTATTTAGTATGGTGAGCCAAAATCAAGAGGCAATTCTACTCTCAGTTAAAGTATCATGAAAAGATCTGCACCTGTTCTTTGTTTTTGACCCATAACTGACACAGTAACTCTTTTACTACAAGAAAGGATTAGCTAAGCATGTTGCTGCAATTCAAATGTGATATACACTAAGATACACTCTCCCTGCAGGCCAGGATATAGCTGATTTAATATGCTTCGTGCCAAATTTATTCGGAACTAAGCACATTTTTGGGGAAACATTAGGTGAAGCGTCTGAATCAAATTTTTGAAAACTTTGCTCATCTCTACAGTTTTCCTTTGCACCAGTTTTGATAAATCTCTTCCATAGTCGGTAATAAAATTAGGGAAAGTTGATCTGTTAAACACAAGGAGGTATGCATAACTATACATACTAGAAATTAGCAAATCAACGTTATCAATTTTAAATTAATTTAGAATTTTCCAAAGAAATTTGGACTCTAACAATCCCAAATATTTTGCAACTTATTTCATGCAAATCAAGAGAGAGATTCCCATGTGAAAAGCATGTGCAATTCAGTTTTCTGTTTTCAGTGCTTTCTAGACTAAGAGCTCTTCCAGGTCAGAAGCCCTTTATCAGAACAGAGCAGACTCAATTGTTTTTTCTAAATGAGAGGCATTGGAGACCTCTGGGTGGGTACTATGTCTATTATGGAGGCAAATTAGCATATGTGAAGACTATTGTAGACTATGTTGCAGTCTTGAAACACTCAGCCTTTTTAATCCTTTTGGAAAGAATGTTGAATTGCACATATTTTTCACTTGTGGATGTCTCTCTTTATTTGACTGAAATGAATTGGAAAATATTAGGGTTTATTACAAGTAAGTAAGCAAATCTACCATTCCAGAATTCATCCCAAGTTTTCCCCAAAAAAATCTATTTCTGATTCTAATAAACCTAAACTATTTGGGATTCGTTTCCCCATGATTCGTTACCACCCCTACCCATACCCCCATTTCCCTATCACCAAAAGGGCAGGAGAGTGCATAACTGAACAAAAAAAAAAATGTTTTTTACATAAATATATTATTCTCGTCTCCCTTCCTCTACCCACTATCCTATCTTATTACAGGAGGGGCACGTTATATTGTGTTTGAATAGGTAGATCTCAGCTACTTTATAGCCTGGATATGTATTTTATTTTGTTTTACAAATCCCACTTTTTCTAAAGCTCTATTTAAATTAATTCAATTTGACCTACCCACTCACTTATAGCAGGCAATTTAGACCTCAGAAGACGGAAAAGTCAAGTTTGGACTTATAAATATGTCCTACAATTGTCCTGTGTCCTATAATTTCAATTAAAGTAGATCAGAAGAGTTGAATTTTAGAGCATCTCCACCACATGCGAATAATACCTATATCATCAGATTCACATCTGGGGCAGGTTCCGGGGGGTATTGGTGAATACTTTATGTAGCCATCTACAGGTCATATATAAACAGTGTAAAATCATAAACTGGGTTACTCTATAAGAAGGACTAAAAACATAATCACTATTAACCCAGATCCTATGGTATTGTTCCCATGTAATAGGACCTATGTCCCTTTCCTAGCTATCTGTACTGCTACTAATTTCTTTACTAATTGTACACCTTAACCTGCTATATAAAATTGAAATAAGCTTATGTTTACCTTTTTCATCCCAAAATGAAATTCATCATACCATGTGAAGCTGTCGGAAGATATTGTTTATTTTTTAATTGCCTTATTGTGCTTAACTGAGTATATCTAAAACAACTTTCCTTTACTTGACCTATATCCCTAAATATATCCTCACTAGGTTTTAATTCCCCTTCCTGTATAAATTGTGACACATACCATAAATTGTACCTTTGGATATCCAACATTTAGACATATTCTGTCATGACTTCACAAAATTAATAAATACTTAATATAAATTATTGATAGGATAACATTTGTGTGCTAAAATAATATGATCAAATCACTGCACAAAATGCACCAAAATGATACGCAACTGACAATACTAGCTAATTCCTCAGGCCGATGTTAAAAGCTGAGAACTTTGCCAATATCTTCCAGTCAGGAACATATCGGAGCCCCTCATGCGCGCATGGGGTCCTACCACTCAACTGCCCGTGGTGTGTGACCAGGGTCTGAACAGTGCTAGAAACCAACTCACAGCCAGACTCTCACATGCCTCCATAGTGGTATCACCAATGCACTGTGAGGTAGGATAAAGCTGTGAGCCGCACCCACAACAGACCATGTGACACAGAAGCCGCACCCACAACAGACCATGTGACACAGAAGCCGCACCCACAACAGACCATGTGACACAGAAGCTACCAGGTGCAAAAGAATGTTACCAACAAAATAAAGTGGCACATTCCATATACATAAGGACAAAAACTCACAGAAAAATGTGGCCTAAACGGGTGAAAATGCTCCAAACCCAGACACTAGTAGTATGTGGTTATGCAGCTGAGGTTTAGCATTCTGTTTAGCATTCTGTTGTTTAGTAAGAAATTATAACTTACCAGCAAATATTCCAGGGCTCATCTCTAGTAGCATTCAGTGCATGTGCAATACGCAAATGAAGCCAAGTCATAATACTTTGCTTCACTACACATGCAGAGGTGGATTTGAAATGCGAAACCCCAGCTACATAATGATACACTGGTGGAATAGTGTCTCCAAATATAGTAAAGGGTTCACATTAAAAAATAGCCGTAATATAATATTTGCTTGGGTTTCTTATAATTTCTGCTTTTTATTTTACTAAATAAAATATTTATTTTACTAAATAAAATATTTATTTTACTGAAATAAAAAGCATCTCAAGAAAAACTGCAGGATAGTGCTGCAGAGAGATAAAGAATCTCTTCTGCACTTTATTTTAACCCAATGTTCTGACACATTGCAGCACATTGTAGCTGAACGTCTCATTGTTCCGAGTCTTGTTGAATGATCATTATTTCAATTCTGTTTTCTACCGTAATAGCATATGATTAATAGTGTTGATCGAGCACTAAAGTGCTCGGGTGCTCGAGTAGAACACCTAGAGCACCCGAGCACAATGGAAGTCAATGGAAGAACCCGAGCATTAAACCAGGAACCCCATGCTCTGAAGAGGGGAGGGTGTCTGGTTCACATGAAAAGGTCAGAAATTGGTGGAAACACCACTGAAATGATTCAGGAAACGCATAGGGAGGATGTCTGGATGCATCTTTGACTCCCAGGTCGCTTCTGGGAACAATGTTGTCCGAGTAGTATGCCAATTTTACAGACTGACACACAAAACCCGAAGATAAAATCGATTTTAGAGGAAAAATTGTTAGGAAACATTCTTTCCTGTATATTTACTAGTTTATAAAGTGCAAGTGCTGCCAAAAATTACAAGGAAGAGGCACTCCGATACAACCTGTATATCACATAAAGGAGAGGCTCATTCACATTGTGGTACAATTGTTTAAGTAGTGGGACTCCTACACTCATAAAGCCTATGCACTAAGTGAAAGGGCTGCCAAAATTACAAGGAACCGGCACTCCAATACACCCTTTATGACACATAAAGGAGGGCATCATACACCCTTGAAAAATTATGATTAATGGCCTGCTGGTGACCCTGAAAAATATTAGGAGCAAGGGCCTGCTGGTGACCCTCTAAAACATTAGGGGCGAGGGCCTGTTGCTGATCTGACCATCTAAAACATTAGGGGTGAGGGTCTGCTGCTGAGCTGTCCATCTAAAACATTAGGTGTGAGGGCCTGCTGCTGAGCTAACCATCGAAAATATTATGGTTGAGGGTCTGCTGGTGAGCTGAATTTCTAAAACATTATGGGCGAGGGCCTGCTGCTGATCTGACCATGGAAAACATTAGGGGCGAGTGCCTGCTGCTGATCTGACCATCGAAAAATTATGGTTAAGGGCCTGCTACTGATCTGACCATCGAAAAAATTATTAGGAGCGAGTGCAGCCTAATAAGCATGTTGATATGATGGAGGAGGAGGAGAAGGATGAGAAAAGGAAGATTAAACCATATACCCTTTTTTGTGGTGGAAGGGGTGCATGGGAATACAGTGTATTTAATACACCATAAAAGCCACATTTAAAGTGCCTTTATGTTCAGATGCTTTCCTCTGGTGGAGTAGAGAAGTCAGGGGCAAACCAGGCCTTGATCATTTTGACAGTTGACAGTTAAATGCGCTTATCAGTTATTATGCCCCCAGCAGCACTAAATACCCACTCTGACAAAACGCTGGCGGCAGGGCAGGCCAGCACCTCCAAGACGAAGAGCGCCAGTTCGTGCCACGTGTCCAGCTTGGACACCCAATAGTTGTAAGGCACAGAGGGATCATTTAGGATGCTGACACGGTCCGCTACGTACTCCTTCACCATCTTCCAAAACTTTTCTCTCCTTGTAAGACTAGGCCACGCATCAGGGTGAGGTTGCTGGCGGGGTGTCATGAAACTGTCTCAGGCCTTGAAGAGTGTTGCCTTGCCTCTGTTGGAACTGCTGTGTGTTCCCCTCGTCTCCTCCTCTCCTCGGTTGGCCAAGGAACTACATACTCTGCTGCCAGCATTGTCATCTGGAAATTTTTTGAGTAATTTTTCCACAAGGACCTTCTGGTATTGCACCATTTTGCTAGTCCCCTCCACTCCAGGAATGAGAGATGAGAAGTTCTCTTTGTAAAGGGGGTCGAGAAGGGTGAACAACCAGTAATCGTGTTGGCCAAAATGTGTATATAACGCGAGGGTCACGGGAAAGGCAGCATAACATAAAGTCAGCCATGTGTTCCAGAGTCCCAACAGACAAGACTTCGCTGTCCTGATCAGGAGGATGACTCTCAATCTCCTCATTCTCTTCCTCCTCTTCAGCCCATCCACGCTGAACATATGGAATAATCCTGCTGTGGGTACTACCCTCTGTAGTGGAGACAACTGTCTCCTGCTCCTCCTCATCATCATCATCATCCAATTTGCACTGAGAAGACGAACTGAGGGTGGTCTGGCTATCACCCTGTGTAATGTCTTCCTCCATTTCCACCTCTTCCACATGCAAAGCGTCCGCATTCATTGTGAACAGTGAGCGTTTCAGTAGACACAGAAGTGGGATGGTTACGCTGATAATAGCGGCATCGCTGCTCACCATCTGTGTTGATTCCTCAAAGTTGCATAAAACCTCACAGAGGTCAGACATCCATGCCCACTCATCGCTTGTGAAGAGCGGAAGCTGACTGGAAAGGCGATGACCATGTTGCAGCTGGTATTCCACTACTGCCCTCTGCTGCTCATAAAGCCTGGCCAAAATGGGGAACGTGGAGTTCCAGTGCGTGCTCACGTCGCACAACAGTCGGTGAGCTGGCAATTGCAAGAGCTGCTGCAGCATTGCCAGACTGGTGGCAGCTGTAGATGACTTTTGGAAATGGGCACACACGCGGCGCACCTTCACCAGTAGCTCAGGTAAATTGGGGTAGGTTTTGAGAAACCGCTGAACCACTAAGTTTAAGACGTGAGCTAGGCATGGGATGTGTGTGAGATTGCTGAGCTCCAAAGCCACCACTAAGTTATGGCCATTATCAGACACAACCATGCCTGGTTGCAGATTTAGTGGCGAGAGCCACAGCTCAGACTGGTCCCTTATACCCTGCCACAGCTCTGCAGCGGTGTGCTGTTTGTCTCCTAAACATATTAGTTTCAGCATGGCTTGTTATCGCTTCACCACTGCAGTGCTACACTGCTTCCAGCTACTGACTGATTGCTGACTGGTGCTGCAAGATGAGAGTTCAGAGGTGGAAGTGGAGGAGGAGGAGGGGGGGTTGCAGCCACTAATGTAGGTGGTGGCGGAAATCCTGATGGAAGTACGGATGGAGTAGAGTTAGCACTCCTGTTTTCCGAGATTTCTGAGTTGTGTTATCTAATCTAACACACCCAAATTGCAAAGCGAATAAACGCCCGGTATTGTTACTGTGAGAAAGCGACCGCGAAACACGTGTTGGGATCCAGGACTGTTTGGTCTGTATTTACCTTTACTGCATATATTTTCCCTATGTCATTTTTTTAGTTGAGGCACTATGCACTTTATATACATTGATTGAGGGCTCTGACTGATTACCTTCCTCACAGCTTGGAAAATTCTTATTGCAAAGTTATATGTACTATAATGTGACAGACCTGTGGAGATCATCCTGTGTGATTTAACGCTGCTTATGTATACGGATTTCTATGTTTTATACAAGTGTATGTCCAATAAAAGAATTTGTATTTCTATAATTCATGCTGTTCTGAGTCTAGTTATCTAATCTAAGCAAACACCTTCAATTGCTTTTCAATGGCTTTTGTCTCAAGATAATGCGATGAGCTAAGAAATTTGAGTTAAGAGCTGGAGTGCTAACCCTGCTACATCTGTAGGGCCTGCAATCCTTGGCATCGGTAGCACCTGTGCCATCCCAGGGTACGACTCGCTCCCGGCCTCCACAACGTACACCCAGTGTGCCATCAGGGAAATGTAGCTTCTCTGGCCACAAGCACTTGTCCATGTGTCAGTCGTTAAGTGGACCTTCCCAATAACTGCATTGGTCAGGGCACGGGTGATGTTACAGGACACATGCTGGTGTAAGG
This sequence comes from Bufo bufo, assembly GCF_905171765.1. Taxonomy (NCBI): domain Eukaryota; kingdom Metazoa; phylum Chordata; class Amphibia; order Anura; family Bufonidae; genus Bufo; species Bufo bufo. The sequence goes on from NC_053391.1 coordinate 465,391,852, forward strand.
CGGGGACGGCACACCTGGAAAAATAGTCACAGCTGGGGACTGAGTAATGAGGGACCACCGTCGCCATCAGGCTGTGGAAAGCCTCAGTGTCCACAAGCCTAAATGGCAACATTTCCAGGGCCAGCAATTTGGAAAGGTGAGCATTTAGTGCTATGTTCTGTGGGTGGGTGGCTGGGTAATTACGCTTTCGTTCTAAGGTCTGGGGTATGGACATCTGTACGCTGCGCTGGGACACAGAAGTGGATGTGCTAACTGATGGTGCTTGCGAAGGTCCAGGTGCAGGGCAGGATTCATCCAGGCCTGCGTCTTGGACAGGGGATTGGCCAGCACGTAACACAGGGGAAGAGGACCCGCAGACACTGATTGTGGACCCAGGCATTTGGCCCACCTATTAGGTTGCTTTGATGCCATGTGGCGGATCATGCTGTGGTGGTGAGATTGCTAGTGTTCACGCCCCTGCTCATTTTGGTACGGCACAGGTTGCAAATGACAATTCTTTTATCGTCCGCACTTTTCTCAAAAAGCGCCAGACTGTGGAACACCTACTTCTTCGCAAGGGAAATTGCCGCAAGGGGGTGCTCCGGGGAACAGTTGCGGGCCGGTTTGGTGTGGCCCGAAACTGCCATTTGCCACTGGGCATTGTCGAAAACTTATAGCTAGCCTCCTGCCCTACGACTATGGCCCCGGGACATATTACCCTTCAAGAACAGTGTAACAGAACTATGCCGCATGTCTGGACTGTTAATAGGACCGAACGCGGTTGGAATTTGTGACAGACCCATCTGTATGGATTAAACAAAATGGCACCCAGATAGCAAATTTTATTGTATTTGTGTACTCTGAGCAGCATTTACCTAATGATATGCCCTCAGACTTGAGCTATCTGGGAATAGGTTAAATGTCTGTGTTTGCTGTGAGGGTGTGACATTTTGTGTTGGGCATTGATTCCTGTCCTGTTGTTCCCACATGTGTATTGGTGATTTCCCTTTGTCCTGAGAGATAATTGAATTGCTCTTCGGGTGTCTCCAGGGCAGAGAGGAGGAAACCATGATGCATTGTGGGGATGTGTTGTGTCTGTGTATCCTGAGTGCTACGTGTCTGTCCTGTGTCACAGTCCTCCTTCTGGTCCCCTAGGGGCGTGTACACCAGATGGAGACCTGCATAAATACGGGCGGGTAGCCCTCAATAAAGTGTTCATGTTCTTCTTGATCCCTCAAAACGTAGCCTTTTCTCGTTATTGGAGGGAATTGCTGTATCACGCTGGGGATTGCTATGCTCTGCATATTCCCTGGAGGAGAGATCTTTCACGGTCCTGAATGCTGGAGGTTCATTCAGGGTGGAAGGAAGACGGCGCGGCTCCAGTTAAGCTACGGCGGTTGTGAAGTCTGCGGTGGTTGTGGTGTCCAGTGCGGTGCTTGTGGTCCTCGGCGCAAGCTAGGAAGTGTCCATTAACGGAAGGTGATCCGTTACACCCGCCTTCTCCCTTTTGCCACCCCACTGCCTCTTCCAGCCTGTTGCGTTGCTGCGGATCCCTCTCCTCTGTACTGCTGTCCTCGCTTGGCTTGCCACCTTTCCAGGTTGGGTCAGTGATTTTTTCATCCACCACCTCCTCTTCCACTTCCTCATTTTGGTCATCCTCCTGACTTGTTGACCTAGCAACAACCTCACTTATTGACTGTGTCTCATCCTCATCATCAACCTCTTGAGACACTAATTGCCTTTGACTTATTGTCAACTGTGTCTCATCATTATCATCCACCTCGTGAAACACTAATTGCTGTTCCCCACCGTCATCTTCTTGTGATAGTGGACGCTCAAGAGTTTGGGCATCGGTGCACACGATCTCCTCATGTCCCTCTTCAAGTGGGCTTGGCGAGAGACCCAAATCAAGGAATGGCGATGAAAAGAGCTCCTCTGAATATCCAAGTGTGGGATCACTTGTTTGGAAAGACTCTTCATGGTGGGAGGAAGGAGGATCAGGGTGAGGATTCTGTTGACCAGACTCTTGAGACTGGACTGTGTGGAAGACAGGGTGGTGCTTAACCGACTGGAAGCATTATCTGCTGCAATCCAACTGACCACCTGGTCGCACTGGTCTGACTTCGAGAGTGGTGTCCTGCGCCGCCCTGGAAACTGGGACATGAAGCTAGGTATCGTGGATGAGTGTGTTTTTTGTGCTCTGGCAGCAGGCACAGTTTACCGCGCCCAGAGCCATGGTCTCTGCGTGCACCATCAGCAGCATGGCAACTTCCCCGTCCCTTACTGCTCGCCTTCTGAATATTTAATGGTATACAGTTTATAAATGGAAAATGCAAATGTGATCGCACACTACATCTAGCACTCTGCCCTGCCTCCATGCTGGATGAGACATGGTGTACATTTTGGCCAAAGCGTAATAAGCCACTCACCGCGTCAAGGTCGTCTCATTTGAGTGGTCCCTAACACTAGTTCCTACCTGTTTATGGGCCATGACAGACACACAAAGTCCAGGGAATGCAGGTCAGCATGCAAGCCAAGCACACTCTGCTTTTGACCCCGTCCGGTGCCATTACAGCTTTCATTGGATCCAGGGATGCAAGTACCAACATGCATGCTGAGACCACCATATACTTCTCCTGGAGCCAAATGGCTACTGGTAGGTTCTATATAAGCAGACTCAGTTTTATACTGACTTTAAAACCAGCCTCCAGGACAGATTGACTGGTCAGGTGTGCATGACTCAAAGGAGATCGCCACGCCTCCAATATAAACTACAAAGAAAAAATGTGGGGGGTTGAGTCAGCACAACCCGTATGTAGGTGCATATCACTATGGCGAAATAGATATACAAACGGAAAATGTGTAGTTTATATTGGAGGCGTGGCGATCTCCTTTGAGTCATGCACACCTGACCAGTCAATCTGTCCTGGAGGCTGGTTTTAAACATGTAGCGCAGGTAATGTGGTTGTCACCAGCGGCGAAAAAATTAAACTGAATGTCACTGATATTCATGATGCGCAAACGTTATACAGGAGATGTAGCGCAGGTAATGTCACTGCTGTCACCAGCGGCTAATAAAAAATTACAGGGAATGTCACAGCTATTTGGGATGCGCAAACGTTATACAGGAGATGTAGTGCAGGTAATGTAACTGTCCGCATCGGACACCATCTACGGAAAAAGTACACTGGATGTCACAGATATTTTTAGTATGCGCACACATTAAAAAAGAGATGTAGCGCAGATCATGTCGCTGTCCGCAGCATCTATGGAAAAAGTACACTAAATGTCACAGATATTTTTAGTATGCGCAAACGTTAAACAGGAGATGTAGCGCAGGTAATGTCACTGCTGTCACCAGTGGCTAATAAAAAATTACAGGGAATGTCACAGCTATTTGGGATGCGCAAACGTTATACAGGAGATGTAGCGCAGGTAATGTAACTGTCCGCAGCGGACACCATCTGCGGAAAAAGTACACTGGATGTCACAGATATTTTTAGTATGCGCACACGTTAAACAGGAGATGTAGCGCAGGTAATGTCACTGTCCGCAGTATCTACGGGAAAAAGTACACTTAATGTCACAGATATTTTTAGGCTGCGCACACGTTACACAGGAGATGTAGCGCAGATAATGTCGCTGTGTGCAGCGGCCAAACAATTGCAAGCTATTTCCCGCAGGTTGCGCTAAAAATATATATTGCTGCCAGATACAACAATAGTCCTTAAAAGGACTTTTGTGTCTCCAACACCAACCCTGCCTAACAAAAAAAAATTATTCAATTCCCTACACTATCTGTCCCTTCTACAGCACAGCTCTCCCTGACTAAGACTGGCCGAACCACATGTCATCGGGTGCTTTATAGCATCTGATGATGCGTTCCGGCCAGCCAATCACTGTAATGCTAGTAACCAACATAGCTACGGCATTACAGTGAGTGGCAGTACTCACTCGCACGATGATTGGCTGTGTAGCAGCCAACAAACGTGCGGTAAGGAGACTCGAGCATCACGCTCGAGTGCACGCAGTATTCGCCGAACACCGCAATGTGCCAAGCATCGCGATGCTCGAGCCGAACTGGTGTTCGACTGAGCATGCTCGATCAACATTAATAATTAAATAATGTGAGAAATCTTCAGTGCTACGACATTGTTAGAAAAAAGGGACCAAACTGTAGACATTGGTTTGCTGTAGCTGCCAATCAAAAAAGACCATGGTATCATTTAAAGGGGACCTAAACCTTTGTTCAAACCATGACCATGCAGCAGCGCTACTCAGATCGTTCTGTACCATTGGGTTTTATCTGCTCTGTGGAGTATGGATCCAGTAATCTTTATGTGCATCCATGCTCCACATGCTGGAAAAGCTGAGCAAAACTGATGAGAGGTGCAGACTGCAGATCTCTCCGAGAAGCACTGCTGCAAGATTTTGGTTTCACCAAAGGTTTAGGTTTTCCTTACTTCACATGTGGTTAGCAGAGGGTGATACATTTTCTTATTCTTCTATTTCTTTTACTTGTTTATTATGTCTCAAAGTTGAAAACCACCTGTCAGAGATTTTCAAATTTTTACAGGAGAAACAGCCCTAAGAATGTGACATCAGAGCTTGCCTGGGTCTATAGAGATTGAACAGCTTAATCACATAAATAGGCCATGGCATATCTTCATTGTTCTCATATAGTTCATTTGTAGCTATCCTAACATGCCATATTTTTACATTGATCCAGAATAAGTTCTCATGATGACTACTGGGAAAAACATTTATTTTTGGACATTAAGGGGTTACATGATTTCCTGTGTTAGAAGATGAATTTAATATGTCAGGAAAATAGTAGTGGTGGGGGAAACCAAGCCTACTTTCCTTGCCGTTTTACTATGTCCCATATTTTCGGAGAGTGAGCACATCAAACATTAGCAAAATGTGTGTCCCGTTTCAGCCAGGAAAAGAGGACTGGGTACCCCTCTTTTGGCACTGAAGTGTGGCTTATCATACATTTTGGCATATTAAATCAATATGCTATCAACTGGAACTGTTACATATACAGCAGAAAATAAATGCTAATGTTAGATGTTAGCCCAAGCAAACTGAAAAAAAGGCATGGTATTACACAGGCAGGAATTGCTCAAACCCATATGCAGTTGTGCATGTATATGCAGGGGAGCAAATCCTGCACTTGTGGCCCGTTGCTAATGGTGATCCCCAGCAAAAATGCATACAGTGGAGGATGCCCGCAGCGAACCACAAGTACCACAATAAACATCCTACACAAGATAGCAATTATGTGGATGTGATAACCAATATAACAATATAATAATATCTTCAAAGACAGGTGCACTCTGCGGACTTACTAAACCCTCAAACTGATGTTAAAATTGAGAGATTAGCCCACATATCCTACTATGGAGGACATGTCTGAGCCTGAGCACCGCGCCAAGGTTTCTCAAGTAGCTCGGGTCCTAACACTCACCTACCTGTGCCGTATGGGCAATACCAGGGGCTAGTGGGTGAATTACAGGAGCGTGAGGTCTGACTCACAGACAACTCACCAGTTACCTCCAGCATGTAGCCATGCTAACAATGGGAGGAGGGAGGAGTCTGCGAGTCCCACTCAAGACTGGCTGATATGACCCAGGCCTCACAGGTGGACCTAAATGTAGCCTGTGGATGGAAAACAGGCATATTTAAATGGGAGTTTATACACCTCCAGACATCTCTATATACAAACAAACTGAAAAAATGGCATGGTGTTAAACAGGCAGAAAGTGCTCAAACCCATATGCAGTTGTGCATGTATATACAGGGGAGCAAATACTGCACTTGTGGCCCGTTTCTAATGGCGATCCCCACTCAAAAGTTGATGCATAAGATAAATGATTTAACAAGCTACTAATTTCTATGATTATAACACAACATTTTGCTAGGGAATTGCTATTTAAGTGATGAATCCTGTCATTTCAAAATGTGGAGGAAGCATTTATATATTTGCTAAGTGTATGGTAACCATTTTGACAGTAAGGGTTAAAGTAATGGTTTTGTAGCTGGGATTTGTGTTGATTGAGAGCATCCTTTCATGAGTCTATTTATTTCTCAAAGCATTCTCTGAATGTATTGATTGATTCTATTATATGGGTCGTACATGTATCTCTAACTAAGATCTTCATTTAACCTTGAGGAAATAGGATAGAACACAGATAACAAATAACAGATTGAAGAGCCATGATTGCTTGGAGTTGTAAAAAAAAAACTCAGGATGGAAAAGGTTTACTAATATTTCTTGTCAAGTACCACAAAACTTTTCAGAAAAGAATAGTATATTGCATATTTCCAAATCTAGTGAAAAGACAAAACATCATTAATTTGGCACTCGCCTCTATGTATTATTGCGCTTACCAGTTTACTACAATAATCCTACAGTTTATTATTAACATCCTCTTTCACTGTGATAAATGATGCAAAAGTTTGGTGAGGAACTCTACATATAGGGGAGATTTATCAAGCCCTGCACTCCAGAAATCTGGCTTCAAAGTAGGGCTCTGTGATTTCTTGGGGCTTATTTGTGCAAGCATTTAGAAAATTTTTGGATGGGAAAATTGGATGGGAAAGTGAACCTAGTTAGCCTGTGGAGTCAGATGTATCAATTGCTACATTTTCACAATCTTTCTAGAGTTAAGGGTTGCCTCAGAAAGTGGAGTCACATCACCAACTCAGATGTGTTATACTTTAAAGGGGATCTCTGGGGAAGATAAAAATGAAAATAATGAAAAAAAAGAATGTTATTATAAACTCTTAAATACTAGTGTTGATCGAGCACCATAGTGCTCGGGTGCTTGGGGGCTTGGGCCGAACACCTCGGGATGCTCGGTTGGTAAGAATCTGGCAGGAGGGGACTGAAGGAATTCTAATTTTTACCCATTGCCGATGGTATCTAAAATCCACAGACTTAGGGAAAAAATTTTCCACTCTGCTAAGAAATCCTTCAGTCTGCCCCCTACCGGAGTTCTGGCGTCATTGCTGGTCTGGCTTTCTCTTATCCGAGGAGGACTGGTTAAAGAAAAAAATTCTGTTTTTCCTCTGACCTCACCGAGCAAGCACTCTTTGGGGTAGATGAGGGGGAGGGTGACAGAGAGGAGGCTGAGGAAAGTGAGGTAGCTAGCTGGGTAAAAGTTAGAAAGCGGGGTAGAGGGAAGAGTGCCAGGGAGGCTAGCCCTGATCTGACACACCCCAACAAGTTTGCACGTTTGGCAGATGAGGGGGATGTCAGTCCGGGGACGGCACTGCTGCAGCCAGACACTTCCTCTGCCAGTCAGGGGAATGTCAGCTCCAGTAAGCAGGGAACCAGGAGAGCAGGGCAGGCCAGACAGGTGCTGGTAGTGGGAGACTCCATTATTAGGGGAACAGATAGGGAAATCTGTCACAAAGACCGTGATCGCCGAACAGTGTGCTGTCTTCCTGGCGCTAGAGTTCGACACATCGCGGATCGGGTTGACAGATTACTGGGAGGGGCTGGAGACGATCCAGCGGTCATGGTCCATATCGGAACCAATGACAAAGTTAGAGGTAGGTGGAGAGTCCTTAAAAATGATTTCAGGGATTTAGGTCAAAAGCTGAGGGCAAGGACCTCTAAGGTAGTATTTTCCGAAATACTGCCTGTACCACGAGCCACACAAGAAAGGCAATGGGAGATTAGGGAGATTAACAAGTGGCTCAAGAACTGGTGTAGGATGGAGGGGTTTGGGTTCCTGGAGAACTGGGCCGATTTTTCTATCGGCAACAGGCTCTATCGTAGGGACGGGCTGCACCTCAATGGGGAAGGGGCAGCTTTGCTGGGGAGAAAGATGGCTAGAAGGTTGGAGGAGTGTTTAAACTAGGGACTGGGGGGGAGGGTAATTACGTTATAGGAGGGGAAGATAATGCAGATAGAGACCGGGAGCAAGGTAATAAGAATGGGGGAGGAATGGAAGGAGGGACTAGAACAATTCAGAAGGAAAGGTGTAGGGTAAAATATATACATAAACCTCTCAAATGTATGTATACTAATGCCAGAAGCCTGACTAATAAAACTGGTGAACTGGAATTAGTGATGTGTGAGGAGGACTATGACATAGTGGGAATAACTGAGACATGGCTGGATGATAGCTATGACTGGGCAGTTAATGTACAAGGTTACAGTCTGTTTAGAAAGGATCGTCAAAACCGGAGAGGGGGAGGGGTCTGCCTTTATATAAAGTCCTGTCTAAAGCCCACAGTCCGAGAAGATATAAGTGAGGGACATGAACATGTGGAGTCACTATGGGTAGAGATACATGGAGCTAAAAACAACAATAAATTTCTAATAGGAGTTTACTATAAACCACCTAATATACCAGAGTCCACAGAAAATCTACTACTAAACGAGATAGACGAGGCGGCAAATCATAATGAGGTGGTTATTATGGGGGACTTCAACTACCCAGATATAGACTGGGAAACTGAAACTTGTATATCTCATAAGGGAAACAGGTTCGTGGCTATAACCAAAGACAATTACCTCTCCCAACTGGTTCAGGACCCGACTAGAGGGACGGCCATACTGGACTTAGTATTAACCAATAGACCTGACAGAACAACAGACGTGCAGGTCGGGGGACACCTGGGCAATAGTGACCATAAAGTAATAACCTTCCAATTATCATTCAAAAGAGCGTTTCTACAGGGAGGAACAAAAATACCAAACTTCAAAAAAGCTAAATTTAGCCAACTAAGAGAGGCCATAGGCCAAACTAACTGGGACAAAGTCCTCACAAATACAGACACAAAATGGGATATCTTTAAAAACATCCTAAAAACTCATTGTCAGAGGTACATACCGTATGGTAATAAAAGGTTAAGGAACAAAAAGAAACCAATGTGGATAAATAGAACTGTAAAGAAAGCAATAAATGACAAAAAGAAAGCATATAAAACACTAAAACAGGAGGGTTGCACGGAAGCACTGAAAAACTATAAGGAAAAAATAGAACATGTAAAAAACAAATAAAAGCGGCCAAACTAGAGACCGAGAGATTAATTGCCAAAGAGAGTAAAACCAACCCTAAAATGTTCTTCAATTATATAAATGTTAAAAAGTATAAAGCTGAAGGTGTTGGCCCTTTAAAGAGTAATGAGGGGGGAGTCGCAGAGAGCGACGAGGAGAAAGCAAAGCTGTTAAATATTTTTTTCTCCAATGTATTCACTGAGGAAAATAAATTGTCAGATGACATGCAGAATGCAAAAATAAATTCCCCATTAAAAGTGTCCTGTCTGACCCAGGAAGAAGTACATCAGCGGCTTAAAAAGATTAAAATAGACAAATCGCCAGGACCGGATGGCATACACCCCCGTATCCTAAAGGAATTAAGTAATGTCATAGCCAGACCCTTATTTCTGATATTTGCAGACTCTATACTGACAGGGAATGTCCCACAGGATTGGCGCGTGGCATATGTGGTGCCAATATTCAAAAAGGGGCCAAAAACAGAGCCTGGAAACTATAGGCCGGTAAGTTTAACATCTGTTGTGGGTAAACTGTTTGAAGGTTTTCTGAGAGATGCTATATTAGAGCATCTCAACGGAAATAAGCAAATAACGCCATATCAGCATGGCTTCGTGAGGGATCGGTCATGTCAAACTAATTTAATCAGTTTCTATGAGGAGGTAAGTTCTAGACTTGACAGCGGCGAATCAATGGATGTCGTATATCTGGACTTCTCCAAAGCATTTGACACTGTACCACATAAAAGGTTAGTATATAAAATGAGAATGCTCGGACTGGGAGAAAACATCTGTATGTGGGTAAGTAACTGGCTGAGTGATAGAAAACAGAGGGTGGTTATTAACGGTACACATTCAGATTGGGTCACTGTCACTAGTGGGGTACCTCAGGGGTCAGTATTGGGCCCTATTCTCTTCAATATATTTATTAATGATCTTGTAGAAGGCTTGCATAGTAAAGTATCAATTTTCGCAGATGACACTAAACTGTGTAAAGTAATTTACACTGAAGAGGACAGTATACTACTACAGAAGGATCTGGATAGATTGGAGGCTTGGGCAGATAAGTGGCAGATGAGGTTTAACACTGATAAATGTAAGGTTATGCACATGGGAAGGAAAAATGCAAGTCACCCGTACATACTAAATGGTAAAACACTCAGTAACACTGACATGGAAAAGGATCTAGGAATTTTAATAAACAGCAAACTAAACAGCAAAAACCAGTGTCAGGCAGCTGCTGCCAAGGCCAACAAGATAATGGGTTGCATCAAAAGGGGCATAGATTCCCGTGATATGAACATAGTCCTACCACTTTACAAATCGCTAGTCAGACCACACATGGAGTACTGTGTACAGTTCTGGGCTCCTGTAAACAAGGCAGACATAGCAGAGCTAGAGAGGGTTCAGAGGAGGGCAACTAAAGTAATAACTGGAATGGGGCAACTACAGTACCCTGAAAGATTATCAAAATTAGGGTTATTCACTTTAGAAAAAAGACGACTGAGGGGAGATCTAATTAATATGTATAAATATATCAGGGGTCAGTACAGAGATCTATCCCATCAGCTATTTATCCCCAGGACTGTGACTGTGACGAGGGGACATCCTCTGCGTCTGGAGGAAAGAAGGTTTGTACACAAACATAGAAGAGGATTCTTTACGGTAAGAGCAGTGAGACTATGGAACTCTCTGCCTGAGGAGGTGGTGATGGTGAGTACAATAAAGGAATTCAAGAGGGGCCTGGATGTGTTTCTAGAGCGTAATAATATTACAGGCTATAGCTACTAGAGAGGGGTCGTTGATCCAGGGAGTTATTCTGATTGGAGTCGGGAAGAAATTTTTTATTCCCCTAAAGTGGAGAAAATTGGCTTCTACCTCACAGGGTTTTTTGCCTTCCTCTGGATCAACTTGCAGGATAACAGGCCGAACTGGATGGACAAATGTCTTTTTTCGGCCTTATGTACTATGTTACTATGTTACTATGTTACTATGTTACTCTGAACCGGTCTTCCCTGGCCTTCTTATCCTGTTCCTGGTTACCTCTAAAGGGATGAAAGGGCCGACTGAATCTATTTTTATAAGAAAAAGATCCCTGGAAACCAGGAAACCTTTTCTTTTTGTCTGCCGCCTTATCCAGCAAGTCGTCTAGGCTTGGACCAAAGAGGTATTCCCCCTCACATGGGACTCCACAAAGTTTTGATTTGGAAGCAATATCCCCACTCCAATTTTTTAGCCAAAGTGTTCTTCGCACTGAGTTAGATAAAGCTGCCGATCTGGCTGCCAACCTAACAGAGTCAGCCGAGGCATCTGCCAGAAAGTCAGCTGCCTTCCTGATCGTAGGGAGGGAGGCCAAGATATCTTCCTGGGGGCACCTATTTTTTAACTGGGACTCTAGCTCACCTAACCATACTGTAAGAGACCGGGCCGTGCAAGTGGAGGCTATGCTGGGCCTAAAGGAAGAGGGTGATGCTTCCTAAGCACCTTTAAGCATCCGCCTTTTTATCCAGGGGGTCTTTCAATATTCCTGTATCCTCGAATGGTAGGGCCGTCTTCCTAGAGACCTTGGATATAGCCACATCGATTCTAGGCGCCTTATTCCAAGAGGCAGAATCTTCCTCCTTTAAAAGGATATTTATGTTTAAGATTCTTAGAAATAAATACCCTCTTATTGGGTTTCTTCCACTCTCCTTTTATTAAAGCTGATATATTTTTATGTACTGGAAAGGTACCGTGTTGTCTGGACTCCAACCCCCCAAACATAATATCCTGAATTGAGTGGGGTTCCCGAGTTTCCTCTATGCCCATAGTCGAGCGGATGGCTTTAAGGAGCTTTTCAGTGTCTTCTACCGGAAAACAGGGTCTCCCCCCTATTTCTTCTTCCCCAGAAGAGATCTGCGATGAAACTTCAGAGGGCCCAAACACCGAAGATGGAGCCTCTCCCTCATCTGACGAAGGGGGTTCTCTGGAGTACTCTGTTTTTGGGCAGCCTGGGATGCGTTAACCTCTGAGCGTACTAACGCTTGTAGGCACTTGTAAAAAGAGGGAGACTCCTCAGCCACCGTCCTATCTATACAGGACTGGCACATCTTCTTATCCCTGAGAAATATGAATTACATAAGGTTGCAGAGCCATAGTATAAAAAACATAAAATGACGCACTGTCTAAGCTATAACCAAGAGCTATGTAAGACGTTCATCTTACCAATCAGAGGATAACCCCACTCTGCATAAGGCACATTCCTTATTTTTCTTTTTTGACACTACTTTCTTGGGCCTAACTGGAGCAGGAAGGACAGTGGGCTCCTCAGACAGCTTGTCGTCTTCCATACCTGCAGGGTGGATGATCAGCTCAAGTCAGAAGGGAAGATGCCGGCCGATAACCTCGCGCTCTACTCATAGGGCGCCTGAAGATGACGTCACAGCCGGCGTCCTGAAGCCGGTCATGTGACTTTAGGAGCGTTCCACGGCATGCTCATAGCCGGAGCCGCTCCTCTTCCTCCCCCTGGTGGCCGGCGTTCTTCTTCCGGCATAACCACGATGCCGCCGTCTCCAGCACTCACGCACACTGACCGCCCCCCTCCGGAGCTCAGCTGTGCCTCTGACTGCCCTCAGCGCACCACCGGATGCCGCCAACTTACCAAGGACTCGCAGGTTAGTGGGGAGCCACCAGAGGGAAGGAACCATGCACGTCGATGCTGCAGACTTCCCATCAGAGACAGGAAACCACACTGAAGGGGAGGAGAAGATCAGCCCATTTTATTCTGCAGGTTTCCTGTCTCTGTGGGGCGGATCCTCCTCTCTCCGGTGGTGCTGTCATGGGCGATAGGAAAAAATTGTTAGGAAACATTCTTTCCTGTATATTTACTTGTATATAAAGTGCAAGTGCTGACAAAAATGACAAGGAAGAGGTACTCCGATACAACCTGTATATCACATAAAGGAGGGCCTCGTTCACATTGTGGTACAATTGTTGAGGTAGTGGGACTCCTACACTCATAAAGCCTATGCACTAAGTGAAAGGGTTGCCAAAAATTACAAGGAACCGGCACTCCAATACACGCTTTATTATACATAAAGGAGGGCATCATACACCTTTGTAAAATTATGATTGATGGCCTGCTGGTGAGCTGACCCACTATAAAATTATATGCAAGGGCCTGCAGGTAAGCTGACCCTGTAAAATATTTCCGTGTGGCCTGCAGGGGAGATGACCCTGTAAAAGATTGTAGGTGAAGGCCTGCTGGTGAGCTGGCCCTCTAAAAAATTATATGCGAGGGCCTGCAGGTGAGATGACCCTGTAAAAGATTTTAGGTGCTGGCCTGCTGGTGAGCTGACCCTGTACAACATTATATGCAAGGGCTTGCAGATGAGCTGACCCTCTAAAGGATTGTAGGTGAGGGCCTGCTGGTGAGCTGACCATCGAAAAAATTATATGCGAGAGCCCGCAGCTTAGCTGACCCTGTAAAAGATTTTAGGTGCGGGCCTGCTGGTGAGCTGACCCTGTAAAACATTATACATTATATGCTAGGGCCTTCAGGTCAGATAACCCTGTAAAAGATTGTAGGCGAAGGCCTGCTGGTGAGCTGACCCTGTAAAAGATTTTAGGTGCAGACCTGCTGGTGAGCTGACCCTGACATTATATGCGAAGGGCATATGGGCGAGGGCATTATATGCGACGAATAAGCATGTTGATATGATGGAAGAGGAGTAGGAGGATGAGAAAAGGAAGATTCAACCATATACTCTTGTTTTTGGTGGAAGGGGTGCATGGGAAAACGGTGTATTCAGTACATTATAAACAACACATTTAAAGTTCCTTTATGTTCATCAGCTTTCCTCTGGTGGAGTTGAGAAGTCATGGTCAATCCAGACCTTGTTCATTTTTATAAGAGTCAACCTGTCAGCATTTTCAGTTGACAGAGGCGGATACACTGATCTGTTATAATGCCACCAGCAGCACTAAATACCTGCTCCGACAAAACGCTGGCGGCAGGGCAGGCCAGCACCTCCAATGTGTAGAGCGCCAGTTCGTGCGACGTGTCCAGTTTGGACACCCAGTAGTTGTAAGGCACAGAGGAATCATTGAGGAAGCTGCCAAGGTCTGCTTTGTACTCCTTCACCATCTTCCAAAATTTTTCCCTCCTTGTCACAGTTGGCCACACATCAGGGTGAGGGTGCCGGAGGGGCGTCATGAAACTGTCACAGGCTTTGGAGAGTGTTTCCCTGCCTCTTTTGGAACTGCTGTGTGTTACCCTTGACTCCCCTCCTCGGTTGCCCAAGTAACTATGGACTCTGCCGCCAGCGTTGTCAGATGGAAATTTTTGGAGCAATTTTTTTAACAAGGACCTTCTGGTATTGCACTGTTTTGCTCGTCCTCTCCACCGGAGGAATGAGAAATGAGAAGTTATCTATGTAGCAGGGGTCAAGAAGGGTGAACAATCAGTAATCCGTGTGTCTAAAATGCGTATAACGCGTGGGTCGCTGGAAAGGCAGACTAACATGAAGTCAACCATGTGTGCCATAGTACCAACAGTCAAGACTTCGCTGTCATCATCAGGATGATGACTCTAAATCTCCTCTTCCTCCTCTTCTGCCCACCCACACAGAACAGATGGAATAAACCTGCTGTGGGTACTACCCTCTGTAGCGGAGGCAACTGTCTCCTGCTCCTCCTCCTCCTCTTCATCGTCCAATTCGCGCTGAGAAGACGAACTGAGGGTGGTCTGGCTATCACCCTGTGTAATGTCTTCCTCCATTTCCACCTCTTCCACGTGCAATGCGTCGTCCTTAATTGTGAGCAGCAAGCTTTTGAGTAGACATAGAAGTGGGATGGTTACGCAGATAATGGCGTTATCGCCGCTCACCATCTGTGTTGATTCCTCAAAGTTTCTTAAAACCTATCAGAGGTCAGACATCCATGCCCATTCCTCGATTGTGAAGAGCTGACTGGAAAGGCGACGACCATGTTGCAGCTGGTATTCCACTACTGCCCTCGGCTGCTCACAAAGCCTGGCCAACATGTGGAACGTGAAGTTCCAGCGCGTGCTCATGTCGCACAACAGCTGGTGAGCTGGCAATTTCCAGTGCTGCTGCTCCCCAAAATGGTACCTTTTCCCGCCTCAACGACCCCTATATAACACCTAAACCCCCTCCCCTAAAACTCCGCCCCTTCCTGCCCCCTATTAACCCTATGCTCGCCTACCCTCACTATCACTCCATCCAAACGTAGTCATGCCTGGCCTTACCCCAGGCTTTCAACCCCAGGTCCGGCCAGCACTGGAGATTTGGTGCAGCTAATGTAGCTGTCAGAAGCGGACACCGTCTATTAAAAAAGTACACTGTATGTCACAGATACATTTTTGGATGCGCACACTTAAGCGCTAATGATGTGGCACAGCTAATGTCATTGTCCGCAGCGGACGTCTATTGAAAAAGTACACTGGATGTCACAGATATTTTTTGGATGCGCACACTTTACACTGGAGATGTGGCGCTGCTATTGTCACTGTCAGAAGCGTACACCGTCTATTAAAAAAGTACACTGTATGTCACAGATACATTTTTGGAAGCGCACAATTTAAACTAAAGATTTGGCGAAGCTAATGTTACTGTCAAAAGGAGACACCGTCCATTGAAAAAGTACACTAGATGTCTCAGATATTTTTGGGATGCGCACACTTTACACTAGAGATGTGGTGCAGCTAATGTCACTGTCAGAAGAAGAGACTGTCTATTGAAAAAGTACACTGGATGTCAGATACATTTTTGGATGCGCACACTTTACACTGAAGATGTGGCACAGCTAATGTCACTCTCAGAAGCGGACACCGTCTATTGAAAATGAACACTTAATGTCACATATATTTTTTGGATACGCACACTTTACATTGGAGATGTGGAACAGCTAATGTCACTCTCCTCAGCGGACACGTCTATTTAAAAAGTACACTGGATGTTACAGATATTTTTTGAATGAGCACACTTTACACTAGAGATGTGCCGCAGCTAATGTCACTGTCAGAAGCCTACACCGTTTATTGAAAAGTACACTGGATGTCACACATACATTTTTGAAAACGCACACTTTATATTGGAGATGCGGCGCAGCTAATGTCACTGTCAGAAGCGTAAACGGTCTATTGAAAATGTACAGTGGATGTAACAGATATTTTTGGGATGCGCACACTTTACACTGGAGATGTGGAGCAGCTAATGTCACTCTCCTCAGCGGACACGTCTATTTAAAAAGTATACTGGATGTCACAGATATTTTTTGAATTCGCACACTTTACACTGGAGATGTGGCACAGCTAATGTCACTGTCAGAAGCGGACACTGTCTATTGAAAAAGTACACTAGATGTCACAGATACATTTTTGGATGCGCACACTTTACACTGGAGATGTGGTGCAGCTAATGTCACTGTCTGCAGCAGAAACCATCATTTGAAAAAGTACACTGGATGTCACAGATATAATTTGGATGCGCGCACTTTACACTGGAGATTTGGCGCAACTATTGTCACTGTCCGCAGCGGACACCATCTGTTGAAAAAGTACACTGGATATCTTTTTGGATGCGCACACTTTACACTGGAGATGTGACGCAGCTTATGTAACTGTCAGAAGTGTACACCGTCTGATGAAAAAGTAGACTGGATGTCACAGATAAATTTTTGGATGCGCTCACTTTATACTGGAGATCTGGCACAGCTAATGATTCTGTAAGAAGCGTACACTGTCTATTTAAAAAGAACACTGGATGTCACAGATATTTTTTGGATGCACACACTTTACACTGGAGATCTGGCGCAGCTAATGTCACTGTTAGAAGCAGACACCGTCTATTAACAAAGTACACTGGATATCACAGATATTTTTTGGATGCACACACTTTACACTGGAGATGTGGCGCAGCTAATGTCACTGTTAGAAGCAGACACCGTCTATTAACAAAGTACACTGGATATCACAGATATTTTTTGGATGTGCACACTTTATACTGGAGATGTGACACAGCTAATGTGTCTGTCAGAAGCGGACACCGTCTGATAAAAAAAAAGTATACTGGATGTCACAGATATTTTTGGGATGTGCACACACTTTACAATCGAGATGTGGCAAAGCTAATGTCACTGTCAGAAGCGGACACCGTCTATTGAAAAAGTACACTGGATGTCACAGATATTTTTTGGATGCGCACACTTTATACTGGAGATGTGACACAGCTAATGTCACTGTCAGAAGCGGACATCGTCTGATGATAATGTACATTGGATGTCACAGATATTTTTTGGATGTGCACACTTTACAATGGAGATGTGGCAAAGCTAATGTCACTGTCTGAAGCGGACACCGTCTATTGAAAAAGTACACTGGATGTCACAGATATTTTTTGGAAGCACACACTTTGCACTGGAGTTGTGGTGCAGCTAATGTCACTGTCAGAAGCGAACACTGTCTATAGGAAAAGTACACTGGATGTCACAGATATTTTTTGGATGCGCACACTTTATACTGGAGATGTGGCGCAGCTAATGTTGATCTCCGCAGCGGACACATCTATTGAAAAAAGTACACTGGTTGTCACAGATATTTTTTGGATGCGCACACTTTACACTGGAGATGTGGCGCAGTTTATGTCACTGTGAGAAGCGGACAACGTCTATTAAAATAGTACACTGGATGTCACACAATAAATTTTTGGATGCGCACACTTTACACTGGAGATGTGGCACAGCTAATGTCACTGTCAGAAGCGGACACATCTATTGAAAAAGTACACTAGATGTCACAGAGATTTTTTTTGGATGCACACACTGTAACGGATCTCCTGGCACCCCGACTGGGTACCTCCATTGATGAATGCTCCTAGTGCTTCACGAGGACTCTAAGCACTCCACTCGACACCGATACCACCATAGGAACAAGGAACAGGAACAGCTCTTACAAGAGCTAGGGGTTATAGCCATGGGAGTATACAGCGTATAGCAATCCCCACACACATGAGACAAGGCTCTATGTTGAAGGCCAAAATAGGAACTCACTTTATTGAAGATCAACTCAGTATATATACAGTTCAAGAAGTCTAACAACATAAATCAATCAACCTTGATCAACATGCAAACAGACCCCTCCATAATGAATGAATAGGGAGAGAGGAGACACATGTGATGGGATTATCTCCTGAGTGTATCATAGAATGATCTACTCATCTAGGAGTCGGTTGCTCCTAGAGTCAGCTATCTTAATCCCCTCACTAACACAGTGCTAGTCTCAGTGCAGAGTTAACCCCTTTTTGTGTTGCTGAATTCACACCCTGCACCTTTAATGGGCAATAGGAAATATGTGTCATATAAATTCCACACATAAATCAGGGTTCATAGTTCCTTGTAACCCCATAAGGTCTGAGGGGGGTCTCCATAGTTCTGGGTCCATAGTCCGTAGGAAGGAGGCTAGCCCTCAGGCCTCTCCAGCAGCCCCAGTGATGGTTCAGTCCGTCACATTTCTCCCCTCCCAACAGTAAACTAACCAGGTACCTGACCTCCTGTCGGTCGAGTAGCCCACCCATAAACAAACACTGTTCCTGTTGAACTCTGGGGCCTGGCTCTGTTCTGTATGTCCCCAGCTGTAGAGTGGGCGTCTGCTACTTGCTTCATTGTTGTTCTCTAGCTTGGAGCTGTGGGTACTTGGTGGGCAGAGGTCAACTGCGCTCAGCCCAGATGCCAGCTCTTCCACTGAGGTAGCCTGTGGGGAGTCAGCCTCTGGACAAGAGGATAGGGGAGGGCAGAGGCCGACTGCGCTCTGCCCAGATGCCAGCTCTTCCGCTGGAGTAGCCTGTGGGGAGTCAGCCTCTGGACGAGGAGGATAGGGGAGGGCAGAGGCCAACTGCGCTCTGTCCAGATGCCAGCTCTTCCACTGAGGTAGCCTATGGGGAGTCAACATCTGGACAAGAGGATAGTGGAGGGCAGAGGCCGACTGCGCTCTGCCCAGATGCCAGCTCTTCCGCTGGGATGGGGTCAGGCAATCCTACCCCCAGGACCTTGTTGCGGATCGACTGTGGAGAGGAGGGATTGCTTAAATCCTCCTCCTGGCATTCCTGCGGGGTTGGTGGGGGATCTGTACCGGCTATCCAGCATCCCTGTAGGTCTAATGTAGAGACCGCGGTCCCATCTGCACCATCGGAGTTAGGGGTGCTGTCCCCCAGTGGTTGGGGAGAAAGACCGGTTGTCTCTTATCCCTGCAAGGTACACTGGCGCTGGGGATCAGGACCGGTTGTCATCTCTCCCTGTAAGGTAAGCTGCCGTTGGGGAGTCAGACCGACTGTCTGGACTCCGGGTAACGCTGGCTGTAGTTGGGGATCTGGGCCGGCTGCCCAGCATCCCTGTAGGGCCGGTGGAGAGACTTCGGTCCCATCTCTACCTGCCATCGGGAGGTCTTCCCAGAACCAGTCGATGAAGTTCCCTACTTTGGTAGCTGGTAGGGAAGCAGGGGGTATCGCCGCCAAGTCTTCCCAGTTGTAGGAGGGCAGATCTGGCTCTGCTTGTCGGGTAGGTTGGGGATGAACGGAGCTGAGCAGGTGTTGGTAGGTCTGCTCCAGCTCCCACTCCCTTGTTACTAGGTGGGTCATGTCTTTGCTCACCTCCCATCCATCAGCATAAACATGCATGCCCATCCGGTAGTCGTAGATGTCCCAAAACCCAGACTCCTCCATGCTGCCAAGATCAATGTTCTCCTCCAAAGCCTCCCATAGTAACCCAGGTCCATCATAATCCTTCCCTTCAGGTAAGTCGTGCTCGGCCATCCAGGGGGAATGTTGAATGACATGCCACCTTAGGGCCCGGTAAGCATCCTTTAGCCAAAGCTCCTTACATACCAGGCTCTGGAGCTCTGTTACCCACTCGTCGAGGGGCTGCTCTCCCAGGAGACCCATCCGCATTGCCACATGCTTCTGTAGCCGCTGATCATAACTGGGGAGACTCTCACCTCGCCGCCGCTGGGCATTTTCCAGGGCATAATACCAGACTTCCTTTTTGTCTGCATCCCTGTAGTCCACGGCTGCCTCCTCCTCCTCGTCATGGAACGCTGTCCGAAGACTAGTTGATTCCATCCTTCTGTATCCCGACGCGCTGTACGGATATTAGCGTTGCCCTCAATTTTGTCAATCCACGAACGGTGTCTCCTAGCTGCTTCTCCTCTCACTAGGACACCATCCCATTGCTGCCACCACTGTAACGGATCTCCTTATGTCACAGATATATTTTGGATGCGCACACTTTGTAATGGAGATGTGGCGCAGCTATTGTCACTGTCTGCAGCGGACACCATCTATTGAAAAAGTACTCTGGATGTCACAGGTATTTTTTGAATGCACACACTTTATAATGGAGATGTGACGCAGCAAATGTCACTGTCAGAAGCAGACACCGTCTAATGACAAAATACACAGGATGTCACAGATACATTTTTGGATGCGCACACTTTACACTGGAGATCTGGCGCAGCTAATGTCACTGTCAGAAGCGGACACCAACTATAGGAAAAGAACACTGGATGTCACAGTTATTTTTTTTATGCGCACACTTTACACTGGAGATGTGGCGCAGCTAATGTCATTTACTGCAGCGGACACATCTATTGAAAAAAGTGCACTGTTTGTTACAGATATTTTTGGGATGCGCACACTTTACACTGGAGATGTGGCACAGCTAATGTCACTTTCAGCAGCAGACACCATCATTTTAAAAAGTACACTTGATGTCACAGATATATTTTGGATGCTCACACTTTACACTGGAGATGTGGCGCAAT
Organism: Bufo bufo; assembly: GCF_905171765.1. Classification (NCBI taxonomy): domain Eukaryota; kingdom Metazoa; phylum Chordata; class Amphibia; order Anura; family Bufonidae; genus Bufo; species Bufo bufo. The sequence continues at coordinate 465,412,655 of NC_053391.1, forward strand.
TAATGTCACTGTCTGCAGCGGACACCGTCTATTATAAAATACACTGGATATCACAGATATTTTTGGGATATGCACACTTTACACTGGAGATGTGCCAAAGCTAATGTCATAGTCAGAAGCAGACACAGTCTGTTGAAAATGTAAACAGGATGTCACAGATACATTTTTGGATGTGCACACTTTGCACTGGAGATGTGGGGCAACTAATGTCACTGTCAGAAGCAGACACCGTCTATTGAAAAAGTAAACAGGATGTTACAGATAATGTTTTGGATACGCACAATATACACTGGAGATCTTGAGCAGCTAATGTCACTGTCAGAAAGCCGACACCGTCTATTGAAAAAGTACACTGGATGTCACAGATATTTTTTGGATACGCGCACTTTACTCTGGAGATGTGGCGCAGCTAATGTCACTGTCTGCAGCGGACACCGTCTATTGAAAAAGTAGACTGGATGTCACAGATATTTTTTGGATGTGCGCACTTTATACTGGAGATGTGACACAGCTACTGTCACTGTCAGAAGCAGACACCGTCTGATGATAAAGTACACTGGATGTTCCAGATACATTTTTGGATGTGCACACTTTACACTGGAGATGTGACGCAGCTAATGTCACTCTCCGCAGCAGACACTGTCTATTGAAAAAGTATACTGGATGTCACAGATATTTTGGGGATGCGCACACATTACACTGGAGATGTGGCGAAGCTAATCTCACTGTCAGAAGCGGACACCGTCTATTGAAAAAGTACACTGGATGTCACAGATACATTTTTGGATGCGCACACTTTAAACTGGAGATGTGGCGCAGCTAATGTCACTGTCCGCAGCGGACACCATCTATTAAAAAGTACACTGTATGTCATAGATAAATTTTTAAAAGCGCACACTTTACACTGGAGATCTGGCGCAGCTAAATTCACTAATCAAAGTCGACACCCACAATCTATTGAAAAAGTAGACTGGATCTCACAGATATTTTTGGGATGTGCGCACTTTAGACTGGAGATGTGGCGCAGCTAATGTCACTCTCTGCAGCGGACACTGCCTATTGAAAAAGTACACTGGATGTCACAGATATTTTTGGGATGCGCACACTTTACACTGGAGATGCGGCGCAGCTAATGTCACTGTCAGAAGCTGACACCGTCTGATGAAAAAGTACACTGGATGTCACAGATTTATTTTTGGATGCGCACACTTTACACTGGAGATCTGGCGCAGCTAATGTTACTGTCCGCAGCAGACACCATCTATTGAAAAAGTACACTGGTTGTCACAGATATTTTTTGTATGACTGGTAGGCAATTAAGAGTGCCGCATTTGTGTGAGGGGAGGCGGGGCTTTCACTATTTAAACCTGGCCCTCCTCCCCCCACTTGTCGGTTCGAACGATTTCGAATCGGCTTGTGGGTTGGTGCCAGAGAAGGGCATGCGTCACTGGAGGATCGGGGGATCGGCTGCGTCGAGCTCATCGCTACGGTGATTAGGTAGGCAGGGTGGCTTGCACACCCGTCTCACTATGTATAACATGTGGGGCTGCCGAGCGTGCCGCCGGTCCCCAGCTGTGCTGGAGACTGCCCGCACTCCCGATCGCTTCCGGCACCCCGAGACAGGCACCCCGATCCGCTCCAGGCCCTGCGCTAAGCACCCCCGCTCCCACATGCAGCGTCCCCCAGGCAGGCACCCCTCACCTGTGGCTCAGCAGCGACGGGTCACGACGTCCGCTCGCATACCCTGAGCATCGGTCACGCCGGCCGTCGGCTCCACGACGCAGCGTTATATATCACTCACTCTCGTATCAGAACGTTCCGCCGTAGAGGAAAACGCCGTCCGCTCACACAGGGATCTATTCATTAGCTGCAATCAGTAAGCGGAGGTCCAGCTGCAGGATCAGGGGACGGAAGCCGAAACCTATAGGCGATTAATACGCCGCGGCTTTCCCTGTACAAATAGTCGATAGCGGTGGGCACGGGATGCAATGTTCCACATGGCGGAGCGCAAATCCCTCACAGCCGATCCTGATGCACGTTCTCCTGGTAATTACAATTAGCGAGGCAGTGAAGGTGGACATGCTTATGTGACTTTCAGTCATGTCTAGGAATCCGCTGCAGAATAAACTCGTCTTCTTTACTGCACAAACTCAGGCAAGACAAGATAAGCAGATACTCAGACATGTGCACTGTATAACAAGTTATGATTTCAATGGTTAATTCTAACCTAGAAGGGAATCACTGGCTTGCTGCGCTCCAGCAGGTCCTGGCTTGAGAGAGGGCGGGGGATGGTCGACACCTACAGGCCCATACTGGTACTGCAGTCCAGGTGCAGGGCTCCTCTGCTTAGGCACAGTGGCTAGGTACTAAGGCAGGAGTATAAAAAAAAAAAAAAAAAAAAAAAATATTTAAATAAAATTTGGAATATGTTCAAGGATCAAATCTAAAGAGGGCTTCAAGGAGGGGGGCTGGCCACGTCACTTTGCGCACGCAGCCGGGCCGCCCGTAAGCCCATACGGTCAGTCAGGGGGTTGGTTCGGGCGCAGTCACAATAATCCGGTGGTTAGCTAGGGAGCGGTGGCATGAGTGAAGTGTCGCCCAGCTGGCGTGCGCTCACTCACACGTCTGTTCTTGGTTGTTCAGGTCCACAGGTGGTGGGCTAACTTACGATACTGTGGGGTTCGTGGCTGTCATGGCCGCCAGGTGAGTCAGGGGTGGTGCATGCGGGGGCCAACCCCCTCTTTTCTCCTGCATAGGCTTGGGGGACGGGGGATGGTGGACTATTATGTCCAGGCCTCTGGCGCATCTCTTACAGGGTGGCGCCTACAGTCGTGGCCTTTGTTGGGAGGGAAAAGGAAAAAAAAAAAAAATAATAATAATAATAATAATGGTATAGATAGGAATGTTGCTTTGCCAGGTCTGTCACGACTACAGACTCCTTATAAAGCCCTGCCACGACTGCAGGCATCAGTCTGTCACGACTACAGACCCGCTCTAAAGCCCTGCCACGACTGCAGGCAACAGTCTGTCACGACTACAGACCCGTTATAAAGCCCTGCCACGACTGCAGGCATCAGTCTGTCACGACTACAGACTCGTTATAAAGTCCTGCCACGACTGCAGGCATCAGTCTGTCACGACTACAGACCCGTTATAAAGCCCTGCCACGACTGCAGGCATCAGTCTGTCACGACTACTGACTCGTTATAAAGTCCTGCCACAACTGCAGGCATCAGTCTGTCACGACTACAGACCCGCTCTAAAGCCCTGCCACGACTGCAGGCACAAATCCGTTACGACTACAGACTCATTATTAAGACCGGCCACGACTGCAGGCATTAGTCTCATGTCAACAGACTCATGAGGTAATACTACCACGTCTACAGGCGATGGTCCGTTACCGCTACTCTCGATGTAGGGTCCCCTCACGACTACAGGGGCTAGTCGGTCACATCCACAGACTCGGTCGCACTCCCGTTAACTACAGGCACTGGGTGGGCATCTACGGGTAGTTGCGTCACGACTACGCACGTGGGTCAGCCACGGCCTGGGAGGTCAGCCTTCACGGTCACAGGTAGGTCCAGTTAGGCTTCAGTCTCCCAGCGGGTTCCAGTCACAATAACCAGCCCCTAGGTGAGGGGGGGCACTCCCGCACCGGCGCACAATGCCAGGGAGCTGTGCGGCTCCTCACGCGGCACACGGTTCAAACCAGCGGGGGCCGGGGCCCACGGTAAAGGAAGGGCTCCCTCTGATCCGGTGCACATTGCCAGGGAGTGGCGCTGCTCCCCACGCGGTACGAGTGTCCAGCCGGAGGTGGGTCGGCCCTAGCTGAGGAGGGGGCTCCCCCGCACTGGTGCATTCTGCCAGGGAGCAGCGTGAGCTCCCCACGCGGCTGGGGGGTAAGGCTCCTCATCTTCAATAAAGTCTGGCACGGGCCGCCGTGCCGTTAGGTAGGCAGGGATCAGGGGAAGGAGTACTAGGCTCGGTCAGGGGGAGCAGATCATAGGCGGTGGCTGGCTTCCTGCTGCCGGCCGTACATTAGGTTCCAAGGGGGTTATTTAGGCACAGGATGTTAGTTAGTCCGTGCAGGTGATCTGCGTTATACCATGCTCTTCATGCTCGTACTCAGAGCTGTGCCCATACGAGAGCTGCTTAAGTGGTTGATAGTTTTAAAAAAAAAATATATATATATATATATATATATAAATAAAAATAAATAAAAAAATAAAAATAATACATTTTTGAGTCTCTCACGCATGGCTTCTCCGTTTTAGGTTTACACATATGACTCCGCCATCTGAGTCTCTCACGCATGGCTTCTCCGTTTTAGGTTTACACTTATGACTCCGCCATTAGAGTCTCTCACGCATGGCTTCCCCGTTTTAGGTTACACATATGACTCCGCCATTAGAGTCTCTCACGCATGGCTTCTCCGTGTGAGTTTTACACATACGACTCCGCCATTAGTCTCTCACGCCTGGCTTCTCCGTTTTAGGTTGGCACATATGACTCCGCCATTAGAATCTCTCACGCATGGCTGCTCCGTTTTAGGTTTACACATATGACTCCGCCATTAGAGTCTCTCACGCATGGCTTCTCCATTTAGGTTCACACATATGTCTCCGCCATTAGAGTCTCACGCATGGCTTCCCCGTTTTAGGTTACACATATGACTCCGCCATCTGAGTCTCTCACGCATGGCTTCTCCGTTTTAGGTTTACATATATGACTCCGCCATTAGAGTCTCTCACGCATGGCTTCCCCGTTTTAGGTTACACATATGACTCCGCCATTAGAGTCTCTCACGCATGTGCAGTATCCCAGGGGGTCAGTAGCCGCTTTGGATATGCGGGGAGTCGTAGTGCAGGGCAACCCACTAACCTGGGATTCACTGTCGTCTTCAATCTGGGTAAATACTGGAACAGGCAGTTCATAAATGTTGTGACGCCAGTGCCAATTGAACGGTGACACACCGTGTAGTGATAGGTGGAATAATGGAGGAGTCCAGGTATTCATACAACAGATCAACTTTACTGCATGGATTTGTAGTAGGCTGAACAGCCAGAGAATACAGTTCCAGAGTCCCTCCACACTTTACCATACAGTAAACAGCAGTGGTTCAGGCTTTTACTTACAACAAGGTTAACTTCGAGACAGGCCTCCTAGGTTCAGGGATTCCCTCTTATGCTACTTGCAGCAATATCCTCAAGGTCCGGAGACCTAATTCCTGGTGATAACCCTTGAGCAAATAATTGGCAGAGGTCTTCTTCCCTCCTGATGGCAGGCTCTATCTTTGAAGTTCTTCAAGTATAATTAACTTGGAAAGCTGGGTGGGTATGACCCTCCACACCAGTAGTGCAATCTCTGCACTCTTGACTGAGCTCTGATTCTCTCAGCACTCACTCTAGAAACTTCTGACTGACTTCCTAGGCTAGGCCCTAGCCTATTTATACTGAACTGGGGGCTCCCTCTGCTGGCTGGAATAAAGATTGCCTGCAACAGGCCTAACTGGCTTAAAGGGAAATACACCTTACAATCTAGCAGTGTCGGGTAACCTACCCGTATGCTGCACACCCCCAGACTTTAACGTGAGTAAGGCCTCGTACTCACACACACCTTCCTGAACCGGCATAACATGGTACATAACATAAGCATTCCATTATAAATATAATAAATAATTATTTCACACAGAAAAACATGACATTGGTAACTTCATGAACGAATGACATAAGGAAAAGGGGCGTCTTCTTACTTCTTAGACACGGCCGCTGACCTGGCACAGTGGACTTAAGGTGAACCAGGTTAGTCTATTTTTCTTGGTTGCAGGAGAATAGCGGAACTACCCAGGGGTTTCCTGTGGGTGTATCACAGGCAAGGGCTCACGTGGAGGAGTCCATTCTTGCGCACAAATGTCAAGCAAGGTATTACCAGTAGCAACTGCTCGGGAGGAGACACCACCAGCATAGTCAAAGTCCCCTAAACGGACTGGCGGACGTCCCCTGGTCATCCGGGTGGACCTTCTCAATACAGGGGTCTCCTCTTCCCTTAGCAACGAGGTAGAAGAGAGAGGAGCAACAGGAGGGTCTCCATCAGTGAGACCTTGGTCAGGAACAACAGGAACAACAGGAACAACTAGATCCACTAGATCCACTAGAGAGGGAACTGGATCCGGGGCATCTTGAACCGGCTCTTCTGGAGGTGAAGATACAGTAGGTGCCGGAGCAGGCACCAGCAAGTTCAACCATGGTGTCAGAAGCCAATGCATGGGATCAGCGTCATACCTTAGATTACTGACAGCCTGCATAGGATCCTCGGGCTGTATTGCTGACTCTGACACAGGGGATTCAGATCTAGAACTCTCGGCACTGGGTTCTGGTGTCAGGCAGAGTTTTAACCGGTTTCTGTGTACAATTTGGGATCCCCTGCCTTCCCGGGTGATCTCATAAGTGTGAGTTCCAACATTTGGGATTGCAGTGACAACATAGGGACTTTGCTTACATTTACTGTCCAGTTTACTTGTACGGCGGTTATTTTTTAACCATACCACAGCCCCTATTGTCAAGGGTTCTGCATGGGCTGCTTGATCATAGTCTCTCTGCTGTCGGTCTCTAGCATAATCCATACGTTCCTGAACAATAGCTTTGGCTGTATTCAATCGCCTTTGGTGCTCAGCAACCCAGTCAGTATTAGGTAATGGGTTGATGCAATCAGGTACATGTATGTCCAAGGAGTGATCAGCAGGCAATGTCCCTTGGCGCCCAAACATCAAGTAAAAAGGGGTATACCCAGTGGAACAATGTATGGTATGATTGTACGTGAACATGAGCTGTGGCAACAGATTAGGCCAATCTCCTCTGGTTTCAGGAGGCACGGCCCTCAGCATCTCTATCAAGGTCTGATTCATTTTTTCACATAATCCATTACCTTGAGGATGGTAGGCCGTTGTCCGGATCTTCTTACAGTTGTGTAAGCGGCACAGTTCATGGAACAGATGGGACTCAAAGGCAGGTCCTTGATCGGTGAGGATCTTTTCTGGACATCCGTAGGGCAGGAGGAAGTGCTTCCAGAACAGTTCGGCTGTAGTCTTGGCTGTCTGGTCTCTCACAGGCACCGCTACAACAAACTTAGTGAAATGGTCAATAATAGTCATGGCATAAGCATACCCTGAGCGACTAGGCTCCAGTTTCACATGGTCGATGGCGACAAGTTCAAGAGGACGGGTACTTACAATGGGTCTCAGTGGTGCCCTCTGATCATGGTGCTCACTTCGTTTTAAGGCACAGGCTACACACTCCCGACACCACTTCTCAATGTCTTCTCTCATGCCCACCCAGTAAAACCGCTGGCGGATATTAGCCTCAGTCTTTTGGACCCCAAAGTGTCCGGATTGATTGTGGTACATCTCCAACACCATACCTGCATCTCGTCGGGGTATGAGAATCTGGTGCACTCTCTCGTTGGACACTGGGTCTAGGCTTCTCCGTAGCAATAGGCCCTTTTGTATGAAGAGTTGATGGCGCTGTCTCCACAGTTTGATGAGCTCAGGATCTGCACTCTTACGCCGAATCCTCTCAGGGGCTCTGCCACTAGTAATGAAGTCCAACAACTCACCCAGCACTCTACTTTCAGACTGTAGTTTCACCCACCTTTCTTCTTTAGGTTCAGGCCAACTGGAGGGTGAAGGAACTGCAGCTCTGTCATTGGTAGATCGAGCCTGATCCTGTTGAGCAAATTTGTTATAGAAGGCCGGCATCTCTACATCTTCCCAAGCATCTCGCACATCATCAGGAGCTGTCTCTGTGGGAAGCCTGGATAAAGCATCAGCATTATCATTAGTACGTCCAGCACTGTATTTTACAGAGAAATCATAGTTGGCAAGGCGAGAGGCCCATCTCTGCTCCAAGGCCCCTAATTTAGCTGTATTTAGATGTGCCAGAGGGTTATTGTCAGTGAATGCAATGAACGGGGTGGCGGCTAGATAATCTTTGAATTTTTCCGTCACTGCCCACACTAATGCCAGGAACTCTAGTTTGAAGGAACTATAATTCTGGTCATTTTTCTCAACTCCTTTCAGGGAGCGGCTTGCATATGCTATCACTCTCTCTTTTCCCTCTTGGATTTGGGCTAACACAGCTCCCAGGCCTCGCTTTCTAGCATCGGTATAAAGATGGAAAGGCTTGCTATAATCTGGATAACCTAACACAGGAGGCTCGGTCAGTTTCTTTTTTAGCAATTGGAACGCTATCTCTCTTTCCTCATTCCACTCAATGGGTACAGGAGTTCTAGGACTTTTCTTGGGTTGCCCCCTCAAGAGTTCCTGGATAGGATCAGCTATTTGAGCAAAATGGGGGATAAACCGTCTATAGTAGCCTGCAAAACCAAGGAAACCCCTCACTTCCTTGACGGTAGTAGGAACCGGCCAATTACGGACAGCCGCTAACTTATCAGGGTCAGGTTGCACGCCCTCTCCGCTTACCACATGCCCCAGGTATTTTACTGCAGGTTTGAGCAAGTGACACTTGGATGGCTTTACCTTCAAGCCATATTTGATAAGGATTTCAAATACTTCTGCTAAATGTTTCAGATGGTCTTCATATGTTTTTGAGTACACAATGACGTCATCTAGATACAGCAGCACTGTTTCGAAGTTTTTGTGACCCAAACACCGCTCCATTAGTCTCTGGAAAGTCCCTGGGCCATTACACAGCCCGAACGGCATACAATTGAATTCGAACAGGCCCATGGGAGTAGTGAAAGCAGTCTTTTCCCTATCTGCAGGAGCCATGGGTACTTGCCAGTAGCCACTGGTCAAGTCCAAGGTGGAGAAATAGGCAGAGGAGCCCAAAGCAGTTAGTGACTCCTCAATGCGGGGCAGTGGGTATGCATCTTTGTGGGTTATTTGATTAATTTTCCTATAAGCCACGCAGAAACGGATACCACCATCCTTCTTCTTTACAAGGACCAGGGGTGCCGCCCACGGGCTACGACTGTCCCGGATTACATTAGAGTCTTTCATCTCTTGGATCATTTCTTTTACAGTCTGATATGAAGTAGGCGGTAAAGGTCTGTACCTCTCCTTGATAGGAGGATGAGAGCCAGTAGGTATGGTGTGTTGTATGGCACTAACCTCTCCATAGTCAGTAGCATGCTTACTGAAGGCCTGGTGGTGCTCCTTGACAAGCTGAAGAATCCCTTCTTGTTGATGTTGGGGGGTAGTCTCGTCCCCTACATGGAGCTCTTCCCACCAGGGCACTTGTGGCTGGGTCACCGGCGAACGTCCGCTGACTGCAGCTGGCAGCTTTTCTGTCACTGGAAGACGAATGATGTCTTGGAAGGACACCTGGGACAGCTGAGCAACAGGGTAATGCTTAGTAAGCGCAACAGGATGATCACTCAGGTTAATCAGACGGACAGGTACTTTACCTTGGGAAACGTTCACCAGGCACTTGGCAGCTCTCACATAAGGATAGTTCTCCAACTGGATTGGTTCCACCAGGGCTGGATAATCTCGGCCTTGGACTCCCAGGACCGCACGACACCATAAAAGAGTTTGAGAATTAGGAGGCAAAGTCACAGGCTTAATATCACGAATCCTGGCAGTACAAATTTCTCCTTTCCCATTAGCAAACCTCTGCTGGGCACTTAACACAGTAATAGTCTTTTGAATCACCCTCTTGGACGCAGAGGAAGCTGTGGGCAAAGTCTGGTGTAATACGGCAAGTATTTCTGAATAACAGTTTTTGAAGACATTGGTGCCTAGGATGACAGGATGTCCTCCTCTGTCGCCGGCCTGTACTACTATCACCCCCTGTTGCGGTAAGGTTACTTCTCCCACCTGCAGTGTGGGTTCCCAGTATCCATGAATCTTTACTGGTTTGCCATTGCTGGCGATAATCTCTACCCAGGATTCAGGCGGCTGGATCAATTGGTTGGTGTCCCAGAATTTTTCAAAGGCGGGCAGCTGAATAGTAGTGACTTGAGACCCAGTATCTAATAGGGCTTCAAAGGGGACCCCGTTGATCTCTATATTGATTTTAGGATGGGATCCTACATACCGTGGCCTCCAATTGGGATCCTTTGGACCTAGTGTTCTACCTCCCGAGGGGTGGTCCTCAGCCTCAGGGGTTGCCCGTTTAACTGCCAGCACGTGGATTCTGTGTGTCCCACCTTTTTGCAGTATGTACACACGGGCCGCTTGCGATTTCTATTACGCCTCCCAGGATCCCTGGGGTGAGTCTCTTGGTATGGAGGTGGGAACGGCCTAGGAGGTGACAGGAACTCTTCTTCTGACATTATGGGTTTTTCCCATTCCTCTATCTTTCTGCACACTCTCTCTAGACTTTTGGTGAGGTGATTTACTTGCTCTGTCAGCATGGCGATAGTATCGGTAGCTGACGCTTGAACAGCTTGGCCGGCCTCAGCTTGGTTAGTGATAAGCGGTTTTGGCCTGCTGGCTGATGACTCAGGTGGGGTGCTCAACTCCGGAGATACTGCTGACCCCAGAATTTTTATCGCCAGTTCTTTAAAGTCCAGAAAGGTACTGTTAGGGTGCTGGGCGGACAGCATCTTTAATTGGGTCCTTATTTGTTCACTAGACACCCCGTTGATAAATTGTTCCCTCAGGGTCTGGTCCTGGTTATCAGCCTCCTTGGGATCTATCTGGATTACAGCCCCTAAAGCCTCCTGAAGTGATAGAGCATAGTCACGGAGGGACTCGCCGGACTTCTGTTTCTTGCCAAAGAAGTGCATCTTTATTTCAGAGGCAGTCCTGGTTTCAAAAGTGGCCCTGAGGCGGGTGAATATCTGCTCTAGAGTGCTCCGCTCAGCAGCAGGCCAGGATAATACCTCCCTGCGGGCAGCTCCCTCCAGTTGCGCTAGCAGGATTTCCATTTGCTGGTCGGCATTTATAGGGTACAGTTTGAATAATGCCAGCAACTTTTCTTTAAAGTCTCTTAGGGTATGAGTCTCTCCTTTATAGCGGGGAAACCATGGGGCCCCAAAATAGTAAGGCATGGTAAAGGGCATCATGCTGGGGGCTATAGGATGATTAGGAGCCGCAAGCTCTCCCGGGGCCGGCTGCTCGGGGACTCCCGGTTCTGACATGTTAGTCTATTAAGATGTGGCCGCTGGCGACTAAAGGGGCCGGAACAATCCCCTCCCCTCCGGTTACAAGTCCTTACCGGTATCGCGGGGTTTGCGCAGTCCAAATCTCGAGAGACTCCGGACGTCCTGAGTACGCGGTGACGTAGAAGAAGCAGGGCCGCGGCGGTGCGATGATGAAGAGGGGCGGGATTCTCTGTGTCTTTGAAGGGATCCGCCCACGAAGGTCCTCAGCAGCACGGGAAACTTTACTCCAGGCGGCCGGTGGCCATCTTGGTCACCATTCCCTGACAGCAAGCAGGGTTGTTGACAAGTGAATAAATTGTAATCCACAACACGATTTTTCTTTTCCTGGGGGTAGCGCAACACAGCACAGCGCCTCCGATTCCTCCCAGGCACACTTGTAATCCACTGACTTGGGAATAAAGGGTACAGTCCTTGCAATACGGTGGTGGAATAGTTAAAGCACACAGTTCACACTTCTCTGCACTCCAGAAGCATGCGGATCCTGTTCGTGACGCCAAAAAGAGCGATGCAGTATCCCAGGGGGTCAGTAGCCGCTTTGGGCATGCGGGGAGTCGTAGTGCAGGGCAATCCACTAACCTGGGATTCACTGTCGTCTTCAATCTGGGTAAATACTGGAACAGGCAGTTCATAAATGTCGTGACGCCAGTGCCAATTGAACGGTGACACACCGTGTAGTGATAGGTGGAATAATGGAGGAGTCCAGGTATTCATACAACAGATCAACTTTACTGCATGGATTTGTAGTAGGCTGAACAGCCAGAGAATACAGTTCCAGAGTCCCTCCACACTTTACCATACAGTTAACAGCAGTGGTTCAGGCTTTTACTTACAACAAGGTTAACTTCGAGACAGGCCTCCTAGGTTCAGGGATTCCCTCTTATGCTACTTGCAGCAATATCCTCAAGGTCCGGACACCTAATTCCTGGTGATAACCCTTGAGCAAATAATTGGCAGAGGTCTTCTTCCCTCCTGATGGCAGGCTCTATCTTTGAAGTTTTTCAAGTATAATTAACTTGAAAAGCTGGGTGGGTATGACCCTCCACACCAGTAGTGCAATCTCTGCACTCTTGACTGAGCTCTGATTCTCTCAGCACTCACTCTAGAAACTTCTGACTGACTTCCTAGGCTAGGCCCTAGCCTATTTATACTGAACTGGGGGCTCCCTCTGCTGGCTGGAATAAAGATTGCCTGCAACAGGCCTAACTGGCTTAAAGGGAAATACACCTTACAATCTAGCAGTGTCGGGTAACCTACCTGTATGCTGCACATGGCTTCTCCGTTTTAGGTTACACATATGACTCCGCCATTAGAGTCTCTCACGCATGGCTTCTCAATGTGAGTTTTACACATACGAGTCCGCCATTAGTCTCTCACGCCTGGCTTCTCCGTTTTAGGTTGGCACATATGACTCCGTCATTAGAATCTCTCACGCATGGCTGCTCCGTTTTAGGTTTACACATATGACTCCGCCATTAGAGTCTCTCATGCATGGCTTCTACGTTTTAGGTTACACATATGACTCCGCCATCTGAGTCTCTCACGCATGGCTTCTCCGTTTTAGTTTTACACATATGACTCCGCCATTAGAGTCCCTCACGCAGAGCTTCTCCGTTTTAGTTTTACACATATGACTCCGCCATTAGAGTCCCTCACGCAGAGCTTCTCCGTTTTAGTTTTACACATAGTCTCTCACGCATGGCTCCGCCATTAGTCTCTCACGCATGGCTTCTCCGCTTTAGGTTTACACACAGGACTCCGCCATTAGAGTCCCTCACGCATGGAGATTAAAAAAAAAAAAAAAAGGGGCCTATCACTCACCTATTGGGCTTTGTCAGGGTTTTTGCGACTCTCAATTAAACTTGTCCTATAGCATTGTTAACTATACATGGCAGGTATTCAGCACCATTGGTACAGGCTACATCCGGACCTACCGTCACTCTTCTCCGCCCACCCGATCAAAGCGGCATTGAAGGGTTTGCGCAAGATGTCTGTTGTGAAACGACATGGGCGTCAGCCATTTACCGGTAGCTTGTTCAGGCCGTGACAGGCAAACTGCAGGGGCAAACCGTTCGGGCCACAGGTTAGCGCTCTGGTAGAAACAGCCTTGTACCTGGCCTTCCATGGATTCCTCAGGTCAGGCGAGCTCATGGGCACCAATACGCTGGCTGGGTGCCTGCGGAAAGGTCAGCTCATCCGGCGCGGGTCCATCTATGTCCTCACCTTGGCCTCGTCCAAGACGTCACGGCCGGGGCAACTAGTGGCGGTCAGATACTTTCCCACGGACAGCAGATGGTGTCCGGTGCAGGCCTTGGAGGCTTGGCTGCGTAGTATTTAGTCCAAGCGGCATGTTCTCCCGTACTCGAACTAGGCAATGCCCGGCTAACCACCGCGGCCTTTCTTACGTACATTCAGGTTAGTTGACAGGTTCAGGGGTCAGTCCTCACTGGATCACAGGACATTCCTTCCGCATGGGCGCGGCAGCGGCGGCGTCCATGCATAAGGTGCCAGTACATGTCATCAAACGGTTGGGTCGTCGCAGTTCCGCGTGTTCCATGCGTAATATCCTGGATCCTTATAAGAAATATCATTGGCTTTCGAGTTTTGGTCTGTAGTTTCTGTTATCAAGTTTTCTAACTCCTATGCATGGTTCTTTTGGCCCCTTTAGGCTACCCTTCGATAAGCAGTTCCGGCATAACTCTGCTGCTTCTAGGTTGGGGGGGTGGAGTATAGGCTTAGGTAGGGTACACTCTCAGCATGAGCCGATCCGAGCACAAGTGGTAGGCAATTAAGAGTGCCGCATTTGTGTGAGGGGAGGCGGGGCGTTCACTATTTAAACCTGGCCCTCCTCCCCCCACTTGTCGGTTCGAACGATTTCAACCCACCCAGGAGCCCTCCCTTCTTTCAGGTCTCATCATTGGGGTAGCCCCCTTTAGGCTACCCTTCGATAAGCAGTTCCGGCATAACTCTGCTGCTTCTAGGTTGGGGGGGTGGAGTATAGGCTTAGGTAGGGTACCCTCTCAGCATGAGCCGATCCGAGCACAAGTACACTTTACACTGTAGATGTGGTGCAGCTAATGTCACTGTCAGAAGCGGACACCGTCTATTAAAAAACTATACTGTATGTCACAGTTATTTTTTGGATGCACACACTTTACACTGGAGATCTGGCGCAGCTAATGTTACTGTCCGCAGCAGACACCATCTATTGAAAAAGTACACTGGATGTCACAGATATTTTTTGTATGAGTAGACTTTACACTGGATATGTGGCGCAGCTAATGTCACTGTCAGAAGCGGACACCATCTGATGAAAAAGTACACTGGATGCCACAGATACATTTTTGGATTTGCCCACTTTACACTGGAGATCTAGCGCAGCTAATGACACTGTCATTTGCGGACACTTTCTATTGAAAAAGTACACTGGATGTCACAGATATTTTTGGGATATGCAGACTTTACATTGGAGATGTGGCGCAGCTAATGTCACTGTCAGAAGTGGACCCCGTCTATTGAAAAAGTTCACTGGATGTCACAGATAAATTTTGGGATGCGCACACTTTACACTGGAGATGTGATGCAGCTAATGTCACTGTCTGCAGCGGACACCGTCTATGGAAAAAGGACACTGGATTTCACAGATATGTTTTGGATGCACACACTTTACACTGGAGATCTGGCGCAGCTAATGTCACTAATAGAAGCGGACACCTACCGTCTATTGAAAAAGTACACTGGATGTCAGATATTTTTTCGATGCGCACACTTTACACTGGAGATGTGGCGTAGCTAATGTCACTCTCCGCAGTGGAGACCATCTATTGAAAAAGTACACTGGATGTCAGATATCTTTTGGATGCACACACTTTGCACTGGAGATTTGGAAAAGCTAATGTCACTGCCTGCAGCGGACACCATCTATTGATTAAGTACACTGGATGTCGCTGATATTTTTTGGATGCCACACTTTACAGTGGAGATGTGACGCAGATAATGTCACTTTCAGAAGCGGACACCGTCTATTAAAAAAGTACACTGGATGTCACAGATTTTTTTGGGATGCGCACACTTTACACTAGAGATGTGGCGCAGCTAATGTCACTGTCCGCAGCGGACACCGTCTTTTGAAAAAGTACACTGGATGTCAGATATTTTTTGGATGCGCACACTTTACACTGGAGATGTGGCGCTGCTTATGTTACTGTCCACAGCGGACACCATCTATCGAAAAAGTACACTGGATATCACAGATATTTTTTGGATGCACACACTTTACACTGGAGATGTGGCGCAGCTAATGTCACTGTCAGAAGCTGACAACATCTATTAAAAAAGTGCACTGGATGTCATAGATACATTTTTGGATGCGCACACTTTACACTGGAGATCTGGCGCAGCTAATGTCACTGTCAGAAAGCCGACAGCCAACATCTATTGAAAAAGTACACTGGGTGTCACAGATATTTTTTGGATGTGCACACTTTACACTGGGGATGTGGCGCAGCTAATGTCACTGTCCTCAGCGGACACCGTCTATTGAAAAAGTACACTGGATATCACAGATATTTTTCCGATGCGCACATCTTACACTGGAGATATGGGGCAGCTCTTGTTACTGTCCGCAGTGAACACCATCTATTGAAAAAGTACACTGGATGTCACAGATATTTTTTGGATGTGCACACTTTACAGTGGAGATGTGGCCCAGCTAATGGTACTGTCCGCAGCGGACACAGCCTATTGAAAACGTACACTGGATGTCACAGATATTTTTTGGATGCGCACACTTTACACTGGAGATGTGGCGCAGCTAATGTCGCTGTCTGCAGCGGGCTAACTATTGTACGCTATTTAGCGCATGATGCGCTAAAAATAGATATTGCTGCCACACACAATCGTCCTTAGAAGGAATGGTTCCGAAAGGGGGATCAGTCACTGAGGAAGGTTTTTTAAAACAGGGTCGACCAATAAAAGTGATATAGCAATCACATGGACAGCAGTCACACCAACCACTGTTGGGGCCTCCATGGCTCATTGAGACCGGCATCAGTGTGCTATACCCCACCATTGCTGATGAGGACTCGCTGGCAGCTTTTACTATGAACATTGCTCTCAGAGCCAGCAGCCATTAGATCCCCCTCAAACCAACGGTGGCGGCTTTCACATGGGGGAGTAGGAACCTGAGTAATGTTCTATAGAATTTCCCTGGTACCGTCCTGACCCGATCACGCTCTCTTATACCCGTAATCTAGTCAGACTTTACACAGAGAGACATATACAAAATAAAGCTACATAACATTCCTAAGCTAAAGAGAAAGTCCACTATAGTCAGTCATCCTATGCTAATAAAAATTTCCACGACAGTTCCCTCCTCTTTGTCATATGTCCCCTGTGTTCTTTGAATCTCTTGCTGAATCTTCGGTTTCCTTAGCTTGCCCTCTTCGATTGTGGAGCTCCTTGGGTGCCATTAACTCCATGATGTTGCTCCATCCATAGGCTTGATTCTTCGGGGAGTTGACTCTGAGGGAGGTCCTGATGTGGGGAGGTGTGGCGTGGTGATGGATGTTTAGTTGGACATCCTTTCCATCAAAGACATAGGTTGATCAGTAGTATATCCGGGAGCTGCGATGAGGATGCGATCATTTGCAAGTGCCTGGGCGATCCGATCGATCAAACAGCAGGAACATCTCACCAGGATATATAAGATAAAGAGAAAAAGGAAAACATGAGGATATATACTCCTTCCTTCAACCAGTTACCTATGGAAAACAGGAAATCCCCAAAACCACCTAAAGCCGTGAAAGGATTCTATCCCTCATTAGCATTAGCCCTAGCTCTGCCCTGAAGTACAGTGACCTTATCCATATGGGCCTGGACCTTATCACTGGTATCTGCTATCCAAGTACAGCAGTTCTCTCCTATAACCTCGCAGAAACCCCCCTTGGAAGCTAAATTATAGATTCTCCTGTAAGACGAGGGTTTTCATCTGCTTTTGTTCTTCAGTGATCTCCCGCACTGCTGCGACGGTCTCGTTGAACATCTCATGTACAATGGACAAAAAGTTGTTCAGTCGCTTCATTAACTCGATCCCCCACCCAGTCCAAGCTGGGAACCATGCCCACACCTGATCATGGGAGGAAAACAGCTCTCTGTGATTCCTGGCCTGCATCCTTGCCCTTCTCCGCAATAGCAGATCCTCTCGATCAGCGGCAATATATGAAGCGGGTACGAGTTTCACTAACACACATGAACCTCTAGTATTACGGCGAATCACCTTGTAAGCTGCAGAGCCACACAAAAAGTAGTACGGACCTGTCAGCACTGCGCATGATGAACTTTTCTGACGGGCCCTGAGTAGGAGCATGATGGATTTGGTAATTGCTCCCTTGGTCTGGACATCACAACCTTCCTTCCAGCAGATGTAGTATGGCCTATTAGTGTCATTGAAGAGCTTGGGAGTTTTTTTGGTCAGGTTGACTGTTATACCTGTCTCACAGGTAGTGGTCCCTATAAATTTACTCTCTGTGCCAAACTTAAGGTTGAAGCACATCTGGGGACTGCCTAACTGTCCTGATACCCATATAGGTTTGTCCAACAACAAGCAGGAATCAGAGCTAACATTAAAACTATAGCTGATGTTCCCTTCCAGGAATGTGTCGTTAAATTCTATAGATAAATGTCTTGTAGTGACTAGGAGGGGGTTTAAAGCATACCCAGCAATTGGTCCTATTCGCTGCCTTAGCTAATTGGAGGTGAATTTTAAACAATAGATTAGGATGCTTATAAAAAATTACCATTGATAAAATACACAAAGCTAAGTAAGATAGTAAAAATGATACACCTCATTCTGGCCTGTGGTTCAGCAGCTTTTTGCAATGACTGGCGTGGACTCAGTTTTCTCGTCCTTCGAGCTTTAGTGAGGTTGGCGTCGTCAGATGTACCTGATACAGCCCAAGATATCTCGGTTCTAGTCCCATCCTTTGATGTTTCTTGTAGAAGACCCAATCACCTGGTTAGATAGAATGAACACAGGTTATTGAGTTGGGGTCCGGGAGAGACTGTACATATCCTGGACCCGGTGGACCTTTTGAAGCTCCTTTTGCAGAGACTGTACATATCCTGTCAGCTGAGAATGTAGAGATGACAGTTGTTGGGGGTAGTACAATCCTGTCTTAGGCGGACTTCCAAACAAGATCTTATAGGGGAATAACCCATGAGGTTTCCTGGGGGCACTCCTGATGGAAAAAAGAGCAATAGGGAGACATTCGGGCCACGGTTTCTGAGTGTCAGCCATACTTTTGAAAATCCGGTTCTTAATGATCCCATTGAGATGCTCAACCTTACCACTGCTCTAAAGGATGATACGGAGTATGTAAACCCTGGTTGATGTGGAGAGCTCTACATACCTCTGCAAAGATCTGCCCAGTGAAGTGAGAGCCGCGATCCGACTCAATAGTATCAGGCAGGCCCCAACGGCACACAATCTCAGACAGGACCTTTATTGCGGTGGTTGTGGCATTGGCGCATTTGACGGGCTTCAGGCCAACCAGAGAACATGTCTACACAGACCACCAGGACATGCTAGTATGGCCCACTCCTTGTTAATGTAATTTAGTCTATCTGGATTCACTGGAAAGGGTAATCTGGTCTGGGTGAGTGCTGCTGCGGTGGCTTTACAGTTCTACCGGGATTGTGCAGAGCACACACCAGGCAAGATGCTGCAAACATGGTGGCAACAGTGCAGAACCCAGGTGCAATCCAATGCTCTTCCACCTGGCAACACATAGCCGCTTTTGACAGGTGCCCAGGGTAATGGGATGAGTGGGCCATCATGGAAAAAAGTGACTTTGGAAGGCACCATCTGCCATCAAGGCCCCAAATATTATCGTGTGCCAGGGTGGCCCCCAATGCCGTCCATCTCCTCTTTTCCTGCATCTCTGCCTGATTTTAAACTCCTCTAACGGTACATCAGAAGGGATGGCAAGCATTAGGGTCCCACCCCCTGAATCCAAAGCACCCTCCATAGCAGCCCAATCTTCCTAGGTATTCCCAGTGGCCTCCATGGTCGTCTCCGTAGTATGGTCCTTAACCTTCAAAATGGCCACTTCGTGCGGCAGGCTAAAGGCAGTGAACAACCTATCAATCAGTTCTGCGCGCTTTACTGGCTTACCTGACCTGATCAGAAACCCTCTTGCCTTCCAGAAAGGCCCAAAGTCCATGAGCTATCACAAAAGCATAGCTCGAATCCGTATAGACATTAATCCTCCGGCCTCGGTGAAGCTCGCATGCACTGGGCAAAGCCCACAGCTCTGCCTCCTGTGCCGACATGTATGAGTTCAAAGAGCCTTTTTCCACCACTTCGCTAACCGTTGTCACCACATACCGTTGTCACCACATTACCGTCTGGAGTGTAATACCTGGAACCATCGACAAAAAGATTTTTGACATCTGGGATCGGTGTCTCCTTCACCGGTCTGATAGCTGCTGATTTGAGTTCCATCAGTGAAAGGCAGTCATGATGTTCTTCGATGTGGCTACCTACTGCAAAATTTGAAAAAAATATTTGTCCCGTCAGTCATGAGTCGGTCGTTAGTACCACTATCCCCCCCCTTCTCTTCGTCTTCGGTAACAGGAAAAAGAGAAGCCGGATTCAAAATGGTGCAGTCTTATTGTCAAGTTGGTAGGAGTCAAGAGGGATACCTCGTACTTGGTCAGTCTGACTGCAGAGAGATATTTTGTTTGGCCTCTGTTCAGGATCTCTTGCACCGAATGGGGAGTATAGAGTGTGAGAGGGGAACTATGTTGCCAACTTTCTGAACTAGTACAGCTCAGGCAGCCACAGCCCTTACACAACCCAGTGACCCTCGGATAACTGGGTCTAAGGCAGTTGACAGGTACATGATGGGTCGGTACCTGGACCCATGTAGTTGGGTCAATACTCCTGTCGCGTGTCCCTTGTTTTCATAGCAAAAAACGTAAAAGGGTAGTTCATAGTTGGGCAGACCTAAGGCCGGTGCTTTAGAGAGTTCTTGGGTCATATCCTGGAGGATCGAGCAGTCGTTGTCTAACATTTGTAATGGTGTTTTAGATGTCAGCTCGTAGAGCAGTTCTAGTTTAGAAGAGATGTTTGGTATCCAGTCCCTGCAGTAGTTGACCAGTCCAAGGACAGCCCTCAGTTGCCGGTGATTTTTCGTTCTCTGCAGGTCTTTCAGAGTCTGGACTCTCTGGGTGGTCAGGTGTCGGGTTCCCTGAGAGATACATTGCCCCAAAAAGATAACTTTCTCCCTGCAAAACTGTAGTTTTTCCTTACTGGCCTTGTTTCCCGTTGCCGCCACGTGGTTGAGCAGTGACACAGTATATTGATAAAAATCCTCTGAGGTGGGACAGCAAATTAGCAAATCGTCCACATTCTGTAGCAACGTCATGGGGTCCACTGATCCAAAACTATTTTTAATTTGCAGCTATATTCAGAGGGACTGGTCACTGACCCCTAAAGGGGATACGTGTCCAAGTGAGTTGTTGACTAGAGTTGAGCGGACACCTGGATGTTTGGGTTCAACAGGTTCGGCCGAACTTCACAAAAAAGTTCAAGTTCGGGACCCAAACTTGACCCCGAAAAAGAACCCCATTGAAGTCAATGGGGACCCGAACTTTGGAGCACTAAAATGACTCTAAAAAAGTCATGGAAAGGGCTAGAGGGCTGCAAAAGGCAGCAAAATGTGGTTAAGAGCATGGCAAGTGCTCTGCAAACAAATGTGGATAGGGAAATGACTTCAAATAACATAAAATACATAAAAAAAATAATAATAATCTTAATCTAGGAGGAGGAGGTCCATATGGAGTGGGAGGTTGATGAGGCGGTGGATGTGGTGGTGTAGGTGGAAGCGGCAGTGGAGGAGGAGGTAGCCAACACTGGTTTTTGGTTTTGTTTTTTTATTATTTTATTTTTTTGTTAAAATTTGAGTAGACCCCAAAACATTGGGAAATATAAAAAATAAAAGAAAGAGAAAGTGCGCTGCAGTACAACAATGGCTGGGTGAGGCCGGTATACATGTCTATTCTGCACAAGGTACGGACAAGTCCTGTGGGATGCCTGATTGGTTCATTTTAATGAACGTGAGCTTGTCCACATTGGCTGTGGACAGGCGGCTGCGCTTGTCTGTGATAACCCCATCCTGCCGTACTAAACAAATGTTAAGACAATACACTGACTGCAGGGCAGGCCAGCACCTCCAAGACATAAAGGGCAATTTCAGGCCATGTGCCCAATTTGGAGAAGTTGAAGGGGGCAGACCCATCAGTCAGTACGTGTAGGCGTGTGCACACGTACTGCTCAACCATGTCACACGTCCCCGTGATGGCATTGATCCAATTTGATATCTTGCATATGAACGTTCGATGTTCTATTATGCGCCTACCATGGTGATCACGGGTAACGGGGAATCAGGGTTCCATGCCGGAGAGGGAGCCTGAGAAAGGGATACCACATCCAAGGGAGGTCAATGGATGAAATGAAATGTGATCGAGCGGAAATGTGGGCCAAATTATTGAAGCATCAAAGTAAAGGAGGGGGCGCGTGGCAATTACCCACTCTCGACTCGAGGAGATAGTGACGATAAATAACAATACAGGACTCTAAAGAAGCCCTCTTATTGTAATGATTAATAAAAAATTACAGGGAATGTCACTGGGGTATTTTGGATTTTGAAACGTTAGACAGGAGAGGCCCTGCTGCCGCTTTGTTGACTCTAGATAACTCCTGCCTGATAGCACGTCCCGGTGACGGCCTTGATCCAATTGGATATCTTCTCTATCAACTTTCGATGTTCTTTTATGCGCCTACCATGGTGATCATGGGTAACGTGGAATCAGGGTTCCATGCCGGAGAGGGAGCGTTAGAAAGGGATACCACATCCAAGGGAGGTCAATGGATGAAATGTGATTAAAGCGAACCTTTCACCTCATTTTCACTTTATAAACTAGCAACAGTACCTTATAGATCATCTTCAGTGTGTTCTTATACATCCTTGTGCCACTTTCATGTGCTGTATCTGCCTGAAAAAATCATCTTATAAAGTTATCATTTCCTGTTGGAGCAGGAAATGATAACTTTATAAGACGATTTTTTCAGGCAGATACAGCGCATGAAAGCGGCACAAGGATGTATAAGAACACACTGAAGATGATCTATAAGGTACTGTTGCTAGTTTATAAAGTGAAAATGAGGTGAAAGGTTCGCTTTAAGCTTAAATGTGGGACAAGTTGTTAAAGCGGAAGGATCGAATGAAAGGAGGGGGCGCGCATCAATTAAAGACGGATTTTAGAAATTAAGTCCCTGTCACCTATGAGGAGCAGGGGTCTTTCATCGGCAAAAATGGGTTAATGACACCCACCAATGGAACAGACGATTTTTAAAAATTTCGGTCCCTGTCAACTATGCACAGCAGGGGTTTACTCACGGCAAAACTGGGTTCATGTCACCCACCAATTGAACAGGCGATTTTACAAAAATTTGTTCCCTGTCACCTATGCAGAGCAGAGGTTTGAATATGGCAAAAATTGTAAAATGTCACCTGAGAATGTAACAGACGATTTTTTTAAAATGTAGGTCCTTGTCACCTATGCAGAGCAGGGGTTTATTCACGGCAAAAATTGTAAAATGTCACCCAATAATGTAACAGACTCTTTTGCACCCTGCTCTCTCTTTTGCTGTGCTGGTGCCTCTGTGCGACCACAGCCTCTTCCTCCAAACTGCACACGTCACTCGCATGACCTTGATTCCATGTGGGTCTAGTACCTCATCATCCTCCACATCATCTTCCACTAACTCTTTACCCCTGCCTTCCTTGTCGGTGTGCAGACTGCAGAAAGCCGCAGCAGTTGGCTACTGTGTTTCGTCATCATCAGAGACGTGCTGCGGTGGTCTTCCCATGTCCTAATCCTGAAACATAAGTGGTTGGGCATCAGTGCATTCAATCTCTTCCACTTCTGGTGCAGGGGTATGTGGATGGCCCACGGAAACCCTGCCAGCAGAGTCATCAAAAAGCATAAGAGACTGCTGCATGACTTGGGGGTCAGACTGCTTGCCTGATTTGCAAGGGTGTGAGTTGAAAGACAGATGGCTATGGGCTGTAGGTGCCAACACTGATCTTTCAGCAGGGGACTGGGTAGGAGACAATGTGAAGGAACTGGAGGCACTGTCAGCCACCCACTCTACTATTGTCTGTACTTGTTCTGGCCTCACCATTCGTACTGTCCTAAATGCAGGGTAGGCCGCAAATGTACTTTCTAGCGCAAAAGATGAGCATTTGTCACCCAACAATGTAACAGACGAATTAGTGAAATGTATTTCCTTGTACACTAGGTAGAGCAGGGGTATATCACAGCCAAAAATTTGGGAATGTCACCCAACAATGTAACAGACAAATTAGTGAAATGTATTTCCCTGTCCATTAGGTAGAGCAGGGGTATATCACAGCCAAAAATTGGTGAATGTCACCCAACAATGTAACAGATGAATTACTGAAATGTATTTCCCTGTACACTAGGTAGAGCAGGGGTATATCACAGCCAAAAATTGGTGAATGTCACCCAACAATGTAACAGACAAATTAGTGAAATGTATTTCCCTGTCCATTACGTAGAGCAGAGGTATATCACAGCCAAAAATTGGTGAATGTCACCCAACAATTTACCAGACAAATTAGTGAAATAACTTCAAATAACATAAAATACTTAAAAATATAAAATAATAATCTTGATCTAGGAGGTGGAGGTCCATATGGAGTAGGAGGTTGAGGAGTCGGTGGACGTAGCGGTGTAGGTGGAAGCGGCGGTGGAGGAGGATGAGGTAGCCAACACTGGTTTTTGGTTTTAATTTTAATTTTTTTATTTTTTTTGTTGCTGTTTAAATTAGGGTACACCCCAAAACATTGGGAAATATAAAAAATACAACAATGAGAAAGTGCGCTGGAGTATAACAATGGCTGGGTAAGGCCAGTTTACATGTCTATTCTGCACAAGGTACAGACAAGTCCTGTGGGATCCATGCCTGGTTCATTTAATTGAACGTGAGCTTGGACAAACGGCTGCGCTTGTCTGTGATAACGCCCCCTGCCGTGCTAAACACACGTTCAGACAATACACTAGCTGCAGGGCAGGCCAGCACTTCCAAGGCGTAAAGGGCAAGCTCAGGCCATGTGCCCAATTTGGAGACCCAGAAGTTGAATGGGGCAGACCCATCATTCAGTACTTGTAGGCGTGTGCACACATACTGCACATATACTTCTCCACCATGTTGCTGAAATGCTGCCTCCTGCTAAGACGTTCCATATCAGCTGGTGGTGCTGGTTGTTGTGGCGTGCTGACAAAGCTTTTTCACATTTCGGCTATGCTAACCCTGCCTTCTGAGGGTCTGGCAGTGCCCCAGCTGCATTGGCGACCTCTTCCTCCTCCTCTGCCTTCGCCTTGTGCTTCCACTGTGCCCCCGCTGTCAGGTGGGAATGCCCTCAGCAGCGCATCTACCAGCATTCGCTTGTACTCGCACATCTTACGATCATGCTCCAGTGACGGAATTAAGGACAATACGTTGGGGGGGAACCAGCAGCGTGGCCACCCAGTGATCAGCACAAATTAGAATGTGGCCAACTCGGCGGTCATTGCGGAGACACAGCAACATGTAATCGCTCATGTGTGCCAGGCTGCCCAGAGTCAACGACAATCTGTCCTCTGTGTAAGGTGTATCGTCTGTGTCCTCTGTATCCCCCCAGCCACGCACCAGTGATGCCCATGAGCTGGTTTGGGTGCCACCCTGCTGTGAACACGGTTCCTCCTCCAACATCTTCTCCTCCTCATCCTCCACCTCATCATCCTCCAGAACTGTGCCCTGGCTGGACAATTGTGTACCTGGCGTATGTTGGTGCAGGAACCCACCCTCAGAGCCACTTGGGAATGACTGGCTTGAAACCCTTGTAAATGATCCCTCTTCCTCCTCCTCCTGTGCCACATCCTCTTCCATCATCGCCCAAAGCTTTTTTTCAAGGAGGCATAGAAGTGGGATAGCAACGCTGAGAACGGCATCATCGGCACTGGCCATGTTGGTGGAGTACTCGAAACAGCGCAACAAGGCACACAGGTCTCGCATGGAGGCGCACTCATTGGTGGTGAAGTGGTGCTGTTCCACAGAGCGACTCACCCGTGCGTGCTGAAGCAGAAACTCCACTATCGCCTTCTTCTGCTCGCACACTCTGGCCAGCATGGTGGAGTTCCACTTTGTAGGCACGTCGCATATGAAGCGGTGCTGAAGTTGGTGGTGAAGGTGTTATGCTGTTACGCTGACCGGATGAGGAGGCGGTAGAGGACGAGGAAGCGGAGTAGGAGGAGGAAGCAACAGGAGGCAAAGAGAAGCGCCCTGCAATCCTCGGTGGTTGAAGGACATGCGCCAAACTGCTATCCACCTCAGGCCCAGCCGTCACTGCATTTACCCAGTGTGCTGTTAGGGAGATATAACGTCCCTGACCATGCTTACTAGTCCACATATCCGTAGTTAGGTGGACCTTGCCACAGATGGCGTTGCGCAGTGCACACCTGATTTTGTCCCCAACTTGGTTGTGCAGGGAAGGGGTGGCTCGCCTGGGCACGATGTACTGCGGGACAGCCACCGCCATAAGGCCTTTAAAACTCTCCGTCTCCACCAGAAGGGATGACAGCATTTCAAAGGCCAGTAATTTTAAAATGCTGGCATTCAGGGCCAGGGATCGTGGGTGGGTAGAGGGGTACTTCCTCTTTCGCTCCAGTGTTTGGGAGATAGACAGCTGAACGCTTTCGTGGGACATTGTGGAGATGCTTGGTGACCCAGGTGGTGGTGTTGCTGGAAGATCCTCTGTTTGCGGGGTGGCAGGTGTCACTGTCACTCCAGAGGTGGATCTCCAGAGGTGGATGATGAGACCGAGACTGCAGCAGAAGAGGAAGCAGGAGGAGCCAGAGACCTTTCTTGGTTTTTGAGGTGTCTTCTCTACTGAAGCTCGTGCTTTGCACTTAAATGCCTGGTCATGCAGGTTGTGCTCAGGTTGAGAACGTTTATGCCTCTCTTCAGACTCTGATTGCACAGCATGCAAACCACTCGTGTCTTGTCGTCAGCACATTGTCTGAAGAACTGCCACGCCAGGGAACTCCTTGGAGCTGGCTTTGGTATGCTCGGTCCCTTGCTGTGGTGGACAGTAGCAGGCGTACTGTCTAGAGGACGGCTGCTCCACTTTTGCACCCTGCTCCCTCTTCTGCTGTGCTGGTGGCTCTGTGCGACCACCGCCTCTTCCTCCGAAGTACATAGGTCACTCGCATGACCTTGATTCCATGTGGGGTCGAGGACCTCATCGTCCTCCACATCATCTTCAACTCTGTCTTCACCCCTGCCTTCCTTGTCGGTCTGCACACTTTTGAAAGCCCCAGCAGTTGGCACCTGTGTTTCGTCATCATCCGAGACTTGCTGCGATGGTCCTCCCATGTACTCATCTTAAAAGATAAGTGGTTGGGCATCTCTTCCACTTCTGGGGCAGGGCTAGGTGGATGGCTCTGGGAAACCCTGCTAACAGACTCATCAAAAAGCAGAAGAGACTGATGCATGACTTGGGGCTCAGACTGCTTGGCTAATATAAAGGGGGTGAGGTGAAAGACTGATGGACATCGGCTGCAGGTGACAACTGTGGTCTTTCAGCATGCGACTGGGTGGGAGACAATGTGAAGGAACTGGAGCCAATGTCAGCAACCCAATCTACTATCGCCTGTACTTGTTCAGGCCTCACCATTAGTAGAGCCGCATTAGGCCCGACCAAATACCGCTGCAGGTTCTGTCGTTTACTCGCACCTGAGAAAGGGGTTTCACTTGTGCTTGTAGCTGGCACAGATCGACCACTGATCGAGCTCCACCAGCAGCACCACGACCTGGGCCACGTCCCTTATTTGACGCTCTTCTCATATTTCTCGAATTTAGGATTTTGCCCTAAATGGGTGTTTAATTAATAGTAGAATAGAACAACAGTATGTACAGGGTGTATCTCACACGCCCTGAACCAGACTAGGCCTCAATTAAATTTGTTTGCCCAAAATGGCTGTATTTTAAATACCTGAATAGAAGCCCTGTATTTAAAGGGTGTATCTCACACGCCGTGACACACACTAGGCCGCAATTATAGATTTGTGCACAAAATGGCTGTATTTCAAATAACTAAATAGATCACCTGTATATAAAGAGTGTATCTCAGACTCCCTGACCAACACTATGCTGCAATCAAAGATTTGTGCACAAAATGGCGGTATTTCAAATACCTGAATAGAACCCCTGTATTTAAAGGGTGTATCTCACAATGACATCTGCAGCAAAGGCTGCCATATATTTTTTTTTTGCCCAAACGGGTGTTAGTTTAATAACTGAATATGAAAGCAGTATATAACCCTAGAATTTCAAACGTCTTGATGCTGCAAGGCCTGAAAAATTGTGTATTTTGCCCAAAAAAGGGTGTTTTATTAATAGAAGAATATAAGCCCTGTATATACAGGGTTTATCTCACACGCGCTGACCAACACTAGGCCACAATCAAAGATTTGTGCACAAAATGCCGGTATTTCAAATACCTGAATAGAACCCCTGTATTTAAAGGGTGTATCTCACAATGACATCTGCAGCAAAGGCTGCCAACTAAATTTTTTTTGCCCAAACGGGTGTTAATTTAATAACTGAATATGACAGCAGTATATTACCCTGGAATTTCAAACGTCTTGATGATGTAAGGGCGCAACAATTGTGTATTTTGCCCCAAAAAGGGTGTTTTATTAATAGAAGAATATATGCCCTGTATATACAGAGTATATCTCACACGCCCTGACCCACACTAGGCTGCAATTAAAGATTTGTGCACAAAATGGCTGTATTTCAAATACCTGAATAGAACCCCTGTATTTAAAAGGTGTATCTCACACGCCCTGACCCACACTAGGCCGCAATTAAAGATTTGTGCCCAAAATGGCTGTATTTCAAATAACTGAATATAACCCCTGTATTTAAAGGGTGTATCTCACAATGACATCTGCAGCAAAGGCTGCCAACAATTATTTTTTTGCCCAAACGGGTGTTAGTTTAATAACTGAATATTACAGCAGTATATAACCCTGGAATTTCAAACATCTTGATGCTGCCAGGCCTGAAAAATTGTGTATTTTGCCCCAAAAAGGGTATTTTATTAATAGAAGAATATAAGCCCTGTATATACAGGGTGTATCTCACACGCCCTGACCCACACTAGGCCGCAATTAAAGATTTGTGCCCAAAATGGCTGTATTTCAAATAACTGAATATAACCCCTGTATTTAAAGGGTGTATCTCACAATGACATCTGCAGCAAAGGCTGCCAACTAAATTTTTTTTGCCCGAACTCGTGTTTGTTTAATAACTAAATATGACAGCAGTATATAACCCTTGAATTTCACACGTGCTGATGCTGCAGGGCCAGAAAAATAGTGGATTTTGGCAAAAAAGTGTGTTTTTAAAAACCCAGAAAATTATGGCTGTATTTCTAGCTTAAATTGCACACTGACTAATACAGATGTTGTATATTGCCCAAAAAGTATTTTTTTTTTGTAACAGAATATGAAAGCTGTATATATTAAACTTGAATTTACGACAACGGTACTAGGTAGATTGATGGATTATATTTCAGCGCGAGAGGAGTGCCCGGTGCTGGTGATGGGCGACTTCAACTCGGTCATGGATATTAAAAAAGATAGGATCTCTACTATAACCAATTACGATTCTTATCCTGGGTCAAGTACCCTACTATCCAGAATGTGTAAAGAAATGGCTTTTGTTGATATATGGCGAACGCTTTATGGAAATAAGCAAGTATACTCATGCTTTAGTAAGACATACAGATCCATGTCGCGAGTTGATCTGGCCCTCGCCAGCCCCGGGCTTATGAATAGGGTTAAAAAAATGAATTATGAACGTCATGGTGTTTCCGATCACAGCCCGGTCATGGTAATATTGGATAGCTACACTAAACCAAACCTAAATAGGATTTTTAAACTTAATCCCCATTGGATGACATTAATAGGGGACGTGGATAAGATTAATGATGAAATAAAGCTCTTTTGGAGCGACAACGTCAACTCAACACACATCCACATGGTCTGGGACTCGCTTAAGGCATACCTTCGGGGTACATATTCACATCGAATCAGGAAACAGAAAAACGCTTTCGCCCAAACCCAAAAAGAAATAGAAGGTTTACTCGGCCAGATAATGAACGAGATTATCTATGCAAATACCACAGAAAAACAACTTCAACTTAAAAAAGTGCAAGCTGAATATAAACAATATCTATATAAAAAGGCTCAGAATAAAATGTTCTTTTCAGGGCTGAGAACTTTTAGCGAGTCCGGTAAACCAAGTAGATTGTTATCTATGATAGTAAAAAATCAAAGGGGGAGCAATAATATAGCTGGAATCAGGACAGAGGCAGGAAACATTCTACGTGACCCTGATGATATCCTAAGGGAATTTACCCGATACTTTTCGACGCTATACCAAGCTGGGACTAAAAATCAGGGAGGAAAAATAGATCAATATCTCGACAATATTAAGATCCCTGAATTTGACCAACAAGATATTGACTGGTTGAACAGACCTATTCAACTGACCGAGCTCCAAAACACGTTGCACTCTATTAAGGGCAATACATCTCCAGGGGTGGATGGGTTTCCATTCGAACTATACCGAAAACACGGGGGAATCATTCTCCCTCTAATGCTGGAGGTACTAAACCAATCATGGATAAAAGGTTCCCTACCCCCCTCATGGATGGAAGCAACCATCACATTGATCCCCAAAAAAGGGCAAGACCCGCTGTCGGTCACATCCTATCGCCCCGTCTCCCTGTTGAACACAGATTACAAAATTATTGCTAAACTGTTAGCCAATAGATTAAAAACCGTTATCCATAAAGTCGTCCATGCAGACCAAACCGGGTTTATTCCCAAAAGGAATATACAGGATAACGTAAGGAGAGCTTTTTTGAATATCCAGATGGGGGACGGGGAGGACTGCTCCATCCTGTCTTTGGACGCCTCTAAGGCCTTCGACAGGGTGGAGTGGCCCTTCCTTTGGAGAGTAATGTCTCGGGTTAAAATGGGTGAATACTTTTCCAAATGGGTCCGTATTCTGTATCAAAGCCCGGTATCCAGGGTCCGAATTAATAGTGAATATTCAGTTCCCTTCCCTCTGACCCGAGGAACACGCCAGGGATGTCCCCTCTCACCCTTGCTCTTCTCGCTGTTCCTGGAGCCAATGCCATGTAAAATTAGAGCAGACAGGGAGATAGCGGGTTTTGGGTGCGAGGGAGAGGCGGACAAAATAAGTCTCTATGCGGACGACATGCTAGTGTTCCTGGGGAGAGGATATATGAATTTGCCTAGGGTTATGGACAGCCTGGATGAATTTGGATCCCTATCGGGATATGAGATAAACTGGAAAAAATCTAAATTTCTCCCATTAAGACGTCCGGTCCCTCCCGAGCATAAATTTCAGGTTAGTATAATGACCCCAGTAGACTCCTTATTATATTTAGGTATCCAGATAGGGACCAAACTAGAACATTATACGAAACTAAATATATTCCTAATAATAGATAGAGTTAAGGAAAAGATTAGAACATGGCTAAAACTCCCCTTATCACAAATCAACCGTATAGCACTTATAAATATGTCGCTATTACCAATGTTATTATATATACTTAATGCCAGTCCAATAACGATAGAAGACAAATTCTTCAATAAGTTAGAGACCCTCTTTAATGAATTAATATGGGGGCGCAAACGAGTTAGAATTAAGATACAATATTTGTATAAAGAAGAGGGTGGAGTTTCTATCCCTTTTCTTAAAGGATATTATATAGCTTCCCAATTGAGATGGTGTGTGAGAAATCGAAAGAATAAATGCATCTGGCCTATCTTTGAAGAGCACTGTAGACCCTGGGAGGATCTTTTTCATATTCTTGAAGCCGGTATCATGGAGAAGAGAATAATAATGAACCCGTTCGGTAGGATGCTTGGGCACATTTGGAAACAAGTTAGATCTATGGTTGGAGTATACCAAGCAGTCCAGTATACCCCATTATGGGGGAATGTACACCTTCCACAAGTTATGCAACTGGGTGACGTGGAATTTTGGGAAAAATATGGGATATATCTAATTTCACAGGTTTTCCACAAAGAACAGATCAAACCCCTTAATGAAATCCTACCAGATAATACATTAGGGTTTATAGATAAATTTCGATATGAACAATTACGACACACTATACAATACACGGAGAATAAAAGTTATTTAAATATTGTACGCAACACTTTTTTAGATTCTTGTCAAGATATGACTTTCAACACTTTTATATCACACATATATGCAAAGTTAAAAGATGAATATACTAAAACAATCACATTTAGAGGTGAGGTTAAATGGGAAAGGGAATTGCAAAAGGGGGAACCTATTCCGTGGAACATCGTTTATAGAAATATCAAAAGATCTACGGTCTCTCCCGCTCATGCATGGATTCTTTTGAAAATCATACACCGTCTTTACTACACTCCGGCATTATTGCATACCATCTACAACGACAGGAAACAGAATTTTTATAAATGCGGTAAAGACAGAGGAGATTATAAACACTTGTTGTGGGAATGCCTAAGGATAAAGGATTACTGGATTAAAATATTCCGGAAACTACAGGATAGTTCCCCTATGGAATACGAAGCTTGCATTGAATATGTTATCCTGGGCACCCTCCCAGAGACAGACAAAAATAAAACTGAGCAGACACTTTGGTTTCGGGGCATCGCCCTGGCCAAAATAATTATTGTTAAATACTGGGGCACCACGGAATATCCCAGTTATCATGAGTGGAGGGAGCGGATGAACAGGGTTAAGCAATATAAACACATCCTTGCCCAAACAGCGGGGAAGAAGGCAGCCTGGCTGCGGATATGGGGCAATTGGAAATGATAACACTAGGTGTAACGACAATTTACATTTTTTGTCACCTTACATCCCAAAAAGTGTAATAGCAAGCGATCAAAAAGTCAAACGCACCCCAAAATAGTGCCAATAAAACCGTCATCTCATCCCGCAAAAATCATACCCTACCCAAGGTAATCGCCCAAAAACTGAAAAAATTATGGCTCTCAGACTATGGAAACACTGAAACATGATTTTTTTGGCTTCAAAAATGAAATCATTGTGTAAAACTTACATAAATAAAAAAAAAGTATACATATTAGGTATCGCCGCATCCGTGACAACCTGGTCTATAAAAATATCACATGATCTAACCTGTCAGATGAATGTTGTAAATAACAAAAAATAAAAACTGTGCCAAAACAGCTATTTCTTGTTATCTTGCCTCACAAAAAGTGTAATATAGAGCAACCAAAAATCATATGTACCCTAAACTAGTACCAACAATACTGCCACCCTGTCCCGTAGTTTCTAAAATGGGGTCACTTTTTTGGAGTTTCTACTCTAGGGGTGCATCAGGGGGGCTTCAAATGGGACATGGTGTAAAAAAAAAACAGTCCAGCAAAATCTGCCTTCCAAAAACCGTATGCATTCCTTTCCTTCTGCGCCCTGCCGTGTGCCCATACAGCGGTTTACGACCACATATGGGGTGTTTCTGTAAACTACAGAATCAGGGCCATAAATACTGAGTTTTGTTTGGCTGTTAACCCTTGATTTGTTACTGGGAAAAATGGATTCAAATGGAAAATTTGCCCAAAAATTGAAATTCTGAAATTTCATCTCCATTTGCCAATAACTCTTGTGGAACACCTAAAGGGTTAACGAAGTTTGTAAAATCAGTTTTGAATACCTTGAGGGGTGTAGTTTCTTAGATGAGGTCACTTTTATGGAGTTTCTACTCTAGGGGTGCATCAGGGGGGCTTCAAATGGGACATGGTGTAAAAAAAAACAGTCCAGCAAAATCTGCCTTCCAAAAACCGTATGGCATTCCTTTCCTTCTGCGCCCCGCCGTGTGCCCGTACAGTAGTTTTCGACCACATATGGGGTGTTTCTGTAAACTACAGAATCAGGGTCATACATATTGAGTTTGGTTTGGCTGTTAACCCTTGCTTTGTAAAAGTAAAAAAAAATATTAAAATGGAAAATCTGCCAAAAAAGTGAAATTTTGAAATTGTATCTCTATTTTCCATTAATTCTTGTGGAACACCTAAAGGGTTAACAAAGTTTGTAAAAATCAGTTTTGAATACCTTGAGGGGTGTAGTTTATAGAATGGGGTCATTTTTGGGTGGTTTCTATTATGTAAGCCTCGCAAAGTGACTTCAGACCTGAACTGGTCCCTAAAAATGGGGTTTTTGAAAATTTCTGAAAAAAGAAGATTTGCTTCTAAACTTTTAAGCCTTGTAACATCCCCAAAAAATAAAATATCATTCCCAAAATGATCCAAACATGAAGTAGACATATGGGGAATGTAAAGTAATAACTATTTTTGGAGGTATTACTATGTATTATAGAAGTAGAGAAATTGAAACCTGGAAATTTGCAATTTTTTACAAATTTTTGGTAAATTTGGTATTTTTTTTTATAAATAAAAATAATTATGTGACGAAAAAACTATTTCAGAATGGCCTGGATAAGTCAAAGCGTTTTAAAGTTATCAGCACTTAGTGACAATGGTCAGATTTGCAAAAAATGGCCAAGTCCAGAAGGTGAAATAGGGCCGAGTCCTTAAGGGGTTAAATTGCACACTGACTAATCCAGATGTTGTATATTGCCAAAAAGTAGTTTTTTTGGTAACAGAATATGAAAGCTGTATATATTAAACTTGAATTTAACACTTGCAGATCTGTAAAATAGTGGATTTTGGCCAAAAAGTGTGTTTTTAAAAAAACTGAAAATTATGGCTGTATTTCTAGATTAAATTGCACACTGACTAAGCCTGCAAATGCACCAGATTTTTTTTTTACAAACAGGTCATTTGTGCTGTTTTTAAAGCTTGGGTTTCAATGTCCCAAAAGCTCAGATGCATTGTTTGTGCACTGAGCTTGCATAAAATGGCCGCCGCCGCCGCCCACCTAACTGACTTGTAAAAGTTTTTTTTTTTCGGTCACTGGGCTCAGGGCAGGATAAAAAAATTGTGCCCTGCACCCACACAACACAATGTATGTAGATCGCTGAGTTAGATTCACATTTTGAACAAAGATTCTCTCCCTGAAATCACCAGCAGCATCCTCTCCCTACACTAAGCACAGCAGAGTGACGTGCAGCGCTACGTGACTCCAGCTTATATAGAGGCTGGGTCACATGCTACACTAGCCAATCACAGCCATGCCATTAGTAGGCATGGCTGTGATGGCTTCTAAGGGCACACAGTTAAACGCTTGTTGATTGGCTGCAATGCAGCCTTTCAAAAAGCGCCAAGAAAGCACCGAACACCGAACCCGATCCCAAACTTTTACTGAA
Source organism: Bufo bufo (assembly GCF_905171765.1). Taxonomy (NCBI): domain Eukaryota; kingdom Metazoa; phylum Chordata; class Amphibia; order Anura; family Bufonidae; genus Bufo; species Bufo bufo. The sequence continues at coordinate 465,447,301 of NC_053391.1, forward strand.
ATGTTCGGGTTCGGGTCTGGGGTCCAAAAATCCTAAAGTTCGGTAAGTTTGGGTTCGCTCAACCCTACTAATATGTTCTTTTAGCGAAAAAATAGTTTATGGTCAGAACTACAACGGTATTACCAGACAAATCACTCCACCAACTGGACCCAAATTCACCATTCATAGCTAACATATTCTGTTTGGGATGATTTTATTCTGCGTCAGTCTGACAGCCATGACAAATTTTAAACAAATTCTTTGTCACTGTCCAGTGCAATGATATTTTAACTCATGTGGATCTCTCCATTAGGTCTGTAATTTCTCCATATTATGAACCTAATGGTATTTTGCTTTCAAAATGTATTAGGGTTAAAATCAGATGGGACGAACATGGTGGATGGCTCAAACATGGCCGCTGGATTATTGCTGAAAACTACTGTAGCGGTCAGATAAGATGGTGACCAAACAGGGGCTGTTGCTGGTATAGGGTAATGGCATCTGAAGGGTCATTACCACCGGTCAAGGATATTGGTGCTGGATGTCTGCTCTTAAAACAGCAGACATCTGGCAGCCATAGTACATGCAGCGGGCACCATTTTTAGTGCCCGTCTGCCGACATAAATATATTATTGGTGGTTGGGAATTGGTTAACCTTCACACTGAGAGGCCTGGGTATACCTGATTTATAGGGATTTGTGATGAATTAATTTGTAACAAATCAAATTTCGAAGTTTGCCGAATCGTCCGAATCAAATTTTTTAAAATGTCGCTGATCTCTAATTATAAAGATACCAGTAACAGATATTAGCATTCTGAGAATAGAAAAACACTCTTCTCAGTATGAAAAGGCTGCAGCCTGGAGGTCAGTGGTCAGCCTTGCATGAAGAGACTTCAAGATTTCTATTTCTTCTGCTATTTTTTTTTCTCCCTCATTTAACCCATAATAAGAGGCTATAGCCATACTGTGTTAAGGATAAAAGTTTTTTATACTTAGAAAACAAATATATCCAGTAACATGTATTAATTTTCTAAGCATAGAAAACCTCTACTCTAAACATGGTAACGTTATATTCAGTAGTGTATGTGATATGTACATGCTAGGACACAGCCCTGTCCTCAGCATGCTGATGTCCAACCCGTTCAATCAAGGGGAGGGGGGAATGTGCAGAACACAAGGGTGTTACGAAAGCAGTGCTCCAAGGATTCAGCACCACTTCCTGGTGCTCCAGAGTGCTCCTTTGCATATAAATACAATGACGATATCTCTGCAGCTGTTTAATATAAATACAAAAGAAATGTATAGTTTAATCAGCATAATAAGCCCTACCAGACAGTATGCCTGGTTTAATACAGTTGATCATACTGACAGAGACTCTTTAACCCTTAGAGCAGGGATTCTCAACTTGCGGACCTCCAGCTGTTGTAAAATTACAACTTCCCACCATGCCCTGCTGTAGGCAGACTTTTTATAAAAATTTTTGCTCGAGTTGAAGTAAAAAAAATTGGCGAATTGGCTGTTTTTATTTTTTTCTGTTACGTATGTGATAAATATTGTTAATAGTACGTACGTTTTTGCATGCAGTGATACCGATGATGTGTATTTTTTTATTGGTATTTTGATTTTGGGGAAAGGAGGGGGATTTTAACTTTTATATATATATTTTTTTGTATTTTGAAAATATATATATATATATATATATATTTTCTTTTTACCCAGTCATTCTGGGTGACTATAACTGGCAATCATTAGATTGTGTTCTTTGACTTTCAATATCCCAATACAGTGCGGTCACCTAGTGTCCTGTATTGGTGTATTTTGACATTTGACCACGGCATCTAAGGGGTCTCTATTGATCGCATACATATGCCGCGGGTCTCTACTGTTTGATAGAGCAGAAACTCAGAGGCTATGATGCCCGCTGCACACGCGATTGGGTGCCATGCTTAAATACACAACTTCCGACATACATGTACGACAGAGGTTGCAAAGGGTTTAAGCTACCTCTGTCACATTGGCTGTCTAGTTTTTTTTTTTTTTTTTTTATTTCAGTGGGACCTGTGATGAAATCAATACTCACTTATTCTCCACTCAATTTCACATGGATAGGGTGAACACCGCTGCAGTCAATGATGAGGACTGAAAGTTCCGAGAGGAGAGCATAGGAGCAAGAGAACCAGAATTGTGTGATGGGGAGCAGATGATTTCCTGTGTTTTCCTTTATATTTTTTTCTGAAATGTATTAGATCATCCTATTGTAGTTTTGCATAACACTTTAAATACTACAAATATATGGAGAGTTCCAGTATGAACATACATTATACTGTTGTTTCCCATAGATTACTTACCGTGTATTAGAATTGTATAAATGTATACTTGTGAGTGGACCCTAAAGAAACATTTTTTTCAGTATAGACCTTCTGATAACCTTCCAGCAGTAGATCTATATTAAATTATATTCATGTTTAATTCCATCCATGTCAGGATCCAGTAAGAGAACTTTGGAAAATCATGTTTAATTTAATGGACATAGAGAATTGATAGAGACGCCAACTAAATTACAAATGAAAAGACAAGAAGAGCCCAAGGGAGATTTCATGTGGGAGAGCTGCCGATGATGACCAGTGATCAGACAACCTTGAATTGGAAATGTCTGCTATCTCATTATCATAACAAAAGTCTCAACATTTAAAATAAAGCTTTTTAATAAATGAAATGTAAAAGCAGCTTAAAAAAGATGTTTCACTTATGTAACAGTAATATATTCACATTAGAATGAGCAATGAAGCATTTCCTTTCATTAGTATGTGCAGGTTCACCTGTGTTGAAGCACCGAGGAATGAAAACATTGTTGGGTTATTTTATTTAAAAGAAAAAAAAAATTAGTTAATATTTGGAGTGGAAGTGATCCAGAAAATACCATGATAATGCCCACTTCATATACAATAAATGTTATCTTTTCCTTTTTCACACTTTTCTTCTGGGCCCTCAGTCAATATAGGCCACTGCTCACTTACTCTGAAAGATACAAAAGGAAAGCAAAACCTTCTAACTCCAAATGTTGGGTGGCATGTAAATCACACAAGTGGTTCCAACTGAGTAATCAGGGAGGAAGTATAAAGTATACAGTATCCTGGATAAGGCTACCCTCACACTGACACTGAAAACCAATTAGAATATATTAGAGTTTATGGGGCTACTCTTGGGTTGAACATTTTTAATTATATTTATACAATATTAACAAACATTCAAAGGACACAGAAACATTCAACCTGTCAGGGGTTAAAATGAAAAAAAAAATACCTTTAAACAAAATTCACCTCATCCACTTGCGGGAATACTAGCTCCTCACAGGATGCAGCAGGACCTATGCTCCCAGCGTGATGACGTCACCCTGCTGGGAGTGGCAGGTTCTGATATTTATAGTTAAAAATGACTGCCCCCATTTGTTCAAATGTATGAGGTGAGTATTTTTTTTTCCATACAAACAGAATAGAGATCACTAGAAGGTGGCATTATTCCTACTGGGGAGCACTGAGAAGGCACATTTCCTATTGGAAAGCACTAAAAGGGGGTATTAATCCTACAGGGGAGCAGTAAGAGGGGGAATTATTCCTATTGGGGAGCACTAGGAGGGGCCATTATTCCTACTGGGGAGCACTAAGAAGGGTCATTATTCCTATGGGGGAGCAGTAAGAGAGGGCATCATTCCTACAGGAGAGCACAAAGGGGGCCATAACTCATACCTGGGGACACTATGGGGGCCATGTGATGTCCAGGGAGCACTATGAGGAGCATTATGTATACTGTGAGGGCATTGTAGGGGTTATGATGTTAAAAAAAAACTATGACGTTGATCTGTTTATAACCATAAAAAAAATGGAAAATGGATGCACAGACTCATTCAAAATGGCCATTAAAAACTAGCATCGTGTGAATGTAGCTTTAGACTTCAGCTCATGCCCTTTTGCATCTCTACCTCTGCCCCTTGGGTAATTGAAAAATAGTGTTAAATGCCATTCTAACTTGTTACCCATAAGGAAATATTTTATGATAGTGGCTCTAAGGGCAGAAATTCCATTATTTTCAGTATCAGTTGGGACCCCAGCAGTCAGACCACCTGCCACCACATTGAGTTTTATGTCTAACTGGCATAAAATAAATATTATTATTTGGAAAAGCCCTTTCGCTCATCACATAATATTCTCTAAAAGTGTCTCCAAACCTAGAGCTTTGCATTAAGCTTAAAATAAAGAGAGAGAATCCCATCTGCTTTTGTGTGTGAAAGAGGGGAGTAAATAAATTGCCATCTTATTAGAAAAGAGATTTTTATCAATAGACCTATATTTCAACGGTCAGATTGTCTAATTAAGGAGGGATTAAGGTCACGGACTTCAGAAAATGATTTCCTTGTTTTGTGTATTTTAATACATTTATAAATAAATATACATTCTTCTAGTTTCAATTTCCTGTTTCTCGCTTTCTACCCATAATACCGGACAATATCTCATACTTATATAGAAAATTAATTTTTATCTGCAAAATTGAAGCCTATGGTAACTAATACACTATCATAAATAATATTTGAGTGATGAGACCCATGACTATAGAGAAAAAATTATTGTCTAAAATATTGTTATATCCATTGGAATTGCAGAATTTGTGATTTGTGACCGTGTGAATGTTTGTTTTTTCTTGTGTAAGAGTATCTTTTTCAGCATATAGAAGAATGACCATTTTTTATAGAAATTAGCATAAAAAAATACTAATAATAAGTAGGGGGTCATTTATTAAGCTGAAATACGCCTATATTAGGCATATTTAGGTGTAGATTGCCCTAAGTGCTCATTCACACGAACGTATTTTGCGTTCCGTATACGGGCTGTTTTCTGCGTACCACGTACGGTCCGTATATGGAACCATTAATTTCAATGGGTATGCAAAAGATTCGGACAGCACTCTGTGTGCCGTCCGCATCCGTTGCTCTGTTCCGTGGCCCCGCAAAAATTATGAAATAGGCATTTCTAGAATAGGCCTATATAATAGGCGCCATCCGTGTTTTGCGAAAAGGAAATAAAAATGAGTGCCTTCTACCAACAAAATTAGTTTAACTGCTTGAGAGGCCTTGGTTGCAGTCTGGGGGGGGCTACTATTTCACCTTATAAAGAGTGTGTGAATGCGTATGAGAAGTGTTGTAGGCCAGGCAATGATCCTCTGGGTTTCTGGGAAAAATCTTTCAAATTAGCACATCTTACAATTTTTGTTTTCCTCTTAGAAGTAAATTTATTTGAATATCTTTCCCACAAACCCAAATATGTACATATTCGCTGTTCTTCCAAAAGGAAAAGAAAGCAAATTTGCATATATTGCCTGTTCTATAATACTTCTCATGTGTACTCACATGCTCTCCATAAGAAGAAAAAGTTACCCTCAGAACCTAACAAAGGCCTGTCAGACAGCTAAGCTAATTCTGTTTGCTGAGCTCTGACAAGGAAGACTGTTTCCTTTTTCTTTTGGAAAGAAGAGTGTTACATGTAGACATTTAGAGATGAGCGAATTTTTCAAAATTAAGTTAAAAAACTGCTATTTCCTGGCTGTAAAGAGCCTTTATAGTGATGTAGAAGACTATGCCTTGCAGTAACACACATAGGGAGTCTGCTTTGGTAGTGAAATAATACTGTGAGTCCATTTGAAATGCAGATGACAGGCGTCGCTCTTAGAATCACTGCACAGGGCCAAAACTGACCAAATAACTCAAGTATAAACTCAGCCTTACAGGTCAATGTTAGCACCAAGAAGAGGCGCACTCCTTTTACACCGTTGTCAGCTGATTCCACATAGATGTCTACAGAACCTGTTCTATTAATACAATACAATCTTATACAAGTAGAGCCCCCATCTGATCCGTCAGAACAATAACCCACAAAAAACGGATACTGTCTGTGGAGCATCCGCCTTCACTCGGTCAGCATTTGGCAAGTCCATCAGTATTGCTAATGCAAAAAAAAAAAACAGGAGTGGATCCAAAACAGAGATGACATGTGAACGGATTATTTGCAATTCTTCTGTGTTTTGTACCCACTCCTGGTTTTGGCTACCAAATCATAAGCCAATTCTGATAGGACCATACAGGCCTTACAGCTGATACACAGACAGGATCCCTTGTGCATCTGATTTTACATTCCTTCTGACAGATCAGAGGAAGGGTCAAATAAATGATTATGTCAGCCAAGCCAAAAATGCTAAATAGTGGCCCAGTCATAAAGTAGGGTGGGGGTGGAACGGTATGAGAAGTCCACAGAGTGGCCCTATGACATAGTGGTGAGGTAAAAACAGCATATGGAGACCACAGAGGGGCCCAATGATAAAGTCTGTAGGTGGTGGAAGCATCAAGAGGCCACAGAGTGGCAAGGTGACATACAGTAGTGTTGAGGTGGCGGATGCATGAGGAGACCACAGAGTGGCAAGGTGACATAGTGGTTTGGTGGAAGCAGCATGAGGAGACCACAGAGTGGCCCAATATCAGAGTCTGTAGGTGGCAGCAGCATCAGGAAGCCACAGAGTGGCAAGGTGACACAGAGTGGAGGTGGCGGCCGCATAAGGAGACCACAGGGTGGCAAGATTACATAGTGGTGAGATGGCAGCAGCATGAGGAGACCACAAAGTGGCCCAATCACAGAGTCTGTAGGTGGCAGCAGCATCAGGAGGCAACAGAGTGGCAAGGTGACATAGTGTGGAAGTGGCAGCAGCATGAGGAGACCACAGAGTGGCAAGGTGACATAGTAATGAAGTGGAAGCAGCATGAGGAGGCCACAGAGTGGCCCAATCACAGAGTCTGTTGGTGGTGGCAGCATCAGGAAGCCACAGAGTGGCACAATGACATAGTGTGGAGGTGGCGCCAGCATCAGTAGGCCACAGAGTGGCAAGGTGACATATGGTGGAGGTGGCAGCCACATGAGGAGACCTCAGGGTTGCAAGGTGACATAGTGGGGAGGTGGAAGCAGCATGAGGATACCACAGAGTGGCTTAATGACAAAGTCTGTAGGTGGTGGCAGCATCAGGAGGCCACAGAGTGGCAAGGTGACATAGTGTGGAGCTGGCAGCCGCTTGAGGAGACCACATAGTGGCAAGGTGACATAGTGGTGAGGTGGAAGCAGCATGAGGAGACCACAGAGTGGCCCAATCACAGAGTATGTAGGTTGCAGCAGTATTAGGAGGCCACAGAGTGGCAAGGTGACATAGTGTGGAGGTGGCAGCAGCATCAGGAGGCCACAGAGTGGCAAGGTGACATAGAGTGGAGGTAAGAGCAGCATCAGGAGACCACAGAGTTGCAAGATGACATAGTGTGGAGGTGGCAGTTACTTGAGGAGACCACAGAGTGGCAAGGTGACATAGTGGTGAGGTAAAAACATCATGAGGAGACCACTGAGTGGCCCAATCACAGAGTCTGTAGGTGGTGGCAGCATGAGGAGGCCACAGAGTCGCACAATGAAAGAGTTGGTAGGTGGCGGCAGCATCAGGAGGCCACAGAGTGGCAAGGTGACATAGAGTGGAGGTATGAGCAGCATGAAGAGACCACAGAGTGGCAAGGTGACATAGTTTTGAGGTGGCAGCAGCATCAGGAGGCCACAGAGTGGCAAGGTGACATAGTGTGGAGGTGGCAGCAGCATGAGGAGACCACAGAGTGGCAAGATGACATAGTAATGAGGTGGAAGCAGCATGAGGAGACCACAGAGTGGCAAGATGACATAGTAATGAGGTGGAAGCAGCATGAGGAGACCACAGAGTGGCCCAATCACAGAGTCTGTTGGTGGTGGCAGCATCAGGAGGCCACAGAGTGGCACAATGACATAGTGTGGAGGTGGCGCCATCATCAGTAGGCCACAGAGTGGCAAGGTGACATATGGTGGAGGTGGCAGCCGCATGAGGAGACCGCAGAGTGGCAAGGTGACATAGTGGGGAGGTGGAAGCAGCATGAGGATACTACAGAGTGGCTTAATGACAAAGTCTGTAGGCGGTGGCAGCATCAGGAGGCCACAGAGTGGCAAGATAACATAGTGTGGAGGTGGCAGCAGCATGAGGAGACCATAGAGTGGCCCAATCACAGAGTCTGTAGGTGGCAGCAGCATCAGGAGGCCATAGAGTGGCAAGGTGACATAGTGTGGAGGTGGCGGCCGCATGAGGAGACCACAGAGTGGCAAGGTGACATAGTGGTGAGGTGGAAACAGCATGAGGAGACCACAGAGTGGCCCAATCACAGAGTATGTAGGTTGCAGCAGTATTAGGAGGCCACAGAGTGGCAAGGTGACATAGTGTGGAGGTGGCAGCAGCATGAGGAGACCACAGAGTGGCACAATCCCAGAGTCTGTATGTGGCGACAGCATCAGGAGGCCACAGAGTGGCAAGGTGACATAGAGTGGAGGTAGGAACAGCATCAGGAGACCACAGAGTGGCAAGATGACATAGTGTGGAGGTGGCAGTTACATGAGGAGACCACAGAGTGGCAAGGTGACATAGTGGTGAGGTAAAAACAGCATAAGGAGACCACAGAGTGGCCCAATCACAGAGTCTGTAGGTGATGGCAGCATGAGGAGGCCACAGAGTCACACAATGAAAGAGTGGGGAGGTGGCGGCAGCATCAGGAGGTCACAGAGTGGAAAGGTGACATAGAGTGGAGGTAGGAGCAGCATGAGGAGACCACAGAGTGGCAAGGTGACATAGTTTTGAGGTGGCAGCAGCATCAGGAGGCCACAGAGTGGCTAGGTGACACTGTGTGGAGGTGGCAGCAGCTTTAGGAGGCCACAGAGTGGCAAGGTGACATAGTGTGGAGGTGGGTGGCAATACCAGTACCCTCTGAAGATGGTGGGTGAAAGAAGGAGCACTTGGCATCAGATGTGTGGCATCAGGCGGGTGGCAGCATCAGAATAGTTGCTGAGACAGTTAGCCAGAAGAAACCCGTCTCTTTTGTTAAAGTGTTGGTGTGGCACCATGGATGATCTAGTCTAATGCATCAGGAGTTGCTGGGTAGAGATGGCCTTGCGGTTCACCCGGCGGTCGTTTGGCGGCAAACTTTGCACATTTGCGATTCGCCGAACATGCGAACATATGGCGATGTCCGCCGGCGCCATATTCTTTTGCAATGCGCCGATCTTTGACCCATGACACATCCAACAGGTGGGACAGGACAGCCAATTGAGACGTTTCAGCACATGGACACACCCCCACCCTATCACAGAACCCGATCTGGCAGCCATTTTACATTCTGTGTATTACCAGTGTAGGGAAAGGTTGCCTTGTGGAGCAGGGGCAGGCTGCTAGGGACACCAAACGCTAGCTAATAGGGCCACAAAAGTCCTTTTAAGGACTGGTAAAGGTGTGCTATCGAGGGGTGTAATATACTGAGGGGTGTGATATACTTATAATGTACTTTCTAACATAGTATATTATAGTGCATTTGTATTGTGCATCAGTTGTGTGCGGTTCTGCTGTGATACCGCAGCTATACAGAGGGACAAACGCTATTGGAACAACTAATTGCAACGGGTGTGATATACTTGTTGCTCCCCAAAAAAACTGATTGAGAGGTGTGATATACCTATAACATACTTTCTGACAAAGAAAGTATATAGTGCATTTGTATTGTGCATCAGTTGTGTGGGGTTCTGCTGCGATACCTCAGCTATACAGAGGGACAAACGCTATTGGAACAACTAATTGCAATGGGTGTGATATACCTGTTGCCCCCAAAAAACTGATTGACAGGTGTGATATACCGTTTTCCACAAAATACTGATTGAGGGCTGCGATATACCTGTTGCACCAAATAAACAGAGTGGTGTGATATAACTTTTGTGGCAAAAAAAATAATTAAGGTGTGTGATATACCTGCTTCCACAAAATATTGAATAAGGGGTTCTATATACCTGCTTCCACCAAATATTGATTGAGGGGTGCGATATACCTGCTTCCACAAAATACTGATTAAGGGGATTGATGGACCTGCTTCCACAAAATACTGATTGAGGTCTGCGATATACCTACTTTCACAAAATACTGACTAAGGGGACTGATATACCTGCTTCCACAAAATACTGATTAAGAGGATTGATATACCTGCTTCCACAAAATACTGATTAAGGGCTGTGATATACCTGCTCCACAAAATACTGACTAAGGGGACTGATATACCTGCTTCCACCAAATGTTGATTGAGGCCTATGAGAAACCTGCTTCCACATAATACTGATTAAGGGGTTTGATATACCTGCTTCCATAAAATACTTATTGAGGCCTGCGATATACCTGCTTTAACAAAATACTGATTACGGGGATTGAAATGCCTGCTTCCACAAAATACTAATTGAGGGCTACAATATACCTGCTTCCAAAAAATACCAATTAAAGGGTTCGATATACCTGTTTCCACCAAATATTGATTGAGGCCAGCGATATACCTGCTTCCACAAATACTGCTCTTCTCTAGGGACTAAGGCACAGGGTCATTTTGAAAATGATAGGCAGAGGAAGAGGCAGGCCATTCCGCTGGGGTGGTAGGAGTCGGGCATGTGCACCAGGGCGGAGCCTAGGTGGGAAGTTGGAGAAGGCGCGAGCGATTACTTCAAAGGACGAACCAGAGTTGGTTGAGTGGCTCATTCAGCCTTTCGCTTCTGCACCCTCCTCATCCTCTGTATCTGCACCCTCCTCACTCTCTGCTGTGTGCACCCCCAAAGACACCACCTCCACCACCATAGCCCCTCCTCTCGAGTCAGAGGAATTATTTTCCCATCCATTCCCAGACCTAACCGATGCTCAGCCATTCTTGACATCGGATGAGGAAGAGGAGGTAGCAACGGCCGCCACCCAGCGGTGTGACGACAGTACCCAGATCAGCCCAAGGAGAGAGGTCACCGCTGTTGCTGCCTACTCCGAGATCTCTAATGTCATTGGTGGTGAAGGTGAAGATGATGATGTGTCGATGGACGTCACGTAAGTGCCCACAAGAGAGGAAGAGGAGGGGAGTTCAGAGGGAGAGATGGAGCAGCAGAGAGGGAGGAGAAGAATCAGGCAGAGCTCGCAGGGCACAGGAGGCAGAAAGCAGACTTCAAATGTATCTGGAGCGAGCCAACCACCATGCACGGTCACTCCTGGCGCTACCAGGATGCCGGCACATGGCTCCGCAGTGTGGGCTTTTATTAACGTGTCAGCTGCTGACAATAGTGTTGCCATCTGCAGCCTGTGGTGTCAATGCATAAGTCGCAGTTAGCCCAACACTCACCTAGGGATGACCGCCTTTAGAAGGCACCTGGCCTCCCATCACTGAGCCCAGTGGGAGCAACACCGTCAGAACCCACAATGCCACACTCCCAACGCTCCACATCCTGCCTCTTCTCCTCTCTCCTGCCATTTGTCCTCCACTCCACCTTCCACCGTGCCGTCATCACAGGCTTCCGTGGCCCAAATGTTTGAACGTAAAAAGTGATGCCAGATAAATATTAGCTTAAAACAAGAGAAAGTAAGTCTCTCGTTAATTCCAAGGGGTGGCGACTGGGATCGCAAAATTCTTCAGAAGGAGTGTATGTGGATCCACCGGTTCAAATCCCACTCACCCCTTTGAATTAACGAGAGACTTACCTTCTCTTGTTTCTTATAGCTTGTGGACGATGTGCTCAATCTGATCACTCTGATCATGAATAAGCCTGCCCGGTATGATACGTTTTGATAAATTGGCAGGATACGGGAAGTATCCGAACATTGACTGTTTGGTGTCTATTATCAAACAGACGCCTGGTGCTGCCCGCTATCCAGGGCCTGCACCTAGGTGTAATGTCGTGTAACATATTTGTCTCTTATGTCTTGTCCACACCGATCTTCCCACCTCTTTCCCACACCCCCCTCTACCCCCTTTTTCCATCTTGATAGCTGCAGTGCTGCCTCTGGCACTCCAGCAGAGCATGGGGGTATTCCAATAAAACATCTGTCATACACATGGTTAATCACAAATACGCATCCTCATGATATTTGATACGGCTCTGATACCATAAGTACCTACATGTTGGGGATCTGGAACCGTATCAAATATTCTTTAAACTGGGCTACTATGCTTTGATATGTATGTAAACTTCAAAACAAGTTATTTGGTTATATTTCTGAGCGGCTGTCCAGTAAAGATTAAGTACACTTAAATGAACGATGCGACGTCCGGAAGCGAGGTTTCCTAGCAACGAATATAACAAACTAGGAACTCTGTGGCCGATAAACCGGATGTGACGGCCACATGTGTTCCAAGGACCGGATATGATGCGCGCCTGCGGTCCAAGGACCGGAGGTGACGCATTAGGAAGCACCTCGCGACCGGAAGTGACTGTTTGGCGTTCCACTAAGCGCCAATTTCAAACAGCTAGTAAGGGGGTATTTAGGGAAGTGAATAACATAGTGTGTAACCATCTGGAGGAACAGGACGATACCAGAGCGCAAGGGAGCGTGATTAAGGACCCTTTAACTGAACTTGGCAAGTTATAATTTTGGTCTGCATTGGAGCTTTATATACTATATGTCTTTACAGTTCTGGACACATTATTGGTCCCGATCTGAATGGGCTCCTGATACATATGACCGTGTCTGACGCTAAGTAAGTGTTATAAAAAGTAGGGGATATAACTATAAATAGGATTAAGTCTTTACCCTGATACATCTCTACCTTCCATCCACAGGTGGGATGTATCTGATTGGTCCCCTTGGGTCCTTGCACCTATCAGTATCTGCGCTATCTGGTCCTGTATCCTCCACCTGTATCATAAGTATATCATAATACATCATAATTATCTTGATTCTACTATGACGGTTTACCCATGACTGTTTATTTACCCCCTGATGAACCTAAAAATAGGGGAAACGCGTTGGGGTTTCTGTTCTAATAAGCCTGGGAGCGTATAACTATCTTGACGCCTCCGAGGGGCTTTTTATGGTGCTATAGGTGGGAACTACACCTTCACACCATATGTTTTTCTGTTTTTCCATCTACATAGGCTGTTGTCAATATAGGCGATAATTAACCTGTGACACAAGTTATATCCGTCTTTTATACGGGTTACCGGAATATTGGTCATTGAGAGGAGGGTGTACGTAGGGCAGCCAGTCCAGGTTCGAGGACAGGGAGTCTCCACCACCAGGGGACGTCCCTGGGCTGAGGCTTTACAAAGGGTGAGTGCAGGGATAGGATAGACACTCCAATACTCCCCATCACCGCCATGTGTACACCAACCATCATAACCATATCAATGGTTGGTTACCCTGTATAAGTACCTATTACTACATTTTTTTGATTATCATTTGTTTCACAGATATTCACTGGTGAACCACGAACGTGGTACTATTTTATGATTATAACTAAGTAAAAGTTAAGTTTTAAGAGGGTCAATTTTGCTGGAACACTGCGTACTTTATAATCCCATTATAATTTATTCATTAACTCAGCTGGACGTTTACAGCTTTAATAATGCCTCCATGTATGCCCCCAGCTAAATAAATGTCCCCCACAGTGTATATAATTTTTTTAAATGCCCCTAGCTTTAATAATGCCCCTAATTTAGGGCCCCATCTTAAATAATGTCCCCCATAGTGTGTTTTTTTTTTAAGGCCCCCAGCTTTATAATGTCCCCCATGGTTTATATAATGCCCCCATAATGTTCCGCAACAAAAAAAATAAGCAACAAACCCTCACCTTATCCACTTGCTCACGCTGCAGCTGTCTCTTCTCTCATTATAGAACTAGACCTGCCGAAGGTGCGAGATGACGTCACTGCACGCTAACACGGGTCCTTACCATGCATTTTTTTAAAATGCATCGATACACTATGACTTTCCAACCCTTTCTTTATATTGTTACTATGCTCCTGTACTCCTCGTTTTAAGTTTACGCAATGTTCTCCCTATATACAATAATCCACAGGGGCACTTCAACAAATATACTATTCCCATATGTTCTCAGCTTATCTCCCCTTTTATCTTATATTCTTCTCCACTTCCTGATACTATGTTCTGAATATTCCTCACTTTTTTATCATCCTTGGTGCGGTTTCTGCATTTTGTTGAAGTGCCCCAGTGGATTATTTTATACAGGGAGAACATTGTGTAAACTTAAAACGAGGAAACAGGAGCATATTAACAATATAAAGAAAGGGCTAGAAAGTCATAGTGTATCGATGCATTTAAAAAAAATGCATGGTAAGGACCCGAGAGGCTTGTGGTTTTCAGGAGTGAGGGATGACCCCGTTAGACAGATATACCGACGAGAAGTGGAATAGATATTCAAAATGAAGACATTACAGTCCCATGGCTTAAAAATGATTTAAAAGAGTTTATTTTATAGGGTTGGTGTTTCTGCAAAGGAAGGGGAGGGGAAAGTTTGCAGATTAACCCTATATAAATGAAGTGTGTTGAGGACGGTGCTATGGTCGCCCCTGAGAAAGCCTTATCGGGGAAACCTAGGTCGGGCAGTGTGATTGATGGACCTGATGGACCTGATTTTATGATCATTTTAAGGCGTGTTATTCACGATTTGTTTGTGAGTATAATAAAATAGTTTTGTTAACTCGACTTTGCGGCCCTTCACTATGTACCCAAAACGTTGATTCCGTAGCGGGACTCAAGTGTGTTGGTTGTGTCATAGAAGATTGACGCTTCTCTTGAGCTTGTGAATTGAGACGTATACCTGGCAGAGCGACCACCTTTTGTATAAAGACTGATTCATTGTGATTTTACCTGCATCACACGGAGGTCAGCGAAGCCGATCCGACATCAAGAAACGCAGTGATGAACTTTATTTGGTTTTTATTTATTTATTTTTTATTTATTTTTATTATTATTTTTTTATATTTAACTTCTGAATGATTTGGAATGTGATTGCTTAATTCGGAACACAGCTACATTCCCATTTATAATAGGGTGTGCACACTTTTGCAATCACATTATTTTTGTTTTTTTTGTTTTCTTCCCTCCACCTAAAAGATTTCAGTTTGTTTTTCAATTGAGTGGTACAGTGTAAGAAACAGTCATGTAATGTCTCTAAGTTTCATTATCCTGGTAAACTGTGTTAAAATTTAAAGTAAAATGCCTGCAGTATTCGTTTGGTCAATAGATGGCAGAATAGGACCAATTTGCATTGGAGTTTACCATAGAGAAAGTGTATTACTGTGATACTAGTTCTTTAACCACTTAAGGACCACAGGTTTATACCCCCTAGTGACCAGACCCTTTTTTACAAATCGGCACTAAACAACTTTAACGGTTTATTGAACTATGGGGGGGGGGGATCTGGCACTATGGGGGGGGGGGGATCTGGCACTATGGGGGGGATCTGGAACTATGGGGGGGATCTGGCACTATGGTGGGGGATCTGGCACTATGGGGGGCTTGCACTATAGGGGGAGCTGGCACTATAGGGGGGATCTGGCACTATGGGGGGATCTAGCACTATGGGGTGGGCTTGCACTATAGGGGGGCTGGCACTATGGGGGGGGATCTGGCACTATGGGGGGGATCTGGCACTATGGGGGGATCTGGCACTATGGGGGGATCTGGCACTATGGGGGAGCTAGCATTATGGGGGGGGCACTATAGGGGGAGCTGGCACTATAGGGGGAGCTGGCACTATTGGGGAGCTGGCACTATGGGGGGGAGCTGGCACTATGAAGGGAGCTGGCACTATTGGAGGATCTGGCACTATGGGGGCATTTCTTACTGGCACATTATGGGGGGGCACCATGGGGGAGAGGAGCACTATTGGGGTATCTGGGGGCTCTAAAGGGGCTTTTTTTTTATTATTGGCACATTATGGGGGGCACTATAGGGGAGAGCAGCCCTATGGGGCATCTGGTGTTACTATAGGGGCATTATTTGGGGGCACTATGGGGGAAGTGGGGGCCATAAAGGGGCCTTTTGTATTGGAACATTATGGGGGGTACTATGGCATTTGGTGGCACTAAGGGGGCATTTTTTACTGGCACATTATGGGAGGCACTATAGGGGAGAGCGGCACTATGGGGCATTATTTGGGGGCACTATGGGGGAGTGGAGCACTATTGGGGCATATGGTGGCACTAAGAAGGGGCATTTTTTTACTGCCACATTGTGGGGGAGAGGAGCACTATGGGGGCATCTGCTGGGGGCACTAAGGGGCATTTTTTTACTGGCATATTATGGGGACACTATGGGGAAGGGGGAGAGGAGCAGTATGAGGGCATTTACTGGGGCACTATATAGGGGTATTTTATACTGGCATACATTATGGGGACATTAGCTCAACTGCGGGCACTAAGCGGGGGTATTTCATGTACTGTCATATTATAGGGAAAATTAGTACTACTAGGGGGTATTATGGGGAGCTTTACTACTGCTGGGGGGCTATGAGGAACATGATTACTAGGGCACTATAGGGGCATTATTACTACTAAGTGTGCTCTGGCAGAGAATTATTTCTATTGGTGGGATTTTGGGGAGCACTGTTACTTTGGGGGCACCCTGGCATAGTATCAGCTTAGCACAATTATTTTTGGGGGACATTATCTTTATATTATTAGTGTCTGGGCGCAGTTATTTTTTAGAGCACTGTGTGCCAATAATTGTTTAAGGGGGCACTATCTGTGTGGTAGTAGTATTCCCAGGGTTACTGTTTCTGCAGTATAGTATTGGGGCATAGCGGGTACAGTATTGGGGGCACTATCTGTGTGGTAGTAGTATTTCCAGGGGGACTGTTTCTGCAGTATAGTATTGGGGGTGGCAGGAAAGGGTGTTCAGAAGATGATGGAAATGTGGGAAACTAATGTCTATTTCTCAATCTCTGCAGAGACGGGAGATGGCAGAAAAATCATCATGGCGGTCTGGTCTGAATGGAGAAGATGAGGAAAGAGAACGTCTACATCAAAGGTGACATCACTGGATGTAAAAGGTATGTGGTGCTATGTAGGAGAGGAGATGCTCCGGCTCCTCCTCCTGCCATTTGCAGAAGGAGGATTCAGAGCTGGGTGAGGACGACGAAAGGGGGCAGCAGGCCACGGGCGGGTGGCAGATGGTGGGGGGGAACCACAAGCCTTGAGCAGGATCAGGGGAGGGAGGAGAGCGGAGGAGCTTCCTGGCTGTAGCTTGTTATATAAGCAGGCAGTGCAGCCAGGACAGACTCTCCCCTCTACGTATGATGTGTAGACAGGCCTCAACTATAGAATGTCAGATGTACAGTGTGTGTTGGGAGTGGCCTATTATATGTAGGAGGGGCTTTTTAATAATGGGCGGGGCTAAAAATGGGCCACTTGACTGGATTTGCCCCCCAGGACTAAGGCTGCTAGCCCTCCCCTGGGCACAGGGGTAAATGTTTCAATGTTTTTTTTACAATATGTCAAGCTTGACTCCATTTTCTCCTCTCTCCTGTGCAGAAGCCTTTTCAGGAGATATTAGATCCTTTCGCATTTGGGGCCTGGAGGAATTACAATTGTATTCCTTTTTTTCATTGTATGTGCCACTTTCCCTAGATCTTTCTTTGGGGTAGACAATAGAATTCCAAGATAGTCAAATAGCAGCTTGTAATTGTGGTACAGTTCCATAATGTAGAGGCTATGTAACGTTCTCTGGAACCCAAAGGAACATTACGATTAGAAATTGGTCATTCTTTCTTGGTAGCCTGTGCTGACTGCCATTCCCTGCGCTAACTCTGCTATGTAACGTTCTCTGGAACCCAAAGGAACATTACGATTAGAAATTGGTCATTCTTTCTTGGTAGCCTGTGCTGACCGGGTCAATTAACTTCTTGCGCTCTTTTATCATAGATTATCTTGGATTATCCTTATAGCCACGTGTTCCTTTTTCTTTTAACCCTCACTGTTCAATGCCAGACGCTTTTCGGGGTTAAAGGTACCTCTTCCTCAGTGGCTGACAGATGATAAAAGAGCGCAAGATACTCTTTTCCAGCCGAATCACCTGCTGCTGTACACGGTACCAAAGGCACGCCCCTATCCGGAGTCACATGACAGTCAGGTGACTAGTCACCAGGGATATTGCGGAACACGTGGGACGCCACAGGTCCTGCAGCAACAAAAAATAGAAGTCATTACCCTGGACGGCTTAAACATCGCGGTAGAAACTTCGCTACAGGACGGTCTAACAAACTGACCACCTATCCACCTACTGTGAGTAATTTACAACAAACCACGAGACCTGGAGGGGTAAGAGACATCTTTTGTTACTATATATAATGATACCCACTGTGATTTATATGCCAATTGGAACTTTACACAACAAAAGTGCCATTACAGCCTAAGGCAATTTTGAGACTCTATGAAATAGCCATTCAAATGTGGAAGATTGATGCCTGTTATTTGTTAGCTATTCAAATGTGTAAGATCTATGCCTGATATTTGATAGTATGACATCCAATCAATGATATACAAACATTCTGCTGTTTTTGTTGTTTTTGGCTGCTTTTATTGTTTTTTTGCTGTTTTGCACGATTTTTAACAATATTTTATATACATAATTTGTGTGACAATAAATTATCTTAAAATACCATAAAAGTGTGGCCAAGTACAGAGTGCCCCCCATCTAGTTTATTCATTCTATCTTCAGTTCCATTTTAGCACAGGGGGTGCTAAGGGGTGTGCACCTACCCATTAGGAAGACTGGTGAGCCACTAGCACTTCGGTGTTTTTTTTTTCTGTATCTCTTCTTCCTTGTAATTTTTGGCAGAACTTACACTGTATATACAATTGAATCTACAGGAAAGAATGTTTCCTAACAATTTTTCCTCTAAAAAGGATTTATTTTATTTTATGGGGGCGGTTTTTTGTCAGTTTTTTTCTCAGTCAGGCAACATGGTTCCCGGCAGCAACATTGGTGTCCAAGATGCATCCAGACATGGTCCCCCTGCTGTTCCTGATCGATTTCAGAGGTGTTTCCATCACTTTCAGACCTTTTCCTATGGTCCAGGCACCCTCCCCTCATCCGAGCAGGGGGTGCCTGGTTGTCTCCCATTGACTTCTATTATACTCGGGTGCTCGGCCGAGCGCACGAATATCGCGATGTGTTCGGACCGAACACCCGAACACTTTGGTGCTCGCTCATCACTACTGAGATCTGTTATTTTAGACAGGGAAAAAAGTCCTCCATGAAGGTGGTAGCTTCCAACCATCTCGTAACAGACATATCTGTCTGTGTTTAGTGGCTGTTCACGTGTATTTTTCATGTACAGTATTCTTCCATTAGATGGGAGTCCTGGGAATGTAACCAGATATTTTTAGTATACACGTTCAATTTGCCATAAATATTTCAGTTGGTAATACCTGTTTAAGTTTTATTTCTGCCCTTTAGGTTGGTTCAGTCTGAAAATGTGGACCCCAACCAGAAAAGGTTGTGTACCCTTGTAATCCACCTAGTAATCCTATGGACTGATACTTTCATCTCTGCTGTGGATCTTTGTACTTTAGCTCTTTCATTGGAATCTTTTTTGATTCTTTGATTTTTGAATCTTTCATTTTGCTATAATCCATTTAATGGTGTTCCATGGGATGTTCAAAATTTTGTATATTTTTTATAACCGTGATCTATACTTTTTCTTATTATTTCTTCTGACTTGTTTGGAGAGCGACTTGGTCTTAAAGTACATTGCTTGCTTTGTGGTGTTACAGACTCATGGATTTGCTCCCTTGTTAGGTAAATCTTCTGCTGTCCATATAGAGATCTGGCCCATAAGATGGCTGCTGATGAAGGGTCATGTGACCAGGCAAATCACTCAGTTTCCTCCATTCAAACACACTGCGCCTACACTAAACCTCCAAGTACAGATGGCAGGCTCAGTGTATTTGAATGGTAGAGGCTTCATGTGGAGATTTGCCTGGTCACATGACCCTCCAACAGCAGCAGCAATTTTATGGACAAGAATCGTGTTCACACCTGGCATTTGGATAAGTGACTTGGTTTTTGCTGCAAGCAGTAAGAAATATGTTCACAATTGGTACTTGAACAATTCAATTAGTGTCTAGAACCATGTTCACATTTGGCATCTGCAATTCATGAATTTATTTCTGGACATGGTTTGGGAAATATATGTATTCTCCTCTTCATCTAATTAGAACATTGCAATAACAGATCTTTCTGTTTGTTTTTAGATGTACGATTTTAATTGATTATTTTACTGACATGAGGCACCTCCCATACTGTTTGTAAGTTCTCTCACATATATATATTCTACAGTAAAGCTTATTGAATGAACACATGGAGGATTGATACAGGTGAATTACATATGCAATCACTGGGGAAAATGACAGTACGCCATTATGATAGTGCTCACTAGTACACAGTAGGATTGGGAAGCAGTGAATACAGTGCTTCTCGTGCTGGCTGTCCTCTCCACTCTCTGGTCTTCTCCAGGCACCCCACTGCACTGTCCTAACTGCGTACAGCATCAGGACGTAGTCAGGTCACAGTGCAGCAAGGCGCCCCTAGAAGACCAGGGAGCATCATCACATGGTCCGTCACATGATCCATCACCATGGTAAAAGATCATGTGATGGACCACGTGATGAGCGCAGTGACGTCATCAAAGGTCCTTTTCCTGTGCACAGCAAAGATGAAGACAGAAGAGAAGCCGGGCTGCACGAACAAAAGGATTAAGGTGAGTTAAATTTTTTTTTTTTTTTTTTTTTAACCCCTCCAGCCCTATTGTACAGTCGTGGCCAAAAGTTTTGAGAATTACATAAATATTGGAAATTGGAAAAGTTGCTGCTTAAGTTTTTATAATAGCAATTTGCATATACTCCATAATGTTATGAAGAGTGATCAGATGAATTGCATAGTCCTTCTTTGCCATGAAAATTAACTTAATCCCAAAAAAAACTTTCCACTGCATTTCATTGCTGTCATTAAAGGACCTGCTGAGATCATTTCAGTAATCGTCTTGTTAACTCAGGTGAGAATGTTGACGAGCACAAGGCTGGAGATCATTATGTCAGGCTGATTGGGTTAAAATGGCAGACTTGACATGTTAAAAGGAGGGTGATGCTTGAAATTATTGTTCTTCCATTGTTAACCATGGTGACCTGCAAAGAAACGAGTGCAGCCATCATTGCGTTGCATAAAAATGGCTTCACAGGCAATGATATTGTGGCTAAGATTGCACCTCAATCAACAATTTATAGGATCATCAAGAACTTCAAGGAAAGAAGTTCAATTCTTGTTAAGAAGGCTTCAGAGCGGAAGTCCAGCAAGCACCAAGAAAGTCCAGCAAGCACCAGGATCGTCTCCTAAAGAGGATTCAGCTGCGGGATCGGAGTGCCACCAGTGCAGAGCTTGCTCAGGAATGGCAGCAGGCAGGTGTGAGCGCATCTGCACGCACAGTGAGACGAAGACTTTTGGAAGATGGCCTGGTGTCAAGAAGGGCAGCAAAGAAGCCACTTCTCTCCAAAAAAAAACATCAGGGACAGATTGATCTTCTGCAGAAAGTATGGTGAATGGAATGCTGAGGACTGGGGCAAAGTCATATTCTCCGATGAAGCCTCTTTCCGATTGTTTGGGGCATCTGGAAAAAGGCTTGTCCGGAGAAGAAAAGGTGAGTGCTACCATCAGTCCTGTGTCATGCCAACAGTAAAGCATCCTGAGACCATTCACGTGTGGGGTTGCTTCTCATCCAAGGGAGTGGGCTCACTCACAATTTTGCCCAAAAACACAGCCATGAATAAAGAATGGTACCAAAACACCCTCCAACAGCAACTTCTTCCAACAATCCAACAACAGTTTGGTGAAGAACAATGCATTTTCCAGCACGATGGAGCACCGTGCTATAAGGCAAAAGTGATAACTAAGTGGCTCGCAGACCAAAACATTGACATTTTGGGTCCATGGCCTGGAAACTCCCTAGATCTTAATCCCATTGAGAACTTGTGGTCAATCCTCAAGAGGCGGGTGGACAAACAAAAACCCACTAATTCTGACAAACTCCAAGAAGTGATTATGAAAGAATGGGTTGCTATCAGTCAGGAATTGGCCCAGAAGTTGATTGAGAGCATGCCCAGTCGAATTGCAGAGGTCCTGAAAAAGAAGGGCCAACACTGCAAATACTGACTCTTTGCATGTCATGTAATTGTCGATAAAAGCCTTTGAAACGCATGAAGTGCGTGTAATTATATTTCACTACATCACAGAAACAACTGAAACAAAGATCTATAAGCAGTTTAGCAGCAAACTTTGTGAAAACGAATATTTGTGTAATTCTCAAAACTTTTGGCCACGACTGTACTATGCATTCTGTATTAAGAATGCTATTATTTTCCCTTATAACCATGTTATAAGGGAAAATAATACAATCTACACAACACCTAACCAAAACCCGAACTTCTGTGAAGAAGTTTGGGTTTGGGTACCAAACATGCCGATTTTTCTCACACGCGTGCAAAACTCATTACAATGTTTTGCACTCGCGCAGAAAAATAGTGCATTTTCCTGCGACGCACCCGCATCTTATCCGGGCCAAAAACATGACGCCCGTGTGAAAGAGGCCTAAGATTTTGTAATTCAGCTTTTTGTAGCTGGAAATAAAGAACTGTTCCCTAGGACCATTAGAGATACAACAATTCCTTGACTATGTAGTGCTTGACTGATTATTCACATCTTTTGATAAAATTTATATCATTATAGGATGTTCTATAAATTGATCTCATTTTCTTAAATCAACTTTTCTATTATTGCTGTTCTTACCACAAAGTATTACAGCCCTTCTTGACTGACTGTGATGTATTCTGCATTATTTTTCTATCCCATCAACTACTGTATAGTACCTTACTAGGAATGCGAAAGACAATAAGCAGCTGATAAAAAAAATGTGAACGGATTTCTAACACTCTAATGAGAATTCCATGTATTTACTGGTTTGTCTCCCAGGCTTCTAAACCTATGGAATTTGTTCTTAATTACTACTTCCTGCAATATAGTCCATGAGACCATCGCAGTCCCATGGTGCAGAAAGTACCTGCTGCTAGCAATTGCTGATAAAGGTGTGTGTGTTTACTTCACTAATGCATAGCAATTATTTGTTTCCTTTCACCAGATGAAGAGACTTCTATTTGTAATATGTTAGACTAGCAATTAATCCAGTATTTCGTTTTTCTGGTCCGTACCACAACATTCATTTCAAGATAGAGGTAGAGTGAGGAGGGCCTATCTATATCTGTAAATGAATGATATCATTATTTTGGGAAATGAAAGTTTAAGCTCTGTAAAACATACAATCCCACAGAGATCTCAGCAGAGGAACTTGTACGTGCAGGTGTTTAATGTGATAAGGTACGCTGCCATTTATCTGTGTACTTGCAGACAAATATTAACATAGGCATGAATTAAGCTTTTAATCCCTTTATTATGAATTGAATATCTTTATTTTAACAAACATCAACAATGCACAATATTGTATTTCAAAATATTCATTACAATTCCCTGCAGTGTACCATTACATGATACGCCGTAATACATGTGTTAATATAATGGTAGACATCTGCTTCACTTTACCTAGTATATATTTCTTTTTTTAGACAGTTTGCACATTAAGGATGCATCTCGGAAATATGAGCTATTCAATTTTTCATTATCTAATAATAGAGACAGAGAATGTTGTTGTAGACAGGGAGCAATATACTGGGGTGATATATTACTACTTGCACTCCAGTATTCTGGCTTCTGTGACTTACTTGCACAAATATTCTGAAGTGAGTGGTGCCTTTTTACACCACTACTACTTTTGAAAAGTGGTTGGGAAACTAGGCCTGGCTAGTATATGTATATCTTTCCAGCCTTGGGTGATTTTCCATTTATGCATTTTCATTTTTCACTCTCTGCCTTCCCAGAGCCATAACTTTTTTTATTTTTCTGTTTATCTGAAAAAAATGCAATTCCACCATGATTTTACGGGTTTCATTCTTATGGAATTCCCTATGTGGTAAAACTGATCTGTTACCTTTATTCTATGGGTCAGTAAAATTAAAGTGATACTACATGCAGTGTTCCACTACGTGGCCGTGGGCACCGCAAACTTGTTTTTATTGTGTTTTAATGTCTTGTATTATGCCTGTATGCTGTAATTCATCTCATGTCCTATTCTCCCATGTCACAATGTGATTCTACACAGGCCTAGTTAGGGTGCACTACACTAGTTTCTCCACAAGATGGTGTCACAGTGTATAAATAGCTTAGCTCAGGCCCAAGTTAGGCAGAGGAGAGTTAGTTTCTAGACAGACAGCAGCCATGAAGTAGCTGCTTTCTGGAGGGAGGCCTCCTGCCTCTCTGCTCTCTCCCTGTTGGCTCCACAGCCCAGGGTTAAAGCCACAAGATTCCACCCAGAGGTGAGAAGTCCACTTCTACAGCACACTCTTCCGGGGTGACCAGTGTCCAGCTACTAAAGCAAGTATTCAAGGGAATTTTTTTATTGTCTTAAAGTCAAAGGATAGCACACGGCCATACTTAAGGGCTTCCCAGGCACCTTTGCAAGCAGGTGTAGGACACAGCTTCCAGCATCCACACCTCCAGTTTAAACCCTGAGGACAGATAGGCTATCTGTCAGAAAACACTGGAAAATAGAGGTTCAAGGATTCTGCAAACTACCTTCAAGTCAGGTTAGAATCAGGTGAGAGTTTTTACCAGCCAAAGACTTTTTATTTCTTCAATGCCTAGTCTGAAGCAGTAGCTTTCTTACATATATATTTAGGACAAGAGCCTGTTTCTTCTGAGGACTTACATTACCCTACCCCTGTATGCATGAGACTGTATTTTATACTGGGATGTACTAAAGACTGTTTTATAAATTGGATGGAATTGTTATAGGAGCAACGATCATTAAAAGTTATAAGTTGAATTACACCATCCTCGTCTCAGTCTTCAGTTCCTCAATTAACACTACAGTAAATGGTTGTAATACCACAAAAGGTACTGGCGTCACGACTACAAGGGACCTTGCCATAGGAACATTAATACAGACCATCAAGGGCACCTAGAACCACCATCTGGCTTGTGTCCCTTACACCAGAGTGTGCCCCAGAGAATTTGTGTGCCGTTCTCCTCTTCACTTATGCGAGCCTGCCCAGGGACGACGTAACCGTGAGTAACCAGAACTGCATTTACCTCAGCCCACCTATTGCTCACACTGTAAACTCACATATAATTCTCCTGTTTGGTCTGGCATACCGCATACATTTATATCATTTTTAATGCTTAAAAAAAATAAAACCTCTGGAAGAATTTTTTTTTTCTTTGCTTTACCATATTCAGACCCCTATAACTTTTTTTTATTGTTACATCTACAGAACTGTGTATGACTTTTTGATCACTTTTTATTCATCTTTTTAAATCCCCTTAGGGCACGGCACTTTAACAAATGATTGTTAGATTGCTTGTCCTTTAGACTGCAACTAATTAACATTGCAATCTAAGGGAATTTAAGCCTAGGTATTGTTTTAGGCTTAATGGGGCACATTTTATAATCCTGTCTAAGGGCTCATGCACATGACCGTATGCCCTCCAAGACATACAGTCCATGAGCGGGCCATATGTCCCGGAGCGGCATACATCGTGCGCACGGGAGCGCACACCATCATAGGTTACTATGATAGTGTGCACATCGGGCTGCCCGCAGGACTATTGTACCGCACTCATATGATATTATGAGTGTGGGACAATAGCCCCGCGGGTGGCCCGATGCGCACAGCATCATAGTAAGCTCACGATGTATGCCACTCGGGGACATATGGCCTGCTCACGGACTGTATGTCTCGAAGGGCATACTGTCGTGTGCATGAGCTCTAAGATTTAGACAGTGTGCAATGTAGTGCAATGTGGTTTATTTACCTAAAGTCTAATCTTATTTAGGATTAAACATTCAGTCAGTCTGTAATCAACTAGAGGACTGGAGCATATTTGCAACTTTTTTTTAAATAGAGAATGATAAAGCTAGCTAAAAGCTAGCTAAAAATATAGCTCTGCCCACAAAACATCTGATTACCATACTTAAAAACAATGCCTCACACTCAAATCCAATCAATCAATGTGGCCATTTCACTTACAAAAAGCCTTTTATTGTTGTCTAGTAGCTCCTCTGCAGTACTACATGTGCTGTACTGCCTCCTGTCTGTGCCACGATGAGCTGTTCTTTTGGACACTAGGTGAGCTGCGGCATTTTATTTTTCTGGCACATGTATGTGCTATGAAAGACCCTTAACCCCTTAACGCAAAACGCCATACATGTACGGCGGGGGAAGCTGTGCCAGAAGGCATTCCACTGTACATGCACGGCAGGCTGATCGGCGGTTGCAGGAGCTGCGCCTGCCCAATCACTGCAGGACCGTGGTAGTCCCTTATAGCTGGGCCCCTGCTGTATCCACCGGCATCGCTTTTTAAAGGGATGCCGGCGGATTAACCCCTTCTATGCCACGGTCAGCATTGACCACGACATAGAAGGGGTTTGCTGCGGGTGAGGGAGCCCATTGGGTCCCCGCGCTGCTGTGGCAGGGACCCAATGTGTGACAAGGCAGCCTGATGCTGTGCAGAGGCTGCCGAATGGCTTGCATGGCATCGGGACCTGCTTTCTACGGGTCACGAGGAGATCTAGTTTCAGGCTGGGCCTCCTAGGCAACCTGCTAGTGTATTACTCTGTGTAATACACTAACAGGCAATGCATTACAATACAGATGTATTGTAATGCATTGCAGAGGGGATCAGACCCCAAAAAGTTGACAGAAATAAAGTTTTAAAAAAAGTGTTTTTAATAAAAAAATTAAGTTTCACATTAAAAAAAGAAAAAAATGCCTCTTTCCCCAGATTTTATAATAAAAAATAGAAGAAAAAAACACACATATTAGGTATCGCTGCGTCCGTAACGACTATAGCTCTAAGAACATGGAGACATTAAAACATCATTTTTTTTTGTTTCAAAAATGCTATTATTGTGTTAAAGTGAAATAAATTTAAAAAAGTAGACATATTAGACATTGCCGCGTCCAAAACAACCAGCTCTATAAAAATAACACATGACCTAACCCCTCAGGTGAACACCGTAAAATAAAAAATTAAAAAACTGTGCCAAAAAATCCTTCACCTTATCCCACAAAAAATGAGACCCTACCTAAGACAATTGGTCAAAAAATATAAAAAATGATGGCTCTCAGACAATGGAGACACTAAAGTATGATGTTTTTTTGCTTCAAAACTGCTATTATTGTGTTAAAGTGAAATAAATTTAAAAAAGTTGACATATTAGGTATTGCCGCATCCATAACTATCACATGAAACAAATATCACATGAACAACCCCTCAGGTGAACACCGTAAGAAAAATAAAATAAAAACTGTGCCAAAAAAGCAATTTTTTTGTCACCTAACATCACATGAAGTGCAACACCAAGCGATCAAAAAGGCATATGCCTCCCAAAACAGTACCAATCAAACTGTCACCTCATGCCTCAAAAAATGAGATCCTAAGTAAGACAATCGGTCAAAAAATAAAAAAGCTATGGCTCTCAGACTATGGAGACACTAAAACATCCTTTTCATGGTTTCAAAAATGCTATTATTGTGTAAAACTTAATTAAATAAGAAAAAGTATACATATTAGGTATCGCCACGTCCATAAAAATCTGCTCTATAAGAATGTCACATGACTTAATCTCTCAGGTGAACGCTGTAAAAGTGCCCCATAAAGTGTAAAAATGAATGATCAAAAATCATATGTACCCAAAAATGGTACCAATAAAAACATCAACTCTTCCTGCAAAAAAATTAGCCCCTGCACAAGACAATCGGCAGAAAAAGAAAAAAAATATGTCATTCAGAAAATGGAGACACAAAAACATATTTTTATTTTCAAAAATCCTTTATTATGCAAAACTGAAACAAACAAAGAAAGTAGACATATTTAATATCATTGCGTCCGTAACAACCTGCTCTATAAAAATAGCATGATCTACCCTGTCAGATGAATGTTGTAAAAAATAAAAACGGTGCCAAAACAGCCATTTTTTGGTTATCTTGCCTCACAAAAAACATAATATAGAGCAATTAAAAATCATATGTACCTCAAAATAGTACCAATAAAACTGGCACCTTATCCCCTAGTTTCCAAAATGGGGTCACTTTTTGGGAGTTTCTACTGTAAGGGTGCATCAGGGGATCTTCAACTGGGACATGGTGTCTAAAAACCAGTTCAGCAAAATCTGCCTTCCAAAAAACATATGGCGTTCCTTTTCTTCTGCGCCCTGCAGTGTGTTCTTACATCAGTTTACGACCACATGTGGGGTGTTTATGTAAACCGCAGAACCAGGGTTATAAATATTAAGTTCTGTTTGGCTGTTAACCCTCGATGGACTAAAAAAATTGACTAAAATGGAAAAGCTGCCAAAATTTTTTTAATTTAGAAGTTTCATCTCCTTTAATTCTTGTGGTACATCTAAAGGGTTAACAAAGTTTGTAAAGTCCGTTTTGAGTAACTTGAGGGGTGCAGTTTCTACAATGGGGTCATTTATGGGGGGTTTCCACTATGTACCGTAAGCCCCACAAAGTGACTTCAGACCTGAACTGGTCCTTAAAAAGTGTTTTTTTTTTTCAAATTTTCTTAAAAATTTTAAGAACTGCTCCTAAAATTCTACGCCTTCTACGTCCTAAAAAAAAATTCAATTACATTTACAAAATGATGCCAACATACAGTAGACATATGGGAAATGTTAAGTAATAAAAATAATATTTTATGAGGTATCACTTTCTGTTTTAAAAGCAGAGAAATTAAAATTTTGAAAATTGCAAATTTTTCTAAATATTTTGTAAATTTGGAATTTTTTCATAAATAAAGGTGAAATATATTGACTCAATTTTATGACTATCATGAAGTACAATGTGTCACGAGAAAACAGTCTCTGAATGACTTGGATAAGTAAAAGCGTTCCAAAGTTGTTACCACATAAAGTGACATGTCAGATTTGCAAAAATCAGTCTGGTCCTTAAGGTAAAAAAAGCTATATTATTCTATTTTCCTCCTACTGTACCACGGTTTGGTCGCTGCCTGGTCATTCAGTCCTTGTTGAGTGGCTAAGAAAAGACTGGGATAAGCCAGAGAAAAGAACAGATCTTGGCGCTAGATCTAAGTCTACATATAAACTGCAAGAAAAGTTCTCTGAAGATTTGGATTCATGTCCTAAAGTTGGCAGTGGACAGATTATCCGAAAAATCTAAAATAGCTTTTTCCTCGGTTTCGGTGGGTAGGCTTTGTCAACAAGGCCAAGACATTAAAGATGGAGTACGTGGAGAAGCTCTTCTAGGAAATAAATTTTCTCCTACTCAAGGCAGCTTCAGAATTCCTCTGTGATGCCCCTTTTAGAATGTGAGAAGTTCTGATCCAGGGCTGTGGCCCTGTCCAACTCTCAGACATTCTTTATGGATCAAACAATGGCCTGGGGATATTTTATTAAAAAAATAATAATAATAATTTCTGCAACCTGCCCTTTCATCCAGGGCATATGTTCGGTCCACAGTTAGACAAGATATTGGAAGCCCTGAATGAGAGAAAAGGAGCTACATTTCATGGTTTAAAAAGGTTTTTAGATTTTCTAACAAAGAAGATTTAGATCCAAAATAAAAGGCTCACCATTCAAGAGAAGGAGCAGCAATCAAAAATCTGCTGATCTATGACGCTAATCCTCCAGGGCCTCCTGTAGGCGCTGTCTACAAAAATTCTGGTTCCAGTGGGCAGCCACCTCCTCAGACACCTGGGTGGTTTCCAAACTAGAAGAAAGCTATGCACTAGAGTTCATTTCTCCTCCTGAGGACAAGTTCACAATAATAAGGGTTATGTCACCAGTGGTGCCCAGACTAATCTCACAATGCATTCAAAAGTCAGCCTTAGAGAAGGTTTTGCCATCAGAAAGAGGAATAGGAGTAGACTCCAAGGTGTTCCTAGTGCCCAAGCCAATAAGCAAATGGAGGCTCATAATAGATCTTAACAACCTGAACAGATTTCTGGTCAGACGAAAGTTAAAGATAGAGACAGTCAGTTCAGGGATGCCTCTATTATACAATGGGGAATATCTTGTAACAATACACCTAATGGATATGTATATACTAGGATTGAGCGAACCCGAACTGTAAAGTTTGGGTTCGCACCGAACTTTAGGATTTTTGGACCCCGGACCTGAACCCGAACATTTCAGTAAAAGTTCGGGGTTCAGTGTTCGGCGATTTCTTAACGCTTTTTGAAAGGCTGCAGAGCAGCCAATCAACAAGTGTTTAACTGTATGACTTTAGAAGCCATCACAGCCATGACTACTAATGGCATGGCTGTGATTGGCCAGTGCAGCTTGTGACCCAGCCTCTATATAAGCTGGAGTCATGTAGAGCTGCACGTCACTCTGCTGTTACTAGTGTAGGGAGAGGATGCTGCTGGTTCTTTCAGGGAGAGAATAGGAAAGAATCTGTGATCAGAATTCCAATTTAACTCAGCCATCTAGATAGATTTAGTTGTGTTTGTACGGTGCACAATCTTTTTACCCTGCCCTGAGCCCAGTGACAGAAAAAAATTACTTTTATCCGTCTGTTAGTTAGGTGGGCGGCTGCATCTGAGCTTTTGTGACATTCAAATCCAAGCTGGAAATACTACACTAATAATTTGGTTTAAAAAAAAATAACCTTTTTTGGCATCTGGTGCATTTGCAGGATTAGTCAGTGTGCAATTTAAGCTAGAAATACAGCCATAATTTTCTGGGTTTTTACAAACCCCTTTTTTGGGCAAAATACACTATTTTAAAGCCCTTGATGCATCTCCACGTGTAAAATTCAAGCGTTATATACAGCTTTCATATTCTGTTAGTAAAAAAAAACACTTTTTTGGCAATATCCAACATCTGGATTAGTCAGTGTGCAATTAAGCTAGAAATACAGCCATAATTTTCTGGGTTTTTAAAAACACCCTTTTTGTGTAAAATACCCAATTTTACAGCCCTAGCTGCATCTGCACGTGTAAAATTAAATTGTTATATACAGCTTTCATATTCTGTTATAAAAAAAAAAACTTTTTTTGCAAAATACTTAACCACTTAAGGACCACAGGTTTATACCCCCCTAAAGACCAGGCCCTTTTTTACAAATCGGCACTACACTACTTTCACCGTTTATTGCTCGGTCATGCAACTTACCACCCAAATGAATTTTACCTCCTTTTCTTCTCACTAATAGAGCTTTCATTTGGTGGTATTTCATTGCTGCTGACATTTTTACTTTTTTTGTTATTAATCGAAATTTAACGATTTTTTTTGCAAAAAAATGACATTTTTCACTTTCAGTTGTAAAATTTTGCAAAAAAAAACGAGATCCATATAGAAATTTTGCTCTAAATTTATAGTTCTACATGTCTTTGATAAAAAAAAAATGTTTGGGTAAAAAAAAAATGGTTTGGGTAAAAGTTATAGCGTTTACAAACTATGGTACAAAAATGTGAATTTCCGCTTTTTGAAGCAGCTCTGACTTTCTGAGCACCTGTCACGTTTCCTGAGGTTCTACAATGGCCAGACAGTACAAACACCCCACAAATGACCCCATTTCGGAAAGTACACACCCTAAGGTATTCGCTGATGGGCATAGTGAGTTCATAGAACTTTTTATTTTTTGTCACAAGTTAGTGGAAAATGATGATTTTTTTTTTTTTTTTTTTTTTTCATACAAAGTCTCATATTCCACTAACTTGTGACAAAAAATAAAAACTTCCATGAACTCACTATGCCCATCAGCGAATACCTTGGGGTCTCTTCTTTCCAAAATGGGGTCACTTGTGGGGTAGTTATACTGCCCTGGCATTCTAGGGGCCCGAATGTGTGGTAAGGAATTTGAAATCAAATTCTGCAAAAAATGACCAGTGAAATCCGAAAGGTGCTCTTTGGAATATGGGCCCCTTTGCCCACCTAGGCTGCAAAAACGTGTCACACATCTGGTATCTCTGTATTCAGGAGAAGTTGGGGAATGTGTTTTGGGGTGTCTTTTTACATATACCCATGCTGGGTGAGATAAATATCTTGGTCAAATGCCAACTTTGTATAAAAAAATGGGAAAAGTTGTCTTTTGCCAAGATATTTCTCTCACCCAGCATGGGTATATGTAAAATGACACCCCAAAACACATTCCCCACCTTCTCCTGAGTACGGCAATACCAGATGTGTGACACTTTTTTGCAGCCTAGGTGGGCAAAGGGGCCCATATTCGAAAGAGCACCTTTCGGATTTCACAGGTCATTTTTTACAGAATTTGATTTCAAACTCCTTACCACACATTCGGGCCCCTAGAATGCCAGGGCAGTATAACTACCCCACAAGTGACCCCATTTTGGAAAGAAGACACCCCAAGGTATTCCGTGAGGGGCATGGCAAGTTCCTAGAATTTTTTATTTTTTGTCACAAGTTAGTGGAAAATGATGATTTTTTTTTTTTTTTTTTTTTTCATACAAAGTCTCATATTCCACTAACTTGTGACAAAAAATAAAAACTTCCATGAACTCACTATGCCCATCAGCGAATACCTTGGGGTCTCTTCTTTCCAAAATGGGGTCACTTGTGGGGTAGTTATACTGCCCTGGCATTCTAGGGGCCCGAATGTGTGGTAAGGAATTTGAAATCAAATTCTGCAAAAAATGACCAGTGAAATCCGAAAGGTGCTCTTTGGAATATGGGCCCCTTTGCCCACCTAGGCTGCAAAAACGTGTCACACATCTGGTATCTCCGTATTCAGGAGAAGTTGGGGAATGTGTTTTGGGGTGTCTTTTTACATATACCCATGCTGGGTGAGATAAATATCTTGGTCAAATGCCAACTTTGTATAAAAAAATGGGAAAAGTTGTCTTTTGCCAAGATATTTCTCTCACCCAGCATGGGTATATGTAAAATGACACCCCAAAACACATTCCCCACCTTCTCCTGAGTACGGGGATACCAGATGTGTGACACGTTTTTGCAGCCTAGGTGGGCAAAGGGGCCCATATTCCAAAGAGCACCTTTCGGATTTCACAGGTCATTTTTTACAGAATTTGATTTCAAACTCCTTACCACACATTTGGGCCCCTAGAATGCCAGGGCAGTATAACTACCCCACAAGTGACCCCATTTTGGAAAGAAGAGACCCCAAGGTATTCGCTGATGGGCATAGTGAGTTCATGGAAGTTTTTATTTTTTGTCAAAAGTTAGTGGAATATGAGACTTTGTATGAAAAAAAAAAAAAAAAAAAAAGCAGCATTTTCCACTAACTTGTGACAAAAAATAAAAAATTCTAGGAACTCGCCATGCCCCTCACGGAATACCTTGGGGTGTCTTCTTTCCAAAATGGGGTCACTTGTTGGGTAGTTATACTGCCCTGGCATTTTCCAGGGGCCCTAATGTGTGGTAAGTAGGTAAATGATCTGTGAAATCCTAAAGGTGCTCTTTGGAATGTGGGCCCCTTTGCCCACCTAGGCTGCAAAAAAGTGTCACACATGTGGTATCGCCGTATTCAGGAGAAGTTGGGGAATGTGTTTTGGGGTGTCATTTTACATATACCCATGCTGGGTGAGAGAAATATCTTGGCAAAAGACAACTTTTCCCATTTTTTTATACAAAGTTGGCATTTGACCAAGATATTTCTCTCACCCAGCATGGGTATATGTAAAATGACACCCCAAAACACATTCCCCAACTTCTCCTGAGTACGGCGATACCAGATGTGTGACACTTTTTTGCAGCCTAGATGCGCAAAGGTGCCCAAATTCCTTTTAGGAGGGCATTTTTAGACATTTGGATACCAGACTTCTTCTCACACTTTGGGGCCCCTAGAATGCCAGGGCAGTATAAATACCCCACATGTGACCCCATTTTGGAAAGAAGACACCCCAAGGTATTCAATGAGGGGCATGGCGAGTTCATAGAAAAAAAATTTTTTTGGCACAAGTTAGCGGAAATTGATATTTTTAATTTTTTTCTCACAAAGTCTCCCGTTCCGCTAACTTGGGACAAAAATTTCAATCTTTCATGGACTCAATATGCCCCTCACGGAATACCTGGGGGTGTCTTCTTTCCGAAATGGGGTCACATGTGGGGTATTTATACTGCCCTGGCATTCTAGGGGCCCTAAAGCGTGAGAAGAAGTCTGGAATATAAATGTCTAAAAAATTTTACGCATTTGGTTTCCGTGAGGGGTGTGGTGAGTTCATGTGAGATTTTATTTTTTGACACAAGTTAGTGGAATATGAGACTTTGTAAGAAAAAAAAAAAAATAATTCCGCTAACTTGGGCCAAAAAAATGTCTGAATGGAGCCTTACAGAGGGGTGATCAATGACAGGGGGGTGATCAATGACAGGGGGGTGATCAATGACAGGGGGGGTGATCAATGACAGGGGGGTGATCAGGGAGTCTATATGGGGTGATCACCACAGTCATTGATCATGCCCCTGTAAGGCTTCATTCAGACGTCCGTATGCGTTTTGCGGATCCGATCCATCTATCAGTGGATCCGTAAAAATCATGCGGACGTCTGAATGGAGCTTTACAGGGGGGTAATCAATGACAGGGGGGTAATCAATGACAGGGGGGTGATCAGGGAGTCTATATGGGGTGATCACCACAGTCATTGATCACGCCCCTGTAAGGCTTCATTCAGACGTCCGGATGCGTTTTGCGGATCCGATCCATCTATCAGTGCATCCGTAAAAATCATGCGGACATCTGAATGGAGCTTTACAGGGGGGTAATCAATGACAGGGGGGTGATCAGGGAGTCTATATGGGGTGATCACCACAGTCATTGATCATGCCCCTGTAAGGCTTCATTCAGACGTCCGGATGCGTTTTGCGGATCCGATCCATCTATCAGCGGATCCGTAAAAATCATGCGGACGTCTGAATGGAGCTTTACAGGGGGGTAATCAATGACAGGGGGGTGATCAGGGAGTCTATATGGGGTGATCACCACAGTCATTGATCACGCGCCTGTAAGGCTTCATTCAGACGTCCGGATGCGTTTTGCGGATCCGATCCATCTATCAGTGGATCCGTAAAAATCATGCGGACGTCTGAATGGAGCTTTACAGGGGGGTAATCAATGACAGGGGGGTAATCAATGACAGGGGGGTGATCAGGGAGTCTATATGGGGTGATCACCACAGTCATTGATCACGCCCCTGTAAGGCTTCATTCAGACGTCCGGATGCGTTTTGCGGATCCGATCCATCTATCAGTGCATCCGTAAAAATCATGCGGACATCTGAATGGAGCTTTACAGGGGGGTAATCAATGACAGGGGGGTGATCACCACAGTCATTGATCATGCCCCTGTAAGGCTTCATTCAGACGTCCAGATGCGTTTTGCGGATCCGATCCATCTATCAGTGCATCCGTAAAAATCATGCGGACATCTGAATGGAGCTTTACAGGGGGGTAATCAATGACAAGGGGGTGATCAGGGAGTCTATATGGGGTGATCACCACAGTCATTGATCATGCCCCTGTAAGGCTTCATTCAGACGTCCGGATGCGTTTTGCGGATCGGATCCATCTATCAGTGCATCCGTAAAAATCATGCGGACATCTGAATGGAGCTTTACAGGGGGGTGATCAGGGAGTCTATATGGGGTGATCACCACAGTCATTGATCATGCCCCTGTAAGGCTTCATTCAGACGTCCGGATGCGTTTTGCGGATCGGATCCATCTATCAGTGCATCCGTAAAAATCATGCGGACGTCTGAATGGAGCTTTACAGGGGGGTAATCAATGACAGGGGTGTAATCAATGACAGGGGGGTGATCAGGGAGTCTATATGGGGTGATCACCACAGTCATTGATCACGCCCCTGTAAGGCTTCATTCAGACGTCCGGATGCGTTTTGCGGATCGGATCCATCTATCAGTGGATCCGTAAAAATCATGCGGACGTCTGAATGGAGCTTTACAGGGGGTTGATCAATGACAGGGGGGTAATCAATGACAGGGGGGTGATCAGGGAGTCTATATGGGGTGATCAGGGGCTAATAAGGGGTTAATAAGTGACGGGGGGGGGGTGTAGTGTAGTGTAGTGGTGCTTGGTGCTACTTTACTGAGCTACCTGTGTCCTCTGGTGGTCGATCCAAACAAAGGGGACCACCAGAGGACCAGGTAGCAGGTATATTAGACGCTGTTATCAAAACAGCGTCTAATATACCTGTTAGGGGTTAAAAAAAACACATCTCCAGCCTGCCAGCGAACGATCGCCGCTGGCAGGCTGGAGATCAACTCTCTTACCTTCCGTTCCTGTGAGCGCGCGCGCCTGTGTGCGCGCGTTCACAGGAAATCCCGGCTCACGCGAGATGACGCCTATTGGCGTTAGTGTGACCTGGGAGCGCCGCAGAAATGACGCCTTTCGGCGTTAGCGTGACGGTAAGTGGTTAATATTGCAGCCCTTGCTGCATCTGTGATTGTTAAAAATAAGTTTTAAAAAATTAAAAGAATTTCTGGCTTTGAAAAAAACACAAATTTTTGGCAATATCCAACATCTGGTGCCTTTGCATGATTATTCAGTGTGCAATTTAAGCTAGAAATACAGCCATAATTTTCCTGGTTTATAAAAACAAAATACGCAATTTTACAGCCCTTGCAGCATCAGTACGTGTGAAATTCAAGGATTATATACTGCTGTCATATTCAGTTATTTTGCAGCCTTTGCTGCATATGTAATTGTGAGATACACACTTTTGATACTGTGGTTATATTCAGTTATTTGAAAAACAGCCAGTTTGTGCATAAAACTTAAATTCCGGCCTAGTCTGGATCAGTATGTGTGAGATACACCCTTTAGATACTGTGGTTCTATTCAATAATTTGAAAAACAGCCATTTTGGTAAAAAAATAATAATTATGGCCTAGTCTGGATCAGGACCTGTGAGATACACCCTATAGATACTGTGGTTCTATTCAGTTATTTGAAAAACAGCCATTTTGGTCAAAAATAAATAAATTCCGGCCTACTCTAGATCAGGACATGTGAGATACACCCTTTAGATACTGTGGTTATATTCTTCTATTAATAAAACACCCTTTTTGGGCCAAATACACAATTTTACAGCACTTGCAGCATCCGATCGTGTGAAATTCAAGGTTTATATACTGCGTTCAAATTCTGTTATTAAACAAACACCCATTTTGGGCCAAAAACTAAATTTTTGTCATGACATATGTCATTGTGAGATACACCCTTTAGATGACGCGGTTGCCGTGCAGACTGATTGCCGGGAGCAGCGAGTAGTTTTCGGTTTGCATGTGCACATCCCCTTGAAGTTGTGTCTCCCTGCTGTGTGGTGTGCGTGGGGTTAATATCCTGTCTTGGTTAGATCAGGGTGTGGTCTCTTCTAGATATTTAGCCTTTGCTTGTAGCTTGGAGGTTAGTTGTGCTCTAGCCTTGCTTTGGGCTGGAAGCTATGCTCCATTCTGTGGCTATTCCATCTGGCCAGTCATTGAGGGCCACCTTGTTGGACATCAAGGTCTTTTAGCAATGTCATCCCTATGTCTTCTCCATGTCTCCATCCATCCTTATGTGTCTATGTTTGGTGTGGGTTTGATTTGGGATTTGATTGTTATGTCTTGTGCGTTGTTACATGTCTGGTCTGTTGTGTCCAGCATGTCTGCTAGACATGTTCCCTGTTCGTCTTCTCCTCCGAAAGAGGTTCCCATTGGTTTCCCGAAGGGGTGAACCTAAAGACATTAGCAGCCTTGCCTAGAGCCACCTTGCTTCGGTGTCCGCATGGGGGTCCAGGTTGTTTTGGTGTGGTTTTCCATCTTTGCTGCGGCAGGTAAGTGTTTGATGTTCCGTTGTTACATTGTGTTCTTACCTGCCGTGCAGTTGCTGCATTGTCTTTCTCCCTGTCAGCTACTGGGCCGCTGGAGACGCCTTTCATCCGTGGTGATGGATGGACAGGAGGTCTCTGCCCTGTCACTATGTTGAGGGCGATGCAGGGATTCCTAGACCTCTAGGTTCGTGGATATGAGCCCCCTTACCATTGAAGGCAACTCATACAGCCAGGAGACTAGGACTATTTTAGGGAAGCTTTAGGAGGTGACTAGCTCCCTTTTCCCTGCCTACGGCCTAGCACCTGGTGACTATGTACGGTGGGGAGTTTCCGCCACTCCCCACCGTGACAGGTTCTATTCAGTTATTTGAAAAACAGCCATTTTGGGCAAAAAACTTGAATTCCAGCCAAGTCTGGATCAGGATGTGTGAGATACACCGTTTAGATACTGTGGTTCTAGTCAGATATTTGCAAAACAACCATTTTGGGCAAAAAACTTTAATTGCGGCCTAGTCTGGATCAGGACGTGTGAGATACACCCTTTAGATAATGTGGTTATATTCTTCTATTAATAAAACACCTTTTTTGGGCAAACTATAAAATTTTTCAGCCCTTGCTGCATCAGCACATGTCAAATTCAAGGGTTATATACTGCTGTCATATTCAGTTATTAAACAAACACCCATTTTGGGCAAAAAACTTTAATTGCAGCCTAGTCTGCATCTGTACGCGTGAGATACAACCTAAACATACTGTCGTTCTATTCTGCTATTAATTAAACACCCATTTTGGGCAAGATCCTAAATTTGAGAAATATGAGGAGAGCGTCAAATAAAGGACGTGGCCCAGGTCGTGGTGCTGCTGGTGGAGCTCCTGTTGCAGGGAGAGGACGTGGTCGATCTGTGCCAGCTACATGCACAAGTGAAACCCCTTCCTCAGGTGCGAGTAGGCGACAGAACATGCAGAGGTATTTGGTCGAGCCTAATGCGGCTCTACGAATGGTGAGGCCAGAACAAGTACAGGCGATAGTAGATTGGGTTACTGACAGTGCCTCCAGTTCCTTTACATTGTCTCCCACCCAGTCTCCTGCTGAAAGATCAGAATTGTCACCTGCAGCCGATGTCCATCAGTCTTTCACCTCACCCCCTTGCAAATCAGCCAAGCAGCCTGAGCCCCAAGTCATGCAGCAGTCTCTTCTGCTTTTTAATGACTCTGTTAGCAGGGTTTCCCAGGGCCATCCACCTATCCCTGCCCCAGAAGTGGAAGAGATTGAGTGCACCGATGCTCAACCACTTATGTTTCAAGATGAGTACATGGGAGGACCATCGCGGCACGTCTCACAGGTATCAACTGCTGGGGCTTTCGAAAGTGTGCAGATTGACAAGGAGGGCAGGGGTGAAGATTAGGTGGAAGATGATGTGGAGGACGATGAGGTCCTCGACCCCACATGGAATCAAGGTCATCCGAGTGACCTATGTAGTTCGGAGGAAGAGGCGGTGGTCTCACAGAGCCACTAGCACAGCAGAAGAGGGAGCAGGGTGCAAAAGCAGAGCGGCTGTCCCCTAGACAGTACGCCTGCTACTGCCCACCGCAGCAAGAGACCAAGCAAACCAAAGCCAGCTCCAAGGAGTTCCCTGGCGTCGCAGTTCTTCAGACAATGTGCTGACGACAAGACACGAGTGGTTTGCACGCTGTGCAATCAGAGCCTGAAGCAAGGCATAAACGTTCTCAAACTGAGCACAACCTGCATGACCAGGCATTTAAGTGCAAAGCACGAGCTGCAGTGGAGTAGACACCTCAAAAACCAAGAAAGGTCTCTGCCTTCTCCTGCTTCCTCTTCTGCTGCAGTCTCGGCCTCTTCATCCACCTCTGGAGTGACAGTGCCACCTGCCACCCCGCAAACAGAGGATCTTCCAGCAACACCACCACCTGGGTCACCAAGCATCTCCACAATGTCCCACGGAAGCGTTCAGCTCTCCATCTCCCAAACACTGGAGATGAAGAGGAAGTACCCCCCTACCCACTCGCGATCCCTAGCCCTGAATGGCAGCATTTCTAAATTACTGGCCTTTGAAATGACGTCATTCAGTCTGGTGGAGACGGAGAGTTTTAAAGGCCTTATGGCGGTGACTGTCCCACAGTACGTCGTGCCCAACCGCCACTACTTTTCCAGGCGAGCCATCCCTTCCCTGCACAACCAAGTGGGGGAGAAAATCAGTTGTGCACTGCGCAACGCCATCTGTGGCAAGGTGCACCTCACTACGGATACGTGGACCAGTAAGCACGGTCAGGGCCGTTATATCTCCATAACAGCACACTGGGCAAATGCAGTGGCGGCTGGGCCTGAGGCGGATAGCAGTTTGGCGCATGTCCTTCCACCACCGAGGATTGCAGGGCGCTTCAGTTTGCCCCCTGTTGCTTCCTCCTCCTATTCCGCTTCCTCATCCTCTACCGGCTCCTAATCCAGTCAGCGTAACACCTTCACCACCAACTTCAGCAGAGCCAGGGGTAAACAACAGCAGGCAGTTTTAAAACATAGTAACATAGTAACATAGTACATAAGGCCGAAAAAAGACATTTGTCCATCCAGTTCGGCCTGTCATCCTGCAAGTTGATCCAGAGGAAGGCAAAAAAAACCTGTGAGGTAGAAGCCAATTTTCCTCACTTTAGGGGAATACAAAATTCCTTCCCGACTCCAATCAGGCAATCAGAATAACTCCCTGGATCAACGACCCCTCTCTAGTAGCTATAGCCTGTAATATTATTACGCTCCAGAAATACATCCAGGCCCCTCTTGAATTCCTTTATTGTACTCACCATCACCACCTCCTCAGGCAGAGAGTTCCATAGTCTCACTGCTCTTACCGTAAAGAATCCTTTTCTATGTTTGTGTACAAACCTTCTTTCCTCCAAACGCAGAGGATGTCCCCTCGTCACAGTCACAGTCCTGGGGATAAATAGATGATGGGATAGATCTCTGTACTGCCCCCTGATATATTTATACATAGTAATTAGATCTCCCCTCAGTCGTCTTTTTTCTAACGTGAATAACCCTAATTTTGATAATCTTTCAGGGTACTGTAGTTGCCCCATTCCAGTTATTACTTTAGTTGCCCTCCTCTGGACCCTCTCCAGCTCTACTATGTCTGCCTTGTTCACTGGAGCCCAGAACTGTACACAGTACTCCATGTGTGATCTGACTAATGATTTGTAAAGTAGTAGGAATATGTTCTCATCACGGGCATCTATGCCCCTTTTGATGCAATCCATTATCATATTGGCCTTGGCAGCACCTGCCTGACACTGTTTTTTGCAGCTTAGTTTGTTGTTTATTAAAATTCCTAGATCCTTTTCCATGTCAGTGTTACCGAGTGTTTTACCATTTAGTATGTACAGGTGACTTGCATTATTCCTTCCCATGTACATAACTTTACATTTGTCAGTGTTAAACCTCATCTGCCACTTATCTGCCCAAGCCTCCAATCTATCCAGATCCCTCTGTAGTAGTATACTGTCCTC
Organism: Bufo bufo; assembly: GCF_905171765.1. Taxonomy (NCBI): domain Eukaryota; kingdom Metazoa; phylum Chordata; class Amphibia; order Anura; family Bufonidae; genus Bufo; species Bufo bufo. The sequence continues at coordinate 465,488,631 of NC_053391.1, forward strand.
TTCAGTGTTAATTACTTTACACAGTTTAGTGTCATCTGCGAAAATTGATATTTTACTATGCAAGCCTTCTACAAGATCATTAATAAATATATTGAAGAGAATAGGGCCCAATACTGACCCCTGAGGTACTCCACTAGTGACAGTGACCCAATCTGAGTATGTACCGTTAATAACCACCCTCTGTTTTCTATCATTGAGCCAGTTACTTACCCACTTACAGACGTTTTCTCCCAGTCCGAGCATTCTCATTTTATATACTAACCTTTTATGTGGTACAGTGTCAAATGCTTTGGAGAAGTCCAGATACACGACATCCATTGATTCGCCGCTGTCAAGTCTAGAACTTACCTCCTCATAGAAACTGATTAAATTAGTTTGACATGACCGATCCCTCACGAAGCCATGCTGATATGGTGTTATTTGCTTATTTCCGTTGAGATGCTCTAAGATAGCATCTCTCAGAAAACCTTCAAACAGTTTACCCACAACAGATGTTAAACTTACCGGCCTATAGTTTCCAGGCTCTGTTTTTGGACCCTTTTTGAATATTGGCACCACATTTGCCATGCGCCAATCCTGTGGGACATTCCCTGTCAGTATAGAGTCCGCAAATATGATAAATAAGGGTCTGGCTATGACATTACTTAATTCCCTTAGGATACGGGGGTGTATGCCATCCGATCCTGGCGATTTGTCTATTTTGATCTTTTTAAGTCGCTGTTGTACTTCTTCCTGGGTTAGACAGGACACTTTTAATGGCGAATTTATTTCAACATTCAGCATTTCATCTGACAGTTTATATTCCTCAGTGAATACACTGGAGAAAAAAATATTTAACAGCTTTGCTTTCTCCTCGTCGCTCTCTGCGAATCCCCCCTCATTACTCTTTAAAAGGCTGACACCTTCAGATTTATACTTTTTAACATTTATATAATTGAAGAACATTTTAGGGTTAGTTTTACTCTCTTTGGCAATTAATCTCTCGGTCTCTAATTTGGCCGCTTTTATTTGTTTTTTACATGATCTGTTTTTTTCCTTATAGTTTTTCAGTGCTTCCGTGCTACCCTCCTGTTTTAGTGTTTTATATGCTTTCTTTTTGTCATTTATTGCTTTCTTTACAGTTCTGTTTATCCACATTGGTTTCTTTTTGTTCCTTAACCTTTTATTCCCATATGGTATGTACCTCTCACAATGAGATTTTAGGATGTTTTTAAAGATATCCCATTTTGTGGCTGTATTTTTATTTTTGAGGACTTTGTCCTAGTTAGTTAGGCCTATGGCCTCTCTTAGTTGGCTAAATTTAGCTTTTTTGAAGTTTGGCATTTTTGTTCCTCCCTGTAGAAACGCTCTTTTGAATGATAATTGGAAGGTTATTACTTTATGGTCACTATTTCCCAGGTGTCCCCCAACCTGCACGTCTGTTGTTCTGTCAGGTCTATTGGTTAATATTAAGTCCAGTATGGCCGTCCCTCTAGTCGGGTCCTGAACCAGTTGGGAGAGATAATTGTCTTTGGTTATTGCCAAGAATCTGTTTCCTTTATGAGATATACAAGTTTCAGTTTCCCAGTCTATATCTGGGTAGTTGAAGTCCCCCATAATAACCACCTCATTATGATTTGCCGCCTTGTCTATCTCGTTTAGTAGTAGATTTTCTGTTTTATTGTTGTTTTTAGCTCCATGTATCTCTACCCACAGTGACTCCACATGTTCATGTCCCTCACTTATATCTTCACGGAGTGTGGGCTTTAGACAGGACTTTACATAAAGGCAGACCCCTCCCCCTCTCCGGTTTTGACGATCCTTTCTAAACAGACTGTAACCTTGTACATTAACGCCCAGTCATAGCTATCATCCAGCCATGTCTCAGTTATTTCCACTATGTCATAGTTCTCATCACACATCACTAATTCCAGTTCACCAGTTTTATTAGTCAGGCTTCTGGCATTAGTATACATACATTTGAGAGGTTTATGTATATTTTTTACCCTACACCTTTCCTTCTGAACTGTTCTAGTCCCTCCTTCCATTCCTCCCCCACTCCCACTACCTTGCCCCCGGTCTCTATCTGCACTATCTTCCCCTTCTATAGTGTAATTACCCTCCCCCCCAGTCCCTAGTTTAAACACTCCTCCAACCTTCTAGCCATCTTCTTCCCCAACACAGCTGCCCCTTCCCCATTGAGGTGCAGCCCGTCCCTACGATAGAGCCTGTAGCCGACAGAGAAGTCGGCCCAGTTCTCCAGGAACCCAAACCCCTCCATCCTACACCAGTTCTTGAGCCACTTGTTAATTTCCCTAATCTCCCGCTGCCTTTCTTGTGTGGCCCGTGGTACAGGTAGTATTTCGGAAAATACTACCTTTGAGGTCCTTGCTTTTGACCTAAATCCCTGAAATCATTTTTAAGGACTCTCCACCTACCCCTAACTTTGTCATTGGTTCCGATATGGACCATGACCGCTGGATCTTCTCCAGCCCCTCCCAGTAATCTGTCAACCCGATCCGCGATGTGTCGAACTCTAGTGCCAGGAAGACAGCACACTGTTCGGCGATCACGGTCTTTGTGACAGATTTCCCTATCTGTTCCCCTAATAATTGAGTCTCCCACTACCAGCAACTGTCTGGCCTGCCCTGCTCTCCTGGTCCCCTGCTTACCGGAGCTGACATTCCCTTGACTGGCAAAGGAAGTGTCTGGCTGCAGCAGTGCCGTCCCTGGACTGATATCCCCCTCATCTGCCAAACGTGCAAACTTGTTGGGGTGTGTCAGATCAGGGCTAGCCTCCCTGGCACTCTTCCCTCTACCCCGCTTTCTAACTGTTACCCAGCTAGCTACCTCACTTTCCTCAGCCTCCTCTCTGTCACCCTCCCCCTCATCTACCCCAAAGAGTGCTTGCTCGGTGAGAAGCAAACTTTTTTGCAAATTGTCAATGCCTCTCAGTGTTGCAACTTGCCCATTTAGAGACTCGATTAGCGATTCCAAATGGCTAATTTGCTCACATCTTGAACAAAGATATACACCCTTGAACGGCTGTTCCAGGACTGCATACATCATGCAAGATGTGCACTGGACTGCGTTGTCAATTGTGCAACACATACTAAATGGGGATTACACCACAAAAGCAAAAAATACAATACAATGTAGTAATAAGATACAGGCTAATTGCAGTCCCCCACTGAAGTCCCTGAATCTAAAGTCACTTAATCTTAAGTCACACACTTACGCAACCACACTTAATCAACCACGCGTCGCGGTCAAACTCGCGTTATATATCTCCTTATATAAAAACGTATCTGTTTGGAGGACAAACCCCACTCCGTGCAGGAGCTGTGGACGGGCCTTGAACAACAGACCGATGAGTGCTTGGGGCCAGTGAGCCTCAAGCCCGGCCTGGTAGTGTACGATAATGGGCGAAATCTCGTAGCAGCTCTGGGACTAGCCGGTTTGACGCACATCCCTTGCCTGGCGCATGTGCTGAATTTTGTGGTGCAGAGATTCCATAAAAATTACCCCGATATGTCAGAGCTGCTGCATAAAGTGCGAGCCGTCTGTGCGCGCTTTCGATGTTCTCATCCTGCTGCTGCTCGCCTGTCAGCGCTGCAGTGTAACTTCGGCCTTCCCGTTTACCGCCTCATATGCGACGTGCACACAAGTTGGAACTCCACCTTGCACATGCTGGCCAGAATGTGCGAGCAGCAGCAGGCGATAGTGGAGTTTCAGCTGCAGCACGCACGGGTGAGTCGCTCTGCGGAACAGCACCACTTCACCACCAATGACTGGGCCTCCATGCGAGACCTGTGTTCCTTGTTGCGCTGTTTTGAGTACTCCACCAACATGGCCAGTGCCGATAACGCCGTTCTCAGCGTTACTATCCCACTTCTATGCCTCCTTACAAAAATACTGCTGGCGATGATGGCAGAGGATGTGGCACAGGAGGAGGAGGAGGAGGAAGTGGGATCATTTCGTAGGGTTTCTAGCCAGTTATTCACAAGTGGCTCCGAGGGTGGGTTCCTGCACCCACAAATGAGGAGGTGGAGGATGAGGATGAGGAGGAGGAGATGGAGTAGGAGGAACCATGTTCACAGCAGGGTGGCACCCAAACCAGCTCATGGCCATCACTGGTGCGTGGCTGGGGGATACAAAGGACACAGACGATACACCTCCCACAGAGGACATCTTTTTGTTGCCTCTGGGCAGCCTTGCACACATGAGCGATTACATGCTGCAGTGTCTCCGCCAGGACCGCCGAGTTGCCCACATTCTAACTTGTGCTGATTACTGGGTGGCCATGCTGCTGGATCCCCATTACAAGGACAACGTACCATCCTTAATTCCATCACTGGAGCGTGATCGTAGGATGCGCGAGTACTAGCGCACGCTGGTAGACGCGCTGCTGGTGGCATTCCCACCTGACAGCGGGGGCACAGTGGAAGCACAAGGTGAAGGCAGAGGAAGAGGTCGCGAATGCAGCTGGGGCACCGCCAGCACCTCAGAAGGCAGGGTTAGCATGCCCGAAATGGGGAAAAACTTTGTCAGCATGCCACAACAACCAGCACCACCAGCTGATTTGGAACGTCTTAGCAGGAGGCAGCATTTCACCAACATGGTGGAGCAGATATTCCACTGCTATACCTAGTAGACAGGTTAAAAAAATTCACAAATTTGTCTGTTACATTTTCGGGTGAGATTCACCAATTTTTGGGTGTGATATACCACTGCTATACCTAGTAGACAGGTTAAAAAAATTCACAAATTTGTCTGTTACATTTTCGGGTGAAATTCACAAATTTTTGGGTGTGATGTAACACTGCTATACCTAGTTGACAGCTTAATAAATTTCACAAATTTTTCTTTTACATTTTCAGGTGACATTAAACAATTTTTTTCTGTCATAGACACCTGCACTACCAAGTAGGCAGGTCAATAAATTTCACAAATTTTTCTGTTACATTCTTGGGTTGACATTTTTTAATTTTGGACGTGAATAATCACCTGCTCTGCATAGGTGACAGGGAATAAAATTTCAAAAATTCTTCTTTTATTCATGCGCGCCACCTCCTTTCATTCAATGTTTAAATTTTAACAAGTTGTCCCACATTTGCGCTTCAATAATTTGTCCCACATTTGCGCTTTAATAATTTGTCCCACATTTGCGCCTCAATAACTTTTCCCATATTAATTTATTCCATTTATCTCCCTTGGATATGGTCTCTCTTTCTCATGCTCCCCTCTCCGGCGTGGAACCCTGATTCGCCGATAACCGTGATCAACATAGTAGGCTCAGAAAAGAACATCGAAAGTTGATAGAGAAGATATCCAAATGGATGGTGGACGTCACGAGGGCACCTCTGCATAGGTGACAGGAACATAAATTTAAAAAAATCGTCTGTTACATTTTTCAGGTGAATTTTTCAAATTTTGCCGGATAGAAACCCCTGCTCTGCATAGGTGACAGGGAATAAAATTTCTGAAATTCTTTTTTAATTCATGCGCACCACCTCCTTTCATTCAATGCTTAAACTTTAACAAGTTGTCCCACATTTGTGCTTCAATACTTTGTCCCATATTTCCACTATTTAATTTGAAACAATTAAACTCCCTTGGATGTGGTCTCTCTTTCTCACACTCCCCTCTCCGGCGTGGAACCCGGATTCGCCGATAACCGTGATCAACATGGTAGGCTCAGAAAAGAACATCGAAGGTTGATAGAGAAGATATCCAAATGGATGGTGGACGTCACAGGGACGTGCGATCAGGCAGAAGTTATCTAGAGTCAACAAAGCGGCAGCAGGACCTCTCCTGGCTAACGTTTCCAAATCCAAAATACCCCAGTGACATTCCCTGTAATTTTTTATTAATCATTCCAATAACAGGGCATCTTAAGAGTCCTTTATTGTTATTTATCGTCACTATCTCCCCGAGTCGCGAGTGGGTAATTGCCGCGCTCCCCCTCCTTAACTTGGAAGCTTATTCTTCAATACTTTGTCCCACATTTCCGCTTGATTACATTTAATTTCATCCATTGACCTCCCTTGGATGTGCTATCCCTTTCTCAGGCTCCCTCTCCGGCCTGGAAACCTGAATCCCCGCCACCAGTGATCACCATGGTAGGCGCATAAAGGAACATCGAAAGTTGATAGAGAATATCGTGGACATCACAGGGCATCACAGGGACGTGCGACATGGTGGAGCAGTATGTATGCACACGCCTACACGTACTGAATGATGGGTCTGCCCCTTTCAACTTCTGGGTCTCCAAATTGGGCACATGGCCTGAGCTTGCCTTTACGCCTTGGAGGTGCTGGCCTGCCTGGCAGCCAGTGTATTGTCTGAACGTGTGTTTAGCACGACTGGAGGGGGTTATCACAGGTTATATTTACCAATGTTTTGGGGTGTACCCTAATTTAAAAAAATAGAAATAAATTTAAAACCAAAAAACTGTAGGCTACCTCCTCCTCCTCCACTGCCGCTTCCACCTACACCGCCACATCCACCGCCTCCTCAACCTCCTACTCGATATGGACCTCGTCCTCCTAGATCACGATTTTTTTTTTTATTTTTTTTTTTAACGTATTTTATGTTATTTAGGGTCCATTTACACGTCCGTTTTTTCTTTCCTGATCTGTTCAGTTTTTTGAGGAACAGATCTGGACCAGATCTGGACCCATTCATTTTCAATGGGTCCTGGAAAAAATCGGACAGCACAATGTGTGCTGTCCGTTTCCGTTGTTCCGTTCCGCATGTCCGTTTAAATATAAAACATGTCCTATTCTTTTCCGCAAAATTCGGATCCTGGTACAATACAAAGTCAATGGATCCGTAAAAAACGGAAGACATTTTTTATTTTTTTTTTCAAAGAAATCCAAACAACTTTATTTGCTTATTGAAATTTATACATGTTTCCGTTTTTTGCGGATCCGCAAAAAACGGATGACATACGGATGACATACGGAAACATTTTCAGGAACAACGGATCCGCAAACAACGGACCGAAAATCGGGATATAGAAAAATACTGACGTGTGAATGTAGCCTTAAAGTCATTTCCCTATCCACTTTGTTTGCAGAGCACTTGCCATGCTCTTGACCACATTTTGCTAGCATTTGCAGCCCTCTAGCCATTTCCATGACATTTTTACAGCCATTTTAGTGCTCAAAAGTTCGGGTCCCCATTGACTTCAATGGGGTTCGGGTTCGGGGTCAAGTTCGGGTTCCGAACTCGAACTTGTTTGTGAAGTTCGGCCGAACCCGTCGAACCCGAACATCCAGGTGTCCGCTTATCTCTAGTATATACACATACTAATACTTCCCCAGCATCTCAAATATCTTCTTATAGCTCTACACTCAAGAACAGGTCTGCAACATCTCCAATTCATATGTCTGCCTTTTGGGATTGTGGTAGCCCCAAGAGTATTTACCAAGAGTGGTTACTCTATCAGCAGTCTTAAGATTGAGAGGAGTTACTGTGGCTCCCTACCTAGACGATTGGTGTCAGAGAGCATCTTCTGCAACTCTACTGTTGAAGGATCTGCAGATAACAATGCAGAAGTTTTACAAGAATACATTTTTCTGATAGATTTCAATAAATCACACCTGATTCCAACACAGAACATCAAGGTTTTTGGGCTTCATGCAGAACTATCACAATATGTCTGTGAAACTTTCAGTAGAAAGGAGATGGAAGATTGTACAATAAATCACTCACCTCACCACATGCCACACGATCTCCATGAGAAAAGCAATGAGAGTTCTAAGGCTCCTTATATCATCAATCGATGCAGTCCCATTGGCCAAGGCTCACATGAGATAAGCTCCAGAGCAACATCTTGGCATCATGGAATGCTGCTCACAAAGACCTGGACAATATGGTGTTCATTTATTCCTCGACCTGTTAAGACCTTCAGTGATGGTTGATTCTGTCTCATCTCCAGAGGTGTCATTGTCTGTTTTCTCAGCCCTGGACTCTCCTCACCAAGGATACCTCATCATGTTGGCAATCATTGGGTAAAGAGCATCGCAAACAAGCCCTTATCCTCAAAGATGAAGTTAAGAGCAGTACTTGCAGGGGAATCCTGTTCAAGTTCAATCAGACACCCTTATGACTGTCTTCTATATAAACAAACAGGGGGGTACTGGGAGTCCCCTGCTGTCATTGGAATGCAAATAACCCCCCAGGGAATGTAGTCTAAACTCTGAGGTCTTCAATCAATCTGTCCAGAAGATGGAAATGCCAGACTTGGATGCTGTGGCATCAACGGAATATGCAAAGGCTACAACAGTTCTGCTCTCTCCATCGGGAGAAGCAAGCATTGGCTGCAGATGGTCTATCTATCGGCTGGATATAAAAACTGATATGTTTCCCTCCTCTTCCTCTAATCCCCAAGGTGCTGAGGAAAATTTTAGAAGAAAAGACAGAAGCAATAACAGTACTCGCATTCTGGCCACGCAGAGCGTGTTTTTCTCTGGTATTGATGATGTCGAGAGGGATCTTCTGGAAACTCCCACTGCGGCCCAATCTTCTATCCCAGAGAGGAATCCTTCACCCCAATCTGAAGATGCTCCATCTAACGGCCTGGAGGCTAAACTACAACTCTCATATCCAACTTCCTGGAGAGCTAAGTGGGGTTCGGCACTAACTGTCCTGTGATGCCCTTACATGTACAGGGCTTCACGCACTACACTGAAGGTATCGCCATGTGTCTACCCTTTGCCGACAGGAGCTGGTTAACCGCTCAACCTCTTCGTCATAGATATCAGGGATTGTAATACTGGAGAAGACAAATGTATTTGCTAAAAGAATAATTTTTCAGATAAAAGAATAATTTTTCCAACAAAAAACAATAATCAAGTGTGCAACTCTGCTGTGTGTAGAATCAATTTATTTGCACTAAATTGACTAACAGAAGTGGTTAAATATCAATGTGGACATTCCACTTCATCAGCTTTGATTCGCTCATCTCTACTATTAATCAATATGAACACGCTACAAACAGTAGAATGAGACAGTTGTATCACCCCACTTTGTGAATGAGGCCCTAATAGAATTTCTTAATCAATGTGGAGATGCCACAAACATTAGAATGAGACAGGTGTATCACCCACTTTGTGATTTAGGACCTAATAGAATTGCGTATCTATTAATCAATGTGGACACGTCACAAACAGTAGAACGAGACGGGTATATCACCCCAATTTGTGATTCAGGGCCTAATAGAATTGCTTATCTATTAATTAGAGATGAGAGAATTTTTCAAAAATTCGATTAGTCTAATTTTTCGCGAAAATTTGTTTCGATTCAAATATATTTGCGGCGCATTATGTTAAAAAAAAGGCTATTTCCTGACTGCTGAAAGCCTTTATAGTGGTGTAGAACACTGTGCCTTGCAGTAACATGCATAGGGAGTCTGCTTTGGTAGTGAAATAATACTGTGAGTCCGTATGAAATGCAGATGACAGGCGTCGCTCTTAGAATCACTGCACAATTCACTTATTGGTCGTCATGGAGCCAAAACTGACCAAATAACTCAAGTATGAACTCAGCCTTACAAGTTGATATTAGCGTCAAGAAGAAGCACACTCCTTTTACACCCTTGTCAGCTGATTCCACCTAGATGTCTACAGAACCTGTTCTATTAAACGCTTATACAAGTAGAGCCCCACGACAGAGTGGAAAGGGTGTCAGCAGTAAGTTTGTGTTGACGTCACTGATAAATTTGCCCTTCCTCTGATCCATCAGAACAATAACCCCCAAAAAACTGATCCTGTCTGTGGAGCATACGCCTTCACTCGGTCAGCATTTGCTTAATAATCCATCAGTATTGCTAATTCCAAAAAAAAAAACAGGAGTGTATGTAAAACAGAGATGACACGTGAATGGAATATTGAGTGGAGGTGGCAGCAGCATGAGGAGGCCACAGAGTAGCACAACAATGAGAGATTGTGGAGGTGGCAGCAGCATGAGGAGGTCACAGAGCGGCACAAAGACAAAGTGTAGAGGTGTCAGCAGCATGAGAAGGCCAGAGTAGCATGACGACAAGAGATTGTGGAGGTGGCAGCAGCATGAGGAGGCCACAGAGTGGCACATCAACAAAGTGTGGAGGTGTCAGCAGTATGAGGAGGCCACCGAACGGCACAATGGCAGTCTGGAATTGGCAGCAGTATGAGGAGACCACAGAGTGGCCCAATGGCAGAGTGTGGAGGTAGCGGCAGCAGCAGCATCAGGAGGAGGCCACAAGGTGGCACAATGACAGAGTATGTAGTTGGCAGCAGCATGAGGAGGCCACCGAGTGGCACAATGACCGAGTCTGGAGTTGGCAGCAGTATGAGGAGGCCACTGAGTGGCACAATGACCGAGTCTGAAGTTGGCAGCAGTATGAGGAGGCCACTGAGTGGTACAATTACAGAGTGGCAAGATGACATAGTGTGAAGTTGGCAGTAGCAGCAGCAGCAGGATACCACATATGGTGATGCTGCATATGTTGAAGCAGGGCTGTGGTGCCAACATTGGAACCCTGGCCACGCGGCTTAACAAAAAACTGCCACACTGCCGAGTAGGTGATTTTTCCCCCACCAATCCGCACTGACTGACTGCTATCGCCGATGCTTCCGTGAACCCCTGCACCACTACTTCCCGGGCAGGTAGGCTGCTGCAAAGCAGGTGGTCTACCCCGGGCACGTTTGGCTCCCGACCTCCCACTGTTGCCACCCTGCTGACTCCCAGCCATGCTTTCAACACATATAACCGCCAAAGTGAACTGAGAATATATTTTTCTTTTTGTACTGAAATAGGCCACTAAATGCTTTCAACACATATAACCATCGAAGTGAACTGAGAATATATTTTTCCTTTTGTACTGAAATAGGCCACTAAATGCTTTCAACACATAACTGCAGAAGTGAACTGGAGAATATATTTTTCTTTTTGTACTGAAATAGGCAACTAAACGCTTTCGCCACAAATAACTGCAACAGAGCTGTATAATGGCTATTTGTATCCTCAAATAATCTTTCCCTGCACATGTGAATCGCTTTTCTAGCAGTGTCCCTAGTGCCTTCTGACGTCTCTCCCTGCACTAAGATGCTGTGAAATTATTCCTTCCTATCCTTTCCCTGCACTTATAAATAGTTTTTCCAGTTTTTTTTTCACAGTGACGTTTTTCCTATTGCTGTCCCTAGCGCCTTCTAACGTCTGTCCCTGCACTCAGAACGCTGTAAAATATCTGATTCTAAGATGACCGCCGTAGTTATAGGGCTGTGACATCAAAGGGCTGGCTGGCTGCTGATTGGCTGCATCATGCATATCAGTCTGGGTGATCCTGCCTTCCCATACTTCCTTTCTCCATGTCCTCACACGTGCAGCAGCCATTTTGGGAAAAATGCGATTCGTTACCACAAAATGCGAGGAAATTCACATTAGTTGAAAATCAAATTTTTCCAGAAATTCGGATCGAATTCCACTTTATCAGCTTCGATTCGCTAATCTCTACTATTAATCAATGTGGAAACGCCACAAACAGTAGAATGAGACAGGTGTATCACCCCAATTTGTGAAGCAGGGACTAATAGAATTGCTTATCTATTAATCAATGTGGACAAGCCACAAACAATAGAATGAGAGAGGTGTATCACCCCAATTTGTGAATTAGGGCCTAATATAATTTCTTATCTATTAATCAATGTGCACACACCACAAACAATAGAATGAGACAGGTGTATCACCCCACTTTGTGAATCAGATCCTAATAGAATTGCTTATCTATTAACCCCTTAAGGACCTCAAAATTGGGCCCACTCGTGTGTGCTGCGGGTGCTGTAGATGCGGGGTTTCTGCTATTTTAAATGGCAGGGACCCGCGACACAGCCTTTTGGCTGATCGCATACATTTTACCCTTCAAATATGACCATGGCATCTGATCAGTCCGGAAGCAGAAGTCGCAAACTTCCACGCCGGTAACAGTGTTCCCCGACTGAGATCGGGGAACCTGCTACATCGCTGAAATACATTGAAGCCTCAAGCAGGCTTCGGTGTCTATTTCAGGAATATACCAATACAGGCCACTAGGTGGCAGCATTGTATTGGTATAGTGGAAATTAAGTGTTCAATGATGGCTATTTAGCCATCAATGAACACAATGGGCAATCTAATGATTGCCAGTTATTATCACCCAAGGTGACTTAAAAAAAGTTTTTACAAATATTAAAAAAAAAACTAAAAGTTCAAAATCACCCCCTTTCCTTAAAATAAAAATACTTAACCAATAAAAAAAATAAACATCATGGGCATCACCGCATGCAAAAATGCCCATACAATTAAAATATAACAAAATTATTGGTATACGACAAATCGCATAATGGAAAAAAAAAATGCCAATTTGCCATTTTTTGGCACTTCAACTACCCAATAGTTTTTTGATAAAAAGTGATCAAAAAGTCGCACACATTTCACATTTCGGAATAGAACAGATCATCCCACAAAAAATGAGCCCTCACATAGTCCCATACACATAATTACAAAAAAGTTATAGGGGTCAGAATATGGTTATAAAATTATATATTTTTTTCCTGAAAGGTTTTATATATTTTTTTGTATTAAAACGCAAAAAAAATTATACAAGTGTGGTATCGTTTTAACCGTACTGATCTGGAGACTGAAGATAACAGGTCAATTTTACCGCATAGTTTACAGTGTAAATAAAATTCTAATAAAAACCTTTAGCAGAATAGCTTTTTTCCCCCAATTCTACCCCAGTAGGAATTTTTTTCCGCTTCCTACTACATGGTATGCAACCGTAAATGGTGCCACTAGAAAGTACAACTTGTCCCGCAAAAAATAAGCCCTCATAAGGCTATGTGAACGGAAAAAATAATAAGTTAGGACTATGGGAAAGTGGGGAGTGAAAACCGAAAACTCTAAAATGTGGACACAATTCATTTAGATTGCTCTGTGCCCTACACCACGATTGATTCAATCTGCACTGTCCCTTAAGTATCCCTACAGCTTCAAATGATTGTCCCCGCACTGTCCCTTTCACTCTCACAATTCAGTTTTCTTTTTTTGGACAGATTATCAACAAAACTATCCGTAGAGCAACAGCCCTTCCATGTCTCTCCCTATGTGCAGCTGATGCAGAAATAACGGCGACCGAGCGGGATTAGGCTTTGACATGACAGGGGGTGGATAGCTCTGAAATGTCTGGCCGCATGGCATTATAGGTGATCTTGTGTTTCCAGGCTTGTCTCCCCTACACTTTCGCTTTTCAACAAATCAGAGTTTTTCTAAAATTCAGATTGAAATCCACTTTGTTAACTTCGATTAATTTGTGGCATGATGCAGGTGTTGCTTGGACTTTGAGAAATTGGCGGTATTAATGCAGTAACTGATTAGTGGCATGATGCAGGCCCTAGCATTGCCTGGATTGTGATAAAAAAAAGTTGGTACTGCGGCAGTAATCATGAACATTTATGGTACGCCTTAAATAAATTTAACCCCCTACCCAAAAAAAAAAAATTGTTCGAACTTCAACCATGTGGAAAGTGAGTACATGGCGACTGACCCTCAGGCATTAGCTCCAATATGTTGAGGAGATTGAAATGGCTTCTGTTGCTTGTGGTGGCCGGAGGGGGGTAACTCTGCAGGGGGCCTCCCTTTCAGACATGCTGGCAGCAGTGTCTCCTGGTAGTAACTTAATTTGTCCTCCCTTTCTGCCCAAAGGAAAACATTCCCCCATTTTGGCTTGGGGAAAATCATGGCTATCCAGTAATCATCAGGCTGCTTGATGTCAACGAATCGCCTGTAACTGCGTAAGCAAGAAAGCATACAGGTGCCTAGCGTGTCCCAGGAGCCACTTCTTTCTGGCTACCCCCCCTCCCTCCACTGAGACGATTGGATGTCTTGTCCGCTGCCATCATCATCCACTTATTCCTCCAACTTCGACTCCTCCTCGTCTTGCAGTGGCAGCTCCTCATGTTCATCGTCCTCCTCCATGGCAGATTCCTTTTGTGTGTCCCCAACAGTTTTAGGGTGGTAAGCAAGATACGGCAGCTGCTCTTCTTCTGCCGTGATTCCCTGCTGCATGAGTGCCAGCGTCTGTTGTAATAAAAATATGAGAGGCTTGACATTCATGCCGCAGTTATCCCTGCTGACAAACTCTTCAAAGGGCTTCAGCACCAACAGGAGTCTCGGATGAGTTGCCACACATGCTCCCTGCTGTTGAGGCTGCTTGTACAAATGCTCAAGCATGTGAAATGTCAAATTCCAGTGAGTGCCAGTACCTTTCACAAGACATTTCACTTATTTAGAAAGCACTGCACCAATAGGTTGATGATGATGTGACTGACTGCCTTGCCCAGTTGGAGTCAGTGGGGTGATAGCCAGGAGGATAATTGCTGCTCGAGGTACTTGAGCAACTGCTCGCCAGTGTAGCTACTCTTTCCCAGGCCGATCAGCTCCAACACAGCATGGCAGCACACATGTGATAGGAAGGAGGAATAGTGCGAGCGACCATGTGCTTTGCTGCTGTCGGGGACCATACCGTGTCCATGGAGGAGAAGGTGGAGGAGGCAGATAAGTTCCTGCTGCTGGAGCCAGCCCCATGATATGGTGGGAGATGGTCAAAAGGACCTGGCCATGTTGCTGGGGTGCTGCCTTTCAAGTACTGGAAAAAATATTGACCCAGTGGGCTGTGAAAGATATGTACTGTCCCGTCCTGTAACAGCTGCTACAGATGTCCATCGTGGAGTGCAGCTTGATGCACAGCAAGTATCGCAAGCAGTCGCCTGCATTCTCTGCCATGTGAGAGCACAAGGCTCTACTACAATGGTACTACAGTGACTGTACCACCAGCAACGTGGCCAGGTAGGGGTTCAGCTTGTAGACAACTTAATTGCTGGTGGAGAAAAGTTTGTTCATGGCACAACTTTCTGTTATACTGTAGATGTCTCACAATGGAGCTGAGGACAAGGAGGAGTCTTAGCAGGAGAAGAAGAAGAAGGTGATGATGATGACAAAAATACCGTACTGCTTGGGGATGCGGGTTGGCTGCCACAAAGAGGATCAGGAAAAGAAGGACAGACTTGTTCTGATTGGGAATGCTGGCCAGTTGGCGGCTCTGGCTATTCTTTGGGAGGTACGTGGCCTCTGCTCTTTATTGATGCCACCACCACCCTTCTCCACTGTTGTTGCCTCCTCAGCACCCCAATCTAGCTCCCAGGTTCCCCTCCCTGCTGCTTTTATTAGACTGGGAGATATCATGGTGGCCCCCTGGGCCCCCTCCTTTGCTCTGTGTTTTCCACAACTGCTGCTGTCACTGCCCCCACCACCAATGCCATGGCTATAGGTGCCACTATTGCCACCACCATCAACACAGGTATGCATGCGGTCACCAGACTCCTCCCTAACCTCCTCCTCAGGACAGCCAAAACAGTGAGGTCTCTCACACAAGTCATCAACAGGGAGACTCTCTTGACTATCTGCCATCGGCATGGTGGGGTTTTCTTGCTGCCTCTTAGGAAAAAAGAAGGCATCCCTTTAGGAAAGGGCAGTAAAGCCTGGGACGACTCCACTGAAAGCCTTCTTTGGGGCTGCAAGGAGGAGGAGCAGGAGGAATGCTGTGACCCCTGGCTCCAAGGCATGCTGTTGAATTCTGAAGTCACCTCCATGTAATAATGCTAGAATTGAGAGAAGGGGGGGGTAAGCCATCAAATCCACAATCTCATCCTCGTTCTCCTCAACTATAATGTTGCGCTTTTCTAAAGTCAGCAGGGTCAACTGCGGCCTATTAGTACTACTACTTCTGGTTGGATAGTTGGATAGTTGGTGCTGCTACTACCCACATTCTCGGTCTGGGTCTTTCGTTTGGAACCCTTCTGTAGCTTGGACATTGTTGGGCCTCTCAGATAATGTTGTGCACTACCCTGTGTATTGGTGAAGTAATCACATATATACGCTGCTAGTCTGAATATAATCAATGACACCCCCCAAAAAAGAGTTTTTATTAAAAAAAATGTGTGGATATAGGGAAACTGATTTAGACCTAAATTTGTTAACCCTCACAGATACTTTTTTGTGCTGGCCTGTATTGTTGTTGATCACCTATATGCTGGTTTAATTAAATTGAACAAGTCCCAGAAAACATTTCAATTGCAACCGTGTGGAAACTGAATATATGTAAACGGATGATTGAGGCTTGATGTTCAATTTCTCGGTAATACTAGAGGTGGGACGAATCCAATTTTTTTCAAATCCGAATCCGAAAAGGTTCTCGAATATATTGAATCTTTCGAATCTCGAATCCTACGAATCCTGTACATAATTGTGTGAATGGTGTAAGAAACAAAGTCAGACCACGTCAGTTTGTCTGAACCTCCACCTCCCAGTCACGGTCGCACCCTATATGACCGCGATCGTTACGCCCCTGCTCCTATCACTACAGAACATACAGGGTAATAGAGCGCCACATACCTCTTACATCCAGTGACGTCTCCTTTGATGTAGATGTTCTCTTTCCTCATCTTCTCCTTTCAGACCAGACCACCATTTTTCAGCCATTTTTCGTCTCTGCAGTTTGACAAAAAAAAATCTTAGTTTACTACTTTTCCATCAACCTCCCATCTTCTGGACAAATCATCCTAACACCCCCAATACTGTTCCGCTGTGCTCCCCAATACTATACTGCAGAAACAGATAATACCCCTGATAATACTAGTACCACACAGAGCCCCCCATATAAAATACCCCTTCTTTGTGGCCTCAGTAGATGCCCCCATAGTGCCCCCCAATAATGTGCCAATAAGAAGTGGCCCCACAGTGCCACCCAATAATGTGCCAGTAAGTGTCCCCATAGCTGCCCCCCTAATCATGTGCCAGTATTAAATGCCTCTCTCCTCCCCCCATGTGCCAGTATCAAGTGCGGAGTGCCTCTCTCCTCCCCCCATGTGCCGGTATCATAGTGCCATCTCCCCCCCAATGTGCCAGTATCATAGTGCCATCTCCCGCCCAATGTGCCAGTATCATAGTGCCACCCCCCCAATGTGCCAGTATTATAGTGCCATCTCCCCCCATAATGTACCAGTATCATAGTGCCATCTCCCTCACAATGTGCCAGTATTATAGTGCCATCTCCCCCCATAATGTGCCAGTATAATAGTGCCATCTCCCCACCAATGTGCCAGTATTATAGTGCCATCTCCCCCCATAATGTGCCAGTATCATAGTGCCATCTCCCCCCATAATGTGCCAGTATCATAGTGCCATCTCCCCCCCAATGTGCCAGTATCATAGTGCCATCTCCCCCAATGTGCCAGTATCATAGTGCCATTTCCCCCCATAATGTGCCAGTATTATAGTGCCACCTCCCCCCATAATGTGCCAGTATCATAGTGCCTCCCCCCCAATGTGCCAGTAGTATCAGTGCCATATCCCCCCATAATGTGCCAGTGTCATAGTGCCTCCCCCCCAATGTGCCAGTAGTATCATAGTGCCATCTCCCCCCATAATGTGCCAGTAGTATCATAGTGCCTCTCACCTCTCCCCCTCGCCAATGTGCCAGTAACAGATAAAAAAAAAACACTTTTACTTACCTCCGCTGCGATGCAGGCCTCTTCTGGCCTGTGTCCCGCGCTGTACGGCTCAGGCGGCGCGATGACGTCATTGCGCCGCCTGCAACGGCCTCTGATAGGCTGCGGGCCTTGTGCCGGCAGCCTATCAGAGGAACAGGGAATGGAAACGCCTCTCCCTCCCCTGTCGCAGCAGCGAAGCGCTCATCTTCTAGAGTGCCCTGCCGCCGCCACCACCAGTCTGGGCACCACCGGGATTCGTCGGATTCGTATCCGGTAAATTACGTCGGGATTCGAGTCCACGAATCCCACGAATCCAGCAAGATTCGAGGGATTTGTGGATTTGACGAATCCCCCGTCCCATCTCTAGTTAATACACACAAGTAGATTGCTGCTATACCTTGTGTCTTGTAGTAGTCACATATATATGCTGGTTCAATTACATTTCACAATCCCGAAAAAAAATTAAATTCCAATGTGTGGAAACTGAAAATAAATGGACGACTGAGGCTTGATTCTCAACTTCAACTTAACACACACAGGTAGATTGCTGCCACACTGTGGGTATTGCCGCAGTAATCACATAAAAATGCTGTTTATTAAATTGAAAGCACCCCCCCAAAAAAAAAAAAATTATATGAAATAGTGACCATGTGGAAACTGAATATACGTAAATAGATGATTGAGACATGACGCTCAATTTCATACCCCAGTTGTCATATTCACTGAAGGAAGATGTACCTAATTTATCAAGGGTTCCTTCACACGCTGCAGATTTTGTTGCATAATTCTCTGTAACTGAAAATCTGTTCCATTCATTTTAATAGAGCACCAAGCACATGGATTTCTGCAAGCCCCATTCAGGTGAATGGAATTGATTTTCAGTCGCAGAATTTTCTGCAACAAAATCTGCAGTGTGTGAAGGCACGCTGAGAGACACAGTCCTCAATAAATTTGTCACATCTTCTTGCTGTCTGCGTTCCAGAAACTGAAACCTATGGTAGCTATGAGATGGCATAGATTTCATCTATAATTTAAGGCATTTTCTGGCATTAATTATACTAACACGGGTGAGCCTCGATATATATCTCTACATTATAATAATTTATGCCTTTGTATGCAACTTTGGTAAAACTCTTTATACCTCTGCCTCAAAGACTCTACAAAACATCATTATCCTCAGTATGAGCAAGTCCAGTGAAGAGAGCAAAAGTTCTGAGGTTTTTCACTGATTATTTTTGTATATTTTTGTAACCACTCATAAACTCATGTTAGAGCTCACTTCTGTTCTTTATTACAATCCACTGTGGCCACTTTGAAAGTATACAGATTGTTTTTTTGTGCATGACATACCTGACAGATTTATTTATATTTTACTTCTACAATATTTCCCTTTCTCAAAAGCAGAATACATTTATAATCTTTGAATAAATAAATATTTATTCTGCCAAATCACATAATGGGGGAAATTTATTAGGTGGCATCGCTGATGCTAGTCTTAGGGAGTAATGTACCAAATGCAATAAGCCAGATCAGTGAAGTGATTTTGCCTGTTTTGCCAGTGGAGTAGGCATTTGCAACAAATGTATAATGCATTTGCTTCATTTTAACATGGTTTGTACCATGCCTGCCATTTTGTATATACTAAGGTGAAGCCAGAAATTTTGTGAACAGGTCTATATTTTAGGCCAAGTTCACACTTCAGTTATTTGATCAGTTATTTCCATCAGTTATTCTGAGCCAAAGCCAGTAGTTAAGCCTACACAGAGATAAGGTATGATGGAAAGGTTTGCACAGGTGTGTTTTTGACCCAAACCTGGTTTTGGCTCACAATAACTGATAGTTGCATGTAAAATGTTGCATGTTAAAAGGGTTGTCTCACTTCAATTTATCATGTAGACAAAGTTAATGTAAGGCACTTACTAATGTATTGTGATTGTCCATATTCCCTCCTTTGCTGGCTCGATTCATTTTTCCATCACATTATATACTGCTCATTTCCAGCAGTTGCAACCACTGCTACATTGGAGATTTGAGGTGGCTGGGACAGGAGCTGCTGCTCATGCATGTCTATGCAAAGTCTTTGCTTTTTCCTATAGTGTGCAAGCACAGCCATCGCTGCTGGATTGCATGATGATCCCCTAGATATGATTAGCATATGATGTGATGGGACAACGAATCAAGCCTTCAAAGGAAGCAATATAGACATTCACAATCATTAGTAAGTACCTTGTATTAACGTTGCTAAATACCATTTTCTGAAGTCAGACAATCCCTTTAATACATTAGCCCTTAAATATAAAAGCTCGATATTGTATGATATACCACAATTATTAAAAGGCACCTCATTTTGGCACATCATTTGGAGGTCCATGCACCAGAAAAAGTAATCTACCCAGCAAGGGAGCTGTTTTAGATTTCTGGTATGTGCCAGTTTTTTGTTCAATGAGCTGGACTATGGATGTCCAACTAATGGCTTGCCCTCTCCCAACCACATCCCATCCACTTTTTGTAAAAATGTTAAGGAGGTGGAAAATGACAAAAAGTCTAAAAACTAATCTGTAAAAAACAGAGGTATGAAGTAATATTTTCCGTTTTCTTTTTTTCTTTTTTTTACACTGTATATCCTGTGTTATCTGAAAGTAACTGTACAGTAACCCCAGAAAATAGCATGTTCCAATTGACATTTATGAGATCCTATTGTTGGATTTCGGATGCCGATTTCCACAGTCAGCAGCTAAGACCCAAAGTTTTCTTGATGGAATGGACATGGTTTCCCCCACATAAGCGAGCTATACAAAAACTGAATCATCTCTTTGTGTGACATGCACATACAGTATGTGGGTGAAAACAAACTACATGATCAAGCATATTAATAATTCTCTTGTTCTGAAGGGTAGATTCGTTTGTTACCAATTATTAAAAAAAACTTATGATTATTTTGATTATTATTTAAATTTGTATTATTAATTCTATTGATTATTTATAAAAAAGCATTGATCTGATTATTAATATTATTAATAATAATAATATTTTTAATGACAAATTCAGTAACTATATTATAGGAATGCATTGTCATAAACACGTGTACAGGCTTAGAAAACATTCCTGCTGCAGTGATAATTTCCTGACACAGGTGACTGTCTACAGAGGTCAAATGTCACTATGTCAGGATGTCATCACTGGATCAGGAAGTAGAGGACAGCAGGAGACAAGGCAGCCTTGGAACAGCGGTTTCAGTGAGGTGAGTATGTATTTCCTTATGCATTTACAATATTTGGGACCTGTAATCTAACGGCCAACAGTAAAATTGTTATACGGTGACTGCCTAATGTACCTCCAGCCACATTATCAATTGTTCTTTTCTGTACAGTGAATGAATAATTTTTGGGGCCTGTAGTTTACTGGCCTGCAGTAAAATTGATATCCAATGACCATCTAATATACCTCCAGCCACATAATCACTTGATGTTTTCTGTCCGGTGAATGCCTAATGTTTGGGGCCTGTACTCCACTGGCCTGCAGTAAAATTGATATCCAATGACCGTCTAATATACCTATAGGATACCAAACTAACAAATACCACACTTGATAGCACTAAATTCATAAATTATATATCTATAGTGAGGGACGAGTAGGGGTTTCAGGGGAGGGGGATAAATTTACTCTAATTATCACCCTGTAGTACCCCTCAGCCCAGAGAAGAATCCCAATGGTGGAGACTCCCTGTCCTCGTATCTCAACTACAATGCCCTAATTAACCCTAAATGTGTTCAGGGGGAATGAGCCCCCAGAGACCCAGACAAGTTTCCCCTACTAGGTCCATAAAGGCACGAGTCCGTTAAGGGGTCGACCCATCGTCTCAGGAGTCAATTGTTTGATTCAAAACTGTGGTGTATATGTGGATAAGGTTCTCAGACAATTTGTATCTTCCCTTCCTTCATATACGAGGGACACCATGGATTTTCTTAAAAAGATAGATGTGCTGCATGTTGACTCTGACTGTCTATTGACGTTGAGTCTTTATACAGCTCTATCCCTCACGAGAAAGGACTATCTGCTATGGCATTTTTTTACGCACTTTGGGCACACAATTCAGGACACATAATGCATTCACTCAAAACTTTTTTCTTTAATCCATGACTCTACCACCAGCTCAGGGGGACGGTTATGAGGAGCCCCTATGCCCCCACATATGCTAACCTCTTACTGGGCTGGTGGGAGGACACAATCGTTTTTTCAGACCATCAGGAGTGGTGAAATTAGAAAATATTGTTTTGGACATGATACATCGACAATGTATTCCTCATCTGGGATGGCAATAGTGAGGAATTTGAGAACTTCAAGAGGGCTCTTAATATCAACGAGATTTGACTCAGGTTCAATCATCAGATACAGAGGGACAGTATCACATTTTTGGACGTGAGGGTATCTAAGCAGGATGATAAGCTTATAACAACACTATTCAGAAAACCTCAGAATGGCACCGTTGTCGCAGACCACTTTACCAACTGTCAAATTGAGTGGGGTTAGCCACTGATCGGCCAGCTGAAAGGAGTGCAGGACCGATGTGGCTCTTGGTTTCCAGGCACAACAGCCGCAGCACAGCTTGGTAACGTCTCACCTAGCACATCAAATAGGTTCTGGGGAGCTTGGGGGACGCGCAACAGAAGAGGCGGTAGCAGTGGAAAAGGAGGAGTCAGCCGAGGAGGAGACGGTGGATGGAGTAGGAGGATGAGAAAAAGGCAGGCCTGCATGCAATCCGTGGCGGTAACACCAAATCCACACGGGTGCCATGGGTTACATGCTTGACAGCCATCAGAAAGTTCACCCAGTGGGCAGTAAAAGTTATGTACCTTCCCTGCCCGTGTTTTCTAGACCACGTGTCTGTGGTCAGATGTATCCTGGCACCAACACTGTGTGCCAGAGATACATTCACTTGCCACTGAACATGGCCATATTGCTCTGGGATGCCCTTCTGGGAGAAATATTTCCTTCCGGGGACCTTCCATTGCTTTGTGCTAATGGCGACAAATTTTCTAAAGGCCTCCGAGTCCACCCGTTTATATGGCAGTAGTTGGCGGGCTAGCAGTTCCGACAAGCCGGAGGTCAGGCGTTGGGCGAGAGGGTTATCCGGCATCATCAACTTTTTACGTTCAAACATTTGGGCCATGGAAGCCTGCCTTTTGCCAGATGAACGCGACGAGGGCACGGTGGAAGGCGGAGTGGAGGACAAATGGGAGGAGAAAGGAGAAGGAGAAGAGGCAGGACGTGGAGTGCCGGGAGAGTGGCTTTGTGGGTTCTGACGGTGTTGCTCCCACTGGGCTCGGTGATGGGAGGCCAGGTGCCTTCTTAAGGCGGTCGTCCCTAGGTGAGTGTTGGGCTTACCACGACTTATGCGTTGACAGCACAGGCTGCAGATGGCAACAGTATTGTCAGCAGCTGACAAGTTAAAAATAGCCCACACTGCGGAGCCATGTGCCGGCATCCAGGGAGCACAAGATGTGACCGTGCATGGTGGATGGCTAGCTCCAGATACATTTGCAGTCTGCTTTTTGCCTCATGTGCACTGCGAGTTCTGCCTGCTTTTCCTCCTTCTCCCTAACAGCTGCTCCATCAGCTGCTGAACTCCCCTCCTTTTCCTCTCTTGTGGGCACCCACGTGACGTCTATCGACATGTCATCATCGTCACCTTCACCACCACTGACATTAGAGATCTCAGAGTAGGCAGCAACAGCGGGGACCACCCTCCTTGGGCTGATTTGGGTACTGTCGTCAGACCGCTGGGTGGTGGCCATTGCTACCTCCTCTTACTCATCCGATGCCAAGAATGGCTGCGCATCGGTAAAGTCTGGGCAGTTAATGTACAAGGTTACAGTCTGTTTAGAAAGGATCATCAAAACCGGAGAGGGGGAGGGGTCTGCCTTTATGTAAAGTCCCATCTAAAGCCCACACTCCGGGAAGATATAAATGAGGGACATGAACATGTGGAGTCACTGTGGGTAGAGATACATGGAGCTAAAAACAATAATAAATTATTAAAAGGAGTTTACTATAAACCACCTAATATACCAGAGTCCACAGAAAATCTACTACTAAACGAGATAGACAAGGCAGCAAATCATAATGAGGTAGTTATTATGGGGGACTTTAACTACCCAGATATAGACTGGGAAACTGAAAGCTGTACATCCCATAAAGGAAACAGGTTCTTGGCAATAACCAAAGACAATTACCTCTCCCAACTGGTTCAGGACCCGACTAGAGGGACGGCCATACTGGACTTAGTATTAACCAATAGGCCTGACAGAACAACAGATGTGCAGGTTTGGGGACACCTGGGAAATAGTGACTATAAATTAATAACCTTCCAATTATCATTCAAAAGAGCGTTTCTACAGGGAGGAACAAAAATACCAAACTTCAAAAAAGCTAAATTTTGCCAACTAAGAGAGGCCATAGGCCTAACTAACTGGGACAAAGTCCTCAAAAATAGAAATACAGCCACAAAATGAGATCTCTTTAAAAGCATCCTAAAATCTCATTGTGAGAGGTACATACCGTATGGGAATAAAAGGTTAAGGAACAAAAAGAAAACAATGTGGATAAATAGAACTGTAAAGAAAGCAACAATGACAAAAGGAAAGTATATAAATCACTAAAACAGGAGGGTTGCGTGGAAGCACTGAAAAACTATAAGGAAAAATATATAACCTGTAAAAAACAAATAAAAGCGGCCAAACTAAAGACCGAAAGATTAATTGCCAAAGAGAGTAAAACTAACCCTAAAATGTTCTTCAATTATATAAATGTTAAGTATAAATCTGAAGGTGTCAGCCCTTTAAAGAGTAATGAGGGGGGAGTCGCAGAGAGCGACGAGAAGAAAGCAAAGCTGTTAAATATTTTTTTCTCCAATGTATTCACTGAGGAAAATAAACTGTCAAATGAAATGCTGAATGTAAAAAATAAATCCCCTATTAAAAGTGTCCTGTCTGACCCAGAAAGAAGTACAACAGCGACTTAAAAAGATTAAAATAGACAAATCGCCAGGACCGGCGATTGATATTTGCGGACTCTATACTGACAGGGAATGTTCCACAGGATTGGCGTATAGCAAATGTGGTGCCAATATTCAAAAAGGGTCCAAAAACAGAGCCTGGAAACTATAGGCCGGTAAGTTTAACATCTGTTGTGGGTAAACTGTTTGAAGGTTTTCTAAGGGATGCTATCTTAGAGCATCTCAACAGAGATAAGCAAATAACACCATATCAGCATGGCTTCATGAGGGATCGGTCATGCCAAACTAATTTAATCAGTTTCTATGAGGAGGTAAGTTCTATACTTGACAGCGGCATATCAATGGATGTCGTATATCTGGACTTCTCCAAAGCATTTGACACTGTACCACATAAAAGATTAGTATATAAAATTAGAATGCTCTGACTGGGAGAAAATGTCTGTATGTGAGTAAGTAACTGGCTGAGTGATAGACAACAGAGGGTGGTTATTAACGGTACACACTCAGATTGGGTCACTGTCACTAGTGGAGTACCTCAGGGGTCAGTCAGTATTGGGCCCTATTCTATTCAATATATTTATTAATGATCTTGTAAAAGGCTTGCATAGTAAAATATAAATTTTCGCAGATGACACTAAACTGTGTAAAGTAATTAACACTGAAGAGGACAGTATACTACTACAGAGGGATCTGGATAGATTGGAGGCTTGGGCAGATGAGGTTTAACACTGACAAATGTAAAGTTATGCACATGGGAAGGAATAATGCAAGTCACCCGTACATACTAAATGGTAAAACACTCGGTACCACTGACATGGATAAAGATCTAAGAATTTTAATAAACCGCAAACTAAGCTGCAAAAAACAGTGTCAGGCAGCTGCTGCCAAGGCCAATAAGATAATGGGCTGCATCAAAAGGGGCATAGATGCCAGTGATAAGAACATAGCCCAACTCTTTACAAATCGCTAGTCAGACCACACATGGAGTACTGTGTACAGTTCTGGGCTCCTGTGAACAAGGAAGACATAGAGCTGGAGAGGGTCCAGAGGAGGGCAACTAAAGTAATAACTGGAATGGGGCAACTACAGTACCCTGAAAGATTATCAAAATTAGGGTTATTCACTTTAGAAAAAAGACGACTGAGGGGAAATCTAATTACTATGTATAAATATATCAGGGGTCAGTACAGAGATCTATCCCATCATCTATTTATCTCAAGGACTGACTGTGACGAGGGGACATCCTCTGCATCTGTGGGAAAGAAGGTTTGTACACAATCATAGAAGAGGATTCTTTACGGTAAGAGCAGTGAGACTATGGAACTCTCTGCCTGAGGAGGTGGTGATGGTCAGTACAATAAAGGAATTCAAGAGGGGCCTGGATGTATTTCTGGAGTGTAATAATATTACAGGCTATAGCTACTAGAGAGGGGTCGTTGATCCACTGAGTTTTTCTGATTGCCTGATTGGAGTCGGGAAGGAATTTTTTATTCCCCTAAAGTGGGGAAAATTGGCTTCTACCTCACAGTTTTTTTTTGCCTTCCTCTGGATCAACTTGCAGAATGACAGGCCAAACTAGATGTACAAATGTCTTTTTTCGGCCTTATGTACTATGTTACTAATATAACTTTTTCAACAATTAAATTATTGTACTATAAATATCTATGAAAAACACGATCTGCTGCAGTAATGCATCCGCTTGCACAAATAGAACAATGCGTTGTTTGTGGAGTTGTCTTTGAACTATGTGCTTAATATAACTTTTTCAACAATTAAATTATTGTACTAAAATGTCTACAAAATACAGAATATCTACATAATGAATTGTCCTTATCCTGCTAAGGACACATACTAAATATTTGTGGGCCTCCGATTTTATGCACAGTTACGCATAGGATTTTTTTTCTCACAGATCCATAGTAAAAATAAATTGTGGCATTCGTGGAATGTTCTCCCCAATAAGCAATACTTTAGAATAGTATGCCTCCTTAAGTACTTAGTGGGTTGCCATACAGAGTTAGTGAACACAGCTTTGCTGTGTGCATGATCCCTTATTGTGGCTCATAGATAAATATCTTGTGACTGTTCTTGCAAAACCCTTAATTAGTGATAAGCGAGAATGCTTGGCCAAATACTTGTTCAGCTCGAGCATCGCTATGCTCGGCACATGGTGGTTCTCGGCCGAGTACCACATGTGCTCGAGCACCATGCTCGAGTCTCCTCCCTGCACGTTTTGCGGCTGCTAAGCAGCCAATAAACGTACAGGTATATAGCACCCGATGATTCGGGTTCGGCTCATTGCAAGTCAGGGAGAGCTGCGCTTAGGAAGGGACAGATAGTGTAGGGAGTTTGTGATCGCAATTTATTCAATTTTAAAATGTTTCAAAGACCCAAAAGTCTGTTTAAGGACTATTGTGTGTGGTGGCAGCAATATAATTGTGCAAAGTTTTTTTTTTTTTTTAATACTTTTCAAAATAGCGATTATTTCGGTATTTAGAAGGTGTCTGTCACGGGGTAGAGTCGCGGGTATAAAGATAGAGCGGAGGTGCACCCCCTGAACTGCCACCCGGTCCCCTGTCCCTGCCTACTTGCACCACCCGCCCTAGATGACGGGGTGCAGCTGGGCGACAGTCCCTGACCTGAGTAAGTGCAAGCAGAGAGATAGAGACAGAAGGGAAGCGGACAGCCGATGAGAGGTAGCACTAGAGCGGACAGAGGTGGAACAAGGAAGGTACGGAAGGGCGAGGTGGGTCAACTAGCCGGGGTCAGTCCAGGAGGTCACGTCAGTACAAGAGAAGAGGCAAAGAAAAAGTCCAAAAGCAAGCCGAGGTCAAAATCCGAGAGGTAGCGTCAAGGTTCAGGGAGCAGGCAGAGGAGGTGTCAGGAAGCAGATCAAGGGTCAAATCCAAAGGTAAGCTAAATAACAATAATAATAACAGCCTAAGGGACCAAAATCACAGGCAACCTGTAGCCAACAGGTTGGCTGTATTTATAGTGGGGAGTGAGGGTCATGTGACATGACCAGCGTCACATAACCGACAGACAAACAAGTCGAGCACCGAGTGATCAGCTCGGCGCTCAAGGCAGACCTAGGAGTAGGAGCCTCCCAGCTAGCCAAAGGGAACGAGGCTGAACACAGATCCTCGCTCCCGAAGCTAAGCAGCAGGTCTGCGGCTGATGGGAGACCGAGTGCGCATTCGGCGCCCCGTTACAGTACCCCCCTTTTACGAGGGGCCACCGGACCCAAGCCCTTAGGTAAAAATCCCCTAGGATGCTCATCATGAAACTTCTTGATGAGCCTCGGACGTGGATCTTAGTAGCTGGGACCCAAGACCTCTCCTCGGGTCCATATCCTTTCCAGTGGACCAGGTATTGAAAGGAGTTCCTAACCTTTCTAACATCAATAATTCTAGAGATCATGAATTCCTCCTGACCTTCAACCTCCACAGGTGGAGGAGGTTTTTTAACCGGAACCACTGGTGACACAGATCTCTTAAGCAACGACTTATGAAACACATCATGAATATGAAAGGAGTCGGGTAGCTTAAAGGGAACCTGTCACCAGTTTTATGGTGTCCTAACTAAGGGCAACCTAAATAAGTGACTGATTCTCTTAGCACAATGCTGGGTCACTTTCTTTAATTGAGCCAGTCAATCTGCCAACATCTTGTATTGAAAAGCTCCAGCTGATAATGATGAGTCATGAATGACAGTTTGTTTCCATATGAACCAGCAGGTGGGCAGGGGAGTGGCTATAGCTCTGAATTAAATATACGCTGGACTCAATGACATCACGCCGGACTCGAATCAGCTCATTAGCATGCGGCATGCGGCATCTTTGTGTGTATATTATGAAATAACCATCTGTCACACCAGTAAGTGAATACATCTAAGGTACTTTTTAGTAGTTAATGATTGTATATAATTAGTTAGATTATAATCAAATATCCACATAACAGGTTCCCTTTAAGTCTAAAGAACACTGGGTTAACAACTTCAATAATATTGTATGGTCCAATGAAACGCAGAGAGAATTTCCTAGAACACTGTTTCAAAGCAAGATTCTTAGTCGACAACCACACCTTATCGCCGAGTACAAAATTTACCCCCTTGGAACGTCTCTTATTGGCATGTTTACACTGGGTTTCCTGGGCCTTTTCCAGGTTTGTTTGAACTTGTGCACAGACTGTGCACAGTCTAGAGGTAAAAGAATCTGCCTGCGGGTTGAGTGAGGATACAGAGGGACTAGAACAAAAGCGAGGATGCAAACACTGTTACAAAAAAAAGGAGACACCCCCATGAAAGAATTAACTCGATTGTTAATAGCGAATTCTGCCAACGGGAGGTATATCACCCATAAGAGTTGGTTATGTGATACATAGCACCTTAGAAAAAGCTCCACTGCCTGATTTAACCGTTCCGTCTGCCCTTTGGTCTGTGGATGGAAAGCAGACGAAAAGGATAAAGAGATGTCGTATCTTCAACAAAAAGCCCTCTAGAAACCAGAAACAAACTGAACACCTCTATCAGAGACGATATTCTCAGGGACACCATGCAGACGTACCACATGTTCAATGAACAAGGATGCTAAGGTCTTCGCATCAGGGAGCTTACTTAAAGGAACAAAGTGCACCATCTTGCTAAAACGGTCAACCACTACACACACCACTGATTTCCCCTCAGAAGGGGGCAGATCAGAAATAAAATACATGGAAATGTGAGACCATGGCTTGCAGGGAATGGGTAGTGGTTGTAGTTCACCAGCGGGAAGTGTTCTCGGGGTCTTAGACCTGGCACAAACATCGCAAGCCAAAACATAAGACCGTACATCCTTAGACAAAATGGGCCACCAGAAAGACCTCAGCAGCAATTCCTTAGTGGCAGCAATACCTGGATGACCAGAGAGCACGGAGTCATGACATTCACCCAATAATTGAAAATTAAAGCACTCAGGAACAAATAACTTATCTGCCCGTTGAATCTCAGAGGAAAGATCCACAGAAATTGCTGCCACAAAGATGCTTGCCGGCAAGATGGGTTCCGGGGGGGTGTCAGGAGGTTGGACGGCATTAAAACTCCGGGATAAGGCATCTGCCTTAATATTTTTACTACTTGGTCTGAAAGTAATAGAAAAATTAAAACGAGTAAAAAACAGGGCCCATCTGGCTTGTCTAGGATTAAGGCGTTTGGCCGCCTCAAGAAACACTAAGTTCTTATGATCGGTGAGGACAGTAATACGGTGTCTAGCCCCTTCTAAAAAATGCCTCCATTCCTCAAATGCCCATTTTATGGCCAGTAATTCGCGGTTTCCAATATCGTAATTTCTCTCTGAAGGAGAGAACTTACGAGAGAAGAAGGCGCATGGCCTTAAATTAGTGAGGTTAGAAGACCCCTGAGAAAGGATGGCCCCCACACCATCCTCTGAGGCATCAACCTCCACCACAAAAGGTTCCTCGGTATCGGGCTGAACTAAGACCGGAGCCATCTCAAAACAATTTTTAAGGGTATTAAAGGCCCGACAGGCCTCCAACGACCAGTTAACCAGATCAGAACCTTTTTTAGTTGTTTGTCTGTATACTTTTTATTTATTTATGTAAGTTTTACACAATAACAGCTTTTTTAAAACCAAAAATATTATGTTTTAGTGTCTCCCTTTTCTGAGCCATAGTTTTTTTATTTTTGGGGTGATTGTCTCAGGTAGAGGCTCATTTTTTGTGGGATGAGGTGACGGTTAGATTGGTACTATTTTGGTGGGCAAACGTCTTTTTGATCGCTTGCTGTTGCACTTTTTGTGATGTAAGGTAACAAAAAAAATTGTTTATTTAGCACAGTTTTTATTTTTTATGGTGTTCATCTGAGGGGTTAAGTCATGTGATATGTTTGAGCAAGACCCTGCACATGTTCGGTGAGGCTTTGTAGAGGGTCCATGCTAAATTAAGGCCTGTGATTCTGTCACGGGGTAGAGTCTCGGGTGTAAAGATAGAGCGGAGGTGCACCCCCTGAGCTGCCACATGGTCCCCTGTCCCTGCCTACTTGCACCACCTGCCCTAGGTGACGGGGCGCAACTGGGCGACAGTCCCTGACCTGAGTAAGTGCAATCAGAGAGATAAAAACAGCAGGGAAGCGGACAGCCAATGAGAGGTAGCACTAGAGCAGACAGAGGTGGAACAAGCAAGGTACCACCAAAGACGGAAGGGCCAGGCGGGTCAACTAGCCGGGGTCAGTCCAGGAGGTCACGTCAGTACAAGAGAAGAGACTAAGACAAAATCCAAAAACAAGCCGAGGTCAAAATCCGAGAGGTAGCGTCAAGATTCAGGGAGCAGGCAGAAGAGGTGTTAAGAAGCAGATCAAGGGTCAAATCCAAAGGTAAGCTAAATAACAATAATAATACACAGCCTAAGGGACCAAAATCACAGACAACCTGTAGCCAGCAGGTTGCCTGTATTTATAGTGGGGAGTGAGGGTCATGTGATGTGGCTAGCGTCACATGACCGACAGACAAACAAGTCGAGCACCGAGTGATCAGCTCGGCGCTCAAGGCAGACCTAGGAGTAGGAGCCTCCCAGCTAGCCAAAGCCGCCCTGGGAACGAGGCTGAACACAGATCCTCGCTCCCGAAGCTAAGCAGCAGGTCTGCAGCTGATGGGAGACCGAGTACGCCTTCGGCGCCCCGTTACAGTGTCTGCAGTGACTTGCGACATCTGTGCAGCAATACCTTCTGTGTGTCAGGGGCAGAGATAGGAAGAATATTAGTGAAAATAATATTTTTTTCCCATAATCCACATTTTTGCTGTCAACTATGTACTCCGTGAATTGCGTGATCTGCGCTTCAATACATTGTGTAGTTGTCAGGCCCAGATATAGGGAAAAAATAATAATACAGAAAACACAATTTTTTTTCCCCATAATCTATCTACATTTTTGCTGTCAACGGTGTAATCCGTGAATTGTGTGATCTGCGCTTCAATACATTGTATGGTTGTTAGGCCCAGATATAGGGGAAAAAAATTAAATACAGAAAACAATTTTTCTCCCATAATCTATCCACATTTTTTATGTCAACGGTGTAATCCATGAATTGTGTGATCTGTGCTTCAATACATTGTGTGGTTGTCAGGCCCAGATATAGGAAAAAAAAATAAATACAGAAAACACATTTATTTTTTTTTCCCATAATGTATCCACATTTTTGCTGTCAACGGTGTAATCCATGAATTCTGTAATTTGCGCTTCAATACATTGCGTGGTTGTCAGGCCCAGATATAGTGAAAAATATAAATATAAACTACATTAGAAAACAGTGTCTACCGCAGATTCCAATAATTTGGGCCTAAAATAGTGTCCATATTCTGTGTGTTTCTGTGACATATACTGTCCTGCATCTGAAAACTGAGTTTGTTTTGCAAATTCCAAAAATCTGGGCCTAATCTAGTGTCCATATTCTGTGTGTTTCTGTGACATATACTGTCCTGCATCCGAAAACTGTTTCTTTAGGGCAAATTCCATTAATCTGGGCCTAATCTTGTGTCCATATTCTGTGTGTTTCAGTGACATATACTGTCCTGCATCCAAAAACTGTTTCTTTAGGGAAAATTCCAAAAATCTGGGCCTAATCTAGTGTCCATATTCTGTGTGTTTCTGTGACATATACTGTCCTGCATCCGAAAACTGAGATTGTTTTGCAAATTCCAAAAATCTGGGTCTAATCTAGTTTCCATATTGTGTGTGTTTCAGTGACATATACTGTCCTGCATCCAAAAATTGTTCTGCATCCAAACACTGCTTCTTTAGGGCAAATTTCAATAATATGGCACTAATCTAGTGTCCAGATTCTGTGTGTTTCTGTGACATATACTGTACTGCATCCAAAAACTGCTTCTTTGGGGCAAATTCCAATAATCTTGGCCTAATCTAGTGTCCATATTCTGTGCGTTTCTGTAACATATACTGTCCTGCATCCGAAAAATGAGTTTGTTTTGCAAATTTCAAAAATCTGGGCCTAATCTAGTGTCCATATTCTGTGTGTTTCTGTGACATATACTGTCCTGTATCCAAAAACTGCCCTGCATCCAAAAACTGTCCTGCAACCAAAAACTGTTTCTTTAGGGCAAATTCCAAAAATCTGGGCCTAATCTAGTGTCCATATTCTGTGTGTTTCTGTGACATATACTGTCCTGCATCCAAAAACAGTTTCTTTAGGGCAAATTCCAAAAATCTGGGCCTAATCTAGTGTCCATATTCTGTGTGTTTCTGTGACATATACTGTCCTGCATCCAAAAACTGTTTCTTTAGGGCAAATTCCAATAATCTGGGCCTAATCTAGTGCCCATATTCTGTGTGTTTCTGTGACATATACTGTCCTGCATCAGAAAACTGTGTCTTTAGCGGACTGTAAAACAATCTGCGCCACATCTAGTGACAAAACCATTAATATGAAGAAGGCGAGCACTAAGGGACGGGGAAGTAGGCGTGATGCTAATGGTGCATGCAGAGGCCGTGGCCCTGGGCGCAATGAAACTGTGCCTGCTGCGAGTGCGCTAGAAAAAAAAAAAACATCCACTGTACCCAGCTTCATGTCTAACTTAGTTGGTCGGCGCAGGACAACACTGTCCAAGTCGGACCAGTGCGAATAATTGGTCGGTTGGATTGCTTAAGATAATGCTTCCAGTCGGTTAAGCACCACCCTCTCTTCTCCAAGTCCAGTCTCTGTAGCCAAGAGTCTGGTCAACCGAAACCTCTCTCTCATCATCCTTCCTCCCACCATGGAGAGGCTTGCCAAATGAGTGATCCCACACTTGGATATTCCGAGGAGCTCTATCCAGCCCTACTATTACATTTGGCACTCGCACCCAGCACGCTTGAAGAGGGACCTGAGATATTGTGCCCTTATTCACAACCTCTTGAGCCTTCACAGTCTCAAGAAGATGATGGTGGTGAACGGTAATCGCTCGTTCACGAGGTGGATGATGATGAAATGCAGTTACCAATCACTGAGGTTGTGGTTAGGTCAAGTCAGGAGGATGTCAGGAAGTGGAAGAGGAGGTGGTTGACGATGAAGTCACTGACCCAACATGGGAAGGTGAAAAGCCGAGCAAGGACCACAGTACAGCGAGGGAGGGATCCGCAACACCGCAACAGGCTGGAAGAGGCAATGGGGTTGCAAAAGTGAGAAGTCGGCCCACACCAAACAGGCCCGCAACCGTTACACCAAGCCTCCCCATGCGTAAATCTACCTTGCCAAGGGGTAGGTGTTCCGCAGTAAGGCGATTTTTTTGTGGAAAGTGCAGACGACAAAAGAGTGATAGTTTGCAACCAAAATGAGCCGGGGAGTGAACACTAGCAACCTCACCACCACCAGCATGATCCGCCACATGGCCTCCAAGCACCCTAACAAGTGGGATGAACGCCTGGCTCCACAATCTGGGTCTGCGGGTCACACCACTGCCTCCTCTTCCCCTGTGTTATGCACTGCTGGCCAATCCTCTGTCGAAGCTGCAGGCCCGGATGCCCCTCGTCCTGCACCTGGACCTTCACATGAACCATCAGCAACAACATCCACTTCCCTGTCCCAGCGCAGTGTCCAAATGTCCATAACACAGGGATTTGAATGAAAGCACAAATACCCACCCACCCACAGGCCATAGCACTAAATGCGCAACTTTCCAAATTACTGGCCCTTGAAATGTTGCCATTTAGGCTTGTGGACACAGAGGTCTTCCGCAGCCTGATGTCCGCGGCCGTCCCTCGGTACGCAGTCCCCAGCCCCCACTATTTTTCACTGTGTGCCGTGCCCGCCTTACACCAGCATGTGTCCCAGAACATCACCCGTGCCCTGACCAACGCAGTTACTGGTAAGGTCCACTTAACCACAGACACATGGACAAGTGCTTGTTGCCAGGGACGCTACATTTCCCTGACCGCACACTGGGTGAATGTTGTGGAGTCCGGGAGTGAGTCGAACCTTGGGATGGCACAGGTGCTCCCATGCCCAGGGTTGCGGGCCCTACGTCCATCAGGGTCTCCGCCAGCAGCTATATTACTGGCTCCAACCCCCACTTCTCCTCCTTCGCCGCCTCCTCCTCCACTTCCACCTCCAGCAGCAGTCAGCTATCAGTCACTAGCTGGAAGCAGTGTAGCACTGCTGTGGGTAAGCGTCAACAGGCCCTTCTGAAGTTGATCTGTTTAGGGGAAAAATAGCACACCACAGATCTGTGGCAGGGTATAAGGGATCAAACCAAGCTGTAGCTCTTGCTACTCAACCTACAACCAGGCATGGTTGTGTCTGACAATGCCCGTAACTTGGTGGCGGCTTTGGAGCTCAGAAAACTGACACACATCCCATGCCTAGCCCACGTCTTAAACTTAGTGGTTCAGCGGTTTATCAAAACCTACCCCAATTTGCCAGAGCTACTAGTGAAGGAGCCCCGCGTGTGTGCCCATTTCCGCAAGTCGTCCACAGCTTCAGCCGGTCTGTTAACGCTGCAGCAGCGCTTGCGGCTTCCAGCTCACCGACTGTTGTGCAACGTGAGCACGTGCTGGCACTCTATGTTCCACATGTTGGCCAGGCTTTGTGAGCAGCAGAGGGAAGTTGTGGAATACCATCTGCAACATGGTTGTCGCCTTTCGCGTCAACTGCCACTATTCACAAGCGAGGAGGGGGCATTGATGTCAGAACTCTGTGAGGTTTTAAAAAACTGTGATGAATCCACACAGATGGTTAGTGGTGATAACGCTATTATCAGCGTAACCATCCCACTGCTGTGTCTACTCAAACGATCGCTGCTCACAATTAAGAACAACGCTCTGAATGTGGTAGATGAGGAAATGGGGGAGGACATTACACAGGGTGATTGCCAGCCCACCCTCAGTTCGTCTTCTCAGCGAGAATTGGACCATGAAGAGGAGGAGGAGGAGCTGGAGACAGTTGCCTCTGCTACAGGGGGTAGTACCCATGGAACTTTAATTCCATCTGTTCAACATGTATGGGCAGAAGAGGTACTCTGGCACACATGGCTGACTTCATGTTATGCTGCCTTTCCAGCGACCCTCGCATTATATGCATTTTACATAACACAGATTACTGGGTGTTCACCTTTCGACCCCCGCTACAAAGAGAACTTCTCATCTCTCATTCCTCTGGTGGAGAGGACGAGCAAAATGGTGCAATACCAGAAGATCCTTGTTGGAAAATTGCTCCAAAATTTTCCATCTGACAACACTGGTGGCAGAGTCCGTACTTCCTTAGGCAACCGAGGAAGGGAGAAAAAGGGAACACACAGCCGTTCCAACAAAGGCATGGGACACTTTCATTACACCCCGCCAGCAACATAACCCTGAAGCGCGGCCTAGTGGTACAAGGAGGGAAAAATTTTGGAAGATGGTGAAGGAATACATAGCAGACCGTGTTAGCGTCCTAAATGATCCCTTAGTGCAGGCATCCTCAAACTGCGGCCCTCCAGCTGTTGCAAAACTACAACTCCCAGCATGCCCGCACAGCCTACAGGTATCAGCCTACAACAGGGCATTGTGGGAGTTGTAGTTTTACAACAGCTGGAGGGCCGCAGTTTGAGGATGCCTGCCTTAGTGCCTTAAAACTACTGGGTGTCCAAGCTTGACACGTGGAACGAACTTGCGCTTTACGCCTTGGAGGTGCTGGCCTGCCCTGCCGCCAGCGTCTTGTCTGAGCGTGTATTTAGTGCTGCTGGTGGCATTGTAACAGATGAGCGTATCCGCTTGTCCACTCGAAATGCTGACAGGTTGACTCAGATAAAAATGAACAAGGCCTGGATTGCCCCTGACTTCTCAACTCCACCAAAGGAGAGCTAAGCTGATGATGAACATAAAGGGAATTTCAATCTATAATTTTTTATGTACTCAATCTACTGTAGTGTATTCCCATGCACCTTCTCCACCACAAAAAAAGAGTATATGGTTGAATCTTGTTTTCTCCTTCTCATCCAGATTGTATATATTCCCTCCACTCTAATTTTTTTTATTTGGTCAGCTCACCATCAGGCCCTCACCCCTAATGTTTTAGAGGGTCAGTTCAGCAGCAGGCCCTCGCCCTTAATGTTTTAGAGGGTCAGTTCAGCAGCAGGCCCTCTCCTCTAATGTTTAAGAGGGTCAGCTCAGCAGCAGGCCCTCGCCCCTAATGTTTTAGACGGTCAGTTTAGCAGCAGGCCCTCGCCCAAATGTTTTAGAGGGTCAGCTCAACAGCAGGCCCTCGCATATAATGTTTTAGAGCGTCAGCTCACCAGCAGGCCCTCGCATATAATGTTTGAGTGTCATGTGCATTTCTATCAACATGTATTTACACTGCCTGATTGTCGGCGCCGATTATCAGGAACTAATATTGCTGCGAACACTCATGGCTAACAATCTGCCCACCTAAATTTTCCGCCGATCACTTGATGAACGACTGAAATGATCATTCATCGGGTGATCCTGTTTTTGCGCAGACACATCAATCATTGTTTCTGGGCAGCAGATGTTGGAGTCTATACAGTGATCTGCTGCCCAGAAACAGTGCAGCTTTATGAGGACGAGCAATCGCAAAAGCTATCCCTCATCCTCATACTGTGAAGGAGATTGCTGCATGTAAATAATATTACATGACAATACATATAAAACATAACAATTGCAGATACCCTGATGTCTGGGGTACTGCAATTGCATGGGGTCCCCTGCCTCCCCTTGAACCCCCTCCTCATGGCAGTCCAAAGGGTGACTCTGTACTCTCTCTCGTATTTTCTGTAGCATATGGTGAGATTTTGTTGCCTTTTAGGAAAAAAGGTGGCCCATTAGGAGAAAGCAATGAAGACAGAGAGGATGCAACTGAAACTGAAAGGTTTCTCTGGTGTTGCAAGGATGAGGAGCATGAGGGATGCTGTGACCCCTTCTTCCAAGGCATGGTTTCAGACTCTGAGGGGACCTCCATGTCTACCTGTTGTGACTGAGAAGGAGTGAGCCATCCAGTCCACAATCTCATCCTCTTTGTTCTAAATAATAATAACGTTGAGCCTTTCGGAAGCCAGGAACAACTGTGGCCTACTACCACTACAGCTACTACTACTGGCCAGATAGCTGTGCTGCTACTGCTGCTACCAACATTCTGACTCTGGGAGGATGAGGCATGGGCACTGTTCTGTTTTCCAGACATTTTATTTTGAGGACTATAAATGAAAAGTCATTTGTTTGGTACACATAGATTATTTAACAGTACAAGCAAAATTGAAAGTGTGTTTTCTGCAATTTAAAGACAGAGGCTCAATTAAATGTTCTTGCCCTTCTACAAACACATTGCACGCTGGCATTGACTATTTACTTTGGGAATAATGCAGTGTTTGCAGTAAAATGTCTTTGAATCATGCATTTAATATCACTGGTTCAACAATTAAATTATTGTACCAAAAATGTCAACCATGTTCTGCTGCAATAATACATTCGCTAACACAAATATAATACTGCAGTGTTTGGGGAAATGTCTTTGAACTATGGGGGTCATTTAGTAAGACCGGCGTTTTAGAGGTCGGTCTTAATAACCCCTTTAGCTGGTGGTGGATCTGCCGAAGTTATGAAGAGGCCCTGGCCTCTACATAACTTTGGAGTTTCCAGCACCAGTCTAATTGTAAGCCAGCTTCCTTGCTGGCTTACATTTAGACCATTTCTTACGCCTAAAACAGGCGTAGAAATTATGAATGAGATGGGCCTGTTGACTCATCCCCTTTCCCGACTGTGAGGGATTGCACCTTCATTTTGTATCCTGGGTTTCATTTTACTTTCTGGTTTATTTTAGGTCAGAATTGAGAATTGCTGAGCCATGTGTATTTGAGACAAACAAAGTTAATTGCTTATTAGTTCTCAGAACTATGTGTGCCTGATGTTCTGGGAGTATAACTGGTACTAGATACTTTTCAAGGATGAATAACTGAAGGATAAGATAAGGTTTTTTGTAATCAAATGTGCTTGACTTGCAAACATAAAAAAAAGAAATTATTATTATTATTATTATTATTATTAATAATCACGCGATGCTTACGTAAAATGACGATATCTGTGTTTGGCTTGAGTTCTAATAAAAGGGTATAAATATTTTGTATCCTCCCAATAAAGATAAGAGATCATTCTGATACAACCCTGAGTCTGTATTGTTTATCTCTTCCGAGTACTCACATTTTTTTACCTGATTTGGACCCCAGCAGGTCATAGAAGAAGGGGTTTTGCCCTAACACCGACCACACCATGCCCACTTTTCTAGACCTGGCGTGAGTGGGGAAAAGCCGCCGATTGCTGTGCAAATAACCTTTGCACCGCAATCTGCATCAGAAATACGCCTTATATGGGAGTATTTCTGGATAGTAAATGAGCCCCTATGTGTTTTATTATCAGTTATTCATCAATTAAATTATTATACTAAAATGTCTATAAAAAACACAGCCTACTGCAATAATGTGTCTGCTAGCACAAATAGAACAATGCATTGTTTGTGGAGTTGTCTTTGAACTATGCGTTTAATATACAGTAACTTTTTCAACAATTAAATTACTGTACTAAAATGTCTACAAAATACAGAATATCTATGGACAAGGTACTAAATATTTGTGGGCCTCCAATTTTATACACAGTCACACATAGGATTTTTTTTTCCTCACAGATCCATAGTAAAAAAGAAATTGTGGCATTTGTGGATGTTCTCCCCAAGAAGCAATACTTTAGAACACTA
Source organism: Bufo bufo (assembly GCF_905171765.1). Taxonomy (NCBI): domain Eukaryota; kingdom Metazoa; phylum Chordata; class Amphibia; order Anura; family Bufonidae; genus Bufo; species Bufo bufo. Next base: position 465,527,916 of record NC_053391.1, read on the forward strand.
TGCCTCCTGAAGTACTTAGTGGGCTGCCATACAGAGTTAGTGAACACAGCTCTGCTGCATGCATGACCCCTTAATGTGGCTCATAGATAAATATCTTGTGACTGTTCTTGCAAAACCCTTAATAATTTCTATAAAAACCTATCATTAAAAAGAAATGTTAATGGTACATATGGCTAATTTTAGAGATACAATGAGTGCATTTTATTTGGAACATCTAAAGCATTTCTTAGTTGATAGTGTATTCAGGATTATGCACTACAAATCAGCTTTAGTCATTTACCAGTTGGAAACGATGTAAATACATAAGATAATGGTAAAGCTGTGGACTCTGCAAACAGATTAAATCATTATGTTACATGAGCAAGCCAAATTGCCATTGTTGTATAATCTATTTCAGCTGCCAATCATTTAGTCTGGCAGCTGACAGCAAGCAAAATGACACAAGGTCACTCAGTGACCTTCTGATAAAGAGGACAGATGGTGGGTGCTATGACAATTTTGGTTAGTTTGGTTACTTTCTCTTAAAGTATAAATGCAACACCAACACATAGAATGAATCAATGTATTGGGGTACTGTGAAATAAAATATCAAAACTATAAAGCATTATCTGACATTGATAGGTTCAACCCTTTAGTTATAATAATATTTAGTTATATGAGATTTCAGGGGAATGGGGACATTTACTGCTGTATATGTCAATAAAGCATGCATCATAATAATTGTAGGAGATGTTAAATTTTCTTTTTTTCAATTTTTTTTTTATTAATTCCATCATGAAAAACTTCTTATGATACAACCAATAATAAGTTTTCATCAATGTCCATAGCTAAGTTCTGTTAAACTTTGTAAGGACTTTAAGCAGCCCATGGAGAGTCCAGTACATCACCGAAACTAAAAAAAAAAACATTTTTCCTGCTCGATTCAGCACAGGGCAAAGATGAGTATTGGAGCATGAAATGCTCAGATGCTCATGTTTAGAGGGGCTGCCTGGGTGAAAACGGGGATATGTCCGGGTTCAGCTCCAAACTCGCGCAACCCTTTTCATTTTGGACATTCAACACCAAAACTATATTTTTAAACTATATTTGATATGTATTAATAAGTAATGCACTACTTGAAGCAGAGAATCTGAGCAGAGCATCTAAATTAATTTTTTTAATTAATTTTATTTTAATAATCTAATTTAAAGTACTAGTTTTAAACACAGTTTCTGCACATAGTTTCTACATGTACAGACGTTATATTGGGAACAGTCCATTTCAAATGTAACCAAAAAGTAAAACTACTCTCTAACGCTGACATGTGTCCTTTACACAACCAATTTGGTTCAAAAATAATAACTAGAGAACTTGTAAGAAGTCATGTTTTTTGGAATAAATAATTTTTAATGTCGATCTTATCCAAGTCTCGAGATTCACAATAAATCATGGTCTTAAAGGGCTTAATTTTATACCATTGTTGAAAACAGCCAGATATTGTGGGAGGGAATTATCAGTGGCAGTCATCAGTATCATACAATTTCATGTCACCTTTTCATTGCATTCATTTAACATTCAATTACTGTCCAAAGACAAGCTGCGTTTGGCTAAAATTCTGAGTTTATAAAAATGTATGATTAGTCTTACCTTATCTCACTGACACTTTGTAAGCATATATGTCACTCAGACCTTCTTCACCTTGTTGCTCCTTTATTGTATTTATAGGGTTGTATTCTGTCCCTTTCTCATATTTTTATTCCTCTGACCTACTGTGACATCACATTAAATTACTCTGTGGACTGTCTGGCCAGCTAGGCATTATTTGAGATTCGATTGGATAGCATGGTGAGGCTAATGCTATGGTTTGTCTTAAATTGCCCTTACTGCTATGATTTTTTATGTGAATATTTTTTAAGCTGGGTGTTAAAAAGTCAGTAAAAGTGGACTGTGATCTGTCAAACCTAGCAAACAAATGCCCAAAAAAGTTATGAAAGGTTGACATCAAGAAACTGTTTTGTTTTTGTTGAGATTTTACCAAAATGAACCCAACACTGTATTTTGCCCTGGCAAAAACAAGATGGTTGACAGAATCAAATGTATAAGCATACAAATTTGTTTGTATTCATCTAAACTTCTGAAGGAAAAAAAGGAAATATTTCACTTCCCTTTAAAAATGGATCTATCATATAGATAATTTCTAGTATAAATTAAATTTCAAATCAGTTGCTGGGCAAAAATTGCCTCTGGCATGCCAAATTCTCAACCTAACCCCTTCCCTTTAGCCATACTATTAAATACATACTTGGAAACTATTACCGTACATACAGCGCTACAAACATACAAGAGAATACAGCACACATACTTATTACATCCAGTGATGTCTTTTCTGATGTATATATTCTCTTTCCTTATCTTCTCCATTCAGACCAAACCATCATGATGATTTCTTTCAGCCATCTCTTGTCAATGCAGAGTTTAAAGGGGTTATCCCAGGAGTAATGTAAAAAATTTAAATCAGACATCATTTAGTACATGACAATTTCTTTCTAACAAAGCAGGATATAGACCTGTACCTCACACGGATCCATAGATCTCCCGATTCATTGCTCTGCTAGATTTATATTAAGCTGGCAGTTCAAGGGGAGTGTCTTTTCTGCTGCAGCTAAGGGGGCGTGACTCAGCTCTTCCTATTACAGCTCAGGAGGCAGTTGAAGTATGAAGCTGGGCGCGTGCGGCTTTCTCAGTGAGCCGGGCAAAGAAATAAGAAAAAAAAAAACTGCAGTTGGCGCTATACAGATACATTTTATTGAATAACTCAGGAGCTATGCTTAATTTTTAATTACATGCAATTACAAAAGAATTCACATCCAGTTGCTGGTTGGAAAAGTGCACAATATTATTCATGAAACAACCCCTTTAACAAAACACGATAAATAAATAAAATAACAATTACAAACTAACAAAATAAAAATAACTGTACCTAGAAAAAATAGGATTTCTGACACTAATAGTGTATCCATAATGTCCCCGAAAAATAATTGCACTAAGCTGAAATAATTATCTGCCAGAGTGCACCCAGTGTTGACAGTGCCCCTGTTAGTAATCATACCCCTATTGTGCCCCAAAAGGAATAAAGCCTCCATAGTGCCCATACTAGCAATCATGTTCTCCGTAGTCTTCCAGGAGAAATAATGCCCCTTATAATGCGTTCCAGTACAAAAATACCCCCCTATTATTTGTGACAATACAAAAATTCCACCCTTCCTTTCAGATCAGACCCCCATATCAGACCTCAAATCAGATCCTCAAATCAAACCTCCATATCAGATCCTCAAATCAAACCACCATATCAGATCCTCCGATCCCCTTATCAATTCCTCAGACTCCTTATCAGATCCTCAGACCCCCATATCAGATCTAGAGATGAGCGAATTTCTCAAAAATTCGATTCGGCCAGGTCGCTGAATGAAATTATTTTTTTTATTTGATCCGAATTTATTCGTGCCAAATTGCGTTAATTTACTGGCTGCAGAGAGCCGAGGCGGAAGCGGTGTCACCTGTCCAAGTTGCTGGTGTGGTTGTGCAGGAACCACATTCAGCCAGTGGGCCGTAAAGGACATGTAATGTCCCTGACCGTATTTACAGCTCCACAAGTCGGTGTTGCCATGCACTTTGGCAGACACCGAAAGGCTCAAGGACTGGCCCACCTTCTGTTCTACATACGTGTGCAGGGCTGGTACTGCCTTTTTGGGAAAGAAATGACAGCTTGGGACGCCACTCTCCTCATCACTACTTGCCCACCTACCAGAGGAAAAGGCGGATGTCTCGTCCACATCCTAGTTGGCCAGTAGGTGCTGACTGTCCTCTAGAAGCTCGTCCTCGCTGTATAGTGGAGCTGAGCCCACAGCATATAATACTTCTCTGGCTGAGGGAACAGAAAAGGACAGAGGCAGGTTGAGGACAGGTGAGGCCACAGGGCCAGCTCCCTGGCCATGCCATCTAACGGTTGTGTCTGACGAACCCACCGACTCTTGTCTGGGGGAGTCTAATGTCACTTGGGACGAAGTGGATGATCGAGTCAACCATTCAAGAACCGCTGGGTTGCTGGTCAAGACACAACCGCTAGATGACACCCAGGCCTCTCGCTGCAACTCCTGCTGCCACGCCCCCTTACTCTGCTGCGACCTGTGCCTGCTACAGAAACATTTAGGCCTTTGCCATTCCCCTGTACAGGGCCTGGCACTTCTCTGTCTGAAATACTGTTAGATCCGCAGTGGACACCAATGATTTTAATAGGGGGGGGCCGCACTAACCCCAATGATTTTAATAGGAAGGGTGGGGGGGCCGCACTGGCCACCAATGATTTTAATACTGGGGGGGAGGGGGGGCGGCACTGGCCACCAATGATTTTAATACTGGGGAGGGAGGGGGGTCTGACCCCTGCTGCCTGGCAGCACCCAATCTCTTACAGGGGGCTGAGATCCGCACAATTAACCCCTCAGGTGTGGCACCTGAGGGGTTAATTGTGCGGATCACAGCCCCTGTAAGAGATCGGGTGCTGCCAGGCAGCAGGGGGCAGTTATATATACACAGTTCTTAGTATATTCTAACTTGAAGTGTCCCCATCACCATGGGAACGCCTGTGTTAGAATATACTGTCGGATCTAAGTTTTCACGATCGTGAAAACTCAGATCTGAAAAAGCTAATACTATTATTTTCCGTTATAACCATGTTATAACGGAAAATAATAAAGTGAAGTGTGGGTCCCCATTGACTTCAATGGGGTTCGGGTTCGGGTCCAAGTTCGGATCAAGTTTGGGTCCCGAACACAAACTTTTTTTTAAAAGTTCGGCCGAACTCCCCGAACATCTAGGTGTTCGCTCAACTCTACAAATAATACCGTATTTTTCGCCCTATAAGACGCACTTTTTCCCCCCCAAAAGTGATCCCCATAACAGTGCCATCCAGAGACCCCAATAAGAGCCACCCACAGATCCCCCATAAGTGTCACCCACAGATCCCCCATAAGTGTCACCCACAGATCCCCCATAAGTGTCACCCACAGATCCCCCGTAAGTGTAACCCACAGATCCCCCATAACAGTGCGCCATCCACAGACCACAATTAGTTCAAACCCCACCAAAAGCACACCTTTTGGTTCAAAATATTTTTTTTCTTATTTTCCTCCTCAAAAACCTAGGTGCGTCTTATGGGCCGGTGCGTCTTATAGGGTGAAAAATACGGTATATATTTTTGTGCCACTAATACACACCAAAAAGGGCTGTATTTTTTTCATTTCACCACACAACGGCTAATAAGCCCTTTTTCCCCCACTAATACACACCAAAAAATGGTTTAGAATGTAAAACATAAGATATAGAAATATTTCCTTGTAATAAACCCTGTAAATAGCTGTATCAAACAGCACTTGCACCCCAATAACAAGAACGGTTTGCTGGAATGACAGAGCTGTATAATGGCAATCTGGATCCACAGTCAGTGCAGCAAGGTGTAATAGGATTGTTCCTATTACCCAGGCTGTAAACTCCCCTACTGAACCCTGTTCTGCTTCAATACTGTGGAATGATTCCTCACTATCCTTTCTCTGAACTTCTATACAGCAAAATAAAAGTTTTAAAGTCTTTTCTACCACTGTCCCAAGCGCCTGCTGACGTCTCTCTCGCTGCACTAAGTACACTGGAAAATGGATTCAAGAATCCAAGATGGCTGAGGCTATTTATAGGGCTGTGACTTCACAGGGCTGGCTGCTGATTGGCTGTATGCATGGCATTGTGGGTGATCCTTTGTTCCCAGAGTTCCTTGCTCCATGTCCTAACACATGCAGCAGCCATTTTAGGAAAAAATGCGATTCGTTACCACGAAGCGTGAGGAAATTCAGATTTGGTGCAAATCTAATTTTTTCTGAAATTTGAATCAAATTCCACTTCATTTTGCCAGCTCAAAAATAAAAAAGATAGAGCTGTTAAACTGATGTATGGGGGGGGGGATGGTTTTACTTTGCCTGGTCCAGAAGTTTAAAATTCTCTTGGTTTTGAGCCCCTAAAATTGGTATGAGAATGACTAGCAAGAGCATCAATCTCTCTGCAGAGGCTATCATTTGTGCATTATACGGACAGCCCAATGATTTCAAGGGGAACTGTGTAATGCTTAATTTCTGCCACCAATGCTGATCCCCATGCAGATTAACTGTTTAGACAGCAAGATCTTTTGCTCAGAAATAATTATCTATAGTAGATGTCTATAATGCATCATGAAAGATTGTTTCTTCAGATAAACGAACAAATCGCTCATTCATCAGGTGATCTTCTGCACCTTTAAATAGGCAGATTATCAGGAATAAACGTTCGTATGAACAATCAACAGTGTAAATCCACCTTAAGGCTATCTACTGTACCTCTTATGTTTAATCATTAGTTAAACTGAATGACCTTACACGAGTTTATGTGAATAGTATTTTACAATTTATCATCCTTTCATGTTTAGTTAAGTACACATCTTATTACACTGTATAGTTTTGAATAGATAGTAATTTTTTTTACAGAGATTATTGTTGAAATTCGCAAAAAAAAAAGAGGATCTCAAGTAAAAATTGATTTACTGAATTCAGTGCTATTCTTTATACTGAACCTGTATTATATTGTTTCACTTATTCAATCCCTTTAGCACATAAAGTTGTACAGATTCACGTGATTTTGACTATATCATATTAAGCTTTTACCTTTATATTAAACCTAATCACTACATGTTTCCTGCATGAAAAAAAAAATAATAATAATAAACATTACCCAAAGAATCTGAATATTTTTAAGTGTTTCTGATTTTGTGCCAAAATATTATTTAAAAATAAAAATCCTAGCCGTTACATATCCACAAAATGTTTGTGAAAACTACCACTGAAGACAGCAGGAGAGGAAAATTATATTCATCAATTGATGCTAATTAGCCCGTCTGAGATCTCCCTTTACAAAATGCACCAGCCCCCAATCCTTTTTCAAACACAAAGAAACAAGATTGCAAAAAAAAAAAACATAGAGAAAAAAGAAATCCCTCCCACTCTACAGGGTGAATCACATACAGACTACCTTCAGTTTGTCATAAATGAAACCCCACACACATTTCTCAAGAAGCAATAAGTGCACTGAATGTTGTGCAGAAATGTGATTTTAATTATTATGATTGCATAACCCTCTAATTAATTTTCTCAAAGTGAGCACATTGGTCAGCTAATGATCATTGCCTAGTTAAATAGAATTAGGTGTCACAAGAAAATCACACTTGTACATACGTGCATTCATATTATAATAAGGAAATGTATGAGATGTGTGTAAGGTAATAGTCATTCACATACAGTAGATGCTTGTCAATTTATTAGACACCTCATTAGATTACTTGAAAAAATAGCAGTTGATTCTAGCAGGATGCACATATGAGTGTGCTTTAGAAACATGAGAATAGATAGTTATGAGGCTGCCAAATAGACAACAAAAGTATATTAACAGTTGTTTTTCTGCTGTGATTTTTGCAAAAAGCAAGGGGAAAAAAACACAAAATCAACATATGCAAATACACTCAGAGACTCAGTTCACATCGTTTTTTCTACAGTGAAACAGTGTTTTATTCCACTGAAAAAAGGGGTTGATTTGTAATACCAGAAACAACCAATAGAGAAGAGTGGCGCTGCTTCTGGAGGAAAAAAAAAAGCTGACTCTTTGTTCTCACACATCCCTTTAATCAGCAGTTGTTTTGGCTCATTAACAGAGCACCTGCTGATCATTAATGCTAATTAGCAAGTGACACCAATAATTAACTCTGGAAAAAAAAATCTTGCTATTTTGGACACGAAAGTCTGTATGAATGCAAAGCTGGGACTACATTGAATGCATTGTTGATGGTATGGATGAGCTTTAACAGCCAGTAATTAAAGGTGTTTTCCAGGATTAGTAAAAGGATTTACTTTTAATACAGAAATATCACCAGTCTTGCCCACTGGGGAGATTAGTACTGTAGTGCAGCCTAATTCATGTGAAAAGGGGTGACCTGCAATACCAGACACAGGCCATTGGATCAGACTGGCACCATTTCTCGACTTTTCTAACTTCTAATGCCGAACAATCCCTTCAAGGTGTTCATAGACCCCTAATTCCTAATTGAAACTTGGAGGAGATCTGCCAACAATGTCATGTCCATGGATACAGCATGATTGTCTCCCAATCTCTCAGTTGGTGAAAACAGGGATCACAGATTCTGGATTGTATCATTTCATTGTCTCACTTTCATTGATATAACCCAGGGATGCCCAACCTGCGACAACCTACAGCTATTAGGGTATGTCGGGAGTTGTAGCTTTGAAACAGCTGGAGGGTCACAGGTTGAGCATCCCTGATATAACCAAAGCACATATGATTGGAAACTACTCATCTCTATCCTCTCCACAGAAAAAACAAGCTATGGCCACGCTAAAAGGAGATATTAATAGGGGAGCTGAGGACGACTGCTTAGCAGGCAACTGTGAAATTCTTGATCTGTCAGGTTTGTCCCGGTCAACTGTATGTGCTATTTTTATGAAGAAGAAGCATCTAGGAGTTCCTCATCTTCCAGAGGTGGGGGGGATGGGGACAGTGGACAACATCAGACTCATTTACCTGTCAGTGTTGTCATGCGCTGCTGGGTTCAGCGGGTCAGTACTCCCAAAAGTACTAACTACTATGACAGCAGTGACAGACCATCGAAATCAGCAGCAGCATAGTCCAGTTGACAGGTTCCTTTTAAACCTAACGCCATTAGGGTCTATACAGATGACCTAAGTGTTTTGCAGTCTGCAAATTGTGGATCTGCAAAACATGGATACCGGTCGTATGTGTTCCGCTTTTTGTGGAGTGCACACTGCCAGCCTTATATAGAAATGCCTATTCTTGTCTGCGATCGTGGACAAGAATAGGACATGCTCTACATTTTTTGAGGGGCCGTGTAATGGAGGAACAGACACACCATTGAAATGAATGAGTCCCCACCCATTCCGTAAAATTGTGAAACGGATGCAGACCCAGAAATACGGTCTTCGGAATGTAATTTAAAAGACAGGGATCCAGCTATACCAGCGTACTAGTAATAAGGATTTTGTACTTTTTAGATCAATATAAATGACATACTTTTGCAATAGATCACATAATATATTACCTCCAACTGATATTTGTTATATCTTGACTTCTTTGACGTAGCTTAGATGTCACATGACTGTCTGCACCTAATAACTGCAACATATGACATATGAAATAGACTCGACATTCAAGCCTCTTCCTGGATCCAACCGACTCCATGTCTCTATATGGGACATATGTATGAACAACCCCCCAAGAAGTGGAATAATAATATTAATAAAGGTATTTTTTGGAGAGTTTTTTAAAAAGGTTTTTGAAAGGATTTTCTCTAAAAAATATTTTTCCAAAACTCCTTCAATAAAAACATCCTTTTCCTCCATAGTAGATTGTTATTTATGTGGCCTTGCATGAGTCATAAATAATGAGTTGCCACCATTAGCCTGCTTGCATATAAATAACATGTATATTTTTGTAATATGATTCTGATTTTAACTATTACGGTATTATTTTAGTGTTTTATCATATTTATATTTTTATTATTGCAATATGTGAGGAAGACAATATATGTATATATATAACAGTGTAGCACTATATAAGTGAACAAGGATTCCAGCACGGATTTTGGATATGAGCCACCTATAAGGGTGATTGACAAGCATTTGCCTATAAAAGACCAGCATTAAAGCTCACTCCTGATATCCAGGAAGGGGTTGTCCCCGAAACGCGTATGGTCCCAGCAAGTGAGCTTTACAAATTGATGAGCACATAAAGGATATTGAATCAACAACGACAGGCCTGTCCAATTGCCTCAGCCCAACCAGGACCTCCGGCAAGCACAATCAGCTGACCAGTAAGGAACGCCTCTCCCGCGTCACGTGAGACGCCGTGCCGACGCCTGCACCATCACCACGTGAGACGCCGCGTGAAGGGTGAGGAGCAAAGCAGTGGAGAACACCGTATATCGGGAGGCCGGGAGAGACGCCGACCACTGGGAGACGGGCGAGTGGCACATCGAGAGTCCGGTAAGAGACACTCACTCCTAGTTCCGGACACAACAGCGCACCATATAGCCGTCAGGCTGATACACCTAGCACAGTAAAACAGGGCAGCATACTTGACTATATCCGAGGCTGAACTGACTGCTTAGTGTGATTGGAATACAATCAGATTGAGATACACAAAGCTGTATGGACTGCTCTTACTATCCGATTGCACTACTGCACTTTAAATAAGAACTGTACTATTGCACTGGGAATGAAATTAGGACATTGATCAGCGTACTTGGAGAAATATATTGTTACACTTTAACTTCAAGGACTAGTCATCTGTGACCACAAGGAGGAGCCATATATACAGTGGAATATACACTCACCTAAAGAATTATTAGGAACACCATACTAATACGGTGTTGGACCCCCTTTTGCCTTCAGAACTGCCTTAATTCTATGTGGCATTGATTCAACAAGGTGCTGATAGCATTCTTTAGAAATATTGGCCCATATTGATAGGATAGCATCTTGCAGTTGATGGAGATTTGAGGGATGCACATCCAGGGCACGAAGCTCCTGTTCCACCACATCCCAAAGATGCTCTATTGGGTTGAGATCTGGTGACTGTGGGGGCCATTTTACAGTGAACTCATTGTCATGTTCAAGAAACCAATTTGAAATGATTCGAGCTTTGTGACATGGTGCATTATCCTGCTGGAAGTAGCCATCAGAGGATGGATACATGTTCTCATTCTGTTTACGCCAAATTCGGACTCTACCATTTGAATGTCTCAACAGAAATCGAGACTCATCAGACCAGGCAACATTTTTCTAGTCTTCAACAGTCCAATTTTGGTGAGCTCGTGCAAATTGTAGCCTCTTTTTCCTATTTGTAGTGGAGATGAGTGGTGGGGTCTTCTGCTGTTGTAGCTCATCCGCCTCAAGGTTGTGCATGTTGTAGCTTCACAAATGCTTTGCTGCATACCTCGGTTGTAACGAGTGGTTATTTCAGTCAACGTTGCTCTTCTATCAGCTTGAATCAGTCGGCCCATTCTCCTCTAACCTCTAGCATCCACAAGGAATTTTTGCCCACAGGACTGCCGCATACTGGATGTTTTTCCCTTTTCACACCATTCTTTGTAAACCCTAGAAATGGTTGTTCGTGAAAATCCCAGTAACTGAGCAGATTGTGAAATACTCCGACCGGCCCATCTGGCACCAACAACCATGCCACGCTCAAAATTGCTTAAATCACCTTTCTTTCCCATTCTGACATTCAGTTTGGAGTTCAGGAGATTGTCTTGACCAGAACCACCCCCCTAAATGCATTGAAGCAACTGCCATGTGATTGGTTGACTAGATAATTGCATTAATGAGAAATAGAACAGGTGTTCCTAATAATTCTTTAGGTGAGTGTATATATTTGTTTTTATCTTCCACACAATGAAAGATTTTAGCATTATATTGCATGATTGAAGTATTTTATTTTTGGGGAGTGTATTTTTACTATTTTATTCATTCACTTTGTATTTTCAGAGTAAATTGATTGTTATTGTCATTTGTAGTGAGGATATTAGAATATATAAAAAAATTAACATATCTATCTTGTGTGTGATCCCATATGTAGAGAGTGCCCCTCTTATTTTCCTGACAACATATGACATATGTCATATAAAATATTTTCTTGTGTGATACTATTTGCTACAACAGGTGTTGAGTGAATCGAAGTTAACGAAGTGGACTTCGATCTGAATTTCGGGAAAAATTTGATTCGCCGCTAATCCGAATTTCCTTGTGCTTCGTGGTATCAAATCAATTTTCACTGAAATACCTCATCCATTTGAGCGCAAAGAGGCCGCCACAGCCTTTTTGCTTGAAGATCCCGCACGAAATCTCGCACACGGTGACATATAACATCACCAAGCCGGCTGATGTGATGTGCTGGATCTTCAAACAAGATGGCCGCAGCGGCCTATTCACGCTCAAATGGATGAGGTGAATACAATTTTTAAATTTTTTATTTTTTTAGGAGCAACCAATGAAATGCTTTAATATTGATCTCAGTTGCCTCGACCAGCAATTAACGTGGCATCTAAGGGGTTCAATGATGGGTGGCCACCCAATCGGTATTCACTGTCATTGCACCCGCTACTTACAAAAAAATTATTTGCCACAAAGCAATTTTTTTTTTATTCAGCTTAGCAGCCAAATCGAATTTTGAGGAACTTCACTCATCTCTAGCCGCAACTTAATCATCAAGTTTTGCTCGGTTGCATCCGTAAATAATATATTTGGTGACAATTTGCAATTGGCATACTGTCTGTAGGCATTCTGTGTGATAGCAAGTTTTTTAGTTTTGATTTTGTTTAAACCATCCCCTTGTTTTCATTTGGTCACTTTATATAAATTTATCAATAGTATTTTTTAAAATTTTACATTATCCCATACATTCTTCATAGAACATGACAAATTGCCATGGTGTCACAATGTTTGCACTATACAGGTATATAACTCAGACTACTTCCCTGGTATAATCAGAATTCATTTATAATTTTTGGGCTATATTTTACTTTTATTAAGCCAGTTTAGTTATGAAGAAAGATTAGTTATGAATTAGTTATGGGCCATACAAAAAAAATATGGTGAAAAACAGTTCCATATAAAATGCACTCAAAAGACAAGGGGGCACTGCCTCTGAGTGGAGAAGAGAAAGTTCAGTCTCCAGAAGCATCAAAGCCTCTTTACTGTAAGAACTGTGAATCTGTGGAATAGACTTCCTCAGGACGTGGTCACAGCAGGAACAGTGGACAGTTTTAAAAAGGGTTTAAATGAATTCTTAAAAGTAAATTACATTAATGCTTATGAAAACGTGTAGAAATCTGAGTATCACTTCCTTCTGGGATTTGCGTCCCCACTTATCACTTGGTTGAACTTGATGGACTTATGTCTTTTTTCAACCATATTAACTAAGTAACTATGTAAGTTTAATACATATTTTTGAGGCCCTTATTTGCCTCGTTTTCTGTATTTGGAACTAAAACACTGCAATCAGTTTTTAGATAAAAGTCTAAGGTAACATTTGAAACATTTCTACATACACTATATGGACAAAGGTTTTGGGACACACCTCTTGATCACAAATTCAGGTGTTTCATTCAGTCCCATTGCCAAAGGTGTATAAAATGTAGCACCTAGCCATGCAGTCTGCCTATATAAACATTCATGAAAGAATGGGTCATTCTAAAGGGTTCACTTAATTTAAGCATGGTACTGTAATAGAATGCCACTAAAGCAACAAGTCAGTTCACAAAATTTTTTCCCTCCTAAATATTCCCCAGCCAACTGCGAGTATCATTGTTGCAAAGTGGAAGTGATTAGGAACCAGCAACTCAGCCAGGAACCAGAGAGGGGTAGCCATGTGCTTTCCACTCTGTGGAGTGATGAATCATACTTCCCTATGATCAATGAGTCTGGTTTATGAGAATCCTGTTTTTCAAAAGTTAGCCCATTATTTCCAGTAAAGGCAAATTTGCACCCAGAATCAAAATATAAATACTTATTTTATACTTGAATGCCTTGTTCGGTTTGATACTGACATTGTTGGAATATCGATACTAACTGTACTATTGATGTGAGAAATGACAATTTTTGTTGAAATGCTATGGAAATCAAGATAGTACATAATGAGGTTACTTACTATTAATGTGAGGCATGAGGTATTATTACTTTAGTACCTCCATGTGCTTCATTACTAGTAAGTGACCCCATCCAGTACCTCCTCACCTAATGGAAAACATGGGGTTAATGTGAGGTACAGGGAGGTTTGAATTCATAAATCCATGTTCCTCATATTAAAAGCAGGTATCTCCATCACAAATCTCATGCATTAACCCCATATTGTCCATTATGTGAGGAGGTACTTTATGGGGTTACCATTAAAATTGTTTTATCAATTGTTTTATCAATTTGGACCTCCATGTGATCACATTAATAGGAAGTGACCATCAAGTACCTCCTTACACAACACAATCGGCAACCAATTGTTAATGTGTGGATATTTTTATTTTTTTGCAAAGTATCGATTTGGTTGATATACTTTATTTGGTATCAAAATCGTAGTCCAAATTCTGGTACCTACAGCATACCAAGATATTTTGGACAGTTGTACAATTCCACCTATGTGGCAACTGTTTGGGGAAGGACCTTTCTATTACTATATGACTGTATCCCAGTGTACAAAGCAAGGTCCACAAAGGCATGATTTGATGAGTTTGGTATGGAAGAGCTTGACTGGCCCATAGAGAATCTTGACCTGAAACCCATTGAATACCTTTAGGATGAACTAGAACAGAAATTGCCAGCCAGACCCAACATCAGTGTATTCCTTCTGGGTAATCCAAAACAAATTCCCACAGACACACTCCAAAACCTTGTAGAAAGCCTTCTCAGAAGAGTGGAAACTGTTTTAGCTGCAAAAGGTATGTGAATGACATATCACTTCTATGGATTTAGAATGGGATGTCATAAAAGCTCCTGTCAGTGGAATTAGTAGGTGTCCTAATACTTTTGTCTATACAGTGTATGTATGCCACATTTTGGTTTGTTGTGCTCCAGCATTATACCCTAGTTAGGATGGAGTTTTTCACCCATTATAGTACCCTTGTGGGACTATTAAATGCTTAAAAAGGTTTTATTAAGGTAGAAAAAAAAATTATACACAAAAAGTGATGATTTGCAAAAAAAAAGATATATATATATATATATATATATATATATATATTTGATATTTATTGGATTTGTACTGACCCAAAGAGTAAAATTTCCATGTTATTTATGTAATGAATGCTAAAAAATTTATAAAAACCCAGTAGCAGTATTGCTTTTTTTCCCATCCCCCCTCCCAGAAAGAGTTAATAACAGTTCATCAGTAATGTATGTGTGCCCCAAAATGGCACCATTAAAACCTTCAACTTGCCTGGCAAAAAACAACCCTTCATATGACTACACTGACAGAAAAAAAAAAAGTTATAGTTCTTGGAATGCGATGATGAAAAGATGAAAAAATTAAGAAAAAAAAACATTGGTCATTAAGGCCTAAAACAGACTAGTCACTAAGGGAATAATAATGATATTAATGTTGCAAATGTTATTTTCTTTATTTGTAGGCAAAAAAAATTGCCTGATATAGGTATTCTGCCTCCACGGCACAATGCTGGATTGGCATCCAAATGCTACACTGAGCACAGACGTAGAGATTGCACTGCTGAAAGATCTTGAGATTGAGACAGTATGAATTATCCAAAACCTAATGCCAGAGAAATGCCTCACAGCAGTGGAACAACCACAAGTGGCAATCCTATTAATCCAGCTTGGAAAAAATAGACCCCTGGGATAGGCTCACATTAAACATACAACTATGCCATCAGCAAATTAAAATCAATTGAAATCTATTTAGCTTGGATAAAAAGTCTCCTTCCGCCCCGGCTGCTCATCTGCTGTGCCAACAGCTTCCAGTGATGAAACAGGTGCTTGTAAATTAATTAGCCTGATGAAACACACCTTAGTATGAATTTCCCAGAACACCCTGGCAGTCAGCCATCCTTGTCCCAGGAGCTGATCAGCGCTCTGTAAATATTGAGATTTGATAAAGTGAATGTGACTCTGGCAGCAGATGGTTTGGAATGCTCTGTTGACACTGTTTGCGATTACTTGGATATGAAGACTTTACTTCTCACGGACCTCCTCTGGGAGTCATCAGAGGACTTGATCCCCTCTCCAGTTATTTGCCTTCTAATTGAAAATCCTTATTCCCAGATGGAGCATAAAACCTCAGCTTCAGGCAACTCACACTGAACTGTTTCACTGTTGAGACATGGGTAATTGCTTTCAGTAATGCAGGTTAAATGTGACATTTAGTGCTTAATAAAAATTATCAAGGCCAAAGCCGTTTATCATTCTTATACTTTGGTTTGTCGGAAGTGAGAGAATTCAACCTGATGAATCTAATGCCTTAACAGAGCATTTCTGCAAACTATAGAAAACAATCTAGAATAATTTTATAAGAAATATGCATCCATTTCTAATGCTTTACAGCTATCTGCAGACAAATAATCAAACCGACATGTAGATAATGCACACAATGCATTTTCATTGGTGTTAGAAAGCAAAAGCTCCATAGGTTTTAGCACTTTTATGGTATATTAGTTTAATTCAATGTTAATCTGAACTTCCTTGAGCTCACTAGAATTATTATGTTCAGAAAATAGTAGTAGGTTGTAGTGGCTCACTCCTTAGTAGTTACAGGGTGGTGCTGCAAGCTCATATAGAGGGAATCACCCCACCCTCTCTTAAAAAGTAAATGTAACAATGGAAAAATGGGCGAGCACTCATACACTTGGCAACCAAATTGACATATGCAGAAAATATTTATTGTTAAATCCCCATAAAATTCAAGTAATAAAAATAATAAAAACAGTGTATTATAGCAATGACATACAAAAACAACAATCACATAAACTATAGTAGATATAATAGTATAATCGATATTGTATTGAATGCTAAAATATATGATAATAAAATATTCGATACTAGTCTATAGTCGATAAATTCACTGATATAAATCACACACCAAAAACTTCAAGTATTGTCCAGGTCTTATACTGTATATGCTGTTATTGTGAAGGGGGAGGTAATTCCTCTTTGAATCTATCTCAGATTGGGAAAATGAGTGTCACTTTAAATATTGTGGGTGTATTTCCCCTGGGAACGTAGTGTATTCATAAAATGTCCACAGGAATCCTGATAATGTTGGAATAAAAAGTCTCTTGTATGTCACACCCTCGACTTTAAAAGGAAATACCCAATCTGAGATAGATTCACAGAGGAATTACCTCCCCCTTCACAATAACAGTATATATAAGACCTGGACAATACTTGAAGTTTTTGGTGTGTGATTTATATCAGTGAATTTATCGACTATAGACTAGTATCGAATATTTTATTATCATATATTTTAGCATTCAATACAATATCGACTATAATATTATATCTACTATAGTTTATGTGATTGTAGTTTTTGTATGTCATTGCTATAATACACTGTTTTTATTATTTTTATTACTTGAATTTTATGGCGATTTAACAATAAATATTTTCTGCATATGTCAATATGGTTTTGAGCAACTCTTTTACTATCCCCTTTATCCATTTTAAGTATGTTTTCTTATTTTGTGTCTGTTAAATATTCCACAAGCATGGGTGTGACATACATGGAATTTATAATTCAGTAAGGGAAGTGATGTGAGGGAAATAAATGTTACACAACTTGATCTAATTTGAACATATCCTTAGTTAAAGAAAATTAAAATTAAATTAAAAAAAAAAGTTATTTATCTGTAATAAATTGTGTAAATCAGGAGATATGATCTGATGTACTTTTTTGTGTGTTTTAGTATATTTCAAGTGAAACCTCTTCAAAGAATACCTCTTTGAGAATAGAGATGGGCTTGCGGTTCACCCGGCGGTCGTTTCGCGGCAAACTTTGCTTGTTCGTTGTTCGCCAAACAGGCGAACATATGGCGATGTCCGCAGGCGCCATATTCTTTGCATTGTGCAGAACTTTGACTCATTACACATCCATCAGGTGGGACAGCACAGCCAATTGAGACGCTTCAGCACATGGACACACCCCCTACCCTATAAATAAACTCAATCTTGCCGCCATTTTACATTCTGTTTTTTGCCAGTGTAGAGAGAGGTTGCTGTGTGGAGCAGGGACAGACTGTTAGAGAGTATAAGGACACTAAACTCTAGCTAATAGGGCCTCAAAAGTTCATTTAAGGACTGGTATAGGTGTGCTATCAAGAGGTGTGACATACTGAGGGGTGAAATATACTTATAATATACTTTCTAACATAGAAAGTATATTATAGTGCATTTTTATTGTGCAGCAGTTGTGTGCGGTTCTGCTGAGATACCGCAGCTATACAGAAGGACAAACAATATTGGAACAACTAATTGCAACTGGTGTGATATACCAGTTGCCCCCCAAAAAATCTGATTGAGGCAGGGGTGTGATATACCTAAAATATAATTTCTATATAGTGCATTTGTATTATGCAGCATCTGTGTGCGGTTCTGCTGAGATACCGCAGCTATAGAGAGGGACAAACGCCTTTGGAACAATTAACTGCAACTGGTGTGATATACCAGTTGCCCCCAAAACAATCTGATTGAGGCAGGGGTGTGATATACCTATAATATAATTTCCATATAGTGCATTTGTATTATGCAACATTTGTGTGCGGTTCTGCTGAGATACCGCAGCTATATAGAGGGACAAACGTCATTGGAACAACTAATTGCAACTGGTGTGATATACCAGTTGCCCCCCAAAAAATCTGATTGAGGCAGGGGTGTGATATACCTAGAATATAATTTCTATATAGTGCATTTGTATTGTGCAGCATTTGTGTGCGGTTCTGCTGAGATACCGCAGCTATACAGACAGACAAACGCCATTGGAACAACTAATTGCAACTGGTGTGATATAACAGTTGCCACCAAAAAAATCTGATTGAGGCAGGGGTGCGATATACCTAGAATATAATTTCTATATAGTGCATTTGTATTGTGCAGCATTTCTGTGCGGTTCTGCTGAGATACCCCAGCTATAGAGAGGGACAAACGCCATTGGAACAACTAATTGCAACTGGTGTGATATATCAGTTGCCCCCAAAAAATCTTATTGAGGCAGGGTTTTGATATACCTATAATATAATTTCTGTATAGTGCATTTGTATTGTGCAGCATTTGTATGCGGTTCTGCTGAGATACCGCAGATATACAGAGGGACAAGCGTAATTGGCACAACTAATTGCAAATGGTTTGATATAACAGTTGCCCGCCAAAAAATCTGATTTAGGCAGGGGTGCGATATACCTAGAATATAATTTGTATATAGTGCATTTGTATGGTGCAGTATTTTTGTGCGGTTCTGCTGAGATACTGCAGCTATTCAGAGGGACAAACAATATTGGAACAACTAATTGCAACTGGTGTGATATACCAGTTGCCCCCCAAAAAATCTGATTGAGGAAGGGGTGTGATATACCTATAATATAATTTCTATATAGTACATTTGTATTGTGCAGCATTTGTGTGCGGTTCTGCTGAGATACCGCAGCTATACAGACAGACAAATGCCATTGGAACAACTAATTGCAAGTGGTATGATATACCAGTTGCCCCCCCAAAAAATCAGATTGAGGCAGGGGTGTTATATACCTATAATATAATTTCTATTTAGTGCATTTGTATTGTGCAGCATTTGTGTGCGGTTCTGCTGAGATATCGCAGCTATACAGAGGGACAAACGTCATTGGAACAACTAATTGCAACTGGTGTGATATACCAGTTGCCCCCCAAAAATCTGATTGAGGCAGGGTTTTGATATACCTAGAATATAATTTGTATATAGTTCATTTGTATGGTGCAGTATTTGTGTGCGGGTCTGCTGAGATACCGCAGCTATACAGAGGGACAAACGTCATTGGAACAACTAATTGCAACTGGTGTGATATACCAGTTGCCCCTCAAAAATCTGATTGAGGCAGGGGTGCGATATATCTAGAATATAATTTCTATGTAGTGCATTTGTATTGTGCAGCATTTCTGTGCGGTTCTGCTGAGATACCGCAGCCATAGAGGGACAAAAGTCATTAGAACAACTAATTGCAACTGGTGCGATTTACCAGTTGCCCCCCAAAAAAAAATCAGATTTAGGCAGGGGTTTGATATATCTACAATATAATTTCTATAGTGTGCATTTGTATTGTGCAGCATTTGTGTGTGGTTCTGCTGAGATACTGCAGCTATACAGAGGGACAAACATCATTGGAACAGTTGCCCCAAAAAAACTGATTATGGGGTTCTATATACCTGCTTCCACAAATACTTTTCTTCTATAGGGACTTTGTCGCAGGGTCATTTTGAAAATGGCAGGAAGAGGAAGAGGCAGGTCATTCCACAGAGGTGGTAGGGGTCGAGCAGGTGCACCAGGCTGGAGCCTAAATGGGAAGTTGGAGAAGGTGCATGCGATTACGTCAAAGGACACAACAGAATTGGGAAAGTGGCTCACTCAGCCTTCCGCTTCTGCACCCTCCTCACTCTCTGCTGTGTGCACCCCCAAAGACACCACCACCACCACCATAGCCCCTCCACTCGAGTCAAAGGAATTATTTTCCCATCAATTCCCAGACCAAACCGATTCGCAGCCATTCTTGGCATCGGATGAGGAAGAGAAGGTAGCAACGGCCGCCACCCAGCGGTCTGACGACAGTACCAAGATCAGCCCAAGGAGGGTCATCCCCGCTGTTGATGCCTACTCCGATATCTCTAATGTCAGTGGTGGTGAAAGTGACAATGATGATACGTCAATGGACATCACGTGGGTGCCCACAAGAGAGGAAGAGGAGGGGAGTTCAGAGGGAGAGACGGAGCAGCAGATAGGGAGGAGAAGGAGGAGAAGCAGGTAGAACTTGCAGTGCACAGGAGGCAAAAAGCAGACTGCAAATGTATCTGGAGCAAGCCATCCACCATGCATGGTCACATCTTGCGCTCCCAGGACACTGGCACATGGCTCCGCAGTGTGAACTTTTATTAACTTGTCAGCTGCTGATAATAGTGTTGCCATCTGCAGCCTGTGCTGTCAACGCATAAGTCGCTGTAAGCCCAACACTCACCTAGGGACGACCGCCTTAATATGGTACCTGGTCTCCCATCACTGAGCCCAGTGGGAGCAACGTCGTCAGAACTTACAAAGCCACACTCCCGTCTCTCCACGTCCTGCCTCTTCTCCTTCACCTTCTTCTCTCTCCTCCCATTTGTCCTCCACTCCACATTCCACATTCTGGCAGAAGGCAGGCTTCCATGGCACAAATGTTCGAGCGTAAAAAAATGATGACGCAGGATAATCCTCTTGCCCAACGGCTGACCGCTGGCTTGTCGGAACTGCTAGCCCGCCAACTAGTGACATATAAATTGGTGGACTCTGAGGTCTTTAGAAAATTTGTGGCCATTAGCACACCACTATGGAAGGTCCCTGGAAGGAAATATTTCTCCCAGAAGGGCATCCTTGAACTATATGGCCTTGTTCAGCGGCAAGTTAATATATCTCTGGCACATAGTGTCAGTGCCAAGATATATCTGATCACAGACACGTGGTCTAGTAAACACAGGCAGGGAAGGTACATAACTTTTACTGCCCACTGGGTGAACCGTCTGACGGCCGTCAAGCATGTAACCCGCCACGGATTGCATGCAGGCTTGCCTCTTCTTCTTTTCCTCCTCCTACTGCACCCTCCGTTTCCTCCTCGGCTGACTCCTCGTTTTCTACTGCTACTGCCTCTTCCGCTGCACCCCCCAAGCTCCCCAGAACTTATTCGACGTGCCAGGTGAGACGTTGCCATACTGTGCTGCGGCTGTTGTGCCTGGAAGCCAAGAGACACTCTGTTCCTGCACTGCTTTCAGCTCTGCGGTCACAGGCCGAACAGTGGCTAACCCCACTCACTTTGACAGTTGGTAAAGTGGTGTGCGACAACGGTGCCAATCTGCTGAACGCGCTGACACACGTGTCGTGCATGGCACACATCCTAAACTTAGTCGTGCAGCGATTCGTTGCCAAATACCCCGGGGTCCAGGACGTCTTGTGGCAGGCCAGGAAAATCTCTGGCCATTTTAGAAGATCTTTAGAAGCGGTGACACCACTTGCCCGTCAGACATCTGATTTGTGACTGCCGACGCGCTGGAATTTTACCTTGTATATGTCTTCTTCAGCAGAAACGTGCCGTTAACGACTACCTGTACGAACTCTGCGGCAGGACAGGAGTGTGCATTGCGTCGTGTCATTGATCAAGCCATCGAGGAGCAGGAACAGGAAGATTAGGAAGTCGCAATGCTGAATAAATTCCCAGGGGGGCTACTCCATCTGAGGCAAGTCAACAGGAGTCTGAAGAAGAGTCAGAGGAGGATGGTGCCTAGGGGGAGGAGGAGAAGGAGGAGCAAGAAGAGCAGGCTTTAAACTTTTCTTGGATCCCTGGTGTTGTCCGTGGATGGGGGCAGAAAACCGAGGACGACATTCTCCTAGGCAATGAGCAGGAGACAGGCCGCTCCACCGCTTCCAATTTAGTGCAAATGGGGGCCTTCATGCTCCAGTGTTTGAAGAGGGACCCCTGTATAAAAAGGATAAAGGGCAAGGACTAGTACTGGGTGGAAATGTTCTTAGACCCCCTGTACAAACACAAAATGGCGGACATGTTACCAGCTTCACAGAGAGCTGTCAGAATGCAGCATTTCCAGGTCTTGCTGCAGGAGATGCTACATTCTGCTGTTGGGGGTGCTGGCAGAGGAATTTCCACCCACAGAGAAACAGTTGCAAGCACCAATCCTACAGCGCATGCAAGAAGAGGGCGGTTTGAAAATGTGTTGGTCACTTCAATATGAGATCATTCTTGCAGCCAACCCAATCAACAGCTGCCCTCCGGATCCACCCTCAGGGAATGCCTAGACCGACAGGTGTCTGACTACATCGGGTTAACGGCAGATGTGGACGCTCTGAGAAGCGAGGAACCCCTTGACTACTGTGAGTGCAGGCTTGATCTGTGGCCAGAGCTGGCACAATTTTTCCATGAAACTCTTGGCTTGCCCCTCTTCGAGTGTCCTGTCGAAAGGACGTTCAGCGCAGCAGGGGGGATGGTGACCGATAACCGCACTCGCCTAGCTCACGACAATGTAGACTACCTCACATTTCTAAAAATAAATGAGGCATGGATTTCAGAGGAATTCAACACCTGTGACGACCACGTTTAATTGAATTACCTCATGACAGCCCACAAATATCAACCACCACCCAGAACAAATAATAGTCCCTGTCTTAGGTAAATACAGTGGCATAAAAGGTTTTTTCTGTCCAGTGTTTTTTTTTTTCAAGAGGGGGGATTTCGTTAGCCATGTTTTTAATTCAATTTGATATTTTTTGTTATTTTAAACATATGTATTTGACATCTATTTGTACTGGCCTGCAGTAAAATTGATATCTAATGACCATCTAATATACCTCTGGCCACATAATCACTTGATCATTTATGTACGTTGAATGTATAATTTTTGGGGCCTGTAATCTAACTGGCCAACAGTAAAATTGTTATATGGTGACCACCTAATTTACTTCCAGCTACATTATCAATTGTGCTTTTCTGTACGGTGAATGAATAATTTTTGGGGCCTATAGTCCACTGGCCTGCTGTAAAATTGATGTCCATTGGCTGTCTAATATACTTCCGGCCACATAATCACTTGATCATTTATGTACGTTGAATGCCTAATGTTTGGGGCCTGTACTACACTAGCCTGCAGTAAAATTTATATTGAATGGCAGTCTAATATACCTCCAGCCACATAATCACTTGATCATTTATGTACGGTGACTGCATAATTTTTGGGGCCTGTAATCTAACTGGCCAAGAGTAAAATTGTTATACGGTGACCGCCTAATTTACCTCCAGCCACATTATCAATTGTGCTTTTCTGTACGGTGAATGAATACTTTTTGGGGCCTGTAGTCCGCTGGCCTGCTATAAAATTTATATCCATTTGACCGTTTAATATACCTCCGGCCACATAATCACTTGATCATTTATGTATGTTGAATGCATAATTTTTGCGGCCTGTAATCTAACTGGCCAACAGTAAAATTGTTATACAGTGACCACCAAATGTACCTCCAGCCACATTATCAATTGTTCTTTTCTGTCTGTTGAATGCCTAATGTTTAGGGCCTGTACTACACTGGCCTGCAGTAAAATTTATATTGAATGACCTTCTAATATACCTCCAGCCACATAATTACTTGTTCTTTTCTGTCCGGTGAATGCCTAATGTTTGGGACCTCGGAGGAATTCAACACCTGTTGGCGACCACGTGTTATCAAATTTCAACTATTATCATTTAGGGTTTTTTCAAGAGGGGGGATTTCGTTAGCCATGTTTTTAATCCAATTTAATATTTTTTGTTCTTATAAACATATGTATTTGACATCTATTTGTACTGGCCTGCAGTAAAATTGATATCCAATGACCATATAATATACCTCCAGCCACATAATCACTTGATGTTTTCTGTCCTGGCCTAAAATAAAAAATTTCTAGGCTCCTTTCTGAGAATTTCCCTTTAAGGCCTATAAAATTGGCACCTGGTTAAAATATGGGGGAATTTTTGCCATAGATCCCCCTCTGGTATGTCATTGTCCATGTTGTGAGCCGATTTGTGCACTTCTTGTAAGTATTTGGTGGCTGCAAATATGACCTGAAGGTTTTTCAGGTTCGCCTGCCATTAAAGTGAATGAGGCCTGCCACGATCTTGCTGTTCGCGAACATTTGATCACGTTCACGAATCATCCTGGCTGATGTTCTTGCATTACTATTTGAGAAGACCTCTGCCTTGTCCAAACCCCACTTCTTTTGAATATATTGATATTCAGTTCAGTTCAACCATATTATGCATATTGGCCTTCTCTTTTATAAGATCAACCTATTAAAATACTGATTTTCAATGTAATTTTGTATGGCTGCCTAAAAGAGGCGTTATTAAATATAATGTGTAACATGCAACATGTAGACAAGATTATGTTTATTTCAAAGGAGGGTCATCTGCTGTTGACAATTGAGACAGGTGAATTTTTATTAACCATGTCTTCGTTCCACATGTGATAGATGAGTTCCATGTTACCTGGCCTGTGTTCCTTTTGGGGTCTGAGAAATTAGATTATTTTACTTATGTATACCAGGAGCACAAACCTCATATGTGGTTGTGTTAATTATCTTACAAGCTCCAGTATTGATGTGGGGACATAAACCACCACCAGGAAGGAGCACCATGTTGTTTGTCCACATCATCTTATCCTTTTAGTTACTGATTTTATAAACGAGTATCTTGAGCTCACCAAAATTATCCTGAATGTCCACTGTCCAGTGAGTGTCCACATGTATTCAAGACATGAGTGTGTATACTTAGCTAGTATATATTAATAGTTTATTTATGGATAACACAACAAATACATTATAATGTCAGAGCCTGGATCCAAAGAGTTCCCCAAAGTCACCAAAGAGTTCTTACATATAGCTATCTCTAGATGGCATATCCAACCTTAGATGTCTTAAATCTAACGTACAGTATACCTATGGTCTGTATCATATGTTAAGAAGTGATAAATCTGTAAATTGAACTAACTGCCCGATACTGACTGACCTGAATTAATTCAACCCAAATGGCAAGCATTTCAATTGCCCAGAAAAGATGTGGATTATTCTGCTTGTCTTTAGACCCTTTCACTTTTTCCACATTTTGTTAGGGTGTGGCTTTGTGCTAAAATAAAAATAAAAAATGTTTTTCTGTATCATTATGCACTCAATACCTTACCTCATACTGACAAAGTGCAAACAGAATGTTAGACATCTTTTCTAATTTATAGAAAAGGAAAAACTAACATCTTGTATTGACATAAGTATTTAGACCCTTTACTCAACACTTAGGTGAAACACATTTGGATGGGGACCATCAGAGGAAAGCCATTTTCAGGTCTCTCCAGAGATATTAGATTGGGTTCAAGATAGGGTTTTGGCAATGCTACTCAAGGACATTCACAGACTTTTCCCTAAGCTACTCTTGTGTAGTCTTGGCTGTGTGATTAAGGTCACAGTTTTGTTGGAAGGTGTACCTTTAGCCCAGTCTGAGGTCCAGAGCACTCTGGGTTAGGTTTTCATTAAGAATATTTCTGTACATTGCTCTATTCAGCTTTTCCTAAATCCTGAGCAGTCTCTGTCCCAGACACTGAAAAACACCCTCATAGCATGATGCAGCCACCACCGTGCTTTACTGTAGGGATGGTTTTGGGCATATGATGAGCAGTGCCAGGTATCCTCCAGACATGATGCTTATAATTGAGGCCAAAAAGCTCAATTTTGGTTTCATCACACCAAAAAATCTTGTTTCTCACAGTCTGAGAGTCAATTCCAGCTGGGCTTTAATGTGCTATTTTTTTTTACTGAGGAGCTTCTCCTTTCTTGCCACTCTGCCATAAAATCCAGATTGGTGAAGTGCTGCAGTGATCTATCAATAAAACAAGAAACTATCAATAAAACAAGAGGGGTGGCCCTGGGCGGGATTACTGGAGGATCGATGGCGCACTAAACAGAGCAGTACTGGCCATAGTACACCAAAAAACTTATTTGCATGAAAATAAAAAGAAGCCAAATGTTTCTTGCCCATTTTTTTCCATAACTGCCATAGACCTTAACCACCTCCCGACCGCCTAACGCACGGATGCGTCCGGAAGGTGGTTGATTCATTCCTCCTGGACGCATCCGTGCGTCATCTCGCGAGACGCGAGATTTCCTGTGAACGCGCGCACACAGGCGCGCGCGCTCACAGGAACGGAAGGTAAGAGAGTTGATCTCCAGCCTGCCAGCGGCGATCGTTCGCTGGCAGGCTGGAGATGTGATTTTTTTAACCCCTAACAGGTATATTAGACGCTGTTTTGATAACAGCGTCTAATATACCTGCTACCTGGTCCTCTGGTGGTCCCCTTTGTTTGGATCGACCACCAGAGGACACAGGTAGCTCAGTAAAGTAGCACCAAGCACCACTACACTACACTACACCCCCCCCCGTCACTTATTAACCCCTTATTAGCCCCTGATCACCCCATATAGACTCCCTGATCACCCCCCTGTCATTGATTACCCCCCTGTCATTGATCAACCCCCTGTAAAGCTCCATTCAGACGTCCGCATGATTTTTACGGATCCACTGATAGATGGATCGGATCCGCAAAACGCATCCGGACGTCTGAATGAAGCCTTACAGGGGCATGATCAATGACTGTGGTGATCACCCCATATAGACTCCCTGATCACCCCCCTGTCATTGATCACACCCCTGTCATTGATCACCCCCCTGTAAAGCTCCATTCAGATGTCCGCATGATTTTTACGGATGCACTGATAGATGGATCGGATCCGCAAAACGCATCCGGACGTCTGAATGAAGCCTTACAGGGGCATGATCAATGACTGGTGATCACCACATATAGACTCCCTGATCACCCCCCTGTAAAGCTCCATTCAGATGTCCGCATGATTTTTACGGATGCACTGATAGATGGATCGGATCCGCAAAACGCATCCGGACATCTGAATGAAGCCTTACAGGGGCATGATCAATGACTGTGGTGATCACCCCATATAGACTCCCTGATCACCCCCCTGTCATTGATCACACCCCTGTCATTGATCACCCCCCTGTAAAGCTCCATTCAGATGTCCGCATGATTTTTACGGATGCACTGATAGATGGATCGGATCCGTAAAACGCATCCGGACGTCTGAATGAAGCCTTACAGGGGCATGATCAATGACTGTGGTGATCACCCCATATAGACTCCCTGATCACCCCCCTGTAAAGCTCCATTCAGATGTCCGCATGATTTTTACGGATGCACTGATAGATGGATCCGATCCGCAAAACGCATCCGGACATCTGAATGAAGCCTTACAGGGGCATGATCAATGACTGTGGTGATCACCCCATATAGACTCCCTGATCACCCCCCTGTCATTGATCACACCCCTGTCATTGATCACCCCCCTGTAAAGCTCCATTCAGATGTCCGCATGATTTTTACGGATGCACTGATAGATGGATCGGATCCGTAAAACGCATCCGGACGTCTGAATGAAGCCTTACACGGGCATGATCAATGACTGTGGTGATCACCCCATATAGACTCCCTGATCACCCCCCTGTAAAGCTCCATTCAGATGTCCGCATGATTTTTACGGATGCACTGATAGATGGATCCGATCCGCAAAACGCATCCGGACATCTGAATGAAGCCTTACAGGGGCATGATCAATGACTGTGGTGATCACCCCATATAGACTCCCTGATCACCCCCCTGTAAAGCTCCATTCAGATGTCCGCATGATTTTTACGGATGCACTGATAGATGGATCCGATCCGCAAAACGCATCCGGACGTCTGAATGAAGCCTTACAGGGGCATGATCAATGACTGTGGTTATCACCCCATATAGACTCCCTGATCACCCCCCTGTCATTGATCACCCCCTGTCATTGATCACCCCCCCTGTCATTGATCACCCCCCCTGTCATTGATCACCCCTCTGTAAGGCTCCATTCAGACATTTTTTTGGCCCAAGTTAGCGGAATTATTTATTTTTTTTTCTTACAAAGTCTCATATTCCACTAACTTGTGTCAAAAAATAAAATCTCACATGAACTCACCATACCCCTCACGGAATCCAAATGCGTAAAATTTTTTAGACATTTATATTCCAGACTTCTTCTCACGCTTTAGGGCCCCTAGAATGCCAGGGCAGTATAAATACCCCACATGTGACCCCATTTCGGAAAGAAGACACCCCCAGGTATTCCGTGAGGGGCATATTGAGTCCATGAAAGATTGAAATTTTTGTCCCAAGTTAGCGGAACGGGAGACTTTGTGAGAAAAAAATTAAAAATATCAATTTCCGCTAACTTGTGCCAAAAATTTTTTTTTTCTATGAACTCGCCATGCCCCTCATTGAATACCTTGGGGTGTCTTCTTTCCAAAATGGGGTCACATGTGGGGTATTTATACTGCCCTGGCATTCTAGGGGCCCCAAAGCGTGAGAAGAAGTCTGGTATCCAAATGTCTAAAAATGCCCTCCTAAAAGGAATTTGGGCACCTTTGCGCATCTAGGCTGCAAAAAAGTGTCACACATCTGGTATCGCCGTACTCAGGAGAAGTTGGGGAATGTGTTTTGGGGTGTCATTTTACATATACCCATGCTGGGTGAGAGAAATATCTTGGTCAAATGCCAACTTTGTATAAAAAAATGGGAAAAGTTGTCTTTTGCCAAGATATTTCTCTCACCCAGCAAGGGTATATGTAAAATGACACCCCAAAACACATTCCCCAACTTCTCCTGAATACGGCGATACCACATGTGTGACACTTTTTTGCAGCCTAGGTGGGCAAAGGGGCCCATATTCCAAAGAGCACCTTTAGGATTTCACAGGTCATTTACCTACTTACCACACATTAGGGCCCCTGGAAAATGCCAGGGCAGTATAACTACCCCACAAGTGACCCCATTTTGGAAAGAAGACACCCCAAGGTATTCCGTGAGGGGCATGGCGAGTTCCTAGAATTTTTTATTTTTTGTCACAAGTTAGTGGAAAATGCTGATTTTTTTTTTTTTTTTTTTTTTCATACAAAGTCTCATATTCCACTAACTTGTGACAAAAAATAAAAACTTCCATGAACTCACTATGCCCATCAGCGAATACCTTGGGGTGTCTTCTTTCCAAAATGGGGTCACTTGTGGGGTAGTTATACTGCCCTGGCATTCTAGTGGCCCAAATGTGTGGTAAGGAGTTTGAAATCAAATTCTGTAATAAATGACCTGTGAAATCCGAAAGGTGCTCTTTGGAATATGGGCCCCTTTGCCCACCTAGGCTGCAAAAAAGTGTCACACATCTGGTATCTCCGTACTCAGGAGAAGGTGGGGAATGTGTTTTGGGGTGTCATTTTACATATACCCCTGCTGGGTGAGAGAAATATCTTGGCAAAAGACAACTTTTCCCATTTTTTTATACAAAGTTGGCATTTGACCAAGATATTTCTCTCACCCAGCATGGGTATATGTAAAAAGACACCCCAAAACACATTCCCCAACTTCTACTGAATACGGAGATACCAGATGTGTGACACTTTTTTGCAGCCTAGGTGGGCAAAGGGGCCCATATTCCAAAGAGCACCTTTCGGATTTCACTCGTCATTTTTTACAGAATTTGATTTCAAACTCCTTACCACACATTTGGGCCCCTAGAATGCCAGGGCAGTATAACTACCCCACAAGTGACCCCATTTTGGAAAGAAGAGACCCCAAGGTATTCGCTGATGGGCATAGTGAGTTCATGGAAGTTTTTATTTTTTGTCACAAGTTAGTGGAATATGAGACTTTGTATGAAAAAAAAAAAAAAAAAAAAAATCAGCATTTTCCACTAACTTGTGACAAAAAATAAAAAATTCTAGGAACTTGCCATGCCCCTCACGAAATACCTTGGGGTGTCTTCTTTCCAAAATGGGGTCACTTGTGGGGTAGTTATACTGCCCTGGCATTCTAGGGGCCCAAATGTGTGGTAAGGAGTTTGAAATCAAATTCTGTAAAAAATGACCTGTGAAATCCGAAAGGTACTCTTTGGAATATGGGCCCCTTTGCCCACCTAGGCTGCAAAAAAGTGTCACACATCTGGTATTGCCGTACTCAGGAGAAGGTGGGGAATGTGTTTTGGGGTGTCTTTTTACATATACCCATGCTGGGTGAGAGAAATATCTTGGCAAAAGACAACTTTTCCCATTTTTTTATACAAAGTTGGCATTTGACCAAGATATTTATCTCACCCAGCATGGGTATATGTAAAAAGACACCCCAAAACACATTCCTCAACTTCTCCTGAATACAGAGATACCAGATGTGTGACACTTTTTTGCAGCCTAGGTGGGCAAAGGGGCCCATATTCCAAAGAGCACCTTTCGGATTTCACTCGTCATTTTTTACAGAATTTGATTTCAAACTCCTTACCACACATTTGGGCCCCTAGAATGCCAGGGCAGTATAACTACCCCACAAGTGACCCCATTTTGGAAAGAAGAGACCCCAAGGTATTTCGTGATGGGCATAGTGAGTTCATAGAAGTTTTTATTTTTTGTCACAAGTTAGTGGAATATGAGACTTTGTAAGAAAAAAAAAAAAAAAAAAAATCATCATTTTCCGCTAACTTGTGACAAAAAATAAAAAGTTCTATGAACTCACTATGCCCATCAGCGAATACCTTAGGGTGTGTACTTTCCGAAATGGGGTCATTTGTGGGGTGTTTGTACTGTCTGGCCATTGTAGAACCTCAGGAAACATGACAGGTGCTCAGAAAGTCAGAGCTGCTTCAAAAAGCGGAAATTCACATTTTTGTACCATAGTTTGTAAACGCTATAACTTTTACCCAAACCATTTTTTTTTTACCCAAACATTTTTTTTTTATCAAAGACATGTAGAACTATAAATTTAGAGCAAAATTTCTATATGGATCTCGTTTTTTTTGCAAAATTTTACAACTGAAAGTGAAAAATGTCATTTTTTTGCAAAAAAAATCGTTAAATTTCGATTAATAACAAAAAAAGTAAAAATGTCAGCAGCAATGAAATACCACCAAATGAAAGCTCTATTAGTGAGAAGAAAAGGAGGTAAAATTCATTTGGGTGGTAAGTTGCATGACCGAGCAATAAACGGTGAAAGTAGTGTAGGTCAGAAGTGTAAAAAGTGGCCTGGTCTTTCAGGGTGTTTAAGCACTGGGGGCTGAGGTGGTTAATATGGGGGACTTCATACAAGGGCAGCCACAACCCTATTGATTGCAATGGTAAAAGTGGCTGTGGATAGTTAAATTTAGTCATAAGACTGATATGAAAGGTAACTATCCCTTAGGTCAGAAGCCAATCCATTAGCCATTTATAGCCTATGCTGTGCCCTAAATATCTAATGGGTTAATAACACTTTAAACTTTAGAAAATACTATATAAATAGAACGGAACATTCAGCTCTGGTGGCATAGGTCATTCAAGTTAAATGTCATATTTAAAATACATAGTAACATAGTTTATAAGGCTGAAAAAAGACCATCTGTCCATCTAGTTCAGCCTGTTATCCTGCAAGTTGATCTAAAGGAAGGCAACAACAAAAAAGTGAGGTAGAAGCCAATTTCCTTCCCGACTCCAATCAGGCAATCAGAATAACTCCCTGGATCAACAACCCATCTCTAGTAGCTATAGCCTTTAAAATAATTACCCTCCAGAAATACATCCAGGCCCCTCTTGAACTCTTTTAATGAACTCACCATCACCACCTTCTCAGGCAGAGAGTTCCATAGTCTCACTGCTCTTACCGTAAAGAATTCTCTTCTATGTTTGTGTACAAACCTTCATTCCTCCATAAGCAGGCGGTGTACCCTCGTCACAGTCCTGGCGATACATAGATGATGGGAGAGATCTCTGTACTGACCCCTGATATATGTATACATAGTTATTAGATCTCCCCTCAGTCATCTTTTTTCTAAAGTGAATAACCCTAAGTTTGATAATTTTTTAGGGTACTGTAGTCCACCCATATCATTTATTACTTTAGTTGCCCTCTCTGCCCTCCTCTGAACCCTCTCCAGAACTGTACACAGTACTCCATGTGTGGTCTGACTAGTGATTTGTAAAGTGACAGGACTATGTTCTCATCACGGGCATCTATGCCCCTTTTGACCCATTATCTTATTGGCCTTGGCAGCAGCTGCCTGACACTGGTTTCTACAGCTTAGTTTTCGGTTCACTAAAATTCCTAGGTCCTTTTCCATGTCAGTGTTACCCAGTGTTTTACCATTTAGTATGTACGGGTGACTTGCATTATTCCTTCCCATGTGCATAACTTTACATTTGTCAGTGTTAAACCTCATCTGCCACTTCTCTGCCCAAGCCTCCAATCTATCCAGATCCATCTGCAGCAGTATACTGTTAGATACTTTACACAGTTTAGTGTCATCTGCAAAAAAATGTATTTTACTGTGCAAGCCTTCTACAAGATCATTAATAAATATATTGAAGAGAATAGGGCCCAATACTGACCCCTGGGGTACCCCACTAGTGACAGTGACCCAATCTGAGTATGTACCATTAATAACCACCCTCTGTTTTCTATCATTGAGCCAGTTACTTACCCACATACAGACATTTTCTCCCAGTCCAAGCATTCTCATTTTATATACTAACCTTTTATGTGGTACAATGTCAAATGCTTTGGAGATGTCCAGATATACGACATCCATTGATTCGCTGCGGTCAAGTCTAGAACTTACCTCCTCATAGAAACTGATTAAATTACTTTGATATGACCGATCCCTCACGAAGCCATGCTGATATGGTGTTATTTGGTTATTTTCATTGAAGTACTCCAAGATAGCATCTCTTAGAAAACCTTCAGTTTACCCACGACAGATGTTAAACTTACCTGCCTATAGTTTCCGGGCTCTGTATTTCGACCCTTTTTAAATATTGGCACCACATTTGCTATGCGCCAATCCTGTGGAACACTCCCTGTCAGTATAGAGTTCTTAAATATCAGAAATAAGGGTCTAGCTATGACATTGCTTAATTCTTAATCATAAACTTGCTGCATTATGAGTCAAGCAGTTTTTCAAATATATTATAGGACATAGGTTATATCATTATACATTAGCTATGTGTAAATCTATTGGACTTTTTTTTTTTGCTTTATCTACTATTGTGAAATTAAAATGAGGCATAAAAAATATCAGAAAATTGCTGATTCTGCTGTGACTGTGGGCGGGTAGCACTTCATGGACATTAAAGAATATAATAATATGTTGCTTGTTTTTCTAATCTCCTAACAACGTCTGCATAAAATATCTTGGAAATTATAAGATGGAAATTAATTTTAGTCAAAAGGTGGTAAAAGTTAGAGACTTATTAACAGCTTTTGTCCTGGTGATTTTATTTTCCTGGGGGGGAAGTATCCATCAAATGATATGAAAATGTTTCCAAATAATTTCAGAATAAGTACATTTAACATGTAAGTTGTAAAAAAATGTATAAAAGTGAGTGGAAAATTATTTTGTTGAAATATATAATGACATAAATTAGATGCCATTTGTGAGTTTTTGGTAGTTAGGGTTCATTCGCACTTTCATCTAAAAATATATTTAAAAATTCAAAAATAGATTCTCAACATGGTTTATGTGTTTTTTTTATTACAATTTGTTCAATTATTCGTGTTTTTTTAAAGAATTGTGTTTGTTACAATAATGTGGATGATAAAAACAGAACAAATACAGGCATGAGTGAGCTATGCTAATACAGAATATGTATTTTTTAATTCAACCCATTGACTTCTATGGGCTACAAATTATAACTATATGAATCAATTGGGTTGTGCATTCAGAAACAGTAAAAATACCTATTTGTTGATATGTATTGGAAACATTTTTTTTATTAAAAAATGAAATTAATATAGATCTGTAATACACAATTGTGAAGCCCTTACAATGAATATAACACTGGGTACATTATACCCTATGATTCCTGCTGGTGATGAAAAAAAGGTTAAAAAAAAATGGAGCTGACTATGAGCACTATTACCTTCTTTCCTAAAAAAAAAAGACCAACCAACTAGTAATTCCTTTTATCACAGCTACACAAAAGGCGTGGTTTGTTGCTCTGAATTCTCATTTTACCCTTTAAATCACCTGACATTTTTAACCCCTTAAGGACACAGGACGTACCGGTACGTCCTAACTTTAAATAGGCATTCCGGCGCCCCAGGGGTTAATCTGAACAGGATGACGGCTGAAATCATTCAGCCGGCATCCTGTCACAACGCCAGGGGGGGTCATGCGATCCCCCGCCCGCCTCCCCTTGAAAATTTGTTGGCTTCTAGTGGGTTATACCAGGGTGCCAGCACATTGCTGACACCCTGGTATAAACGGCTGACATCTGTGCAGATGTCATCCGTTTAACCCTTTCCATACCGCAGCCCCCCGATGGAGAGGGAGAGAGCCCCCCGACAGCCCCCCGAAGCCCCGTACTCACCCTTCCCCGTCTGCAAAGTTGTGGCAGACGGGGAAGGTTCCCATGGCAACAGGACGCCTGCTCAGGCGTCCTGCTGTCCATGGTGCTGAACAGATCTATGCTAAAAGCATAGATCTGTTCAGTGTAAGTAAAATACAGTACAGAACCCTATATAGGGTTCTGTACTGTATTATCAAGACATCAGACCCACTGGATCTTCAAGAACCAAGTGGGTCTGGGTCAAAAAAAAATAAAAAAAAAGTGAAAAAAGTTAAGATTAAAAAAAAACATTTATCACTGAATAAAAATAAAAAAAATAAAATACACTACACATATTAGGTATCGCCTCGTCCGTAACAACCTGATCTATAAAACGGTGAACGCCATAGAAATAAAAAAATAAAAACTATGAGAAAATTGAAATTTTGCCCACCTTACTTCCCAAAAAAGGTAATAAAAGTGATCAAAAAAGTCGCATGTATGCCAAAATAGTACCAATCAAACCGTCATCTCATCCCGCAAAAAATGAGACCCTACTCAAGATAATCGCCCCAAAACTGAAAAAACTATGGCTCTTAGACTATGGAAACACTAAAACATGATTTTTTTTTGTTTCAAAAATGAAATCATTGTGTAAAACGTACATAAATAAAAATAAAGTATACATATTAGGTATCGCCGCGTCCGTATCGACCAGCTCTATAAAAATATCACATGACATAACCTCTCAGGTGACCACCCCAAAAAAAAAAAAAAAAGGTGTAAAAAAAGCTATTTTTTGCCATCTTAAGTCACAAAAAGTGTAATAGCAAGCGATCAAAAAGTCATATGCACCCCAAAATAGTGCCAGTCAAACCGTCATCTCATCTTGCAAAAAATCAGACCCTACTCAAGATAATCTCCCAAAAACTGAAAAAACTATGGCTCTTAGACTATGGAGACACTAAAACATTTTTTTGGTTTTAAAAATGAAGTTATTGTATAAAACTTACATAAATAAAAAAAATTGTATACATATTAGGTATCGCCGCGTCTGTGACAACCTGCTCTATAAAATTACCACATGATCTAAGCTGTCAGATGAATGTTGTAAATAACAAAACAAAAAAAAGTGCCAAAAAAGCTATTTCTTGTTACCTTGCCGCACAAAAAGTGTAATATAGAGCAACCAAAAATCATATGTACCCTAAACTAGTACCAACAATACTGCCACCCTATTCCGTACTTTCTAAAATGGGGTCACTTTTTTGGAGTTTCTACTCTAGGGGTGCATCAGGGGGCCTTCAAATGGGACATGGTGTCAAAAAACCAGTCCAGCAAAATCTGCCTTCCAAAAATCGTATGGCATTCCTTTCCTTCTGCGCCCTGCCATGTGCCCGTACAGCAGTTTACGACCACATATGGGGTGTTTCTGTAAACTACAGAATCAGG
The DNA here is from genome assembly GCF_905171765.1 of Bufo bufo. Taxonomy (NCBI): domain Eukaryota; kingdom Metazoa; phylum Chordata; class Amphibia; order Anura; family Bufonidae; genus Bufo; species Bufo bufo. The sequence goes on from NC_053391.1 coordinate 465,564,173, forward strand.
GCCATAAATAATGAGTTTGGTTTGGCTGTTAACCCTTTAACTTGTATCTCTATTTTCCATTAAATCTTGTGCAACACCTAAAGGGTTAACAAAGTTTGTAAAATCAGTTTTGAATACCTTGAGGGGTGTAGTTTCTTAGATGGGGTCACTTTTATGGAGTTTCTACTCTAGGGGTGCATCAGGAGGCTTCAAATGGGACATGGTGTAAAAAAAAAGTCCAGCAAAATCTGGCTTCCAAAATCCATACGGCGCACCTTTCACTCTATGCCCCGCTGTGTGGCCGTACAGTAGTTTACGGCCACATATGGGGTGTTTCTGTAAACGGCAGAGTCAGGGCAATAAAGATACAGTCTTGTTTGGCTGTTAACCCTTGCTTTGTTAGTGGAAAAAATGAGTTAAAATGGAAAATTAGGCAAAAAAATGAAATTCTCAAATTTCATCCCCATTTGCCAATAACTCTTGTGCAACACCTAAAGGGTTAACGAAGTTTGTAAAATCAGTTTTGAATACCTTGAGGGGTGTAGTTTATAGAATGGGGTCATTTTTGGGCGGTTTCTATTATGTAAGCCTCGCAAAGTGACTTCAGACCTGTAGTGGTCCCTAAAAATTGGGTTTTTGTAAATTTCTTAAAAATTTCAAGATTTGCTTCTAAACTTCTAAGCCTTGTAACATCCCCAAAAAATAAAATATCATTCCCAAAATAATTCAAACATGAAGTAGACATATGGGGAATGTTAAGTCATCACAATTTTTGGGGGTATTAGGCTGGGTTCACACTTGAGCGTCTTTGATATGCGCGTTTAACGCGCGTTTTTGACTCGCGTTTTTGACAAGCGTTTTTTGCAATAGTAAACGCGCGTTTGACGCGCGTTTGTGTGATTGACTACAATGTCCTATGGCCACAAACGCGCGTCAAAACGCCCCAAAGAAGCTCAAGTACTTGTTTGAGCGTAGGGCGTTTTACAGCGCGTTTTTCAGCGCTGTAAAACGCTCAAGTGAGAACCAGGGCCATAGGGAAGCATTGGTTTTCATGTGTTGAGCGTTTTACAGCGCGTTTGAACGCGCTGTAAAACGCTCAAGTGTGAACCCAGCCTTACTATGTATTACAGAAACTGAAACTTTGAAATTTGCAAATTTTTCCAATTTTTTGGTAAAATAGGTATTTTTTTATGCAAAAAAATTTACTTTTTTGACCCAATTTTAGCAGTGTCATGAAGTACAATATGTGACGAAAAAACAATCTCAGAATGGCCTGGATAAGTCAAAGCGTTTTAAAGTTATCACCACTTAAAGTGACACTGGTCAGATTTGCAAAAAATGGCCTGGTCCATAAGGTGAAATAAGGCTGTATCCTTAAGGGGTTAAGGAGGGAGCATTATCACTTTACTATTACAAATAATCAGTACTATATTGACCTTCTATTGGTGCCCCTACTTGGTGCTATACGTGTACAAAAAACCATATGAAATAGCCTAATTGTAAGCTATACGTATGATGCCCAAATAACACTGCTATATGTTGGCTAAATCGATTTACATACATTTGCATATATACCAATGCTACATAGTGTTGTCAACACATGCAGTGTAAAGATAATATACAGTACAGTGCCTAACTGGCAGTTCAAAAGGTCCAAATGCTCCCTGTCAATAATATCCTCTATTAGCCACTCTCCAAATTTTTTTTTTTTATTTCCAATCCTTAAAATTGGGAATTCAGCCCCTTCTACTCTCAAAGTATAAATTAAAAAGGAGGAGTGTTAGAGGTAGAATAAGAGGAGGATTCTCATTGTGGACAAATGAGTAATTCACCATACCCCTACAACTTTTTTCTGGTGTAAAAAAGCTGCGAGAGAACAGCCGCCATAAACCAATCCCCAACTTACCGAGCCAGAAGGCTCTGCAAGGGTTGGGGACAAGCATGCTGTGGCCAGGGCTGAACACTGGCAGCAGATCACCGCTGAACACGGCACCCGGGACCGTGGTGGTAAGCAGGGGAACAGCGGCGCACAGCAGCTGCTGTTACACAAACGTGGAAAGTGAATCCCTAATATCCATCAGATCTGCACAATTAGCATCAAGTCCTTAAGAACACCTAAGGGCAAAACCTGTCAGGCCACCTGTAAGAGGCCTATACTATTAACTAACATTGTGTGTAAAGGGCTGATATGTTTGTAAACAGAAAAAACTTATAGAATTGTATTACTTGACTTACCCATAGACTACAATTGGGCTAAAGTAGTTCAAAAAGTGCTTATTTTTTACTCCTCTTGTCATTGTCTATGTTTCTGTATTTTATTTATTTTGCTAGACTGAATAATGTAGCATAACACACGTTTGTATCCTGCAAAAAAAAGGACAGAAATGTATACTTTTTTTTTTACATTGCAGTGAATGGGAGACAGATGGAAATGTAAAACAATATGTTCCATAAGAGTGTATTCACATGACCGTAAGTGTCATGGATACCAGCTGTGTACGTTCCGCATTTTGCGCACATGGCCGGCGCTATATAGAAAATGCCTATTCTTGTCCGTGGATGATTCTTATTGGCCAACATCTGCTGTCCAGGGGAGAGTCAAAAGACCCCAATACATATTAAATAGTCAGCCAGCCCATTCAAAATTTAGAGAATCTACCAACTTGTATCTAATCTAATGGCCAGTTTAAGGCCAGTCATAATAATATACATTAATAATGCAATGGTACACCACAGCAAACAGATATATGATGCAAAAAGAAGCAAAATGTATTAATCATGGCATATGGCAGAGAGCTATGATGTTATATGTACCCCATCTAAAGAGAGAAAACATCCATATTAACTCCAGACTTTTTTTAAAAACAACTTTGCCAAGATTTACAGACAAAACATTTTAGAAGAACTGGAAAACCAAAGTTGGTCTTTAAGAAACATATATCTATAGCTGAAAATATTGATATGAAAACATTTGCAGTATTTGCTGTGAATTAATTACTGCAACCACGTATAACCTGCACAAGCTTGTCTAGCTTAAACGGGTCCCATGATTAATGTAAAAATGAAAATCAGACATCATATAGTACATGACAATCTCAAACAAACCTAGAACCAGCCCTGTACCTCACATGGGTCCAGAGATCTCCCCATTCATTGCTCTGCTAGATTTATATCAAGCTAACAGCTCAAGGGGAGTGTCTTTTCTGCTGCAGCTAAGGGGGCGTGTCTCAGCTTTCCCTATCACAGCTAAGGGGGCGTGTCTCAGCTCTCCCTATCACAGTTAAGGGGGCGTGTCTCAGCTCTCCCAGATCACAGCTCAGGAGGCAGTTGAAGGATGAAATTGAGAATGTGCGGCCTTCTCAGTGAGACGGACAAAGAAATAAGAAAAAGAACAATGAGAGGTGCCACTATACAGATACATTATATTGAATAACTCAGTGGCTATACAACATTTTTAAATGCATGCCATTACAAAAGTAATCAGATCTAGGTGGGGCAAAAAAAAAATCTACATTTTATTATAGACACGGGAGAAAAGTCCCACTTTTTTATGGATTGTTTGTGAATTTATGAATGGTTGTGTCACGGGACGCCGAGGAGCTCGCTCTCCTCAGCGCCATCGGCGTCCCGTTTCTGTGCAGGAGCGAGGACGCGCACAGCTTCCTCGTCTCCTTGGTGATAGGGGTCGGGAACGAATCGAATCGCATGTCTCCTCCGCGCGGCCGGCGTCCTCAGTTCCCCCAGCAACCAGGGGAGGTCTGAGCACCAAGCTGGGCACTTGGTGCTCAGCTGTACTTCCTAGTGCGGGTCATGTGGCGCTGGCCACGTCACATGACCCCAGCTAGCCAGTATTTAACAGGCAGCCTGCTGGCCACAGGTTGCCTGTTAATTAGGTTCTTGGCGATTTTTGGTTCCTGTATAATTACCTGATCCTGTGTTCCCTGACGATCCTCTGCCTGCTCCTCCTGTACTGCGCAACTCTCCTGGTATTCTGACCCCGGCTTCCACCTGATGATTTCTTTGCGGACTCCTGTTGTACTTCATTACTCTCCTGGTATTTGACCCCGGCTTCTCCTGACTATTCTCTGCTTTATCCCTTTGTACTGCGTTGCTCTCTTGGTATTGACCTGATCCGTTCACAATCCGGTATTTGTCTTGTCTGTCCTCCCTGCACGTATCCTAAGTTAGGGACTGCCATCCAGTTGTCCCCTGTCACCAGGACATGCGAGGCAAGTAGGCAGGGCCAGGGGTGAGGGTGGAGCTCAGTGGTCACTATCCTCCCCCCTGTGTGTAGTGTACGTGACCATTAGAGGTTGCTTGCAACCTTGCTGGGAAATAACTTACTTAGCCCCCAAATCCCCCAATCACCACAACATCACCTAAAGCCAAAAGTCATGTAAAGCACTGCTTTGGGTGCCGAAAGATGACAGAATTATCACTGATATCAATAAATATACAAAATATATATAAATAATTGCATAAAATGTCACAATGGTTCAGCTAAGCCTCACCAACCATTTTTCTTTTTACTCAGAATGTTTTGTTCCCATAACATTTTTACCATGTTATTATCCAATACCAGGGATACCCAAACTACAACTTCCACCATGCCTGGACAGCTTACAGCTATCAAATTATGCTGAAAGTTGTAGTTTTATAACAGCTAGAGGGCTGCAGGTTGGGCATCCCTGTTCTATACTATCCTCATCTGGGGGTATTAAGACACTAGAAAAGGTTTGATATTTAATATCATCAGGCTGATGTCCTTCCAGTGTGTTAGTGTAGCTGGATTAATTATCATTATAAAACCTGCATTTTTTTCTGGAATAATTCAAGTCTCTTTCTGTATAATTTTATTTATGTTTTCTTGGAATTTTTATGCTTAAAATGAATACATTGAAATTACTTTCTCCACATTTTAGCATTTTTTTTCTGGTAATAATTAAGGATGATTGAATAAATTCAATCCGAACTTACGGCATATAAATCCAAAGAGGAAGGTGGGCTTGCCCTGATTGGCTCCTGGGCTAACAAAAAGCCTGGATGAGCCAATCAGTGCTGCAGCAGGCAGGGAGGTGCCCTAGCAGAATGAGCAGAATGCCATTCTCTGCTGGGTTGTGAGAGAAGGTGGTTGGGTGTTACATTGTCTGCCAGGAGAATGATCTTAGGGAGTCAGGGACAGGGAAAACACCAGCAGCATATGTACTATACGTGATTACTGCAGAAATACCCACGGTGTGGTAGTAATCTACCTGAGTGTGTTAATTTGAAATTAAGTATCAATACCCCAATCATCCATTTACGTGTATTCAGTTTGCACACGGTCACAATTTTGTTTGGGACTTTTTTAATTTAAGTAAACCAGCATATACAGTAGGTGATCAATACCAATACACAGGCCAGCACACAAAAGTATCTGTGAGGGAAAATGAATTTAGGCCTCAATCAGTTTCCCTATATTCACACGTTTTTAATAAAAAAAAATTTTTTTTTGGGGGGGGTTGATTATATTTAAAATAGCAGCATACGTTATATATGTGATTACTACACCAATACACAGGGTAGTGTGCAATATAATCTGAGAGGCCTAAAAATGTCCAGGCTATGAAAAGCCCAGACCCAGAATGTGGGTAGTAGCAGTACCAACTATCCGGCCATAAATTGTAGTAGTAGGCCGCAACATTATAGTTGAGTAGAAAGATCAGATTGTGGATTGGATGGCTCACTCCTCTTCTCAGTCGCAGCAGGATGACGTAGAGGTGACATCAGAGTCCGACACTGTGCCATGGAGCCAGGGCTGCTCCTAGTCTTAACTGCCTCTTCCTAGAGATGCACCTTCTTTTTTCCTAAGACATTGCAAGAAAACCCCACCATACCCTATAGAAGATAGTCAAGAGAGTCTCCCTGTTGACGACTTGTGTGAGAGCCATCACCATTTGGCCTGCACTGAGGAGGAGGTTGGGGAGGAGGCTCATGACCCTATGCATACCTGTGTTGATGATGGTGGTAGTGATAGTGGCATCTGTAGCCACAGCATTGGTGGTGTGAGCAGCGACAGGGGCAGTCAGGGAAAATGCAGAGCAAGGGAATGGGGCCCAGGAGCCCACCATGATATCTCAGTCTGATAAAAGGAGCAGGGAGGGTGAGGACTCTGATGATGATTGTGTGTTGGAGAGGACCTGGGAGCTGGATTAGGGGTGATGAGGAGGAGTCAACATTATTGCAGAAGGTCAGTCGCGGCAGCAATAAAGAGCAGAAGCCACGTACCTCCAAAAGAACAGCCACATCTGCCAGGATCTGGTAATGCCGCTGCCACTTATGGGTGGGTAGAGCCCAAAACATGCCAGAGCTAAGCCCAGCTTGGCTTCCTGTAGCTCTGTGCGAGCAACTCTCGTATGGCGCTTTTTCTTCACAAGGTGGGCACACAAAACCACAGCTGTGTGCTAAATCTGCAGGATTAAAATAAACCGTGGCCATTCAAACACAATTAAAGATACCAGAGGTCTTTTGCAGAACATAAGGTGGCATCACCGGATCCTCTGGGAAAATACAACTGGTCAGTAGAGAAGAGTGAATCGAAGTTGACGAAGTGGAATTCGATCCGAATTTAAGGAAAAGTTTGATTCGCACCGAATCCGAATTTCCTCATGCTTCGTTGCTGCATGTGTTAGGACATGGAGCAAAGAACTCTGGGAATGAGGGATCACCCACAATGCCATGCATGCAGCCAATCAGCAGCCAGCAAGCATCTGTGATGTCTGAGCTCTCTAAATAGCCTTAACCATTTTGGATTCTGCCATTTTCAAGTGTGCTTAGAGCAGGGAGAGATGTCAGCAGGTGCTAAGGACAGTGCTAGGAAAGACTTCATTGTGCAAAAAAAAAGATTTACAAGTTCAGGGAAAGATTAGTCAAGGTGTAAGTAAAGGATATGGAGCCATCATCTACACTATAAAAAGAGAACAGTGTGCAATAGGAGAGTGTAAAGGCCAGGTTAATAGGAGCGATTCTATTACACCTTGCTGCACTATCTGGGGATCCAAATTGCAGTTATACTGCTGCTTTTAGGATTGCTTGCACTATATGATACATCAGTAATTCCAGCAAACCGTGTGTGTGATTGGGGTGAAATTCTGTGTGATACAGCTATTTACGGGGTGTATTAAAAGGAAATATACGTTAGCCGTTCTGCGGTGAATTGATCTTGCTATATTTCTTTTTTTGGGGTGTAGTAATAGGAAAAAGAATACATCTTAATTGACCTGCGGTGAATTGTTATTGTTATTTTTTTTTGGGGGGAGTTCATTTATAAAAAAAATATATATATAGGCAGGCCGAATGCGATCAATAAACCTCTCCTTGCTGCCAGTGCCCCATCTTGCTGCTCGTGATGTCTATCTGTCTGCCTACTTACCATTATGTTGTATATGGCTGCTGCATTCTGCACATTGCCACTAATGCCAGTTGCCAGGAACAGTTGCTAAGGAACAGTTTTTGAAAGCTTTGGAACATTAAAAAGAATGAGACATGTGCTGGTGCAGTGTCTTCTTAAACACGCTGTATGATAACACCGTCAAATGTGCGTTTACCCTTAGGAATGTATGTCAGTGTCACTCAGACATTATTTACTATTGCTGTTATTGCAGTCCAGAGCCTGGGGAGGGGGGATGTTGGAAGTGGAAAAAGAATCATAAAAAATATCAAAAAAAGATAACAAGTTTTCCTAAGTTTTCCTAGCCTAGGAGGCTAAAGGGAGTTATATACCAAATTTCAGGGCAACTGAAGAAATTTCACTTCTGGTCCAGACCGAACTTTGTCAAACATTTGGCCTACCGGACTTGAAACGAATCCCAAATAGTTCACTCATCTCTAGTAATAATATATTGCCCTAAAATAGACCTTTTTCTTGCATTTATCATTGTCTACCATTAGGGATGAGCGAATGTTTCATTCGGATGTTGATTCGCATAAAACTTTGTTCTAATACTGTATGGAGCAGGAGCTCCGTACAGTATTAGAATGTATTGGCTCCGATGAGCCGAAGTTATTTTACCATTTGGAACCGAACCAGAGTTTGGGAAATAGTTTTTTTACAGTACATATTAAGTTATTAAGCTCATTGGAGCCAATACATTCTAATACTGTACGGAGATCCTGCTCTGTACGGTATTAGAACAAAGTTTTATGCAAATCGACTTCGTATGTTTCATCCAAAGTTGATTTGCTCATCCCTATCTACCATTAATTTCAATGTTTTACATGTCCGCTTTTCTATAATCAGGACTTGGATAGCAGTACTTTGTAGGTGGTGGGTTATTTCTGCATACTTTTTTTTTTTTTTTACTTTTATTGTCTGTCCTTCAAAGGTTAGAAAATACTATTGAGAGAGTTATTATTATCATTTTTACACTATTGCTTTCCACTTTAACTGCAGCCCCAGTCACAGGGAAAATTTGCCATGTTGCATAGACAATTGTCACTGTCAGCTCTGTGCTGGATCTAATAAGAACCTGCAGCGGCTTTGTAGAACCAGTCACATGACCAGTAGGATGAATAAAGGTAGTGGTGTAGTGCCCTGGAGAAGGGAGAACTTTGATATTTGGAAATGTATGGACATTTACCTATATCCCCTATGCAAAGTTAAAACTTCTTACATTATTTCTCTTGAAAGGGCTAACTTATACTGTTTATTACTGCATTACTGCATTTTATATATATGTTGTGATATATATCCTGTTCATTATCACTGTATTTACATGGCTCTGTGCAAAGGGTTAATAAATACTGAGAGACTGTTAGGACTTTGAGAAGCTGGTAATTTTCCACAGCTGCCATAAAGTTTAAAAAAGACCATGTTTTGGAGGGAAAAACCCAGACTTGTTTACCACCAAAAGCAGACAGCCTGACCTTTTAAATGTCTGGTTTTAGTTATGTCTGGAAACTTGTTTTTGTCTGGAAAAGCTGCTCTGTCATTGCCATTGAGTATCAGTGAAGCTTTAATAAGTCTATACCAGATGGGAGTTGAAGCAATGTATTTGTTTTTGCTGAGTTTCCCCATGTGACGGATGAAGTTAGCAGATAGCTGGAACATATAAATAAACGAGCGACTGGCTTGATCCCAAACTAAGGAGCTTATAGGTGAGCCCTATAAAACCCTAAGAGCTCTCCCTGACTGCTATGCACATGCAAGGGTCTTTATGGTAGACGATTGCATGCCCGCGTACCTAATACTGTGTGACACCTGAAAACCCTAAAATAGTGAGGGGACACGACCACGGCTCCCTGCACTTAATACGGACGGAGTCAGGGTCACCTAGAATCAAGCCAGCAAGGAAACACAATAAAGTAAATGACTTATCTGAACAAACAGTAGAAGCAGCCTCCAGCAGTGAACACCTCATCCAGGAAGTAGTATAAACCGCAAAGTGAGGCAGTATGGGAGGGATTATAAAGGAAGACGATTAGTCGAAATAAGTGACACCTGGCAGAAGGAAAGGAGATGAGAAAGTGAAACCAAAACAAAGAACATCATACAAGAGATAGAGAAGAACGTCTGCCAGATCTTCTCACAGAACTGGTGGTCACAGTACCCCTCCCTCTACGGGTGGACTCCGGACACTCAGAGCCCACCTTCTCTGGATGAGACCTATGGAAAGCCCTGATGAGACTAATGGCCTTAATGTCCGCCACTGGGACCCACATCCTCTCCTCAGGACCATAACCCTCCCAATGAACGAGGTACTGAAGAGAACCACGGATAATGCGAGAATCCACAATCGTAGGGACCTGAAATTCAAGATTACCATCAACAATAATCGGAGGAGGAGGCAAAGAGGAGGGTACAGTGGGTTGGACATAAGGTTTTAATAGGGACCTGTGAAAAACATTATGGATCTTCCAAGTCTGAGGAAGATCAAGACGGAAGGCAACAAGATTGATGACGGACAAGATCTTGTAAGGCCCAATAAACTTAGGACCCAACTTCCAGGAGGGAACCTTCAGTTTGATATTCTTTGTAGACAACCACACCAGATCACCAACATTCAGGTCCAGACCAGGCACACGTCTCTTATCCGCCACACGCTTATATCTCTCACTCATCCTCTTCAGATTACCCTGAATATTTTGCTAAATAAATGACAAAGACGAGGAAAATCTCTCCTCATCAGGTAAACCAGTAGACCCCTCTCCAGAGAATGTCCCAAACTGCGGATGAAACTCATATGCACCAAAAAATGGTGACTTATCAGAGGACTCCTGGCGACGGTTATTTAAAGCAAACTCAGCAAGGGACAAAAAAGAATACCAATCCTCCTGATTCTCTGCCACAAAACAGCGCAGATATGTCTCCAGATTCTGATTGACGCGTTCGGTCTGACCATTCGACTGCGGGTGAAAAGCAGAAGAGAACAACAACTGAACCCCCAAGCGAGAACAGAAGGCCTTCCAGAATCTGGAAACAAATTGTGTGCCCCTATCAGAAACGATGTCTGAAGGAATGCCATGCAATTTAACAATATGATCAACAAACGCTCGCGCCAGCTTCTTAGCATTGGGTAACCCAGGAAAGGGAATGAAATGTGCCATTTTGCTAAAACGGTCCACTACCACCAGAATCACAGACTTCTCCGAGGAACGAGGCAGGTCAGTAATGAAGTCCATGGACAGATGCGTCCAAGGATGGGAAGGAATGGGTAACGGGAGGAGAGAACCCAATGGCCGTGAATGAGGGACCTTGGCCCGAGTGCAGGTCTCGCAGGCTGCCACAAAACCCTCAACCGTCTTACAAAGAGCCGGCCACCAGAATCTCCGAGCAATGAGATCCACTGTGGCTCTACTCCCCGGGTGCCCAGCAAGGACAGTATCGTGGTGCTCCTTAAAAACCTTGTGTCGTAAAGCGAGAGGCAAAAACAACCTCCCAGGAGGACAAAGATCAGGAGCCTCTGCCTGGGCTGCCAAATCAGGATAAAGAGCAGAGACGACCACCCTTTTAGCCAAAATGGGACCCGGGTCTTCAAAGTTCCCCCCTCCCGGAAAACAACGTGACAGGGCATCCGCCTTCACATTTTTAACCCCAGGGCGGAACGTAACCACAAAATTAAACCTAGAAAAGAACAAAGACTATCTGGCCCGTCTCGGGTTCAGACGCTTGGCCGATTCCAAGTAGGCCAGATTCTTATGGTCGGTAAACACGGTAATAGGGTGTCTGGCTCCCTCTAACCAATGGCGCCATTCCTCAAAAGCTAATTTGATGGCCAACAACTCCCTATCTCCCACATCGTAATTTCTCTCTGCAAAGGAGAGTTTCCTTGAGAAAAAGGCACATGGTCGCCATTTGGCAGGAGAGGGACCCTGAGATAAGACCGCACCCACACCCACCTCAGAAACATCTACCTCAACAATAAAAGGTAGAGAGACATCAGGTTGTATCAAAATGGGGGCGGAAGCAAAACTCTCTTTAATACTAGAAAAGGCTTTAAGCGCATCTACCGACCATGAGGAAAAATCCACCCCCTTTTTAGTCATATCAGTGAGTGGCTTAACAACAGAGGAATAATTCAAAATGAACTTTCTGTAATAATTGGCAAAACCCAAAATCCGCATCAGCGCCTTCTGATTCTCAGGAAGCTCCCAATCAAGCACAGCGCGGACCTTCTCAGGGTCCATCCGAAAACCAGAAGCGGAGAGAAGAAAACCAAGAAATTGACTCTCCGGAACCGCAAACACACATTTTTCCAGTTTAGCGTATAATTTATTCTCCCGCAGAATCAGCAAGACCTGACATAGGTGGTCCCGATGAGTCTTGAAATCAGGAGAAAAAATCAAAATGTCATCTAGATACACCAGTACAAATTTCCCCATTAAATGATAAAAAATGCTGTTCACAAAATGTTGGAAGACGGCCAGAGCATTCATCAAACCCAAGGGCATAACCAAATTCTCGAAATGACCCTCAGGGGTATTGAAGGCCGTCTTCCATTCGTCCCCTTCCCTGACCCTGACTAGGTTGTATGCCCCTCTTAAATCCAACTTAGAAAAAACTTTAGCCACAACAATCTGGTTAAACAGGTCCGAGATCAGAGGAAGCGGATATGGGTCCTTGTTGTTTCTTAACAAAAAAAAAACAGCGGCAACAGGTGACTTCGACGGTCGGATGTGTCCCTTTCTCAGGCTCTCAGAGATATAAGTACGCATAGCGACTCTTTCAGGTTGGGAGAGATTGTATAGTCGTGATTTTGACAGCTTGGCGCCTGGGATGAGATTAATAGGGTAGTCGTACTCCCGGTGAGGGGGCAACTCCTGGACACCACTCTCGGAAAACACATCCGAAAATTCAGAGAGAAAAGATGGCACAGTCTTGGTAGAAACCCCTTCATGACTGCCATTTTTCACCTTAATGAACAGGCCATTTTTTGCAAATCTGACATGTGTCACTTTATGTGGTGATAACTTTAAAACGCTTTTACTTATCCAAGCCATTCTGAGATTGTTCTCGTCACATATTGTACTTCATGAGAGTGGTAAACTTGAGTCTAAATATTTTATTTTTATTTATAAAAAAAATACCAAATTTACCAAAAATTTAGAAAAATTTGCAATTTTCAAAATTTCTATTTCTCTGCTTTTTAAACAGATAGTGATACCTCCTAAAATAGTTATTACTTTATTTTTCCAATATGTCTAATTCATGTTTTGTGTAAATGACATTTTCTTTTTTTGAGACGTTAGATGAAGAGATAAGTGAATTTCTTGAAAATTTGATTCCGCTGATTCGCCGAATTTCATAAAAAATTAGCTTGAATTACTTCGCCACAAAGCGCAATTTTTTGTAAGTAGCGGGTGCAATGACAGGGAGCTGCGATAGTGCTGCCCCTGTCATTGTGCCTCTCAGATGCCGCGTTCATATATGATTGCGGGATCTGAGTGTACAAACAGTGTGTAATTAACATAAAAAATAACATTACATCAAATTTACAGCATCCATTTGCATGACGGGCCTGCCGACCAACTTGCTTGAAGATTTTGGCAGTATGACCTCATCACGCCGGCCAGCGTGATAATATAATCTAGTGCCACATGGGATTTCGGCCAAGATCTTCAAGCAAGATGGAGGCTTGCGGCCGTTCGCGCGCAAATGTAGGCAGTAAGTCTGAATTTCAGGATGTACCTCACTTGAAGTGATGTACCTGCATTGAAAAGCCTCCGATAATACTGTATGGCCATACAGAAGAAAATTTCTACAGTAAAGGATTAATTATTCTTATTGTCGAAAGCTGCACCAAAGGAAATTGCGGAACAGAGTGGCAACTCCCGCGATCTTTGGAACTCCTGCGAAATTTAAACCAGCTTGCTGTATGGAGCGACTGAATAAGCCGGCAAATATTTAAAGCTCCATTGAAGCAATAGGGAGACAGCAGACGCTAGACGGTAAGCCAAATATCGATTTAAAGTTTTCTTCAATTCAAAGCTCATATAGACCTTAAAAGGATATGCTATAAGAGACTTTTCACATTATCAGGATTCCTGTGGACACTTTATGAACATATTGCGCTCCCAGTGAATACACCTACAACATTTTCAGTGACATTCAGTTTCCCAAATTGGGATAGAGTGCTAGAAGATAATACCCCCTCTTTCCCAAATAACAGCATATACTTGAAGTTTTTTGGTGTGATATATATTATTGAATATATCGACACTATTGAGTGGTATCGAATATTCTATCGAATATTTCAACATTGAATTTTCTACCATTCAATTTATCGAATATTTCTATCGAATATATTTTTATTGAATATAGTATCGATCAGATCTACCACAATATATGTGAATGTAATGTTGTATATTATTGCTACATTGTTCTTATAAATTTTATTGTTTGTGTTTTATGGGGATTTAATAAATATTTTCTGCACATGTCAATCTCGCTCATTTTCCTATTACTACAATGTAACAAAAAATTGCTGTTTTGGCACTGTTTTTATTTTTTGTTTTTTTACAATGTTCATCTGACAGGTTAGATCATTTGCTATTTTTATAGAGCAGGTTGTTATGGACACGAAAATACCAAATATGACAACTTTTTTGTTGTTTGTTTCAGTTTTACATAATAAAGAATTTTTGAAAAATACTCCATTTTCTGAAAGCCATAGTTTTTTATTTTTTGGGTGACTGTCTTATTTAGGGGCAAATTTTTTTTTGTATGAGATGATGGTTTTATTGATACTATTTTAGGGTGCATATGAATTCTTGATCGCTTGGAATTACACTTTTTGCGATGTAAGGTGACAAAAAATGGCTTTTTTATTTATTTAAGTTTTACACAATAAAAGCATTTTTGAAATAAAAATAAATCATGTTTCAGTGTCTACATATTTTGAGAGCCATAGTTTTTTTGCCCAATTGTTTTATGTAGGCGCTCATTTTTTGCGGGATCAGGTTACATTTTGATTGGTACTATTTTGTGGGGCATACGCCTTTTGATCGATTGGAGTTGCACTTTTTGTGATGTAAGGGGACAAAAAAATGATTGTTTTAGCACAGTTTTTATTTTATTTTATCTACAGCGTTCAGGTGAGGGGGTGGATCATGTAATATTTTTGTAGAGCCGGTCATTACGGACACTGCAATACCCAATTGGTCTGTTTCTTTTTCTTTTCAATTTTTTTTTTTTTTTTACAATTTTATGTTTTATTTTGGGGATTTTTTTTTTTACTTGAAACTTTTTTTAATTTTTTTTATTATGAAACACGCTTTATTTATTTTTTTTACTTTTTATTTTAAGTTTTCTCATTGCTTTGGAATGATCAATATCTTCAAGGTTATACATACAACTTTAGAGCAAAAACTCTTTAAGATTGGAGAAAAGAGAAAATAACGTATGATTATAAAACTATTTGGATATTAATTTTCATCATTATAGCATGTGTTGTTGTTCATGTTGTGATTCTTCTTTTTGTTTTTATTTTATTTTCATTTATTGAAATGTCTTGATTCAATCCCACCGGTGCCAGGGTATTCAGATTATAAATCCATCTACTCTGTTTCAGAAAGTCACCCCCTTTAATGTCCATTTTGACTTTTTCTATGCCTCCAAATCGGGAACCTGTGAATTTGCCCCCATGAAATTTGGCATAGTGGCGAGATAATGGATGATCCTCAAATTTTTTATGTATATTGTTTATGTGTTCTTTTAATCGAGTCTTCAGCTTCCGTTTAGTACTGCCCACGTATTTTTTATTGCAGGGACATTGTATAAAATAGATTACCCCCTTTGTATTGCACATAGTTTGGTTTCTATAATGGGGGTTTTGCATTTAATCGTGCGACAATTGTCGCACATTTTACAGGGAAAAAAACTCTTTTTGCTATTTATAAGCTTATTTTTTCCATTATTTTGATGTTCTACAATAGAGGGGGCTATTAGGTTGGCCAAATTTGGGGCCTTTCTGAAAATAAAGGTAGGTTGTGAGGGTAATTTGTCTCCTATGCTTTTGTCCTGTCTTAGTATGTCCCAGTGACGGCTTACAATTTTTTTTAAGAATCCTCCTCTTATGGTATGCCATGTTATAATTGGAACCCTTATTACCATATCCTCATCTCCTTTTTTTTTTGTTTTTTTTTCCCTATTTCTTTAATTGTCCCTGTCATTTTCTATTTGTTTCTATTTTTATTTTTATTTTGCAGCAGAATACTCAGATTTATTTATTTTATTTGTTCCTTGATGGGGTCTAATTGGTTAATATCATAGCCCTTTTATTCAAATTTCTTAAATAATTCTCCAGCTTCCTTTTCAAACTGTTCCATCTCGCTACTAATCTCGCCATTTCTGCGCAATCTAATATATTGGCTATGCAGAATATTTGTTAGCCAGATAGGTAGATGGCAACTCTCTAGTGGGATGAAACTGTTGCAATCTGTATGTTTTTGATACGTTTTTGTTTGTATTTAACCATTTTTGATGAAGATGGTCAAATCTAAAAAGTGAATCTGTTGATAGCTCCAATTAGGTGTAAAATGTAAATAAAATATATTTTTATTTCTATTTTCTAAAAAGCAATTAAGCGTCTCTTTCCCCCTTTCCAAATAAATACAATATCATTAATAAAACGCCGCCAGAGGACCAGGTTCGCATCCAAGATGTCTTCAGGACATATGGCAGTATCCTCACACCTGCCCATGTGCAAAACTTGGTACAAACCAACTATTTTGTTTTTCAAACAGTGTTACTATTTACTGAGCTACGGCAGAATACTCAGTTATTTAGCAACCCAGCAGCGGCCTCCCCATCTAGGTGGGGAAGTATAGATGTTCTCAGCAACCTATTGTACCTTTTTTTGAGTAATCGATACTTGGAAAAATAATTTTGGTGCTATCCCTACCAGAGGACATATTTTATGGAAAGTACCCACTGGCACTAATTACATAATTATGATGTGAAGATATCACATAAGTTCTCAATATTTGTTTAAATACATATGAGAAGGCCAACTTTAGTTGTCAAGCTTAAACGGGCTGTATAGAAATTTAATACTGATGGTCTGTCTTCATGATAGGCCATTAATATCTGATCTTCGGGCATCCATCGCCTTGCACCACTGCCAGTGTACTTCTGGTACAGACTTGTGAGACTGGAGTTATTCTGAAACAGGTGATTGGCAGGGAGGCTTGGTGCAGAATCCTGCCAATGTAATATTGATGGCCCATTCTTAGGATAGGTCATTAATATTCAAGTCCTGGAATACCCCTTTAGAGTTCAAATACTATGGATACTATTAGACATAAATATATAATCATTTTAGAAAACACCCAACATGAAAACCTTATTATTACAATTTAATAGCCAGTACATGCATTTGATTAATTAGAACATTAATTAGAAAATTATATTAATTAATTAATTAGAAATTATAACATTTTCCTAAGCCAGCTGAACAATTCAGCATTTTGGATTTTTTCAGTAACTGTATTGAGAATGAGACCTTGAAAGAGATGAGCTGTCTTTTAGATTTTGTGCATAATAATGATAATTCATTGTGAACATTTAATGCAGGCTAATAAGGATGAACACTTCATTAGGCATATTGAAGCATAAATGTATTTTGAAAATATATTTTGCCCTTAACCAGAACACTGGGCACCTTCCATTCCCATTCTTGCTAAACAGATTGCAGAAATTATAACACTACTATTTCAAGGAGAAATAATGTTATTTTTCTCTGTATAAAAATTAAGGGGGGGGGCATTATATCAATTGTGCAGTTTTTTCTGTCACTTTAAGTGTTGGTTTCTTGTGCTAAGTCAAATTTATGAAATGGTGCATGGGTTTTAAAATTTCGGCGCACATATAATCTGGCATATCCTTTTTAAGCCATTGTATGCTGGGGGTTCTATGTGACATACTTTTCGACTGGCTGCAATATATTTTGCGACATTTACCAGTGTTGCACATCATAAATCCACTTTCAAAGTGATCTATTTTCCGAAAGTGACCAACTTCTCACTCCACTTCGGCAAGTGTGGGAACAGCAGTGCCGCATATCAGCCACTGAATAACTGAGTAGGTATTTCCTGCATGTTAAGAGGGATCAGGAAGTAAAGACCAGCAGAGTACTCAAGAAGACAGAGGATCAATTAGCTAAGTATTGACTTATTTTATTCTTTCACACAACGGCCTGCCTTTAAAAGAAAAGCTCTGGACAACCCCTTTAAGGCTTTTGAAGAAATGTAACTAATGTGTCACAAAAATATTGTGCCTGTTTTGTTTTTCTCTATAATTTTCTGTTTCCAGATTTCATATTCTCTTTTTTAATATTGATCCTTCAATAGTTCAAGAAGATATTCTTCATAAAGATGATTCTTATGACCGAAGAAAGTTCATGTATAGAAAATGCAATTGAAACAGTTAAACCTACCTGAAGAACAGTTTAAAACGTATCAAAACTCTGCAAAGTTACACTTATGACTAAAAAAAGACATAAACTCATCAGTATTAAAATTATTTTGTTTTAAATAATTCATTTAAACCTTTTTTTAAATATCCACTCTTCCTGCTGTGACCACCTCCTCAGGTAGACTATTCCACAGATTTATAGTTCTTACAGTAGAGAAGCCATGATGCCAATGGAGACTGAATTTTTTCTTTTCCAGATGGATGCAGTTCCCCTTGTTTTTTGAGATGATATTACATGGAACAGTTTTTCACCATACTGCTTGTATAGGTCATTTATATATTTGTATAGGTTAATCATGCTCCCACTTTTCCAGCTCCAGGGCATCCTTTCTATGGACTGGTGCCCAGAACTGAACTACATGTTCCAAACAAGGCCGCACCAAAGAGTTGTAATATGGTAATATTACATGGCTATACCAAGAATCCATGTAGTGTATTACTTGCAGATTTTTTGTGGATTTTTATGGAGATTCACCACAGATTTCACCTCACTACACTGAAGAATTGATATTCTACAAATTTAAAATTGGCACCACAGGGCAATTTCCATACAGTTTTTTTCTCCACAGTATGTGGATGAGATTTATCAACATTCCATCCATTTTGATGCAAATGTATTCTGCTGCTAACTCTCTATCTGTAAATCTAGGCTGAAAATCAACAGCATTTTTGCAATGCATGAATGCACCCTAAGGATAACTGAAACTGCAATTTCACTATTCAGTTAAGATGGCCGCCATTGCCCACACCCTGAGGCTAATCCCGCCTGCCCTCACTAGCCAGTAACAATAGCCCCCCAAAAGTGTCAGTAACCAGAGCCCTCCCCCCTAAAGGGTTAATCTCCTGCAGCACAAAGGGGTCCTCTTACCACATGTTGCTTTCATTTATACACTGAGCAGATGGCAGATGTAATGACCGACGTCATGCACAGGGAGAATAAAAGGGAAAGCCCTGCCCAAGGGAGAGGGAAAGGTGGTGACCCCTAACTCACCTTGCGGCTGGCACCTGACTGCCCTGACGTCCCTACATGGGTTCCTCACCCGTGCGGCGATCACGTGCCTAAACCCTGGCTTTCCCTAAAATGAGAAATAAACTGGGTACCCCGATCCGAAACAAAATCGGAGGGGACCCCGTGAAGCTTCACGATTTCACTGACGAATACCTGAGCAAGGGTCTTAGCATTAGGTAGTGCGGGTAACGCAATGAAGTGTACCATTTTGCTAAACCTGTCCACTACTACCAAAATAACTGTTTTACCCGCAGACAAAGGTAAGTCAGTGATAAAATCCATTGACAGATGTGTCCACGGTCTGCTGGGAATGACGAGTGGTAATAGAGACCCTGCAGGACGTGTATGTGAAACTTTTGCGCGCGCAGGTAGAACAAGAAGACACAAAATCCAATACATCCTGACGCAACCTTGGCCACCAAAAACGACGAGACAATAGCTCCAAGGTTGCTTTACTACCCGGGTGCCCAGCAAGTGCCGAACTATGATGTTCCTTTAATAATTCGAAACGTAGGTTCAACGGTACAAACAATTTCTCTGAAGGGCAAGAGACCGGGGCCTCCCCCTGGGCCTCTAACACCTTCCCCTCCAAAACAGAGTGTACCGCAGAAACAACCACTCCTCTTTGAAGAATGGGCACCGGATCACCACCTTTCCCTCTCCCTTGGGCAGGGCTTTCCCTTTTATTCTCCCTGTGCGTGACGTCGGTCATTACATTATCTCTGGCCACCAGAGAAGTGTGAGAGAGGAATATAAGGAGGTTTGGGAGTGCTGGACAAGGAACAGCTGAGGAGAAGGAGCTACGGATCCCTGAGTGAGCTAAAAGGGTTTGCAAAGCAAACCCAGAAAGCTACCATAAGGAAAACAGCCCTATCTTAAATAGAGCGTGCAGCCAACCGCTGCGACTTCCTGACCCCGGGTATAACGGAGTCAGACGTGGTTCTTGATACCCTCGTGACAGCAGATCTCCCTTCCCTGTTGTGCGCTGGTTCAACTCTGCATCCTCCAGCTCTGCTGAGTGAGGGAGCGTCTGCCAAGCGCAGGGACAGGGAGAAGTGCACACAGCCCAGGCACTGTTATCAGCTGCTGGGGAGGACCTGGCTTTAATCATTTACTTACAGTCCCTGTCTGTCAGTAATGTGACCTTGCACGCAGCCTGCTTCTGCGTCCTCCATCCTTCAACAGATAGACGGACCATGCCTAGCAACCCTATTTTAAGCACAGGTAAAAGTAGGCAGTACAGGGAACAAAAATGTGGATTTAAGGGGTAATTGAATACACAGTGAAAAGTTGAAATAGGGCCACCAAAGTGATATTAATCACCACAATTCAATACTCCAAAAAAATATATATATATACGACAGTTATCCTTTAAGTGTTTAATTGGTGATTTCCATCAGTTTGTGAGCCAAAACCAGGTGTGGGTCAAAACCACAGAACAGGTGCAAATCTTTTCATTATACCTTATCTCTGTGTAGGCTTCACTTCTGGTTTTGGCTCACAAATCCCTGATGGAAATCACTGACCAAACACTAAAGTATGAACGAGGCCTTCCATATTATACCATGTTATTGATATACTCTACCCTAGAACAAGTGCCTCCATGTGGAATTGTAGGCATAAACAGGCATAGTATATACACTGTGGGTGCCATTTTACATATCTGGAGATTGTACAAAGCTAGGTATATGTTGACTTGACCCTAATAGTGTATTTACATTTTAGTTAATAAACACAGCAAAGTCACACCAATGCTTCCTAGTGGCTTTGTGAAACATATGTTTATATCCAAAATTATTTTATGTAATTCTGGCCTTTCTGGAAAACATATTTTACAAAAGTCAACTGCATTACTACTGTTACCACCACTAGTTGGTTTAGAACCATTCTGATTACAAAGAGTCAGAATTAATATAAAAAAGCATTTGAATCTTCTAATCTGTTAAGTGAAGGAAAAACATATAGACATAATTGACAATCATTACATGAGATTAATAGTGCATAGTAGTGGGTAAATATCTCTGATAGGAGGAAAATATAACTTAGCCAAGCAGTTTTTTCCTACACTCTCCCCTCAATGTTAGCAATTACATGGGAACAGAAGAGCAGATCAGGGTTTTTGTGTGTATATTAATAGTTAATTTTTATTTATTTTTTTGAAAGATGCATTTTGTCAATGTTTTAACAACTTTTTATAGGTCAAAAAATGCTGTGGACCATAGTGACTTTAAATTCTATAGGAAATCATTGAAATGTTTGCATAGCAGTTTTGTTTGTGGTGGAATTTTTGGGCTTGGGTGGATTTTAAAATGCAGCATGCTTTTTTTCTAACAATACAATCAAACACACAATAAAATGTCACAAAAAAAAATGCTGCAAAATTGTCTGCAATGAAATATGAAAAAGAACTGAAATTCATATTTTTTTTATAAGTGGTAAAAAAAATTGTGTGAATCAGACCTAACTATACAAATATAGTTTATCATAAAAGACCCGAGAAACACTATAATCTTTCTCCATGCTATGCATTCCAGGATTTCAAAAGGATTTCAGAATAATCCCAAAGCCTAAATATTGTGAGACTTGTTTTAACCTTTTAGCTCTCAGTCATATTTCATTTTTTTCATTTGCTCCTTTCAGGTAAAGAGGTGAAAAATGTGTCCCCATTTGAACCCTAGTGCCCAACCTTTACTCCAGATTACTCTCTCTGAATTCACTTACCAATGACTGGTGTTTTGTCAAGCAGAATCTACATAATCTGTTATCAGAGTATCAAAGAAAATACTTGACTAGATATACCCCTTAGCAATAATATAATCAAAACACATGAAAAAGCAAAAAAAAATATCCTCTGAAACTGAAAAATATCCACAAAAGCTATAAAATAATATGCTGTATCTGGTTAAAAACAATGAAACATTAGAAGATTAATAGAAAGGCAATAAATTGTACTGTAATGTTTTCTTAAAATTATATGTAAAATATATGGGGAAATGCACGGAAAGTAGATTTGTCTAATTTCTGACAATCAATTTAAATATAACATGCTTTAGATTATGAATGGTGAAATTATATTAAAGCTTTGTTGCTTACACTATAAAAGATCTACTATCATCTATTGTTATCTGTGCTTAATATGCAATCTGACTCTCTTTGTTGACGTTTTAATTTTTCCCTCTTCCTACATGAAATAATGGCAAGATTTGTAGCTTTTCAGTATTACACTTTTTACATTCTGGGCATTAGGATTTGTTTCTTTGTATTGCATATGATTTGCTATGATAACACTTCTTCTGATACATATTTGAACAGATATTGGAAAACGTAGTGATTGAGTTCATTTTTTTAGTGTTTCTACAGCAACTCAGATTCCAAAATTCTAGAATTTCATGGATAATACTTATTCTCCAGTTGAACAGAGCTGGTAGACATTCGTGTCTATCCTACTGATATCATCTCTGATTAGACAGTATTGCCAGACTTTAGATAAATAGACACATTGAATGAATGTATCACAAGGGTTGTTATATTAAGTCTAAAGGCCAAAATGCTAAGGTTTTGGTTACTGTTCAGTCTTTTGCAGGTGCTTCACCAGGAAATGGGTTTTCCTCCAGCCTCATAAAACAAATATGTTTGGTTTCTATATTATCATAAAGCATCCATGTTTTTACAACTCTAGCAGTTCTGCAATAGCATTAGCATATTTTGGCTGTGATATTGTTTTACTCTGACCCGTATAATAAGTGTCACATTAGCAACACAACAAATCAAACGTTTGTTAATTTCCCTCGCTTTCCCACACAGCTGCTAGTGTTATCGTGTCACCAGATTTTAATTAATATGATAAGTAACACTTGCAAGACAACAGGCAGATTTTTTCCCGCTCTCCGTGCGGGAGTGTGGACTGGAAATAAAGGAAAAGGGAA
Source organism: Bufo bufo (assembly GCF_905171765.1). NCBI lineage: Eukaryota > Metazoa > Chordata > Amphibia > Anura > Bufonidae > Bufo > Bufo bufo. Next base: position 465,587,037 of record NC_053391.1, read on the forward strand.
AAGAGGGAACCTAAAAATGCTTACTGGCCCATGCTTTGTTAATACTAGATTCATATTAACAGTATCTTCATTATTCTTAGTGCATTTATAAATTATATCCATAAAATGTTAAAAATGACAGAAAAAACATATATGCAATGATATATAACAACCAGAAATCTATGCACACACATAATATATCTATATATATATATTATATATATATATATATATATGTACATCCCTTGCTATAAGAATATTGAAATATATATTGGCAATCGTTATTTGTATGATCTATACACATAGATATTATTTCTGAGTCTACATGTCTGTGTGTAGGTAGAGTCCATTCCAACCCATTAACCAACCTCATGCTCATTTCATTTAAATTCCTTTTGCTCACATGAGAAGGTGAAAGAAAATATTTTGTGATCCTATAAATGAGTGTCCCAGAGTCTTGCAGTTTTTTCTTTTCAGAGCACTGAAACATTTCTGCTGTATTGGCTCGTCTGCAATTCTATTTCAAGTCCTAAAGTGCCACCTATGTTCAATAAACAGAAGTGCAACACTAAGCACATAAAGGAGTATTGTACTCTGTAGCAATGTTAAGTGCGAGAAATATCTGCAATGAAAAATGCTAGGCATTTCATATAAATATGATCTTATACATGTTTCAGTTTTTCAAAAGATACCAGATATACATTTATTCAAGTAGTGTGTGCATATTTAGAATCCTGTGAAGCAAATACAATATTATGTAAATTATGGTAATAGTGTTCATAGTAAAAAAAGCTGAAGTGTTTAAATCCTTTTTAATTATAGATGTAGTTAGAACTGCATTCACTATATAGCAGGGCAGAGATTGTTACAGTACTAAAGCAGACCTGACTTTGGGATGTGACACAATTAATTGTAATAAATAATTTGTCAATGGACTAAAGTTCAATTTACTACATTCCACTAAATCAGTGAAGTGCCATAATGTGAAAAAAAAAAGATAAAAAGATTAAATTATAATTCAGATCTGCTATATCTCTATTTTACATTTGTAATTTAAAACTGAAAATGTTCCAAATTTCCAAAATATTAGTTTGCACAGTGATAGTATATAACACAGTATACAATTAAATATATGTTTATTATTGTTAACTTTATTTATTATAGTATTATATGTCAATATATACATAATAGTATTATGTGTTTGTGTTACAGTATTGCAAAAATACAGGATAGTTAGTGCACCAGAGAAGGTATTTCAGCTACATGATATAACCTACATAGGGAATGTCAGTATAATTGTTTTGTAATATGCTTTTGTGAAAAATTACAAATCAGTCAACTGAACCTATTTACTTCTATGCGACAACCTGCCAATGTATCTAGTTTATAGTCATAGTTTTCAATCATAGATATAAAGATCAGTCCATACCAGGAAATGTCTTCAATTCATACCTACTGAATGTTTTTAACTCAGCTGCTCAAAATGAATGTTTGTATAAAAATGTCAAATTCTAAATTTCATAATTTCTTTTTTCTGTCTTTCTAACGTCCTGGTTACAGAAAAGAGTTGATGGAGAGAGTTACTGTACAGTCTGCTTCCTTTCTTTCACCAATAATCAGACTTCCACTATAAAAAGCCTGAGACGCTGCATCCACAATAACACAAATAGCCTGTGTCATTAAATACTTCTGCAAAGGCAAAACTAACCGAGGATGGGTTTTGATAGCCTCCTTGAAACCTAGAATCAGTATGATTTCAGGAACACAATTTCTCAATAATGGTCAATCTAGTTTATGTCCTATAGTTCATATCCCTGAATCTATTAATCTAATTTAAAAAATAAAACTATTATTTTATTCCTAAAAGGAAATATTACCAGGTGCTTTTAGAAATGTTGCTTCTTGTTATGTCACCATGCTAAGGCTGGTTTATGAGGACTGTAATGAAATGTATTACTAGCTTTCATGTGGCAAAATATTGAAGTCACCAATGGTCTGACTGGTCCTGGAGGTCACGTGTTTTTAAAAAAAATAAGCTTTGTGCTGTGAAAACCACTGCATAAAAGGAGATACATAATATTTTAATAATCTGTGTAACAATTTACAACATTTATGTGGAATTATGAATTAGACAATGTCTGACAAAGACAATATTTGCACATTACATTCCGCTCTCTCACACAATTCTTTTCAGCTGCACATTGCTCCAAGAGCATCTAAGTATTTGCAGATGTTGAACCAAAATCAAGCCTGCCATGCGTGCATATAATTTTTTTTTATAAGAAATAATTGCTCTCTCTAAAAGGTGATACAGGCAGATAAAATATACAAGTGTCATCTCTCCTCATCCAGCATTATTGTTTCCTGCAGCAACAGGAAAAATTAATCGTTTTTCTATAAATATATATCCTTCACAAGAAAGATTGACTTAAGAAGAGAAACTGTGCCTATATGGTTGTAGTCTGATTGTTACATAATAAAAGACAATAGTTTTATAAGAGTCACTTGAGGAGATGCAAGCTCTTGTATATAACAGCTCCTACAATTATCAGACACTACTAAACTACTATTGATCCTTTTCAAATCTGCTGATAACAGAGTATTTTCCACTTATTTAAAGTGCTGTACACCAGAAACTCCCATCAAGGCAAAAGAGTAGACAAATATGTTGTTCAATATAATCATAGTAATCCTTGGGGGTGCCGTGTAGCCAACACCAGGAGGAGAACCATCAGCTTTTAAGGCATACCTAGCTGTTTTTGCCTTGTATAAGGTTATTTGGCTCCTAACCTTGTAAGTACAGTATTACTTATTTAGTGATGGTTAAGAAGCAAGAAAAGGTTTTATTACATGCAGCAACAAGAGAAACAATTCCTTGCTTATTTAGTGTAATGCGGCACTTAACACTTTGCAACTAATAGCTTTACATCTCATATAGTTTTGTTCTTTACATAAATTAATTCCAATTTTTTATTAAATGTAAGGTAAGCAGAACAGTTCTGTTTATTGGTCAAAAGCATGCATGTCTTGCCATTTAGTTAACAATAAGTGCACATTGGAATTTGACACATTTTGTTACAGAGGGCTCTGCAAAGCTTATCTTTACAGAGATGGCTGAAGTCACCTTGATCACAATAAATATTCCTATTATGACAGTCCTGGTCCTTCTGCCACATAACTACTTTTGCTAATATTGATCTCTCCAAACCATTAGATGGTTTTTATTTTATCTTTATGGTCAGATATATATGTCACAAGTATAGCTCGCAAACACTAGTATGCATTTTTCTAACTTAAGAAGAACGGAGTCGCCCTAATTCATCTAAACAAATTAATTAATTTATGGGATTTAGCTCTTGTAGGGTTATCACATAGCCTGGATTATTAATTGATTATAGAGAAGAAAATAACTTTTAACCTCTTCCTTTATGCATTTCAAAATACATATGGCAACCACTGTAGGTGGTATTTCCTCTATTTCAGTGACAGATATACTCCCACACTAACCTAAAAGGGCATTCTGACATTCAGATGACAAGTATTTTGGGCCAGCAACTGGTGAGGAATTGTTTGGGAAGCCACTCAAAAAATTAAATTACTATGTATTGCACTGCATAATAACCTACAGTTAAGTTTTTATATTAGAATACCCCTTTAAATGACCATGCTTGTTTGAAATAAAAGTACCACAGTCAATGATGATCACAATGTAAAGAAAGGGAGGAGGCTTCCTCTGTGCCCCTAAAATTAACCTGGCATCATGATACATAGATAGCTTAGGGACCTAAATTAGGTTCTCAGTGCAGTCCTGTGATATTACAGAGAACCCGTCTCCTCAAAATGAAGTGCAAACTACAGGCAGCATGTCATAGAGCAGAAGGAGCTAAGCAGATTGATATATAGTTTTGGGGAAAAGATTCAGTAACAAGGTTTAATTTATACATGTAAACCTTAGTTTTTCAGACCAGCACTTGGATCTAAATACTTTGTACATTTAGTATAGCCCAAATAATAAGTCAATTTCCCTATCAATATATTTTTGGAATGTTGGGGGACTTTGAAAACCCAAGGTTAAAATACAGAGAACGTATCATGGACTCAGTGATATATTGTAAGAAAACATAGAAACATTATTCAATATTGTTGATGCTAAAACAAAAAAAAAAAAGAAAAGAATTGTCATGATTTAAAGTTTTACGTCCTTGTGAAGTCCAAGAATTTTGCGTCCAAATTCCACTGAGCACTATCCAGTGTGAGCCTTCAAAATGTTTTACAAATGTTTTTCAATGTTTTTCCATGTTGCTGTGATTTAAGCATGAATACCCATTGTTAAACAGTTTTGTACTCTTTGAAGTAATAGAAATTCTAGTAGTGGTTACAGTTTATTTCAAATATTTCATATTTTTTTCAGAGTAATGGAAGAGTCTACAATAGAGTGGATATTTTCCTTTCTCTCTGCTGCTTGACTGTCTACCAAGGAGAAAAATTTAATATGTACTACCTCCCTCTGCTATTTCCAAGATGTAAATGTAAATTAAAATACATACTTTTGAACACAGGGTCATCTTTTCAAATTCTGTTTGCATCTTTCATATAGCCTGCTTTAGTGGTGTGGTAAATAATTTAAAAGCCTGCAATATACTTTGTTATCCTTCCTAAATGAAAAAATACCCCAGAGTTCTGACTACTTTCTAAACTAATATCAAAATTTTTAACGCTTTGTACAATTGACTTAAAACCTTTTGTTTAGTTTCAGACCTATAATAAAAAAAAACTCAAAAGTGGAGAACATTCACTCCATCCCATCACTCCCTGTTCTGTTAAGCTGGGAAAAGCATTTTCCTCTTCATTGGCTTTGTTGTTTTACATGGGTGGCTTCAGCAATGAAGCTGGTGACTACTAGCAGCTATTAAGGTAAATGGCCTATTTACATTTGTCTGGGTATTCTCACAAACTGAGTGTACCACTAAAATACCACCTTGTGTCATCTGCTTGCCACCAGGATCATGCACCTGTTGCTAAGGTCATGGATGGCTACTGCAAAGACTGTATCTGCGCTGATGGCCACAGAGTGTTAGCGGAAGTGGATGTGGAACCATTGCCTCAACAGATTTGACTTTGGGCTACTCCAAGGGCATTATCCTCGCAGTCATATGGTATTCGTTTTTAACCCCTGTACAGGGATCTGTAGTTAACTGCAGGAGAACAATTAGTCCACTACCTCCTGGAGTAGTCTCTGTGTGATTGACAGCTGACCCACGGGAATCACAGTCACCAATGCAGTGCACCACAGGGACAGGAAGAATCGTAATCAGGAACAGGCCAGAGTCACGGCAGGTGGAGTATATGCTACATAGTAAATGGCCCAAGGTCATGACAGACAGTGAAGGGTCATGTGGAGGTCAGGCAGTAGAGGGTCAGAATCCAGTAAACAGGCAGAAAGTTGGTACACGGGTAGAGAACAGAACAGACACCTTTACAGGATACTAGCACACTAGAAATCCTATTGCTCAGGCACCTTCCCACAGGGTAAGATGTCTGAAGTACTCCAGGGTTGCCATCCATTTTCTGCTGAAGATTAGGATGCCTGAGCTGGCTCTTTAAGAGTAGGAAGGAGAGCACGAGAGCCCTATGGGCAGAAGGGGGAAGCCTTGCCACAGCAAGCATAGAGGGACAGAGAAAGCCAAGCGGTCATGTCCGCCAGGAAGAAGGCAGCTGGTGTCACGGCAAGGGGGGATAAGAGGAACACCAAGTAAATAAAACAGCAACAGGTAAACAGACTATAGCTAGGGAGGAGGGAATGGTAACCTCCTAACAATCCCTGAGCCTCTTCCTGACTGATGACAGTATGATCAAGTCCTGATGGTTAACAAACTCATACGCTGGAACCTAAGCCCTGCTGACACTGAAGCAAACCCTAACTTAGGGACCAGGGAATAAGACAGCCAGCACTTTCAACCTTGAAGGGACCAGCGTCTCCCTGAGACCTAGAAGCAACACACGCACAAAGGGGAGAACAGGAGGACTTAGCTTGAGACAAGCGGGAAGTAAAGGATCCATAAACAACCTGTATAGAACTCCAGAAGGAAAATATCAAACGCAAAGTCAGTAGTAAGAGGCGGACTTAAATAGAGCCTCTTAAACAGCTAACGAGCAGAACCTCTGCAGACGGTGGGATCCTGCCTGCAACAACAAACAGAAGGGAAACACAGAAAGACCTGTCAGATAGACTCACGTGCTGCAAGTCTATCAGATCTTCTCAGATCTCTCACAGGGCAGGCAGTGACAGCTGGAGGCTAGTCCAGACCACCAGGACAAGTGGGCAGAACAGGGGTTGTAGAATGTCCACTATTAGATTCTGTGAGGACTTCAATCCAAGTATCATTTTCAGCAACCATTGGACTGAATATGCAAGGCTGCCAGGCTTTCAGGCTAAAGTAGCAATATAGAGGTCTCAATTTTGAGTTTGTACCACAGCCGTGAAAGTGGAGAGTACACAAGCCATAACTGTAGTCTCAGGCACTAGGATATATTTAGCAGATGTGATGTGATGATCATTATTCTGTAAGCCTTCTGATCTATAAAGCTTAAAGGTTTTTTAATAACTCATGTAAACATTTATATGACCTTGCTCGAATTTCTATAGCCTAATATGTTGCTTGATATGTAATATCTCTCATTGGCCTATGAGACAGCATTGACCATGTTTGCTTTACAGTGGTACCAGAACTACATTTTGCTTTATTTTCCAAAATTGCAAGTGTAAAGGGCTTAGTGACTTTATTTGATCACTAAAAGACTCTTGCAATAAACAATAAAGGTAATTATTCATTTTGTCTTCACTATGCCTGCATCTGATTGGAAGAGAGATCACCAGGGATCTCTGAAAAATGGCTCCAACACTCCCAACACACTCCATATAATATAAGGAAAAATGCAAGTCAAATATAAGAACTTACAATTAAAATGTCTTGATGAGGCAATCATGGGTACCTCTGCTAATGTGGAAGATTCAGTCCCATCACATAGCTCAGCATACTACCTTGGTCAGGAGGAAGGGGCAATAATATATTTGAGGAGATACCTTCTACTGTTAATAAGAGAAACATAGTGGTGAAAGACCTTAAAGGGGTTGGCCAATATCTATTACGAGTTGGGAACATACCATGGAGTACATGCAGCTAGAAATAGGCATTGTTTTTTTGCGGAACAAGTTGTACTTTGTAATGGTACCATTTAATATTCCATATGATATAGTGGGAAGCTGGAATTTTTTTTTTAAATGGAGTAGAATTGGAAAAAAAATGCAATTCAATCACAGTTTTGTGGGTTTTGTTTTTACAGCCTTCACTACAGCGATACCAGTTTATCTAGTTTTAATACTGAAAAAAACAGAGCTTTGGAAAAAAATATTTTTTCTTTCATCACGATATTCTGACCCCCATAACTTTTTTATAGCTATCTTAGGGCAATTTTTTTTGTGGGAAAATCTTAAGTTTTTCTGTAGTGATACCATGTTGGGGGGAGTATGACTTTTTGATCCTTTTTATTCATTCTTTTGGGGGAGGTGAAGTGACAAAAAAAGCTAATTGGCCGTTTCGATTTTTTTTCCGTTATATCTTTCGCCGTATGGGATAAATATTTTTAGATATTAATAGTACTAGGATTTTCAGACACTTTTGGCAGCAACTTATCTTCTGGGAGAACAAAAGGATCAGGCAAAAATATTTATTTGCCAGACTCTTGTCTCTCCCGACATCATCTGTCCGGGAAGAGTCGGGAGCTTTCAACAAACATTAGAGTGTTAGCTGAACCTGCCATTCTCTGCAGGTTCAGCCGAAAAAAGACTAATGTGTATGTCCTTCATTAGTCAATTTTATTTATGTCAGATCAAATCTTCTAGAGGAGTAGATAAATTGATAGATCAAGATATCAATTGCCAATTACCACAGCCATTAGATGAGGAGGGCCATGTATTTTTATTTTGTTGCATTAAAGAGGAATTGTCACCCCTCCTGACATGTCTGTTGGGCAACTACTTCCTCATAACATAACACTTCTGGAGCATCTATTCTTATAACTCTATGTTCTGCTATTTATTATTCCTTCTAAAGTTTATCAATGAATTGCCAACAGCCTACAATGCAATGGGGTGTTGCCAGTGTCAGACTGTGCAGGGACACACCTCTAACAGGTAACACCCATCTGTACGTGTACTGCAAGCTACTTGCAATTCATTTATAGCTTCTAGTAGAAATAACAAAGGAATGGCACAACATAGAGTGATAATGATAGATGTTTCAAAATTGCTATTACATGGGGAATGCAAGTAGTTACTGAAACAGACATGTCAGGAGAGGTGACAGTAAAGTTCTCTTTAATGGTTGTAAATGTATTTTGGCCTTTGTATACACATGCACTCCCTATTTTCCTGTCATTTTTTTTTTTTTTTTTGTTATTACAGAAATTAATTAAAGGGACTTTTCACAAATTACATTTATCACTGCAGTCAAAAGGAGTTTGAATAAGGTGGGAGCAGCGCTTATGCTTGACTGCTGCACCGTTAAAAGTATATGGGACTGAAAGAAATAGTCAAGCACCAATAGTGGTACAACCACTTTAGGCTACTTTCACACTAGCGTTTTTTGCGGATCCATCATAGATCTGCAATAACGCTTCTATTACAATAATACAACCGCATGCATCCGTCATGAACGGATCCGGTTGTATTATGTCTTCTATAGCCATGATGGATCCGTCTTGAACACCATTGAAAGTCAATGGGGGACAGATCCGTTTTCTATTGTGCCAGATTGTGTCAGAGAAAATGTATCCGTCCCCATTGACTTACATTGTGTGCCAGGACGGATCCATTTGGCTCCACTTCGTCAGACGGACAGCAAAACGCTGCAGGCAGCATTTTGGTGTCCGCCTCCAGAGCGGAATGGTGACTGAACGGAGGCAAACTGATGCATTTTGAGCGGATCCTTATCCATTCAGAATGCATTAGGGCAAAACTGATCCATTTTGAACCGCTTTTGAGAGCCCTGAATAGATCTCACAAACAGAAAGCCAAAACGCTAGTGTGAAAGTAGCCTTATCTATAAGAGTGGTTATCCATTCATTGTGGCTGGTGATTTTAACAAAGTATGGGTGGTAGGAGAAGGAGGAATGTTTATCGAGCTAGATGTATATTTCCCTTTTGGTATTCATTGTGGTAGAGTATAGTTGGAGTGAAGCATGGACATTGTTACATCCTGAAAGCCTGAACTTTTCATAGTACAACAATAAAAGTTGTGGTGTCTCTGACCATTCCCCAGTATTGATAAAACATTCTGTCAGCAAGCACTATAAAATACAATGTAAAATTAATCCTCATTGGCTTAATCTGAGGCTTAATCTGAGTTTTTGATTGTAATGTTATTCACAAAGCGAGCTCTTTGAAATCAATAGTGCTATAAGTGGTCTGGGTGTCTCAAAGGGTTTTTATTAGAGGTTTTTCAAAGAGATTTTAATCCATAAAAAATCACTTATAATAAAGAGGAGAATTTTCTCAAACTGAGGCCTCATGCACACGACCGTATGTATTTTGTTGTCCGCAATAAAACAGATCCACAAAAAATACAGATGACGTCCGTGTGCATTCCGTACTTTGCGGAACGGAACAGCTGGCCCCTAATAGAACAGTACTATCCTTGTTCTTAATGAGGACAATAATAGGACATGTTCTATTCTTTCGCGGAACGGAAATACGGACATACAGAAATGGAATGCACACAAAGTAACTTTTCTTTTTTTTTGCGGATCCATTGAAATGAATGGTTCCATATACAGTCCCCAAAAACAACGGAACGGACATTGAAAGAAAATACTTTCATGTGCATGAGGCCTAAAGGCTCTTGACTCTTGAGGCAAAAAAAAAGTTTTTGTATATAATCTACAATTTGAGGAAGTGAAAACCCAAAATTCTATTATTTTTTTCCTGGGCGGTTGGTAGGTTGAAACTGTCAGGCCAGGTAAATTTCCTTGTGGATTTGCTTAATGCTTAGGAATATAAACATGACCTATTAGTAGTTATGAGCGGCATAGGCAATATTCGAATTTGCAATATTTCACAAATTTTTAGCTGAATATTCGCAATAAATTAGCAAATTTGAAAATCCACGATTGCAAAAATCAGCAATGTAATATGCACATATTGTATGCGTAATTTCATTAACTATAACAAACAATTACACAAAGGCTATATGCCAAAAGCTGGGTATGTGCAAGCCAACAATCTATCCATAAGCCAGGTAGTCAGCATACCTTACAATGGCAGCCTTGTGTGCAATGAGACATTCAAGATCAGTTCTCATCTGACTGAGAGACAGTAAGCCTCAAAGTTGCTTGATTTGAGTTGGATGTCTTGGGGGAACTGCACACCTACATCATTATCATTAGGGTGAGAGAAGAGTTAGCTGGCATCCCAAAAAACTTTTGTCACCCTAATGATAATGATGTAGGTGCGCAGGACCCCCAAGCCATCCAACTTAAATCAAGCAACTTTGAGGCTTACTGGCTCTCAGTCAGATGAGAGCTAGTCTTGAATGTCTCATTGCACACAAGACTGCCATTGTAAGGTATGCTGACTACTAGAGATGGCCAGTTCGCAGTGTTCACCCACGAACACATGCGATCTGCCATCTTAACTGACAAGTCCGGCGAGGCACAAGTAAGTCCTTACCTGTGCCTGTGCGCGAGCCGGTCTGAAATGAAATGCGGTCTCTGGGAGCAGGCAGTTCCGAGAACGGCCCCTGGAGGCTGTTCTCGGAACTGCCTGTTCCCAGAGACCGCATTTCATTTCAGACCGGCTCGCGCACAGGCACAGGTAAGGACTTACCTGTGCCTCGCCGGACTTGTCAGTTAAGATGGCAGATCGCATGTGTTAGCGGGCGAACACTGCGTACTGGCCATCACTGCTGACTACCTGTCTCATGGATAGATTGTTGGCTTGCACATAACCGGCTTTTGGCATATAGCCTTTGTGTGATTGTCTTTTATATGTTGCCTATTGTATGTTATAGGTAATGATTTATTTTAAAAATAAAATAATATAGCATCTATAAAAATAAATTATTAATGATAGGTAGGAAAATATTTATAATAAAAGTTAATTAATAGGTTAAATAATAACTATAAAACAATAGTATGGATGATCGCATAATAAAGATAAAAAGAAGCTATATGTAATAAGTGAATAAAAATTATCGATTAGAATATTTGCGCTCAACACTACCTATTAGCATTAACAGATCATACCAGGAAAGTTGAGGACTATAAGAGTACAATTAATTACATCTTTGTCCAGTTTTATATAGATCTTTATAGTACCAGAGTTTGGTATGAGATAAATTAACTGAGGAATATCTTGATTTTTCCTACCATTTTGCACAAAATACCCGAATAGAAGAGAAATGCTTCCATAAATCAGTCCATGTCCATCACCTCCTTGTGCAATATGACAAAGTTTTTTTCAATGCAACAATTTTCAATTTTTTTAGCTTAAAAAATCAAGGATTTTAAATGAAACTAAATGAAACAAAAAAAATATATATATATGCTTGAGAAAGACCGCATTGAGACGGTTGAAACGTTGCACAGAGGGGAATAAAGGATCCACTTTTTTACTTTATTTGGAGTGCTGCCTCCTCTTTGGATACTATATATATATATATATATATATATGAAAATGTTCTGGTTCATACGGTTTGGAAGGGAATCATTTTTGATCACTTATTTTATATACTTCTCTCTGAAGCAACTTTGGTCTTCCAGACTTAAATGGGTTCTCCAGTTTCATAATATTTTTAAATCTGCCCAGAGCACCCCAAACAACCTTTTTACCCCTTATACCTGTTTTTCATGTCAGCAGGGACTTTCCTTACCCCTTTTTCAGCATTGCTGCATCCTGACAGGATGTTTAGAATGATCTTAATGCTGTATAAAAAGCTACCTCAGCAGAACCAAATACCACAGTGCAGTACAAAATACTGCCCCAGCAGAAACAAATAACACAGTGCATATACTCAGCTCTGAAGTAACTTGTCCTCCTGTGTTATTAGGACAGGTTCGGTGTGCACTAATAGGACGCCAGCCATTTTAGTTCTTCTAATGATTGCTCCCCAGACAAAATGAGCCACTATAACTAATGAAAGGTATTTGGGAATATATTTATAATAAAGTAATATTTAAGTATTTTCATGTTCTTAATTCCCAGAGAACCGCTTTAAGTTATGCCTCTGTTTGACCCTGAGAAAAAGCATTGGGCCATTTTGGAAAGATGAAAAAGGCCCCTATACACAATAGTGTATTGTGGGTGAACAGACCGACAACCTAAGGTGCATGGGGATATTCCAACAAATGATGGGGAGAAAAGTATTGAGAGAATTTTTGTTCTGCCTTGAGATAATCCACCACCAGACAAGTCTGCTGTGGTTTTCTCCTCTCTACCCATTGAAAGCAGATGCACACTCTATCGAACAAAGAGTGTATGTGTATGAGGAAGTGAAGTCGGGAATGATTGTTTGGTGACAGCTATTGAAGTTGTAAGATCACTGACAGTCTTTATGCTGAAAAGAATTCTGTTCAGTAACACCAATGGTGTTCTCCAAAAGGACACCATAGGATTCGAAATGCATAGTGAGAGATATAGAAGGGAACCCAGGGGCCCAGGCCATATGTCTGCACGGGGATCAGCAATTTCTGATAGCAGCCCTGGTAGCCAGAATATATCAGTATAATGATTTTAGGCTACTTTCACACTGGCGTTTCCGGTTCCACTTGTGAGATCCGTTTCAGGGCTCTCACAAGCGGCCCAAACTGTATCAGTTCAGCCCCAATGCATTGTGAATGATAAGTATCCGTTCAGAATGCATCGATTTGGCTGTGTTTGGTCTCCATTCCACTTTTGAGGCTAACACTAAAACGCAGCTTGCAGCGTTTTGGTGTCCGCCTGACGATGCAGAGCCAAACGGCTCCGTCATGACTTACAATGTAAGTCAATGGGAACGGATCCGTTTTCACTGACACAATATGGTGCAATTGAAAACGGATCCGTCCCCCATTGACTTTCAATATAAGTCAAGATGGATCCGTTTTGACTTAGACTTTTGATTGAATGAATAATGCAAACGGATCCGTTATGAATGGATACAAGCGTTTGCATTATCGATGCAGATCCGTCTGTGCAGATACAGTAGGCTTTCATAAAGTAGCCTAATATGAAAGCCCCTAAAAATGATAATTTGTGGGCCAAATTCTATATCCACCCTCCCATCACTACAGAACACACAGGGTAATACAACGCCCGATACCTCTTACATCCAGTGACGTCTCCTTTGATGTAGATGTTCTCTTTCCTCATCTTCTCTTTTTAGACCTTTAGACCAGACCACCAATTTTCATTCATTTCTCATCTCTGCAGTTTGACCAAAATTTTTTTTAGTTTGCTACTTTTCCATCAACCTCCCATCTTCTAGATAAATCATCCTACCATCCCCAATACGGTGCCACTGTGCTCCCCAATATTATACTGCAGAAACAGATAAACCCCCTGATAATACTAGTACCATGCAAATAGTGCCCTTCAATAATTATTGGCAAGCAGTGTCCTAAAATAACTGCGCCCAGCAAATAGTGCGCCTAATAGTGTAAACATAACGTCCCCCCAAAAATATTGTTGTGAGCTGATACTGTGCCATGGTGCCCCCACAGTAATAGTGCTCCCAAAAGTCCCACCAATAGTAATATTTCTCTGCTACAGCACACATAGTAGTAACAGTGCTCCTACAGTGCCCCCAACATGTCCCCACTATGCCCCAGAAGTAAAAATGCTCCCATAGTTCCCATACTAGTAATCATGTTCTCCATAGACCCCAGTAGTAATAAAGCCCACCATAATGCCCCCCAGTAGTAATAATTCTTATAATGTGACAGTACAAAAAATGTCCCCTTATAATGTGTAACAAGTGCCCCCACAGCGCTCCTCTCCTGTATTGTACCATATAAAAAAATAAACACTAATACTTACCTCCATCAGGCTGGTAGTGATAAGATGCGGGCCTCTTCTGGCCTGTGTCCCGCGCTGTACGGCTCAGGCGATGCGATGACGTCATCGCGCCGCCTGCACCGACCTCTGATAGGCTGCAGGTCTAGTGCATGCAGCCTATCAGAGGAACGGGGGAAGGGAGACGCCTCTCCCCTGCCCCACAGCATCCATCTGTATCGCTGTCCTGAGGACGGTGATACAGATGACTATGGAGATGAGCGCTTCAACAATGGAAGCGCTCATCTCCATTTGCCCTGCTGCCGCCCCCCACTTGTCGCCTTACCTCGCCTAATTGGCGAGGCGGCCCTGCTGGCGACCTCTGCAATTTTGCGCCAAGGTCAACGGCCCTCCCGGCCACCCTGACGCTACACCACTGGTGGTAACAAATCAGTTTTTCCCAAAATGGTGGCTGCACATGTTACAAAGTGAAAAGTAAGAAGCCCAGGAACTTGAGATCACCCATAATGCCGTGCAGCCATCCAATCCGCAGATAGCCATGCCCTGTGATGTCACAGCCCTCATCCCACACGGTCTCTGTCATTGTCCTGTGAGCTGAGCATAGGGAGAGACACGGTAAGCTCTCATACGCTAAGGACAGTATTGCTGAAAATGATTAATAGAAGTATATTAGAGAGGAATAATGAAGACTTATTCTGCATCAGTTTTATTTATTTATTCCTACATTTACTCATTCCTATATCACCCGTGAACTAAAATATGTAATTCAATACCAATAAGATGGAAGCCTTTATTATTCCAGCGCCAGCGTGTCAACCAATACCATCCAGTCTGCACCGCTTAGAAGGGCTAGGTCTTAATGATGACCATCTTCATCTTTTGCTTTTTTCCAAATCATCCTTCAAAGTCTCCATGTCCTACAAAAGTCAGCAAGATAAAGAGAAAGGAGAAGCTGGATGTTCCTGATGACATATTCTCATCGATATTAGATGATGCGGAAAAGGAAGACAATCTTATGGCAGAAGAAGGATTCCCACCTGTAGGGCAGGAGAATGTTGGGGTTGGAGAAGTGGGTATGCTAGAGCTGATTAATATTCTGTGTTCACTGTCAAATAACCTGCAGGAGATTGCAGGCCAGGTGCATTAATGGTGCTGTGCGGTCATTAACCATGAAGACCGACTATACAGTGCGGTCTTCATTATTAAATGAAAGGCAGCTGCGGGCTAATTGGTCGTGCTGCTCTTCACCGCAGCTGGCCACAACCCCCCCGCAGCATGGCCACTCTGTGTGGCTGTACCCTAAGACAGAGTGGCCTGGGTATACCTGATTTATAGCGATTTGTGATTAATAATCACAAATCGAATTTCTTGGCGAACTAGTAATGAGTAATGAGAAATACTGTAAATGCAATAAGAAAATTCAGTTTGAGAATTTGCTTTTTATGGCATTCATATGTCGTTCTTTATACTGTTTAATTCTTAAACGGCTTTAGCATCTTTCACTTGCAGTTCATAAAGTGCACTTTGCAATCATTGCTGCAACCATGAACCGTTCCAGACAATCTGTTAAATTTGTTAACAATGGCTCGCTTTAAAATTTTCATTCAGCAGAACAAAAGCTGAGGCAGGCTAAGAACTTTCCATTGTAAGACTTTAAGATAAATAGGTACAATATTTGTGATCATCTCCTTGCTCAGAACTGATATCTGAAGTGAATTAGCAAACAAAGACATCGCTGACATTCTGTGCCTCTTAATATAGCCATACAAGAAAGCACAATTCACAACTGCACGATTGTGTGCCTCATTCATTAGTACCACATCATTGACTGCACAGTGAAAGAAATGACAAATTAGCAATTTCACGCTACCAGCATAACACTATCATTTGTATCACAGAGTCAGCAAAAACTAGGCCCTAATAATTCAGCATGCTATTTTAACCAAAGGGTTGCCATCAATATGGGTTTATGTGCCCTATACTAATCACTAAGTCAGATAATACGCAAGGTTAATGGTTGCAGACTGTCCCAGGAAATATCTAAGATCTGATAAGAGAACCCCACATTATTGCTATTTTATGTGTGCATATACTGATCAAGAATAGGCCATCTGAGGCAATCAATGTTTAAGGCAGTTGTAATACATCTCCTTCTGTAACATATAAATTGGCCTTTCATTGCCTATTCACAGTTTGGCTAATAAATGGCACAGACACTGGACACTGTGATAGTAAAGGAGTGCAGTCTTTGTATACATGTCACTTCACTGCAAGATTTATGCTGCCATATTAAAGAAGACTTTATCTGGTGTTCTTCAATTACCCCGCAGGTTTTCCACATAAAATAAGAATCAAACACGTTGTCAAGCAGATTAGGGGTTGAATGCATTCTGTAACTTCAGACAAAAGTCAACAGTGCATTGTTTTCAGCCGGAGTATGGCCATTAGTTTTAATCAGAAAGTACAATCTGTGTTTGTTGTAGAGCAGAGCTCTTATCCGCACTCTCCAGACGCTGAAAACAGCTCTATTGCTTCTTATATTGACTGTATGTGAATTGTGTGCAACAGTACATACCTTAGGCTTATGCTGATACATTCAGTAAATATTATATTACATTGTATGTATTTAATAAATATATTTTCAGTGTATCAATATAATTTTGCCAACTTATGTATCACAAGTTACTGTTTTTTACTCTTGTGAGAGTCATGTACAAAGAGAATTATATTATATAGAGAAAATGACTGGGCACACCTAAGGATATTTGGTAACTGGTGTTTATTTAATAAAGACAAATAAAGTAATGAAATTGAAAATATCAGAAATAAAGTTGCGACAGTAAAAGGTATATAACGTTTGTACGTTTGAGTGATACTTCATATAAAGATTCTATATATTTGTAGTTGACGTGCGCATTAATCACTAGATGGTAGCGGTACTGCCTGTGACCAATAGCTTCACTCAAACACAAATAGACAGATTGATGCGTGAAAAATGAACTAGCATAAAAGCAACAATCTAATGTCGATTAAAATACAATACAATGTATACAATAATGGTCTAAATGAAAGTATTGATGAAAGTATTGATAAGGATATAAGCCGCGGACATAAGATAAAATATAGATGGGCTTGAAATGGAAGTTCACTGACCCGGAGAGGTCATGTGGGTAGTAGAACTTGGGGGGTCAGACCAGACGCGTTTCGGGGCTAGAGTATCCCCTTCCTCAGTGGCTATATGCTCTAGCCCCGAAACGCGTCTGGTCTGACCCCCCAAGTTCTACTTTGTGTGAGTGCACCACACTGATCCTATTCAGGAACAAGTCTGCACCGTTTCTAAAAAGCTGGTCTGAAACTTTTACCCGGAGCTGTGATATCGCAACCGCATCCAAACAAGCGGGACCGCGTGCAGCAAGCTAACAACCAACAGGTGACCCAAAGCATCTACTGTGGGATTTACCTAATTACACTGAAAAACCGGGAGTAAAGTTCCGATAGACGGCGGAGGCTTCTTCTACACGTGAGAAACCTCCAATACCGGTAAGACTGTTCCTAAACCTATTTACCATCTTACTGCTGGATTCTTCTCTGACTGAAAGCGGGACGCCGCTGAGTCAGCTACGGAGTAAGGCATAACTTATGAGAAACTGTACCTTTGCCATATCAGGGCTAGTTTGGTATATCTAACTGACATTTGCTTTACCTGGACCCTCATGACCTCTCCGGGTCAGTGAACTTCCATTTCAAGCCCATCTATATTTTATCTTATGTCCGCGGCTTATATCCTTATCAATACTTTCATCAATACTTTCATTTAGACCATTATTGTATACATTGTATTGTATTTTAATCGACATTAGATTGTTGCTTTTATGCTAGTTCATTTTTCACGCATCAATCTGTCTATTTGTGTTTGAGTGAAGCTATTGGTCACAGGCAGTACCGCTACCATCTAGTGATTAATGCGCACGTCAACTACAAATATATAGAATCTTTATATGAAGTATCACTCAAACGTACAAACGTTATATACCTTTTACTGTCGCAACTTTATTTCTGATATTTTCAATTTCATTACTTTATTTGTCTTTATTAAATAAACACCAGTTACCAAATATCCTTAGATGTGCCCAGTCATTTTCTCTATATTTTATTCTCCTCTAACAGCGGGGTGACGCTGTAAGACTGAGAGCACCCTTTCTTGGTGTGTCAACCACCCTGTGCATCCGACTAATATACTTTATTTGAGAATTATATTATGTCTTCAGCTCAGTGTACAGTGGCTTCCATTTTTCCAAAGCAGTGATGGATCTCTTATGATCCATCCTGACAGATCCCATTATTTATCAGTGATAAAGGGGTATTCACGTAATTTTTACATTTTGCTTAGGATCTAAATTCATCTAATACCTGTACATGTGTTTAACTCTTCTCACTCTGCAGGCCCAATAGTCCTGTAGAGCCCAATGACCCTGTGGTAGAGCCCAGTAGTCCCGTGAGATGCAGCCATAACCTATGGTCAAATCTCTCCAGGTGGTTCATAACATGTACCCCTTTCTATGTGATTTATAATATGACCACCCCTCTCTAGGTAGTTCTTAATATGGTTACTTCTCTCTAAGTGATTAATTACAAGGCTACCTCTCTAGGCAATTTGTAACATGACTATCTGTCTTTAGGTGATGTTATAATGTGCACAGTCACACATTATAAGACAGAGGTCCCCAATCTATTGGGTCACAAGAAGTAATGCAAGGCAGAGGTCCTCAATCTATTGGGTCACAAGCAGTAATGTAAAATGTAAGAATATGTCTCTAATCTATTGGGTCCCAAGCAGCAAAGTAAGTCAGAGGTCACCAATCTACTCGGTCACAAGCATTAATGTAGGACAGAGGTCTCCAATCTGTTAGGTCACAAGCAACTTTCATATGACAGGTAGTGTTGAGTCACATGGAATAGTAAAAGTGAAGAATCCTATTGAATATATGATGCTAACCACCAGTGATATGGTTTTCATCCTAGAAAACCTGATGTAAGAGCTGCTCTTACACACAGACTGGTTGATATGATGCAAGATGTTGCTAATGGTAGTAACACCTTTATAAGTTCTGCTCCTAAATCAATTACAATTCACCTGTTAACTGGAGAGTGTAAAAGGGATATTCCACCGTTAAATGGTATATCCATTGTGTATCTCATTAAAATGGAGCATATTTGTGAGTTGTATGCTGTTATAAAAAAAATCCAGTGAAGAGTTATTATAAAACATTGTTTTACACATTAATTAACTTATCTTTAACCACTTGCAGACTGTCCGTTGACTATATACATCCGGGTGGTCCACATTTAATATGGATATTTATGAACGTCCTGGCAGAACTAGCAGCTGCATAGAGATCAGTGACAGCAGGGCTCCCCATAGAAAAGCCAGAGATGTTTTTCACCATTATTGCCTTCTCCATTGCTGTATAAACAGCACTCAATGTGCTGTGCACACAGATAAGGAAATGACAATGCTGACAGTGATCGCTGGGGGCCAGGTAACTGCAAGAGCTGCCTGGTCTTAGCAGACCCAGATTAGCTTTGCAATTAGGTTGAACAGCCTTTTGAAACCTCCTGAGGCTATATTTACAAAACAATTTTAATAGCTTTCAAAGATGCATTTAATAAAA
This sequence comes from Bufo bufo, assembly GCF_905171765.1. Taxonomy (NCBI): domain Eukaryota; kingdom Metazoa; phylum Chordata; class Amphibia; order Anura; family Bufonidae; genus Bufo; species Bufo bufo. The sequence continues at coordinate 465,606,735 of NC_053391.1, forward strand.
AAAAAATGCATCTGGTCAGGAAGGGGGATAAGTGGTCTGGTCTTCAACTGGTTAAATACATGGAGTGTTTACTACAGCTTAGCGTATTTGCAAGCAAGTCATGGACCCTACAAAAAGGCTATGAGGGTAGGTAGGTAGCACCTTCTAAATCTTGTGAAACTAAGACCACTGTTGTGCCGTTCAGTAAGTCAGCAACAGTAAGTACAGTACAATTCTCGTCTAACAATTCCACTACTCGAGCACTTCTAACATGTTTTTTCCTCTCTCTCTCATATATATATATATATATATATATATATACAGTACAGACCAAAAGTTTGGACACACCTTCTCATTCAAAGAGTTTTCTTTATTTTCATGACTATGAAAATTGTAGATTCACATTGAAGGCATCAAAACTATGAATTAACACATGTGGAATTATATACATAACAAACAAGTGTGAAACAACTGAAAATATGTCATATTCTAGGTTCTTCAAAGTAGCCACCTTTTGCTTTGATTACTGCTTTGCACACTCTTGGCATTCTCTTAATGAGCTTCAAGAGGTAGTCATATTTTCAGTTGTTTCACACTTGTTTGTTATATATATAATTCCACATGTGTTAATTCATAGTTTTGATGCCTTCATAGTCATGAAAATAAAGAAAACTCTTTGAATGAGAAGGTGTGTCCAAACTTTTGGTCTGTACTGTATAATATATATATATATATATATAGAGAGAGAGAGAGAGAGAGAGAGAATGCTGTACTTTTTTGGTCTTCATGCTTATTACAATATGTTTTCCTTAAGGAACATTCATCAAACAGGTATGCGAATAATACCAAGTTATCCCTTTTCCACTGGTTAGGGGCTAACTGCTATTTTTCTGTACTAAGCTATCGCCATCAGTTCCACAAACATCCGTTTGGAACAGTAGTGTGCATGCTTGACCACTTGACATAGCAATAACATTAAAGGGCTTCTGTCACCCCCCAAAAGTCATTTTTCATTTTTGGGCTAATTAAAATCCTTATAGTGTGATTATTTAATATATAGTGCTCTTACCTTTATCTGTGGCTTAGTTTCTTTAAAAACCGCAGTTTTATAATATGTTAATTACCTCGCTAACAGCAAGTAGGGCGGTTACTTGCAGGTCGCCGCCGCATCCTCCTTTAAAAAAAACGCCCCCTCCTCCTGTTGATTGACAGGGCCAGCGAGCGCTCTCCTCCTCCGGCTGGCCCTGTCTGCGTTCAAAATCTCGCGCCTGCACCGTACCAGTCTTCAGTCGGCGCAGGCGCACTGAGAGGAGGACGCTCGCTCGGCCGCTCCTTCCTCAGTGCGCCTGCGCAGATGACGTCACATCTACACCCGGCGCAGGCACACTGAGGAAAGAGCGGCCGAGCGAGCGTCCTCCTCTCAGTGTGCCTGCGCTGACTGAAGACCGGTACGGCGCGTGCGCGAGATTTGGAACGCCATCAGGGCCAGCCGGAGGAGGAGAGCGCTCGCTGGCCCTGTCAATCAACATGAGGAGGGGGTGCTTTTTTGAAAGAAGGATGCGGCGGCTACCAGCAAGTAACCGCCCTACTTGCTGGTAGCGAGGTAATTAACATATTATAAAAGTGCGGTTTTTAAAGAAACTAAGCCACAGATAAAGGTAAGAGCACTATATATTGAATAATCGCACTATAAGGATTTTAATTAGCCCAAAAATGAAAAATGACAGAAGCCCTTTAAGGAAGAATTTAGGGGGTCATTTATTAAGACTTGCATTTGAGACATCGGTCTTAATAACCGAAGTTATGAAGAGGCAGCGGCCTGTACATACCTTCAGCGTATCCAGCACCAGTCTAAATGTCTCTAGCGTCCTATTTCTAGAGATGTGTAATACTGCAGCCTGGTGAAAAACACGACTCAACTGGCTTTAATTGAATAAAAGTAATAATTATTAATAACGTAAGAGCTTTTTCAGTCAATGATGTTGCATAAGGCCTATCAGGCAGTGATGGTCTCTTCATCGGGGTGCCTGCCGGCTGGGAGACTCCCTCTCGGTCCACGCGTGCTCTCACTGACCGGCTGTCTCTCTATCATAGTCCTTTGCACTGGGGCATTCAAGGATTTCCTTGTAATCTTTACGATGGAATCCTCATAAGCCTTACTCTCTCTAAGAAGCACCACATCACAACACACTCCTCTCTTGTTCAAGCCTCCTACTGCCTTCACTCTCCTCCTCCATCCTCCCAGCACTTCCTGCTTATATATCTCAAACTTCCTGCTTCTCTGGCAACAGCCCTTTCATTGTGCTTTAGAACTATCTACTAGACAAGAGGTCACACTGCAGTCCCTTGTTACAGATGAACTGAAGCATTAGGCCAGGTTAATGTGTTCAGGATTCTGTCAGGATTTAGATATAGAATCTGCACCTAAATCTAGACAAAATCTATTGACAACCCCCCAGTAAAGCATGTGAATAGTGTATTTTCTATCCCACTCATAAGCTCTGAAAAATTCATGCAGAATTATTAATGTGCTATACATTTTATCCCACTCTGACATTCTCTGTTTTTGCGTTTTTATTTTTCATTCTCTTTCTTCCCTTAGCCATATTTTTTATTTTACTGTTCACATAGCCTTATGAGGGCTTGTTTTTCACAGGACAAGTTGTACTTTCTAATGGCCTATTTTATATGGCATAAAATGTAGTGGAAACTGGAATTCTGACCACTATATTTTTTTTATATTTATGTCTACAGAGCTGTGTGAGGGCTCATTTTTTGCTGGGCAATCTATAGTTTTCAGCGAAACCAGTGTGTATGCCTTTTTTATCACTTTTTATAAATTTATTTTTGGGGAGATGAAGGAACAAAACATGGCGAATCGGCCATTTTTTTCGGCGTTCACCGTATGGGATAAATACGTTTATATTTAATAGTACACGTTTTGGGATGTAGCAGTGAAAATGAGTTTTATTTTTCATTGTTTATTTACTTTTATTTTGGGGAAAGGTTGTAATTTGAATATTTACATATTTATATTTTCTGTGCTTTTAAAAACCTTTTACTTTTTTTTAGCCCCCCTAGTGGACTAGAATATGCAATCTTCTGATTGCTTTTAGCTTGCATTGCAGTGAATTAGCATTGTGTTGTAAGCACCATTTGCTGTTATCCTATGGAGTCTTGCCACCTGCAGGCAGCTATAGCTCCCACTGCACTTGCAAGCAGCGGATATTTAAGAGTTAAATGAGGGTGTTCGGAAGGGATTAATATCCACAGCATGTTCCTTTTTCCCAATAATTACACATGCAAATCCATTCAATTACAGTAGGGTTAGGGTTCATGCACACAAATGTTGTTTCGGTCCGCATCCAATGGCAGAACCTTTCACTTCAATGGCTCTGCAAAAAAATTTGAGCATGCCTGTTCCGCAAATTGTGGAATGCACACGGGCGACATCAGTGTTTTGCAGATCTGCAATTTGCAGACTGCAAAACGCTGTGTGGTTGTGTGTATGCACCATTATGCTGCATGCTTTGCAGCCAGGATTCAAGTTTCAGCCATAGATTACTGCCATGGATTTAGTGAAAATACTTTGACAGGTTTGCTTAAAGGCGTTTTCTGGTTCGCATCCTTAATGAAGGCAAAACCATTTACGAAGGTATCTGTAATTTCGCAATTGGTTGGATACAGCAACATGAAGTGCTACATACAGGATGTAACCAAACTAGAAAGATTTGGTTATATGGTGAAAACAGGTGAAAAAAGCATCAGCAAGATGTACATAAGGTAAGACACCTGATGAACTTATGAACATATCTGTTAACTACCTTAGTAATCCTGGAAAACGCAATTAAGGCAAATCTGACCTGTGTGAACAAAGTCTTAGTAAATACATTGCATTATTTATCTAAAACTGATACTGAGCTACAACCGGTTATGTAGCGCTTTGGGGAGGGAAAAGAAACATGCAATGGTACAAGGATTCTGCAATCAAGGTGGAAACCACTACCCTAAAAAATAAAATATACACATACATTATATGGGGCTCTTTCACATTTAGGATAACTTTTTCCCAGTCACAGCTCACAATGATGGGAACACAGACACATTTGATCTGGAAGGCAATATGTCCCATTTTAGGGGGTCAACAGAACCCCTGAACATATCACAAGTATACAAAAACCAGGCAAACAATTAAACATTGTGAGGAAAATTGGCTTCTACCTCACAGTTTTTTTTTGCCTTCCTCTGGATCAACTTGCAGGATAACAGGCCGAACTGGATGGACAAATGTCTTTTTTCGGCCTTATGTACTATGTTACCATGTTACTATTACCAAACATTAAAGACATAATCCTGGACAAACAGGCAAGGTAAACAGATGGAGATGGATCAACACTGGACAAAGTGCGCCAGTTTCACTTGGGGCCAAACCCCAAGGGCGTTGTCTACATAAACCCTCGATCTTCACAGTACTCCTCATGTTAAAGTTACACTTTCCCAAGGATTCACCAATTCGCAATCTCCTGGGTTGTGTTGAGCGCGAATATTCGAATAGCAAATAATTTTTTTTGCGAATATCGGCACTTCGCTAATTCGCGAATATTTCGAATATAGCACTATAAATTCGCTATTTCGAATATTCGTTGAAATTTTTTTTTTATTGTTATATTTTTTTCTTTCCCACTTCCCAAAAGTAGTTCTTACCTGTCCTGAGGATTCCTGGCTTCCTGGCTGCTCCAGTCAGTGCCCGTTGCCGCTTCTGCCGACTTCCGTGCTCATGGAGCGTCCCCATCACCATGGGAACGCCTCCATACTAGAATGTACTGTCGGATGTGAGAATTAAGTTGAAATCGCAATGCGATTACTTCAAGTTATATTAATCGAATTTCGATTTCAACTTAGCACTGCTATATTCCATATTCGTTAACTTCGTTAATTCTAGCAAGCTGAGTGACCCATTAGAAACATAGCTCTAAGTTGAAATCGCAATGCGATTACTTCAAGTTATATTAATCGAATTGCGATTTCAACTTAGAGCTGTGTTTCTAATGGGTCAGCTTGCTAGAATTAACGAAGTTAACGAATATGGAATATAGCAGTGCTAAGTTGAAATCGCAATTCGATTAATATAACTTGAAGTAATCGCATTGCGATTTCAACTTAGCACTGCTATATTCCATATTCGTTAACTTCGTTAATTCTAGCAAGCTGACCCATTAGAAACACAGCTCTAAGTTGAAATCGCAACTCGATTAATATAACTTGAAGTAATCGCATTGCGATTTTAACTTAGACCTGGTTTACTATGGTTGGCTTGGTAGAATTAGCGAAGATGACGAATATGACGAATGTATTCGTCATATTCCTCAACACGAAGATAGCGAAGTATTCTACATCTTCGTTTTAGCTCCATATTTGTCAACTTCGCTAATTCTAGCAATAGGAAAGTTGACTATAGAGACAGCTGTGTTTAATTCGCTATGCGATTTTATTACTTAGCTTTTTTTTTTAATAAATAGAATTATAATAATTATCAAGTATTATAATTATTTTATTTATTTAAAAAAAAGCAAAGTAATATCGCATAGCGAATTAAAAACTTAGCTGTCTCTAGTCAACTTTACTATTTGATTGCTAGAATCAGCGAAGTTGACGAATATGGAGCTAAAACGAAGATGGAGAATACTTCGTTATCTACGTTTTGAGGAATATGACGAATACATTCGTCATATTCGTCATCTTCGCTAATTCTAGATATCAAACCAATAGGAAAGTTACCTTAAGTTAAAATCGCAATACGCGATTATTGAAATCGCATATTAATCGCGATAAATAGAATAATGACGAATATTCGATTTCAACGAATATTAGACGAATATTCAAGCAAATATTAGCGAATTTTGTCGAAATCGAATATGGCACCTCCCGCTCATCACTACTCCTGGGATGGTCCCGGTGCACTTGGCGGAGATCTGCAAGATAACCGACACTGGTCCATAACACCAGTGGTCCAGTCATAAAAACAGAACAGGAACTAGAACCCAAACAACCAGAAACATAGAACACAGTTCAGACACAAACCACATACTGAAAAGAATACAGGACATAAGGCGAACACAGGCAAACAAAGACAGATGCCCGGACCCCATGCAGAATAGATGCGTGGCGGTTACAGACAGATCTGCTCAGATGTGAGACAGGAAAATGCCTGGACCCCATGCGGAACAGATGCATAGCGGTCACAGACAGAGCTGCTTAGACATGAGTCAGGCAGATGCCTGGACCCCATGCAGAATAGATGCATGGCAGTCACAGAGAGAGCTGCTCAGACATGAGTCAGGCAGATGCCTGGACCCAATGCAGAATAGATGCATGGTGGTCACAGACAAAGTTGCTCAGACATGAGACAGACAGTTGCCTGGATGCCATGACAAACAGATGCATGGCTATCAAAGACAGAACTGCATGGACATGACACCAGAACCCTAACAGATGCATGGTGTTCCCAGTCAGTCAAGACCAAAGACATATAGACATGGTTACATCGATGAATTACCAGGCAACCACACAGATCAGAGTACAGGGTGGGCCATTTGTATGGATACACCTTAATAAAATGGGAATGGTTGGTGATATTAACTTCCTGTTTGTGGCACATTAGTATATGTGAGGGGGGAAACTTTTCACCATGGGTGGTGACCATGGCGGCCATTTTGAAGTTGACCATTTTGAATCCAACTTTTGTTTTTTCAATAGGAAGAGGGTCATTTGACACATCAAACTTATTGGGAATTTCACAAGAAAAACAATGGTGTGCTTGGTTTTAATGTAACTTTATTCTTTCATGAGTTATTTACAAGTTTCTGACCACTTACAAAATGTGTTCAATGTGCTGCCCATTGTGTTGGATTGTCAATGCAACCCTTTTCTCGCACTCTTCACACACTGATAGCAACACCGCAGGAGAAATGCTAGCACAGGCTTCCAGTATCCGTAGTTTCAGGTGCTGCACATCTCGTATCATCTGAAGGCAATCGTCTATGCTGTGAAGATACGAGATGTGCAGCACCTGAAACTACGGATACTGGAAGCCTGTGCTAGCATTTCTCCTGCGGTGTTGCTATCAGTGTGTGAAGAGTGCGAGAAAAGGGTTGCATTGACAATCCAACACAATGGGCAGCACATTGAACACATTTTGTAAGTGGTCAGAAACTTGTAAATAACTCATGAAAGAATAAAGTTAAGTTAAAACCAAGCACACCATTGTTTTTCTTGTGAAATTCCCAATAAGTTTGATGTGTCAAATGACCCTCTTCCTATTGAAAAAACAAAAGTTGGATTCAAAATGGCCGACTTCAAAATGGCCGCCATGGTCACCACCCATCTTGAAAAGTTTCCCCCCTCACATATACTAATGTGCCACAAACAGGAAGTTAATATCACCAACCATTCCCATTTTATTAAGGTGTATCCATATAAATGGCCCACCCTGTAGAATGGCAAACAGTGTTGAGTAAATTGGGTTTGGATTGCTGTATCCAAACCTGATTTATTCATAAACTTTGTTAACAATATAGCCTCCGTCCTACCGTAAAATCTATCGGCTCTGTGGAGGTCTTTGCGAACTTGAGGCAAATATCACGAGACTTGCTTAGTCTCCCGTCTATGACTTGACACTTTGTTTTTTTCTAACACATTGCAGTGTCAAAATCCAAAGTGGAACTCAGCTTCCTGCCTCATTAAGAAGTTTTCAAAGACATCTGCAATTCAAACCCGATACATTCAATACTACTGGCAACCACCCAGTTCAGGAGAAAACACCCTGCACACAGCAAAGCTATAGACAGACCTCTCAAACACAAAGCTAAGTGTCAGTTCACACTTCAGTTATTTGGTCAGTTATTTCAATCAGCTAGGCCTCTTGCACACGACCGTATGGCTTTTTCAGTATTTTGCGGTCCGCAAAAAATACAGATGACATCCGTGTGCATTCCGTTTTTTGCGGAACGGAACAGCTGGCCCCTGATAGAACAGTACTATCCTTGTCCGTTATGCGGACAATAATAGGACATGTTCTATCTTCGAACGGAACTTAAAGACGGAAATACGTAAACGGAATGCATACGTAGTGCATTCTATTTTTTTTGCGGACCCTTTGAAATGAATGGTTCCGTATAAGGACCGTATATGGAACGCAAAAAACGGAACGTACACGGAAAAAAAATGTTTATGTGCAAAAGGCCTTACTGTGAGCCAAAACCAGATCTGGGTTAAAAGCACAGAACAGGCGCATAGCTTTCCATTATAGCTTATCTCTGAGTAGGTTTCACTATTGGTTTTGGCTCACAATAACTGATGGAAATAATGGACCAAATAACTGAAGTGTGAACTAGGCCTAAGAGGTCTATTTAGCTAGTTAACGAAAGCACCTGACCACTGGTAATAAGCAGACACAGACCAGGGAAACATTAACCATACGAACACAAAGCACACAGGTCACAGTTCACATATAGCCATAGAACATCGCAGCGAGCATGCACTACTCAAACAACCAGCATACATGGGAAGTGTCAACCGCAGCCAGTATGCAAGTAAGGGCAGCCAGTCTACATGGCAACACAGTGTGACAGTGAACTGTACTGTGATACAAGACAAGGAATACACAGACACAGGACACAGTTCACACACAGAAGACCGCAGCCAGCATACACAGGAGACCTCCCACTGCCAGTACACAAGAGCGGAGGCAGTCAGCACACACAGCAATGTCACAGTGGAACTGCCCTGTGATACAAACACAGAGTGGTAGATTTATAAAAAACTGAGGTAAAATAAAACTGGCTTAGTTATCCATAGCAACCAGATTTCACCTTTCATTTCCCAAAGGAGCTCTGAAAGATGTCTAAGCCAGTTTTCCTTTTCACCAGTTTTGTTAAATCTCCCCTAGAGAGTATCCACACAGAAGGCCGCAGCCAGCATGCAGTACCCAAGCAACCAGCATACACAGGTAACAGCCTGCAGCCAGTATGCAGAGCGCATGCAGCCAGCCTGCATGGCAACAAATGTCACAATGAACTGCTCTGTGACACAATAAATATGATTGTCTTGATCTAGTACTGCTTTGTCAAATTAAATAAGGGAGTAACCTCTTTAGTGTTTGCATTGATGTGGATGGTGGATGAACCACAAATGCACAGACCAGGAATTTGTCATAGGAAGCCACATACTTTGGGATTTAAACTTTAAGCACTGATAACGTATAATGCCTTATTCACACGTCAGTGTTTGGTCAGTGGTTTCCATCAGTGATTGTGAGCCAAATCCAGGTGCAGCTCTAAACACAGAACAGGCGCAGATCTTTCCCTTAGGGCTCGTTCACTCGACCGATGGTGTCTTTCTGGGGTTTCGTTCCGTGCCTCCGTACCGCAAAAAGATAGAAAATGCTCTATCTTTTTGCGGAACGGAGGGATCGCGGACCCATTCAAGTGAATGGGTCTGCGATCCCCATGCGCCTGCTCCACGGAAGGTGCCCGTGCATTGCGGACCGCAATTTGCGGTTCACAGCACGGGCACCTTCCGTGGGGCAGGCGCATGGGGATCGCAGACCCATTCACTTGAATGGGTCCGCGATCCCTCCGTTCCGCAAAAAGATAGAGCATTTTCTATCTTTTTGCGGTACGGAGGCACGGAACGAAACCCCAGAAAGCACTCCGTAGTGCTTCCACAGTGTTCCGTTCCGTGCTTCCGTTCCGCATCTCCGTATTTGCGGCCTTATTGAAATGAATGGGTCCGCATCCATGGTGTGGAATGATAACGGAACGGTGCCCGTGTATTGCGGACTGGAAACACTGATCACGGACGCGGATGACAAACGGTGCATTAGCCGAGTTTTCAATGGACCCATTGAAAGTCAATGGGTCCACAGAAAATCACGAAAAACTGAACAACGGACACGGAATAAAACAACGGTTGTGTGCATGAGGCCTTAGCATACTGAGGGGGAAAACTACAGAGAGGCACAGCAGGGCATAGGAGGGATATTTTAAAAAAACTGTCAGGGTGGCAGCATCAGCGGGGGGAAGGGGGTACCCCGGAAGTAAAGGTATTTATCTAGAATTTAAAAAAAATCATGAAAGGTCCTCTTTAATGCCTTAGGCTACATTTACTTGTCTGTTCCGGTTTTTTTGCGGTTAGGATGCAAACAGATTCATTTCAATGGGTCCGCAAAAACGCAAAAACGCAGACAGCACACCGTGTGCTGTCTGCATCAGTATGTCCGTTCCGTTGCCCCGCAAAAAAAATTGTGCAAAATTGTGCATGTCCTATTTTTTTCTAGTTTGCGGACAAGTATAGGCATTATTACAACGGATCCGCAAAAAAAACTGATCCGCCAAAAAAAACGGATGCCATACGGTCGTGTGCATGTAGCCTTAAGGATGCATTTACACAACCATATGTGTTTTGGGGTCCGCAAATTGCAGATCCATAAAACACAGATACCGGCTTTCTGCATTCCGCATTTTGCGGACCACACATGGCCAGCCCTATGATAGAAATATCTATTCAAGAATAGGCATTTTTATCTTTTTTGCAGGGCCGTGGAATGGAACAACGGATGCAGATAGCACACGGAGTGCTGTCCACATCTTTTGCAGCCCCATTGAAATGAATGGGTCCGCACCCGTTCCGCAAAATTGCAGAATGGATGTGGACCCATTCATACGGTCGTGGGAATGAGCCCTAAGGCCTCATGCCCACGACCGTTTTACGGGTCCGCATCCGAGCCGCAGTTTTTGCGGCTCGTGTGCGGACCCATTCACTTCAATGGTGCCGCAAAAGATGTGGACAGCACTCCGTGTGCTGTCCGCATCCGTTGCACCGTTCCGTGGCCCCACAAAAAAATATAGCATGTCCTATTCTTGTCTGTTTTGTGGACAAGAATAGGCATGTCTACAATGGGCCGCCCGTTCCGCAAATTGCGGCAAGCACACCGGTGGCTTCCGTTATTTGCGGATCTGCGGTTTGCGGACCGCAAAAAATGGCACGGTCGTGTGCATGAGGCCTAAGCCTCATTCACACGTCAGTATTTTGGTCAGTGATTTCCATAGAAACATAGAAACATAGAATGTGTCGGCAGATAAGAACCATTTGGCCCATCTAGTCTGCCCAATATACTGAATACTATGGATAGCCCCTGGCCCTATCTTATATGAAGGATGGCCTTATGCCTATCCCATGCATGCTTAAACTCCTTCACTGTGATTGCAGCTACCACTTCTGCAGGAAGGCTATTCCATGCATCCACTACTCTCTCAGTAAAGTAATACTTCCTGATATTACTTTTAAACCTTTGCCCCTCTAATTTAAAACTATGTCCTCTTGTAGCAGTTTTTCTTCTTTTAAATATTCTCTCCTCTTTTACCTTGTTTTTCCATCAGTGATTGTGAGCCAAAACCAGGATTGGAGCCACCAGAGACTCGAACATGTGAAGCCTGTGCGGTGAACCGCAAATTGCGGTCCGCAATGCATGGACACAGTCCGTGGGGCAGGCGCATGGGGATCGCAGACCCATTCACTTGAATAGGTCCGCACCTGTTCTGTATTTACTTGGTTTTTGCTCAAAATCACTGATGGAAATCACTGACTAAACACTGACTGTGTGAATAAGGCCTCATGCACACGAACGTTGTTTGTTTCCATGTCCATTCTTTTTTTTAACTACATGGGAAGGGAGGGGGGGCCCCACTGGCCACCAATGAGTTAACTACAGGGGAGGGGGGGGCTGGCCACCAATGTGTTAACTACAGGGGGGGGGGGGTTCCCCTGCTGCCTGGCAGCACCTTCCAGGCAGCAGGGGGCAGTCATGTAGTTCTGTTAGTATATTATAACCTGAAGAGTCCCCATCACCATGGGGACGCTTCTGTGTTAGAATATACTGTCGGTTCTGAGTTTTCACAAAGTGAAAACTCAGCTTTGAAAAAGCTTTTATGCAGACGGATCTTCGGATCCGTCTGTATAAAAACTAACCTACGGCCACGGATCACGGACACGGATGCCAATCTTGTGTGCATCCGTGTTCTTTCACGGACCCATTGACTTGAATGGGTCCGTGAACCATTGGCCGTGAAAAAAATAGGACAGGTCGTATTTTTTTCACGGACTCAAACCACGGATCACGGTCAAGGATGACAAACGGTGCCTTTTCCGAGTATTCCACGGACCCATTGAAAGTCAATGGGTCCGCGAAAAAAAACAAAAAACGGAACAACGGCCGCGGATGCACACAACGGTCGTGTGAAAGAGGCCTTATACCGACAGGTTTTTACCTAAACAGCTAGGCTGCTTTTTTGTCTGCTGCCCAGTGATATAGCTTACCCTGAATTTCTACCACGTGGGAATGAAGAAAGGCCGTACGTGAGTAATAAAACATTTTATTATATGTGCACATACTGCTGCCTAACCGCTGCACCGCATATCTAATAAACTATTGCCACTGCAACCTAAAACTGCTTTAGGCCTCCTGCACACGAACGTATTTTTTTGCGGTCCGCAAAAACGGGTCCCGTTTTCCCGTGATCCGTGACCGTTTTTTTGTCCGTGGGTCTTCCTTGATTTTTGGAGGATCCATGGACATGAAAAAAAAGTCGTTTTGGTGTCCTCCTGGCCGTGCGGAGCCAAACGGATCCGTCCTGAATTACAATGCAAGTCAATGGGGACGGATCCGTTTGACGTTGACACAATATGGTGCCATTTCAAACGGATCCGTCCCCATTGACTTTCAATGTAAAGTCTGGAGTCCCTTTTATACCATCGGATCGGAGTTTTCTCCAATCCGATGGTATATTTTAACTTGAAGCGTCCCCATCACCATGGGAACGCCTCTATGTTAGAATATACTGTCGGATATGAGTTAGATCGTGAAACCTCATTTCCGACAGTATATTCTAACACAGAGGCGTTCCCATGGTGATGGGGACGCTTCTAGTTAGAATATACTACAAACTGTGTACATGACTACCCCCTGCTGCCTAGCAGCATCCGATCTCTTACAGGGGGCCGTGATCAGCACAATTAACCCCTCAGGTGCTGCACCTGAAGGGGTTAATTGTACTATCATATCCCCCTGTAAGAGATCAGGGCTGCCAGGCAGCAGGGGGCAGACCCCCCCCCCCTCCCCAGTTTGAATATCATTGGTGGCCAGTGCGGCCCCCCCCCCTTCCTCCCTCTATTGTAATAATTCGTTGGTGGCACAGTGTGCCCCCCCCGCCCCCCCCCCTTCCTCCCTCTATTGTAATAATTCGTTGGTGGCACAGTGTGCGCCCCCCCCTGTAATAAATCGTTGGTGGCACAGTGTGTGCCCCCCATTGGCCCCCCTCCCTCTATAGCATTAACAACATAGTGTGCGGCCTCCCATTTGCCACCCCCCCCCCCCCCCCCACAATAGTAAAAGATTCATACTTACCTGGGAGCTGCGATGTTCGTGTCCGGCCGGGAGCTCCTCCTACTGGTAAGTGACGGTTCATTTAGCAATGCGCTGCACAGACCTGTCACTTACAGTAGGTGGAGCTCCCGGCCAGACACAAACATTGCAGCAGCAGGTAAGTATGATTCTTCTACTATTGTACTATTGCTAAATAACCATGGCAACCAGGACTGTAGTAGCGTCCTGGTTGCCATGGTTACCGATCGGAGCCCCAGCGATTAAACTGGGACTCCGATCGGAACTCCGCTGCCACCAATGATGGGGGGGGGGGGGAGGCCGCACACTGGCCACCAATGTTGTTAATGCTATAGAGGGAGGGGGGGCCAATGGGGGGTGCACACCGTTCCACCAACGAATTATTACAATAGAGGGAGGGAGGGGGGGGGCGCACACTGTGCCACCAACGAATTATTACAATAGAGGGGGGGGGGGCCGCACTGGCCACCAATGATATTCAAACTGGGGTGGGGGGGAGGGTCTGCCCCCTGCTGCCTGGCAGCCCTGATCTCTTACAGGGGGCCGTGATCAGCACAATTAACCCCTTCAGGTGCCGCATCTGAAGGGGTTAATTGTGCTGATCACGGCCCCCTGTAAGAGATCGGGTGCTGCCAGGCAGCAGGGGGCAGTCTTGTACACAGTTTGTAGTGTATTCTAACTAGAAGCGTCCCCATCACCATGGGAACGCTTCTGTGTTAGAATATACTGTCGGTTCTGAGTTTTCACGAAGTGAAAACTCAGCTTTGAAAAAGCTTTTATGCAGACGGATCTTCGGATCCGTCTGTATAAAAACTAACCTACGGCCACGGATCACGGACACGGATGCCAATCTTGTGTGCATCCGTGTTCTTTCACGGACCCATTGACTTGAATGGGTCCATGAACCGTTGGCCGTGAAAAAAATAGGACAGGTCATATTTTTTTCACGGCCAGGAAACACGAATCACGGATGCGGCTGCAAAACGGTGCATTTTCCGTTTTTTCCACGGACCCATTGAAAGTCAATGGGTCCGCGAAAAAAACGGAAAACGGCACAACGGCCACGGGTGCACACAACGGTCGTGTGCAGGAGGCCTTAACTAGAGATTCGCTGGACTGTTACATTGTGTAACTCAGCATATTTTCCGGATTAAACATTGGAACATTAAGCCGATTTTCAGGAACCTTTGCTACACTATTGCAGAAAGACCGAGTCCTAGGATTAATCTCCACAGATATTTTTCACGGATACGCATTATCGTAACCTTTTGAGCACTGCTTTTTTGCTATTTATTGCACTAATTCATAATATTTTTATGTCACTATGTTTTACTACTAAAATATTAGTTTTGTATTCATTTATTGACACTCTGGTTTGGCACTATTTGCACACTTTGTATTATATTTGATTTTGTGGAGATATAATTGGTATTGGCCATTGCTCCAACTAACCAAATATACTTAGTACTTTAGCCTGCACGCAATCTGGCTTAATCTTGGTCATCTATATATGATCCCTTGGCCGGTATATCAGGCCCCCACCCCCGCATATTAGTTATATCAGTGGACTAATATCATATTATATTTATATTTTATCAACTGTATTTTAAATAGGGTATTATTCTGTTCAGGATATATCACTTCATTTTACATGTGTATGGTGACCTCTATATATTGTTACCAATAAAATAGTGTCATATTGCTTACTCTGTGGTCCAGGTATAAGAGTGCCCATCCTTTTCTTTACTATTATTGCTTTTTTCTGGTGATCGGGGTACGACATCGGGTTGGAGCACCTTGCCAGTTTGAGTCAGGGGTGAGCCGTCCTTTACCTTATCTATATACATGTAATTTATTTCTGTCTACATAACTGTGTAGGGCACAAAGATTCATAGGTAATCACTTTTGTTAAACAAAAAGTAAAGCATACAGCACCCTTCGCCAAAGCAAAAAAAAAAACTGCTTTCCCCTGCAGGAGCTGTGTCCAAATGGTTTCTTAGTGGAACAAAAGAAAGAAACGGAGGCAGCACCAATAAAGTAGTGGAGAAAAAAAAAAATTTGATGCAAGTTGTGGCATTCCAAACACATGCTTTTTAATCCCTACTGTTAGCTGTCAAATCACTGTGCATCAGTATTAGGGCTCATGCACACGAACATATTTTCTTTCTGTGTCCATTCTGGTTTTTTTTTGTGGACCGTATACGGAACCATTCATTTCAATGAGTCCGCAGAAAAAAATGGAAGGTACTCCGTGTGCATTCCGTTTCCGTATGTCCGTATTTCTGTTCCGCAAAAAAAAAAAAGAACATGTCCTATTATTGTCCACATTACTGACAAGGAAAGTGCTGTCTATTAGGGGCCAGCTGTTCAGTTCCGCAAAATACGAAATGCACATGGACATTATCCGTATTTTTTGCGGACCGCAAAATACATGCAGTCGTGTGCATTAGGCCTTACAGGTCATTGTTAGCATCAGGTCTAATTTATCGCCGTGAACTTAACCATGCCGTGGCCCCACAACAGAGTAGGGATGGTGGCAGCAGCAGTAGTGGCCCTATGACAGAGTGGGGGAAAGTGGCAGCAGCAGTAGTGGCCCCATGACAGAGTGGGGACAGTGGTGGCAGTAGTGGCCCCATGACAGAGTGGGAAAGGTGGCAGAAACAATGATAGTAGTGGCCCCATGGAGTGGGAAGTGAGTACAGCAGCAGAGGCAGTAATGTTGTGTTAACATCGCTGTTTATTTTTCCATTCTTCTGATCCGTCAGAAAAACAGAAAACTAAAAACAAAAAATCCAGTTTTTTGATCACCCATAAAGCTTTCAGACGCTCAGTCTTTGGATCAGTTTTTTCCATTTACATCTCAAATCAGTTTTTTTAACAAGCAAAAAAGTCCTGCATGAAGGACATTAAGGCCCCTTTCACACGGGTGAGTATTCCGCGCGGATGCAATGCGTGAGGTGAACGCATTGCACCCGCACTGAATACCGACCCATTCATTTCTTTGGGGCTGTTCAGATGAGCGGTGATTTTCACGCATCACTTATGCGTTGCGTGAAAATCGCAGCATGCTCTATATTCTGCGTTTTTCATGCAACGCAGGCCCCATAGAAGTGAATGGGGTTGCGTGAAAATCGCAAGCATCCGAAAGCAAGTGCGGATGCGGTGCGATTTTCACGCATGGTTGCTAGGTGACAGTCTATTCACTGTATTATTTTCCCTTATAACATGGTTATAAGGGAAAATAATAGCATTCTGAATACATAATGCTTAGTAGGTGATCAATTAAGGGTTAAAAAAAAATAAAAAAATTAACTCACCTTCTCCTCTTGTTCGCGTATTTCCTGGTCTCTTCTTTACTTCTTAAAAGATGAACTATCGGATAGGACCTGTGGTGACATCAGATCACATGCTCCAATCACATGGTCCATCACCACGGTGATGTACCATGTGATTGGAGCATGTGATCTGACGTCACCAAAGGTCCTTTAGCCCACAGCTCATCATTAAAGAAGAGACCGGGAACTACGCGAACAAGAGGAGAAGGTGAGTTAATTTTTATTTATTTTTTTAACCCTCAATTGATCACCTACTAAGCATTCTGTATTCAGAATGCTATTATTTTCCCTTATAACCATGTTATAAGGGAAAATAATAACATCTACACAACACCTAACCCAAACCTGAACTTCTGTGAAGAAGTTCGGGTTTGGGTACCAAACATGCGTGATTTTTCTCACGCGAGTGCAAAACGCATTACAATGTTTTGCACTCGCGCGGAAAAATCGCGGGTGTTCCTGCAACGCACCCGCACATTTTCCCGTAACGCCCGTGTGAAAGAGGCCTAAGGCTGGTTTCACACGGGCGTTGCGGATTGGAGCCGGATGCGTTCAGAGTGCGTTCAGTGAAACTCGCACTATTTTGCAAGCAAGCTCAGTCAGTTTTGTCTGCGGTTGCGTTTAGTTGTTCAGTTTTTTCCGCGCGGGTGCAATGCGTTTTGATGCGTTTTTCACGCGCGTGATAAAAAACGGAATGTTTACAAACGAAATCTCTTAGCAACCATCAGTGAAAAACGCATCGCACCCGCACTTGCTTGCGGATGCAATGCGTTTTTCACGCAGCCCCATTCACTTCTATGGGGCCAGGGCTGCGTGAAAAACGCAAAATATAGAACATGCTGTGATTTTCACGCAACGCAGAACTGATGCGTGAAAAACAACGCTCATGTACAAAGCACCATAGAAATGAATTGGTCAGGATTTAGTGCGGATGCTATGCGTTCACGTCACGCATTGCACCCGCGCAGAAAACTCGTTCATGTGAAAAGGGCCTAAGGCTAGCTCTACACGACGACTTGTGTCACGCGACACATAGGGCAGAACTGCACTGCAACATGTGTCGCGTGCCAATTTGTCGCGTGCCAATTTTATATAATGGTAGTCTATGGTGTCACACTGCGACATGCGACATGCTGCGACTGTGACACGAAAGTCGCAGAAAAATCCATCTCGAATGGGTTTTTTGAAAACTGTCGTGTTGCAGTCGCAGCATGTCACAGTGCGACACCATAGACTACCATTAGGAAAATTGTGCGACATTGGTGCGACAAAATGTTGTCATGTAGACCTAGCCTAAAGGCTATGCAAACCTTTGTTCGTGAAAGATCAATAAACTCATATATGACTAAAATACAGTAGAAATAAAATTGCATTGGTTTGTTTTTTGGATTGAGTTTCCCTTCTTATGCCCTCAGCACTGGTCACATGGCCTCTCCCCTGACTGTTTTGTTTTCACATGCACTAGCACAGCTCTGCTCCCCCTCCCTTTTCTGTTTCCAATACCCTGCCCACACACCGTTACATAGCACATCCTCCAGTGTCTCTGTGATAGGGTGACCACATTTCCAAACTGCCATTCAGGGACACCCGCCCCGGCCCCCCCGCACCCATGTCCACTCCCCAAAAAATATGATTTTTGATACTTTTTTGAAAAAATTAAGTCACTTAGTGACAGCAGCGTACTTTGTACTTACGCTGGCAAGTTCATTGCATCGAAGTTATGCTTGAGATTGCTATAAACATAACTGCCTGTGCATTGTTCAGTAATTTGTGATTGTGCCCTGCACACAATCACTGGCTACCTAAAACAGGTCATATTTTTAATTAGCACACTGGCAGCATCTGATGGGGGGCACAGTAGCGACAATTCATGGGCACACTGGCATTTGATGGGGCACAGTAGTGACAATTTACGTGCACACTGGCATTTGATGGGGCACAGTAGCGACAATTCATGGGAACACTGGCAGCATCTGATGGGGGCACAGTAGCGACAATTCATTAGCACACTGGCAGCATCTGATGGGGGGCACAGTAGCGACAATTCATGGGCACACTGGCATTTGATGGGGCACAGTAGTGACAATTTACGTGCACACTGGCATTTGATGGGGCACAGTAGCGACAATTCATGGGAACACTGGCAGCATCTGATGGGGGCACAGTAGCGACAATTCATTAGCACACTGGCAGCATTTGATGGGGCACAGTAGTGACAATTAATTGACACACTGGCAGCATCTGATCTGATGGGCACAGTAGCGGCAATTGATAGGCACACTGGCAGCATCTGATGAGGCACAGTTTGCGACAATTCATGGGCACACTGGCAGCATCTGATGGGGGCACAGTAGCGACAATTCATGGGCACATTGGCATTTGATGGGGCACAGTCCATCAAATGCCAGTGTGCCCATGAATTGTCGCTACTGTGCCCCCATCAGATGCTGCCAGTGTGCCCATGAATTGTCGCTATTGTGCCCCATCAAATGCCAGTGTGCCCATAAACTGTCGCTACTGTGCGCCATCAAATTCCAGTGTGCCCATAGATTGTCGCTACTGTGCCCCATCAGATGCTGCCAGTGTGCCCATGAATTGTCGCTATTGTGCCCCATCAAATGCCAGTGTGCCCATAAATTGTCGCTACTGTGCGCCATCAAATGCCAGTGTGCCCATAGATTGTCGCTACTGTGCCCCATCAGATGCTGCCAGTGTGCCCATGAATTGTCGCTATTGTGCCCCATCAAATGCCAGTGTGCCCATAAATTGTCGCTACTGTGCGCCATCAAATGCCAGTGTGCCCATAGATTGTCGCTACTGTGCCCCATCAGATGCTGCCACCCAGTGTCAATTGCCCCTATTTGCTCACCTTTTGGAGTCATATAATGGAGATGGAGTGACTGTCTCCTCGTCTGGTCACTGGTGGTGGTGGAGCAGGGCAGGGCAGTCTTGCGTCGGTGTTCTTCCAGTCAGGACTCGAGGAGGCACTGGCGTCTGGCAGGCACTGGCAGAGAATCGTCGGGCCGCTCGGGCGGGAGCCGGGAGGAGCCTGCCGGGGGCGCTGGGCGGTAGAGGAGGTCAGACCGGCGGAGAATGAGAACTGCACTGCACTGTGAGAGATGTCACAGGCTTGCAGAGCAGCGGGAGTCGCGGCGCCGGCGGGACTTACTAGCGGGAGCCGAGGTCAGGAGGACTCAGAGGAGGAGGAGGTCTTGGTCTGTGCCACTGCCGCGGTACTGGTAGGTGACGGTGAGTGACTCACTGCCTGCCCTGTACGAATCGATGCTGCTGCGCTGCTCTCTCTGCTGCAAGAACCGCGGCGGCAGCTGGAGGAGGAGGAGGTGGGGGTGGAGTCGGAGCCGCAGAGAGAGCGGGACATGGTGACGTCACTGGTTGCTACACGCCAAGCGGGGCAGCCGTAGCAACCAGTGATTTAGGATGAATTAATTACAACAGCACTGCGGCAGCAGCGGCAGTGAATGTTGCAGACTGGCAGGCAGTTGATTCCGGGACTCTCTATTGTCCCGGTTTGAAGGCTCCCGGGACACGGGACAAAAATGTAAATTACGGGACGATCCCGGGCAAACCGGGACACGTGGTCACCCTACTCTGTGAGCAGCTGCATACTGGCTGCTGGAAGCTGCCTGCAAACTAATGGCACAATTTACCTGAATTTCCATTGTTTTGCCCTCTATAAGTTATCTGTAGTGCACATACACTGCTAGGCTGAAACACGTTTCAAGAGCATCTCTTACCAAAGCTCACTGAAAAACACTGACAGAACATGGGTGTGTTTGGTCCATATCACATCACAGACCATAGTAGCACATGAAACAATTTTTTTATCGATTACCCGTGCCCTGTGGAAAAACAAGAGAATGAGAATAAACATATTAAAGGGCTTCTGTCACCCCACTAAACTTTTTTTTTTTTGGTGTATTTATAATCCCTATACTGCGATTTATCCATACATAATGTGATTAATCATTTTGGTTCAGTAGATTCTGCTAAAAACGTACTTTTATAATATGTAAATTACCTGTCGACCAGCAAGTAGGGCGGCTACTTGCTGGTAGCAGCCGCATCTTCCTTTCATAATGACGCCCCCTCCGCATGTTGATTGACAGGGCCAGCGGACGGGATCTTTCTCTGCTGGCCCTGTTTGCATTCAAAATCTGGCGCCTGCGCCGTACTTGTCTTCAGTCGGCGCAGGCGCACTGAGAGGAGGACGCTCGCTCGGCCGCTCCATCCTCAATGCGCCTGCGCCAGGTGTAGATGTGACGTCATCGGCGCTGGTGCATTAAGGATGGAGCGGCCGAGTGAACGTCCGCCTCTCAGTGCGCCTGCGCCGATTGAATACTGTTACGGTGCAGGCACGAGATCTTGATAGCAGACAGGGCCAGCCAATGATTCCGTCCGCTGGCCCTGTCGATCAACATGAGGAGGGGGCGTCATTATGATAGGAGATGCGGCTGCTACCAGCAAGTAGCCGCCCTACTTGCTGGTCGACAGGTAATTTACATATTATAAAAGTACGTTTTTAGCAGAATCTACTGAACCAAAATGATTAATCACATTATGTATGGATAAATCGCAGTATAGGGATTATAAATACACAAAAAAAAAAGGTGCATTCACACAACTATAAGTATTTTGCGGTCCGCAAAACAAGGATTTGCTAAAAATAAGGATGACTGTTTGAGGTCCATGTTGTTTTGCAGACCAATTATAACAATGCCTATTCCTATCCACAAAATGGACAAGAATTGGACATGTTCTATCTATTTTGTGGTACTGCAGAACGGATATACGGATGTGGACAGCACACAGTGTGCTGGTCTGTATTTTTTGCAGCCCCATTTAAATAAATGGAGCAACATCCAAATACACAAAAATTGCAGATCAGATGTAGACCAAAAATATGATTGTGTGAAAGCGGTCTAAGAATGTGTGCTGTCTGATGAGAACACCCACACCACACATCAGAAGATTCACTGATGTGTGAAAGAGGCTTTAAAGGGGTTGTCCAGGCTTCAGTAAGTAATGGTCCAAATGCACACATAAATATATATCAGCAGTGACTATGCAGCACACATAAATACACTGACCAAAAATATAAATGCAACACTTTCAAAAAGACCCATTACTCTCAAATATTGTTCACAAACCTGTCTAAATCTGTTAGTGAGCACTTCTCCTTTGCCGAGATAATCCATCTCACATCACAGGTGTGGCATATCAAGTGCTGATTAGACAGCATGAATATTGCACAGGTGTGCCTTAGACTGCCCACAATAAATGCCACTCTGAAAGGTGCACAGTTTGGCATTACTGGGGAGGGGGGTCAGAAAACCAGTCAGTATCTGGTGTGGCCACCATTTGCCTCATGCAGTGCAACACATCTTCATCGCATAGAGTTGATCAGGTTGTTGATTGTGGCCCGTGGAATGTTGGTCCACTCCTTTTCAATAGCTGTGCGAAGTTGCAGAATATTGGCAGGAACTGGAACACGCTGTCGTATACGCCGATCCAGAGCATCCCAAACATGCTCAATGGGTGACATGTCCGGTGAGTATGCTGGCCATGCAAGAACTGGGATGTTTTTAGCTTCCAGGAATTGTGTACAGATCCTTGCAATATGGGGCCGTGCATTATCATGCTGCAACATGAGGTGATGGTCGTGGATGAATGGCACAACAATGGGCCTCAGGATATCATCACGGTATCCCTGTGCATTCAAAATGCCATCAATAAAATGCACCTGTGTTCGTTGTCCCTAACATACGCCTGCCCATACCATAACCCCACCGCTACCATGGGCCACTCGATCCACAACATTGACGTCAGCAAACTGCTCACCCACACAACGCCACACACGCTGTCTGCCATCTGCCCTGAACAGTTAAAACGTGACTCATCTGTGAACAGAACGCCTCTCCAACATGCTGCTAGATGACATCTAATGTGAGCATTTGTCCACTCAAGTCGGTTACGACGATCAACTGCAGTCAGGTCCAGATGAGGACAACGAGCATGCAGAGGAGCTTCCTGAGACGGTTTCTGACAGTTTGTGCAGAAATTCTTTGGTTATGCCAACCGATTGTTGCTGCAGCTGTCCGGGTGGCTGGTGGTGAACATGCTGGATGTGGAGGTCCTGGGCTGGTGTGGTTACACGTGGTCTGTGGTTGTGAGGCTGGTTAGATGTACTGTCAAATTCTCTGAAACGCCTTTGGCTTATGGTAGAGAAATTAACATTCATTGCACGGGCAACAGCTCTGGTAGACATTCCTGCAGTCAGCATGCCAATTGCATGCTCCCTCAAACGTTGCGACATCTGTGGCACTGTTCTTTATATCAAACTGCACATTTCAGAGTGGCCTTTTATTGTGGGCAGTCTAAGGCACACTTGTGCAATATTCATGCTGTTTAACCCCTTAAGGACACAGCCTTTTTACACCTTAGGACCAGGCCATTTTTTGCAAATCTGACCAGAGTCCCTTTAAGTGCTGATAACTTTAAAACACTTTGACTTATCCAGGCCGTTCTGAGATTGTTTTTTCGTCACATATTGTACTTCATGACACTGGTAAAATGAAGTCAAAAAATTATTTTTTTTTGCCCCAAAAAATACCTAATTTAACAAAAATTTGGAAAAATTTAGCAAATTTCAAAGTTTCAGTTTCTCTACTTCTGTAATACATAGTAATACCCCCAAAAATTCTGATGACTTTACATTCCCCATATGTCTACTTCATGTTCGAATTGTTTTGGGAATGATATTTTATTTTTTGGGGATGTTATAAGGCTTAGAAGTTTAGAAGCAAATCTTGAAATTTTTCAGAAATTTACAAAAACTAAATTTTTAGGGACCAGTTCAGGTCTGAAGTCACTTTGCGAGGCTTACATAATAGAAACCACCCAAAAATGACCCCATCTAAGAAACTACACCCCTCAAGGTATTCAAAACTGATTTTACATACGTCGTTAACCCTTTAGGTGTTGCACAAGAGTTATTGGCAAATGGGGATGAAATTTGAGAATTTCATTTTTTTGTCTAATTTTCCATTTTAACCCATTTTTTCCACTAACAAAGCAAGGGTTAACAGCCAAACAAGACTGTATCTTTATTGCCCTGACTCTGCCGTTTACAGAAACACCCAATATGTGGCCGTAAACTACTGTACGGCCACACAGCGGGGCGTAGAGGGAAAGGTGTGCCGTATGGTTTTTGGAGGGCTGATTTTTATGGACTGGTTTATTTACACCATGTCCCATTTGAAGCCCCCTGATGCACCCCTAGAGTAGAAACTCCCTAAAAGTGACCCTATCTAAGAAACTACACCCCTCAAGGTATTCAAAACTGATTTTACATACGTCGTTAACCCTTTAGGTGTTGCACAAGAGTTATTGGCAAATGGGGATGAAATTTGAGAATTTCATTTTTTTGTCTAATTTTCCATTTTAACCCATTTTTTCCACTAACAAAGCAAGGGTTAACAGCCAAACAAGACTGTATCTTTATTGCCCTGACTCTTCCGTTTACAGAAACACCAAATATGTGGCCGTAAACTACTGTACGGCCACACAGCGGGGCGTAGAGTGAAAGGTGCGCCGTTTGGTTTTTGGAGGGCTGATTTTTATGGACTGGTTTATTTACACCATGTCCCATTTGAAGCCCCCCTGATGCACCCCTAGAGTAGAAACTCCCTAAAAGTGACCCCATCTAAGAAACTAAACCCCTCAAGGTATTCAAAACTGATTTTACATACGTCGTTAACCCTTTAGGTGTTGCACAAGAGTTATTGGCAAATGGGGATGAAATTTGAAAATTTCATTTTTTGGCCTTATTTTCCATTTTAACCCATTTTTTCCACTAACAAAGCAAGGGTTAACAGCCAAACAAGACTGTATCTTTATTGCCCTGACTCTGCCGTTTACAGAAACACCCAATATGTGGCCGTAAACTACTGTACGGCCACACAGCGGGGCGTAGAGGGAAAGGTGCGCCGTTTGGTTTTTGGAGGGCTGATTTTTATGGACTGGTTTATTTACACCATGTCCCATTTGAAGCCCCCTGATGCACCCCTAGAGTAGAAACTCCCTAAAAGTGACCCCATCTAAGAAACTACACCCCTCAAGGTATTCAAAACTGATTTTACATACGTCGTTAACCCTTTAGGTGTTGCACAAGAGTTATTGGCAAATGGGGATGAAATTTGAAAATTTCATTTTTTTGCCTTATTTTCCATTTTAACCCATTTTTTCCACTAACAAAGCAAGGGTTAACAGCCAAACAAGACTGTATCTTTATTGCCCTGACTCTGCCGTTTACAGAAACACCCAATATGTGGCCGTAAACTAATGTACGGCCACACAGCGGGGCGTAGAGTGAAAGGTGCGCCGTTTGGTTTTTGGAGGGCTGATTTTTATGGACCGGTTTATTTACACCGTGTCCTGTTTCAACCCCTCTGATGCACCCCTGGAGTAGAAACTCCCTAAAAGTGACCCCATTTTGGAAACTACGGGATAAGGTGGCATTTTTTTTGGGGACTATTTTTAGGGTAAATATGATTTTTGGTTGCTCTATATTACATTTTTGTGAGGCAAGGTTACCAAAAATTTTAATTCTGAAATTTCATCTCCATTTGCCATTAACTGTTGAGGAACACCTAAAGGGTTAATAAAGTTTGTATAATCAGTTTTGAATACCTTGAGGGGTGTAGTTTCTTAGATGGGGTCAGTTTTGGGGAGTTTTTACTCTAGAGTGCATCAGGGGGGCTTCAAAAGGGACATGGTGTCAATAAAAAAGGCCATCAAAATCGGCCTTCCAGAAACCATGTCAGTCCTTTCCTTTTGCGGCCTCCCTTTTACTGATACAGCAGTTTACGACCACAAATGTGGTGTTTCTGTAAACTGCAGTATCAGGGTAATAAATATTAAGTTTTGTTTGGTTGTTAACCCTTGTTTTGTTACCGGAAAAAACGGATTGAAATGGAAAAGTGCCAAAAATAGCGGTTTTGGCACCGTTTTTTTGTTTTTTTTAACCGTGTTAATCTGGGGGGTTAAGTCATGGGATATTTTTATAGAGGAGATTCTTACGGACGCGGCAATACCTAATAAGTCTACTTTTTTTACAATTATTTCGGTTTTTGACTATATTATCTTTTTTGATACAAATCTTTTTTTTGGGTATCTCTAAAGTCTAAGGGTAATTTTTTGAAAATTTTTTTTATCCAATTATCTCATGTGGGGGCTCATTTTTTGCGGGAGGAGCGGACGGTTTTATTGGCACTATTTTGGGGGCTATATGACTTTTTGATCGCTTGCTATTAAACTTTTTATTATGTAAGGTGACAAAAAAAACTTTTTTTGCACCTTTTTTTTTTTTTTTTTCTTGACCGTGTTAATCTTGGGGGGGTTGGTCATGGGGTAGTTTTATAGAGGAGATTATTACCGACGCGGCGATACCTAATATGTCTACTTTTAATAAATTATTTTAGTTTTTTTGGGTGTCTCAGGTCTGAGAACCATTTTTTTTTTATCCGATGTCAGTGCTAAATTGGGATATAAATTTAGTACTCCATGGAAGTGTGATACTCCCTGAAGCAACCGTCAATGCAGAGGCCCGGATGATCGGGGCACGTGTCGCACTGAGTAGTCGTGTCCTTCCGTATCCCCCTCCTGCGACACACTCTGCACTTTTTTTGGGTTCGTCCCTTCTTTCCAGTATGGGGGACCACACCTGGAAAGTGTTGGCCAGGGACGATCCGGGCACCTACAGTTCCCGAGGTACTCCGGCCTGCTCTTTCCCGGTCCAAAAAGATCAGGGCCTTGAGGACTGCCTCATAGAACTGGAGGAATGTCCCTGTGCTGCCAGCGCTTCGGGATAGTACAAAAGAGTTGTACATGGCAACCTGCACCAAGTAGACCGCAACTTTTTTGTACCATGCCCGGGTTTTGCGCATGGCATTATATGGCTTGAGGACTTGATCCGAGAGATCAACTCCTCCCATATACCGATTGTAGGCGACGATACAATCGGGCTTGAGGACCGTTGCCGCGGTACCTCGCACAGGGACAGGGGTGATGCCGTTACCATGAATTGTGGACAGCATAAGGACATCCCTCTTGTCCTTATACCTGACCAGCAACAGGTTTCCAGTGGTAAGGGCACGGGTCTCACCCCTGGGGATAGGTACCTGGAGGGGGTGGGCAGGGAGGCCGCGTTGATTTTTCCGCACGGTCCCACAAGCGGACGTGGATCTGGCGGCAAGGGACTGGAACAAGGGGATACTGGTATAAAAGTTATCCACGTAAAGGTGGTAACCCTTATCCAGCAGTGGGTACATAAGGTCCCACACAAGTTTCCCGGTAACACCCAGAGTGGGGGGACATTCTGGGGGTTGAATCCGGGAATCTCGCCCCTCGTACACACGAAATTTGTAAGTGTACCCTGAGGTACTCTCACAAATTTTGTATAGCTTCACGCCATACCTCGCCCGCTTGGAGGGCACATACTGGCGGAAAATGAGTCTCCCCTTGAACGCAATGAGAGACTCATCAACCGCGACCTCCCTTCCAGGTACATAGGCCTCCATGAATTTGGCCCCAAAGTGATCGATGACCGGCCGTATCTTATACAGACGGTCATGGGCAGGATCACCTCGGGGGGGACATGCTGCATTATCGGAATAATGCAGACATTTCCGGATGGCCTCAAACCGGGAGCGTGTCATGGCTGTACTGTAAAGTGGGGCCTGGTATAGGACGTCCCCACTCCAGTACAGCCTGACACTGGGTTTTTTGACCAGGCCCATATGCAGCACGAGGCCCCAAAATATCCTCATTTCGGCTGCACTGACCGGCGTCCAGCCACCGGGCCTGGCCAAAAAGGAGCCCGGGTGTTGAGCGACGAACTGTTGGGCGTACAGATTCGTCTGCTCCACCATCAGATTTACCAGTGGGTCACTGAAAAAATGACAAAAAAAGTCATATTCAGTGTAGCCCACTGTGGAAATCTGGATTCCTGATTGGCCTACAAAATCAGGAATCACGGGCTCGTATCGCTCTGGGCTACACCAGACAAGTTCACCGGCAGGGGGCTCCGGTGGATTTAACTGGTGGGCCGGGAAACCAGTACGAGCCCCAGAGCTGCTCGTACTAGTGTGGGCCACAGGGTCCCTAACATGGCGGTCCCCTTGCTCCGCCTGGCGGCGTCTCCGCCGCCTTGGGGGCTCATCATCATCGCTAGATGATGAGGAGGATGCGGATGACAACAGGAATGTGGGGTCATCCTCATCCTCACTGGGACTCTCGGAGTCGGAGGCAAGCTGGGCGTATGCCTCCTCGGCCGAGAACGTCCGGCGGGCCATAGGGGAGTGTGTGTCTGCGTGTATATGTGCGTGTGTGTAACTCTTTATTTTGTGTGCGTGTGTGTGGGGGCACGGGTGTTCACGAACTCACCCTAAAACTAACAGAAAAAAAATAAAATAAACTAACTAAAAAAAGGGCAAAAAATGTGGGGAAAAAAAATCAAAACCGCTGATCAACTGTCCGAAGTTGATCAGCGGTGGGGTGTGCGATGCGCTAACAGTGGCCGGACACTAAGTGCCGGCCACAATCAGCGTACACAAAAAAAAATAAAAAATGCACCCCAAAAAAGGTGGGGGGGGCAGGGGGTGGGGGGGGGTTAGTGGCAGCACCCCTGGGGGGTCTAGGGTCACACAGCTGTGCTGTGGACCCCAGACACCCTAACTTAGGGTGATGCAATCAAAGTAAGAAAAGTTCAGAAACTAACTTTCCCTTTTTTTTCCCTGCCTAAACCAAACTTTCCCTATGCTGTCCCTATGTACCTGATGGGGGGTGCTGGGGCACAGATCGGGTCCTGGGGGCACAGATCGGGTCCTGGGGGTGCTGGCACCGATGGTGGACACAAGTGCAGGCAGCTCCTCTCTCCTCCGGCTCCGGAACACAAAAGGAGGAGGAGAGGAGCGCCTGCCTCTTTTGAATTTGGCGCCGGACCGCCCACAGACCAATCGGAAAGCGATCCTGAGTGGTGATGTCACCATCACCACTCAGGATCGCTGGATGGTGATTGGTGGGGTGAAATCACACCACCATCACCATCCTGTTCCGGGTTATCGGGTCTTCAGAGACCCGAACAACCCGGAAACGCAGAAAACCGCAGGTCTGAATTGACCTGCGGTTTTCTGCGATCGCATACATGGGGGGGTCACCGGACCCCCCGGCGCATTTGCCCCAAGTGCCTGCTCAATGATTTGAGCAGGCACGGGGTTCCGATCACCGCCCGCCGCGCGGCGGTGATCGAAAATACACAGGGCGTACAGGTACGCCCTGTGTCCTTAAGTACCAGGGCACAAGGGCGTACCTGTACGCCCTATGTCCTTAAGAGGTTAATCAGCACCTTGATATGCCACACCTGTGAGGCGGGGTGGATTTTCTCGGCAAAGGAGAAGTGCTCACTAACACAGATTTAGACAGATTTGTGAACAATATTTGAGAGTAATGGGTTTCTTGTGTATGTAGAAAATGTTTTATATCTTTGAGTTCAGCTCATGCAAAATGGGAGAAAAACCGAAAGTGTTGCGTTCATATTTTTGGTCAGTGTATATACAAGCAGTGTCTAAACCACACACATAAATACACTGCGTGCAGAATTATTAGGCAAATGAGTATTTTGACCACATCATCCTCTTTATGCATGTTGTCTTACTCCAAGCTGTATAGGCTAGAAAGCCTACTACCAATTAAGCATATTAGGTGATGTGCATCTCTGTAATGAGAAGGGGTGTGGTCTAATGACATCAACACCCTATATTAGGTGTGCATAATTATTAGGCAACTTCCTTTCCTTTGGCAAAATGGGTCAAAAGAAGGACTTGACAGGCTCAGAAAAGTCAAAAATAGTGAGATATCTTGCAGAGGGATGCAGCACTCTTAAAATTGCAAAGCTTCTGAAGCGTGATCATCGAACAATCAAGCGTTTCATTCAAAATAGTCAACAGGGTCGCAAGAAGCGTGTGGAAAAACCAAGGCGCAAAATAACTGCCCATGAACTGAGAAAAGTCAAGCGTGCAGCTGCCAAGATGCCACTTGCCACCAGTTTGGCCATATTTCAGAGCTGCAACATCACTGGAGTGCCCAAAAGCACAAGGTGTGCAATACTCAGAAACATGGCCAAGGTAAGAAAGGCTGAAAGACGACCACCACTGAACAAGACACACAAGCTGAAACGTCAAGACTGGGCCAAGAAATATCTCAAGACTGATTTTTCTAAGGTTTTATGGACTGATGAAATGAGAGTGAGTCTTGATGGGCCAGATGGATGGGCCCGTGGCTGGATTGGTAAAGGGCAGAGAGCTCCAGTCCGACTCAGACGCCAGCAAGGTGGAGTACTGGTTTGGGCAGGTATCATCAAAGATGAGCTTGTGGGGCCTTTTCGGGTTGAGGATGGAGTCAAGCTCAACTCCCAGTCCTACTGCCAGTTTCTGGAAGACATTTTCTTCAAGCAGTGGTACAGGAAGAAGTCTGCATCCTTCAAGAAAAACATGATTTTCATGCAGGACAATGCTCCATCACACGCGTCCAAGTACTCCACAGCGTGGCTGGCAAGAAAGGGTATAAAAGAAGAAAATCTAATGACATGGCCTCCTTGTTCACCTGATCTGAACCCCATTAAGAACCTGTGGTCCATCATCAAATGTGAGATTTACAAGGAGGGAAAACAGTACACCTCTATATTCAGCTTTGATATTAATGAGTTTTTTGGGTTCATTGAGAACATGGTTGTTGTTCAATAATAAAATTAATCCTCAAAAATACAACTTGCCTAATTATTCTGCACTCCCTGTACATACCAGCAGTGGCTATAACGCACACATAAATATATAAAACACATAAATCTGTAAAACCACTCAGAGCAGCCTGGTGTGCATAGGAAGCACATGCAGGCTGTAGAACAAAAAAACAAATACACAAAACTAATTGAAGAAATTATATTTTCCACATAATAAATTAATTAGTAAAAAAAGCAAAACATATTTTTTTTTTCAAGGTGTCCATAGACTTTAATGGCCTCTTTGAGACGGTCAGTCTTTGGTCAGTGTTTTGCATCAGTATTTGATCAGTATGTGTAAGCCAAAAACTGGAGAGGGTCCAAAACAGAGATAAAATGTAATGGAATTATTTGCATGTCATCTGTGTTTTGGACACACTCCTGCTTTTGGATTACCAATTCTGATCAAATATGGATGCAAAACATTGACCAAATACTGACTGTCTGAAAGAGGCCTTATGCTCAATTTGCATCCGTTTTGGCCTTTTACATCTGAAATAATTTTTTTTACACCAGGAAAAAGGTCCTGCATGCATGGTTTCTTTCAGACAGTCAGTATTTGGTGACAGATCACAGTAGTGGCAGAACCCAACAACAGCAGTGTAATAGCAAGACCCAGTGTCATGCATATCCTTTTTAGTCCAAGAAGCCCCTTTGTAGGATTTGCAGAAAAGGCAGCAGGTGGGTGGCATCAGGCAGGTGGCAGCACCAGAATGGTGGCAGCAGGTGGCCAGAAGTAATGGCCCATTTTTCACAATATTTCAGTGTTCCAGCACACTACAGTATGGTTGATCCACGCCTGATCATCTTTATGAAAGTTAGTCTCTCGACGCCACAATACTGGCCGGGCAGGAAAGCAAACTTGGCCAGTTGCGGCTACAATTCAAGTTTGCATGCCCAGTAGTCCAGGGGATCTTGGATCATGTGTGACAGGGTGCAGTCTAAGTTTGCCACCAGCTGGTTGAGGTTCTGCTGCAGGTTCTGCTGCTGGGTGGTTCCTTTTTGCAAGCACCTCAAGAAAACTGCTCATCATAGACTTCAGACTGCATATGGAGCTGGTGCTGCTCCTGCTCCCCCCCCCCCCATCAGTTATGGCAGTGGAGTGTAAGCGTAGAGGGTCCCCCCAGTCAGACCTGTTTGAGCGATGGTGCTCATAGGCGATGGTGCTCATTAATTGATGGTGCTCATTAATTCCGGAGAGGGAGCCTGAGAAACGGCTACCACATCCAAGAAAGGCAAGCGGGTGGCGCGCAAATCACACACTTCCGACTCGTGGAGGTAGTGACGATAAATAACAATACAGGACTCTTAAGATGACCTGTTATTGGAATGAGTAATAAAAAAATTAAAGGTAATGTCACTGCGGAATTTCGGATGAGAAAACGTTATACAGGAGAGGCCCTGCTGCCGCCTTGTTGACTCTAGATAACTTCTGCCTGATCGCATGTCCCCGTGACGTCCATGATCCATTTTGATATCTTCCCTATCAACTTTCGATGTTCTTTTATGTGCCTAACATGGTGACCACCGGTAAACGGGAATCATTGTTCGATTTCGGAGAGGGAGCCTGATAAACGGCTACTGCTACTACTTCAAAGCAAGGCAGCATGAGTTGCGGGCCTGCAGGTGAGCTGACCCTGTAAAAGATTTTAGGTGTGGGCCTGCAGGTGAGCTGACCCTGTAAAACATTATATGCGAGTGCCTGCGGGTGAGCTGACCCTGTAAAACATTATATGCAAGGGCCTGCAGCTAAGCTGACCCTCTAAAAAATTCAATGCGAGGGCCTGCATGTGAGCTGACTCTGTAAAAGATTTGATTTGCTGGCCTGCAGGTGAGCTGACCCTGTAAAAGATTTGAGTTGTGGGCCTGCAGGTAAGCTGACTCTGTAAAAGATTGGAGTTGCGGGCCTGCAGGTGAGCTGACCCTGTAAAAGATTTTAGGTTTGGGCCTGCAGGTGAGCTGACCCTGTATAAGATTTGAGTTGCGGGCCTGCAGGTGAGTGGAACCTCTAAAAAACTATATGTGAGGGCCTGATGGTGAGTGGAACCTGTAAAAAATCATATGTGAGGGCCTGCTGGTGAGCGGACCCTGTAAAAAATGATATATGAGGGCCTGCTGGTGAGCGGACCCTCTAAAAAATGATATGTGAGGGCCTGCTGGTGAGCGGACCCTCTAAAAAATTATATTCGAAGGCCATATATGCGAGGGCATTAAATGTGACGAATAAGAAATGCATGTTGATATGACAGAAGAGGAGGAGGAGGATGAGAAAAGGAAGATTCAATCATATACCCTTGTTTGTGGTGGAAGGGGTGCATGGGAATACAGTCTATTAACTACATTAAAAACCACACATGTAAAGTGCCATTATGTTCATCAGCATTCCTCTGGTGGAGTCGAGAAGTCATGGTCAATAATTTTTTTTACACCAGGAAAAAGGTCCTGCATGCATGGTTTCTTTCAGACAGTCAGTATTTGGTGACAGATCACAGTAGTGGCAGAACCCAACAACAGCAGTGTAATAGCAAGACCCAGTGTCATGCATATCCTTTTTAGTCCAAGAAGCCCCTTTATAGGATTTGCAGAAAAGGCAGCAGGTGGGTGGCATCAGGCAGGTGGCAGCACCAGAATGGTGGCAGCAGGTGGCCAGAAGTAATGGCCCATTTTTCACAATATTTCAGTGTTCCAGCACACTACAGTATGGTTGATCCACGCCTGATCATCTTTATGAAAGTTAGTCTCTTGACGCCACAATACTGGCCGGGCAGGAAAGCAAACTTGGCCAGTTGCGGCTACAATTCAAGTTTGCATGCCCAGTAGTCCAGGGGATCTTGGATCATGGGTGACAGGGTGCAGTCTAAGTTTGCCACCAGCTGGTTGAGGTTCTGCTGCAGGTTCTGCTGCTGGGTGGTTCCTTTAGCAAGCACCTCAAGAAAACTGCTCATCATAGACTTCAGACTGCATATGGAGCTGGTGCTGCTCCTGCTCCCCCCCCCCCATCAGTTATGGCAGTGGAGTGTAAGCGTAGAGGGTCCCCCCAGTCAGACCTGTTTGAGGATGGGCGATGGTGCTCATAGGCAGCATCCAACCGACTACACAGCAAGTCTCTGTAGTAGTCCATTTTATAATCCCTCTCAGAAGGTCTAAGAGACCGGACTGTTGGTAATAACCAAGGATAAAAGGGGGGGGGGGTGACCCCTACCACACTGGCCCACACTTCACAACCATCCCAAATAAGGACACTGACCACGTTCTTTCTTTTAACCTTTCTTTATTGCTGGGTGGTAGTCGGCCACAGCTATATTTTTATTCATCAAAACGGCAACAGTATAAAAACTGTGCGATCCGCCAGCCGCTGGACTCCCAACGGGCAGATTTCGCCAAACCCATCATTAATAACTTTTTTATTTGCAGTAACTTGCCGCCAGCTGTGACTTATAAAATTCTTCAATCCTGCATACAGCCTCCTTGAGGACATAACGCACAGACAAACAGAAATATAAATTAACATTAAAACTTCCAAATACAGGAAACAAAAGGGAGGGAGGGAGCACCGCGCTTCCGATAAAGAGGAAGAGGATAGGCGGGGACAGCACCTAAGTACCCTCCCGCTACCCGCCTCCTCTTCCTGCTGTGCAATAAGTTAACCCTACATACTCCCACCAACTAACAACTCTAAATCTAGGGCCATACAAGTACCCTAAGGTTGGGAAAAGGAAGGGGGGGGACCCACAGTCCCTGTCTACCCTCCCTAAACAGTCGGGCAGCCACCAGACTGTTGGTAATAACCAAGGATAAAAGGGGGGGGGGGTGACCCCTACCACACTGGCCCACACTTCACAACCATCCCAAATAAGGACACTGACCACGTTCTTTCTTTTAACCTTTCTTTATTGCTGGGTGGTAGTCGGCCACAGCTATATTTTTATTCATCAAAACGGCAACAGTATAAAAACCGTGTGATCCGCCAGCCGCTGGACTCCCAACGGGCAGATTTCGCCAAACCCATCATTAATAACTTTTTTATTTGCAGTAACTTGCCGCCACGGAGGAGACCTGCCCTCAAACAGGGCTCCGACCACCACCCAACAAGAACAGGGCCTGCTCAATACCATCCTGAAGTCCAGAAAGGAAGATATCTAGTCCAATATCTGTCAAATGGACACCGTCGGGCCTCATTAAAGAACGGTTGTCCCCTTCCAACTGGCGGTGCCGAACAACCACACCTCCCCTGGACCTGACAAAACGGGAAACCCGCAAATTCAACGTCCGCCTGCATCTTTCTATAGCCTCCCCGTCCCTGTCACCGTGCCAAACCACCCGCGGAACAATCTCCGACCATACCAACACTACCTCTCTAAAGAAGGACGGGAACCTCTCCATATCTGACCGCATCAGGGTCAACAGCTCCAGCAAGGGCACGGAACCAATGTCATTGCCCCCAGCGTGAACCACCAGGACCACCGGGCCCACGGCCTGAAAGCCAATCTCCACCACCTGCGAGAGAAGATGCGACCACCGGAGGCCACGAATACCTCTCCATGACACTTCCACCTCTCGAAAACCGAGCAATCTTCCGCCAGGCCTACAGTCGGCTCGCTGCGCCGCCCAAAAAACATATGAATGGCCGATCAACCACACCGCCGGCCTGCCCGAACCTGCAAGAAAAAACTATTAGAATGAATCATAGCACTAGAAATATCGACAAATAAAACACTTTTTTTTTTAATTTTTTTTTTTTATTTATTTATTTTTATTTTTTTTATAATAACAAAAGGTCCGGTCTGATGTACCGTGCAAAACAGGCCGATTTCCATCTACCTATCCTCATAATCTCCGCCTCAGATAAACCCGCCCTGGCAGCTTCAGTAGCAGCCCCAATACGAAACGAGTGAGTCCCAAATTCCTTGGGATCAACACCACTTAAAGACAAACAAGACTTGAAAACCGTGACAAACTGAAATTTGGTAAGGGGGGAGCCGTCCGCATGCGCAAAGAAATTGCAGCCAGTAGAACGCAAAGAACTATACTGTGATATCAGATGAACCGGGCATGCCACACCAGGAACCGGGTGGAGGGGAATCCAGGTGCCCCTCCCAAATTGGTCCGTCTTTGAACGCTGGACCCGGATCCTAAGCGAATCATTACCCAGAACAACATCATCACTAGAAAGCCCCCCCCGGTTTACGACAGGAAGGGGCAACCAGCTCACTGACTTTAAGGGCCGCAAAAAAGGCCAAACTAAAACTGCCTGAAAACAGGGCCACCTCAAAGGGAGATGAGCAAACCTCAGGAAGCAGAGAAATAAGCTTACCGAGTAAGCCAAACGAGACCGGCCGTCGACTCTCTTGAGAAACATACTCCTTCCTCCAACCCTTTAAAGCCTGCCGAATAACGAATTGCTTGGTAACATCCGGCCATCCCCGCTGCGCAACCGCTGCAGAAACCCCCAAAGCTCGCAAATGCAACAGCCATTCCACAGTCACCTCCAGCCGCAGATCATCCCTAGCGCCAACATCTCGTGCACCCACTATCCCCCACCATTGAACCCATGAATTACCGTGAGCCTGCCAGGTAGCAGGAGAAACCGAGGATCTGACAAGCGACATCAGTTGCTGTCCACCAAATCCCATAGGTGCAGGGGGCATTCCTGGCCCTCCCGATCCGCTTCCGGGAGAAAGGATCGGAATTCCTGCCAACGAAAACGGGAAAGAGCATCAGCAACCTTATTTTCAACACCTGGAACATGACGGGC
This sequence comes from Bufo bufo, assembly GCF_905171765.1. Classification (NCBI taxonomy): domain Eukaryota; kingdom Metazoa; phylum Chordata; class Amphibia; order Anura; family Bufonidae; genus Bufo; species Bufo bufo. Next base: position 465,643,118 of record NC_053391.1, read on the forward strand.
TCTAAAATAAACATTTAATGCCAGACACCGAAGAACCAAGTAACGCAGAAGAGACAAGACAGGAAGAGAAGAGGAGGACAAGCTATTGACACAATAAACCACCCCCAGATTGTCAGTCCAAAACGACACATGTTTGTTGGACAACCTGTCCCCCCACAGCTCCACCGCCACGATAATGGGGAATAACTCGAGCAGAGTAAGGTTCTTACACAACCCAGATGACCGCCACGACTCAGGCCACTCAGCAGCGCACCAGTCCTTCCCCAGAATGGTCCCGAAACCACAAGACCCCGACGCATCAGAAAACAAAGACAACTCAGCGTTAGATATTTCCTTGGACATGTAGCACGTGTGACCATTGTAAGACAACAGAAAGGACCTCCAGACCCCCAAGTCATCTTTCAGGGACTTGGATAGCCGGATGCGATGCCGCGGAGATTTAACCCCCCTTGTGGCCAATGACAGGCGACGGGCAAAGACCCGGCCCATGGGCATAACTCGGCATGCAAAACACAACAAACCTAACAGGGACTGAAGCTGCAACAAGGTAACCTTCCTAACCGACAGGAAACCATCAATCAACCCCATAAGCTTCTGCAACTTCTCCGGCGGCAACCTGAAAACCATATCCAACGTGTCAATCTCAATGCCCAAAAACGAAAGCCGTGTAACCGGGCCCTCAGTCTTCTCACTCTAAATGGGGACCCCAAATTGCGCCATCCTTTCCAGAAAAACAGTTAACAGGGACAGGCAACCACCACCACTACCAGGGGAAACAAAGAGAAAATCGTCTAAATAATGCAAAACTGACGTAGAACCAGACTCATAACGAACAACCCACTCCAGAAAAGACCCAAACATTTCAAAATAATGGCAAGAAATAGAACAACCCATAGGGAGGCACGTGTCATAATAAAAAAGGCCATCAACGCAACAACCCAACAGGTGGAAACAATCCGGGTGAACCGGAAGAAGCCGAAAAGCCGATTCGATATCCGACTTAGCCAGCAGGGCCCCCCTGCCTGCATCCCTGACCAACGCAACCGCCCGGTCAAAGGACACATAAGACACAGACGCATCCTCTGGAGAGATGCCGTCATTAACCGACGAACCCTTAGGGTGAGAGAGATGGTGGATCAACCGGAACTTGCCTGGCGCTCTTTTGGGGACAACGCCCAACGGGGAGACCCGCAGATTAGAAAACGGTAAATCAGTAAACGGGCCCCGAATCCTACCCAGAGAAACTTCCTTACCGACCTTCTCTCTGAGAACCTCGGGGAGATCACGGGCCGATTTCAGATTATCCGAAAAATACGGGGACCGGTTCAGAATAAAAGGGATGTAAAAAACCAAACGAAAAACCAACACGGAGCTGAGCAGCCGCCTGCTTATTGGGGTACCTGTCTAGCCAGGGGCCCATCTCTAGTACGCTCACCGGGGTCCTTCTGAGCCCCGTGCTCGAACTGCTTGGAAAGCTTAACTGGGGGGCGGGAGCATTTATTAGCCGGGTGGGAACCACCGCAGACCGAGCACTCGTGCTTGAATCTGCACAACCCTGCGAACTTGCAGTTACCCTCATTAAATAACCAGCATGACCCGGGTCGGCGGACGGCCACCGGTCCCGGCGAAGGAGATCCTCCTGAACCAGCGGCCACCCCTGGAACGGGGGGAGGTCTCTGTGACACCATCAGCCTCAGCCACACATCCGTGGCCTTAACCCCCCAACCAATCTCCGGCTGCAAACCCAAACGGCGCCTAAATTCCTCATCATAGCGCCACCTTCTCCGCTATGGGACTTGTAGGCGCTATAAATGATGTCCTGATAAACAAACAACTCAGAACAGCGCTCAGGGTGACGCTGGCCCATAATGCAACCCAACACCGAAAAAGCCTGTAACCAATTGTTCATGGTTCTGGCAACTTTGGGCCTACGCTCATACGGCTTGTCCGAAAAACGCCTCTCCTTGTCAACGGTATGTTGATCAACTGATATGAGAGACCAAATATCCACATAATGGTTAGCCCAAACCTTCTCCCGAACGGCCTCGTCCAAATGGGCACCCAAAAAACTAACCCCACAAAAACATGACTCTTTATGCACCCCCGCTAACACCGGAGCTGGCTTAGCAGGAGGAGGCGGATGGGACTGGTCAGTATTAGACTGCAAACGATCCACTAACAATTTTAACAGTGTAGCCATATCAGAACCCCCACCACCCGCCCCCCACGCACCCGTAAATTGGTACTCACCGGACGGAGGCGGTATTGGCGCTACCGCAGGACCAGGAACGGGAACCTCGGGCTGTAGAGAAGCTGCCAGAACCAGGCTCTGAGCCCTGGAAGACCGACCAGACGTCCGCCTATTGCGCTGGACCCGCGCACGCCTCCCAGACTCCCCTGACGCAGCAACGGACCCCTCCGAGGATGACGGGGACCGCCACCTGGAGGATCTGGATCGCCTGCTCCAGGCTGAGTCACCTGACCTGCGACGCGACCTGCGGGATCCATGGCGCCTCCGGCTCTCATGAGAGGAGGATGACGAGCTGGACCGTCCTCTGCGGGCACGTGACCGTTCGGGGGCAGGAGGGGGAGGGGGGGTACGAGTGGCTGAGACAGTGCAGTGATAGGGGGAAAATGCACCTCAGCACCACCAGGGGTCACTGCAGGCAGCATGGCCAGGGAAGGAGCTACAGAACTACAACCCGGCTGCTGCTCAGTCATGGCAGGGGGTTCAGTGAATTGAGTGGAAGGGGGGGTGGGAGGGAGACTCTGGGAAGAGTGGCTGCTAACCTGTGACCCCATAACTCTGCCTGCGTGTACACCTAAACTTCCACTGACCTCGTGTGAGGAGGGAAGTGCCTGAGGCAGAGAGGGGGGAGGAAGGGGCGGAGCTACCGCCCTCAGCACAGAGCCGGCAGCCTGCATCTCTAACGATCCTGCAGCAGCACAGCTATGGGAGCCCAAGGTAAGCGGGGAAGGAGGGGGGCTATGGCCGAGACGTATGGGGGGGCGGATAAGCCGGGAGGACCGCCTGCCCCCCACAGGAGCAATCGCTGAATCACAGGGCTGCACCAGAACCTCAGCAGCCGGAGCACTGACAGGAGGAGGTGAGGGATCAGGGGAACCCAGACTACACAAAAACGAGCGCAGCCACCCCTCACCCCCCTCTGCCATATGTGCCAACAACACCTCCCTCAGACGGGCATCACCCGCGGCCATCGCCAAACTCTTATCCAGACAGAGCACAGGTGCGACTCACCAGGGCACCGCGCTTCCGATAAAGAGGAAGAGGATAGGCGGGGACAGCACCTAAGTACCCTCCCGCTACCCGCCTCCTCTTCCTGCTGTGCAAAAAGTTAACCCTACATACTCCCACCAACTAACAACTCTAAATCTAGGGCCATACAAGTACCCTAAGGTTGGGAAAAGGAAGGGGGGGGACCCACAGTCCCTGTCTACCCTCCCTAAACAGTCGGGCAGCCACCAGTAGTGAGGGTCTAACAATGTGGATAGCCAGTAGTCAGCCCTCTGCAGAATCCTGACAATGCGGCTGTCACAACACATACATGACAGCATGCATCTGGCCATTTGCGTGCCTCCATCTCCACGGCATACTGCCATGGTCTGTTGGGGTCATCTGCGTCATCTTCACAGTCACCATCAAGCTCTTCATGCTCCTTCTGTTCCTCTCCTGTTGCTTGGGCAGATAAACAGATAAACCACCAAGTTGTCTATAGAATTTATGCATAAAAAGTAGAAAGGTCCAGCTTCCGATAAAACTATATCCTATATTTGATGTAGTAAAATCCATACAAGACAAGACAGGTGTAGAATCGACGCATTTCGGATCTTACATTAACGATCCTTACTCATGATATAAAATGACTCTCCCATATAAATGCAAAAGTGTTTATTAAGCACCGTTGTGCTCGGGGGCTCGGGCCGAACACATCGTGATATTAGAATATGATAGTATAATGGAAGTTAGTGGGAGAACCCGAGCATCAAACCAGGTACCCCCTGCTCTGAAGAGGGGAGGGTGCCTGGTTCATAAGAAAATGTTAGAAATTATTGTTAACACCACCAAAATGGTTCTGTAACAGCATGGGGAGGATGTATGGATGCATCTTGGACTCGCTGGTCGCTGCTAGGAACTATGTTGTACGAATAGTACGGCACTTTAACATAAGGACAATAACACGCACAAAACCAAGGGGAAAAAAATCTATTTTAGAGGAAAAATTGATAGAAAACATTAGTGCAAGTGCTGCAAAAATTACAAGAAAGAGGCACTCCGATATACCCTTAGTTACACATAAAGGAGGGCATCATACACACCCTTTAAAAATTATGATTGATGGCCTGCTAGTGACCCTCAAAAAACATTAGGAGCAAGAGCCTGCTGATCTGACCATCTTAAACATTATGGGCGGTGGCCTGCTGCCGCTTTGATGACTCTAGTTAACCTGGGGCCGATGGCACGTCCCCCTGACGGCGACGATCCATTCGGATGTCTGGCCTATCAACTTTCGATGTAATTGTCAGCTCAAAACCATTGTAAGCTATGGGTAATGGGGAATCAGTGTTTAATTCCGGAGAGGGAGCCTGAGAAACGGCTACCACATCCAAGAAAGGCAAGCGGGTGGCGCGCAAATCACACACTTCCGACTCGTGGAGGTAGTGACGATAAATAACAATACAGGACTCTTAAGATGACCTGTTATTGGAATGAGTAATAAAAAAATTTAAGGTAATGTCACTGCGGAATTTCGGATGAGAAAACGTTATACAGGAGAGGCCCTGCTGCCGCCTTGTTGACTCTAGATAACTTCTGCCTGATCGCATGTCCCCGTGACGTCCATGATCCATTTTGATATCTTCCCTATCAACTTTCGATGTTCTTTTATGTGCCTAACATGGTGACCACCGGTAAACGGGAATCATTGTTCGATTTCGGAGAGGGAGCCTGATAAACGGCTACTGCTACTACTTCAAAGCAAGGCAGCATGAGTTGCGGGCCTGCAGGTGAGCTGACCCTGTAAAAGATTTTAGGTGTGGGCCTGCAGGTGAGCTGACCCTGTAAAACATTATATGCGAGTGCCTGCGGGTGAGCTGACCCTGTAAAACATTATATGAAAGGGCCTGCAGCTAAGCTGACCCTCTTAAAAATTCAATGTGAGGGCCTGCATGTGAGCTGACTCTGTAAAAGATTTGATTTGCTGGCCTGCAGGTGAGCTGACCCTGTAAAAGATTTGAGTTGTGGGCCTGCAGGTAAGCTGACTCTGTAAAAGATTGGAGTTGCGGGCCTGCAGGTGAGCTGACCCTGTAAAAGATTTTAGGTTTGGGCCTGCAGGTGAGCTGACCCTGTATAAGATTTGAGTTGCGGGCCTGCAGGTGAGTGGAACCTCTAAAAAACTATATGTGAGGGCCTGATGGTGAGTGGAACCTGTAAAAAATCATATGTGAGGGCCTGCTGGTGAGCGGACCCTGTAAAAAATGATATATGAGGGCCTGCTGGTGAGCGGACCCTCTAAAAAATGATATGTGAGGGCCTGCTGGTGAGCGGACCCTCTAAAAAATTATATTCGAAGGCCATATATGCGAGGGCATTATATGTGACGAATAAGAAATGCATGTTGATATGACAGAAGAGGAGGAGGAGGATGAGAAAAGGAAGATTCAACCATATACCCTTGTTTGTGGTGGAAGGGGTGCATGGGAATACAGTCTATTAACTACATTAAAAACCACACATGTAAAGTGCCATTATGTTCATCAGCATTCCTCTGGTGGAGTCGAGAAGTCATGGTCAATCCAGACCTTGTTCATTTTTATATGAGTCAACCTGTCAGCATTTTCAGTTGACAGGCGGATACCCTTATCCAGTTCGTGCCACGTGTCCAGCTTGGACCCCCAGTAGTTGTAAGGCACTGAGGGATCATTGCGGTCTGCTATGTACTCCATCTTCCAAAAATTTTCTCTCCTTGTGGCAGTAGGCCGCATATCAGGGTGAGGGTGCTGGCGGGGTGTCATGAAACTGTCCCATGCTTTGGACAGTGTTGTCCTGCCCTTGTTGGAACTGCTGTGTGTTCCCCTTGTCTCCCCTCCTCGGTTGGCCAAGGAAGTATGTACTCTGCCGCCAGCATTGTCAGAAGGAAAATTTTGGAGCCATTTTCCAACAAGGATCTTCTGGTATTGCACCATTTTGCTCGTCCTCTCCACCACAGGAATGAGAGATGAGAAGTTCTCTTTGTAGTGGGGGTCGAGAAGTGTTGCCCTGCCCCTGTTGGAACTGCTGTCTATTCCCCTTGTCTCCCTTCCTCGGTTGTCTAAGGAAGTACGGACTCTGCCGGCCGTGTTGTCAGAAGGAAAAGTTTGGAGCAATTTTTCAACAAGGATCTTCTGGTATTGCACCATTTTGCTCATCCTCTCCACCACAGGAATGAGAGATGACTAGTTCTCTTTGTAGTGGGGGTCGAGAAGTGTAAACAACCAGTAATCCGTGTTGTTTAAAATTTGTATAATGCGCGTGTCGCGGGAAAGGCAGCCTAACATGAAGTCAGCCATGTGCCAGAGTACCAACAGGCAAGACTTCGCTGTCGTCATCAGGAGGATCACTCCCAATCTTCTCATCCTCTTCCTCCTTTTCTGCCCACCCACACAGAACAAATGGAATTAAACTTCCATGGGTAATACCCTCTGTAGCTGAGGCAACTGTCTCCTGCTCCTCCTCCTCTTCAGCCTCCAATTCGCGCTGAAAAGACGAACTGAGGGTGGTCTGGCTATCATCAACCTGTGTAATGTCTTCCCCCATATCCACCTCTTCCACATGCAAAGCGTCATCCTTAATTGTGAGCAGCGAGCTTTTGAGAAGACACAGAAGTGCGATGGTGACACTGATAATAGCGTTATCGCCGCTCACCATCTGTGTTGATTCCTCAAAGTTGCGTAAAACCTCACAGAGGTCAGACATCCATACCCACTCCTCGCTTGTGAATAGCGGAAGCAGACTGGAAAGGCAACGACCATGTTGCAGCTGGTATTCCACAACTGCCCTCTTCTGCTCACGTCGCACAACAGCCAGTGAGCTGGCAATTTCAAGCGCTGCTGCAGCGTTGACAGACCGGCTGAAGCTGTCGGTGACTTGCAGAAATGTGCACACACGCGGCGCACCTTCACCAGTAGCTCACCGACTGATGACTGACTGGTGCTGCACGTGGATAATTCGGAGGTGGCGGAAAACCCTGATGGAAGTGGGGCCCGCAATCCTTGGCGTCGGTAGCACCTGGGCCATCCCAGGGTATGAGTCGCTCCTGGCCTCCACAAGATTCACCTAGTGTGCCGTCAGGGAAATGTAGCGTCCCTGGCCGAAAGCACTTGTCTATGTGTCCATGGTTAAGTGGACCTTCCCAGTAACTGCGCTGGTCAGGGCATGTGTGATGTTAAGGGACACATGTTGGTGTAAGGCTGGCACTGCACACCTTGAAAAATAGTGGCGGCTGGGGACTGCATACCAAGGGACGGCCGCCGACGTGAGGCTGCGGAAGGCCTCAGTGTCCACAAGCCTAAATGGCAACATTTCCAGGGCCAGTAATTTGGAAAGCTGCGCATTTAGTGCTATGGCCTGTGGGTGGGTGTCTGGGTATTTGCGCTTGCATTCAAATGCATGGGGTAATGATATTTTGGACGCTGCACTGGGACAGGGAAATGGATGTGGTCGCTGATTGTGCTTGCAAACGTCCAGGTGCAGGGCGGGAGGGGATTGGCCAGCACGTAACACAGAGGAAGAGGAGGCAGTGGTGTGACCCGCAGACACAGATTGTGGACCCAGGCATTTGGCTTACCTATTAGGGTGCTTTGATGCCATGTGGCGGATCCTGCTGGTGGTGGTGAGGTTGCTAGTGTTCACGGCCCGGCTCATTTTGGTGTGGAAACTACTATTATTTTGTCGTCCGCACTTTCCTCAAAAAAGCGCCATACTGCCGAACACCTACCCTATGGAAAGGGAGATTTATGCAAGGGGGTGCTCTGTGGAACAGTTGCGGGCCTGTTCGGTGGTGCCTACCTTCTACCTTTTGCCACCCCACTGCCTCTTCCAGCCTGTTGCAGGGCTGCAGATCCCTCCCCCTCTGTACTGCTCTCCTCGCTTGGCTTGTTGCCACCATCCCAGGTTGGGTCAGTGACCTCGTCGTCCAGTACCTCCTCTTCCACTTCCTCACTCTGATCATCCTCATGATTTGTTGACCTAACCAAAACCTCAGTGATTGACAACTGTGTGTCATCCTCTTCCTCAACCTCTTGAGACAATAATTGCGGTTGAGTCATTGGCAACTGTGTCTCATCATCATCCACCTCATTAAACACTAATTGCCGTTCCCCAGCGTCATATTCTTGTGACTCTGGATGCTCAAGAGGTTGGGAATAAGGGCACAATTTCTCAGGTCCCTCTTCAAGTGTGCTTGGAGAGAGGGCCAAATCAATTAATGGCGATGAAAAGAGGACCTCAGAATATCCGAGTGTGGGATCACTTGCTTGGCCAGACTGTAAATGGTGGGAGGAAGGAGGATCAGGGTGAAGATTGTGTGGACCAGACTCCTAGCTACTGAGACTGGACTTGGTAGAAGACAGGGTGGTGCATAACCGACTGGAAGCACTATCTGCTGCAATCCAACCGACCACCTGCTCGCACTGGGCTGACTTCAAGAGTGGTGTCCTGTGCCACCCTGAAAACTGGGACATGAAGCTAGGTATCTTCGATGATTCTTTTTCTTGTGCTCTGGCAGCAGGCACAGTTTCAACGCGCCCAGGGCTACGGTCTCTGTGTGCACCAACAGCCTCACGGCCACTATCCCATTCCTTAATGCTCGCCCTCTTCATATTAAATGTTATATGCACGCTTGACACACAAGATGTGGCACAGATGGCACAGTTCACAGCAAGCACAGTATATGGAAAAAGTACGAAGAAGTAAGGAAAAAGGAAAATAGATTTCACTTATATTTTTACTATCTCTTGTCCTGACACACACACGCTATTGCAGCACAGATGTGACAATTCACTGCAGGGACCGTTTATAGGAAAATTATGGATAAATTATGGAAAAAATATATTTGTTGTCACTAATATTTGTCCCAATATCTGGGCCTGACACACAGATGCTATTGCAGCACAGATGTGACAATTCACTGCAGGGACCGTTTATAGGAAAATTATGGATAAATTATGGAAAAAATATATTTGTTGTCACTAATATTTGTCCCAATATCTCGGCCTGACACACAGACGCTAATGCAGCACAGATGTGACAATTCACTGCAGGGACCGTTTATAGGAAAAATTTAGATAAATTATAAAAAAAATATAATTGTTTTCGCTAATATTTTTCACAAAATCTGGGCCTGACACACACATGCTATTGCAGCACAGATGTGACAATTGACTGCAGGGACCGTTTATAGGAAAAATTTGGATAAATGATGGAAAAAATATATTTGTTGTCACTAATATTTTTCCCAATATCTGGGCCTGACACACAGATGCTATTGCAGCACAGATGTAACAATTCACTGCAGGGACTGTTTATAGGGAAAAAAATTATAAATTATAGAAAAAATATAATTGCTTTCAATAATATTCTTCCTATCTCTGCCCTGAAGCACAGAAGGTATTGCTGAACAGATGTCACAAGTCACTGCAGACACCCTCCATAGAAAAATAATCGCAAAGTATGAAAAAAAAATCTAAGACTACTTTGCAAGATTAAATTGCTGCCACCACACACAATAGTCCTTAAAAGTTCTTTTGGGTCTTTGAAACGTTTTACAATTTAATAAATTGCGATCACAAACTCCCTACACTATCTGTCCCTTCCTAAGCGCAGCTCTCCCTGACTCACAATGAGCCGAACCCTTGTCATCGGGTGCTATATAGCACCCGATGATGCGTTCCGGCTAGCCAATCACTGTAATGCCAATAGCCAACATGGCTACTGGCATTCTAGTGATAGCAGTGCTTACCTGCATGTTTATTGGCTGCTTAGCAGCCGCGAAACGTGCAGTTAGGAGACTTGAGCATGGCGCTCGAGCACATGCGGTACTCGGCCGAGCTTGCTCGCTCAACACTAATAGCCTCCAATCACTTGCATAGAAACAACATCACGTGATAATCAGGTGTTGGCAGGTCACAAAACATGGAATAACAAATCCAACATGTGCAAAAAAAGAAAGATTTTTTTTTTTTCATTTATAACATCGCTAATTCATTGATTCTGTAAAATCAAATAATGTTTTTTGTTCCTCTCCACACCCTGAATTTTAAAACTTTTGGTGTTACCCTTGTGTACAATGGCAAAGTGCAGAGTGGCAGAAGAGACATTATGTGTTTGATAATGGGGTATATCGGATAAATGTCTCCGTATTCTAGTTTTAATCTGTTTAGTGGTGCATCCTTTGCATTGCATGGAGCACTCTTCACATGTAATTAAATACACTGCAAACTCGGTGTTGCAGTTAATATATTGTTTTATTTTGTGACTTCTGCCATTCACTGTAGACATGACTGTTTGACTTAGGCCTCTTTCACACGGGCATCACGTTTTGGCTCAGGGTGCATCCCGGGTGCATTGCGGCAAACCCACGCGAGTAGGTACGCAATTTCAGTCAGTTTTGACTGCGATTGCGTTTCAGTTCAGGTTTGGGTTCAAGGTTGTGTAGATGTAATTATTTTCCCTTATAACATGGTTATAAGGGAAAATAATAGCATTCTTAAAACAGAATGCTTAGTAAAATAGGGCTGGAGGGGTTAAAAAAAAAAATTCTAACTCACCTTTATACACTTGTTCGCGCAGCCCGACTTCTCTTCTGTCTTCATCTGTGAGGAAAAGGACCTGTGGTGACGTCACTGCGCTCATCACATGATCCATCACACGATCCATCACCACGGATGAAGACAGAAGAGAAGCCGGGCTGCGAGAACAAGTGGATTAAGTTGAGTTAAATATTATTATTTTTTTTTAACCCCTCCAGCCCTATTTTAGTAAGCATTCTGTTTTAAGAATGCTATTATTTTCCCTTATAAGCATGTTATAAGGGAAAATAATAATAATCAGGTCTCCACCCCGATCGTCTCCTACCAACCGTGCGTGAAAATCGCACCGCATCCGCACTTGCTTGAGGATGCTTGCAATTTTCATGCAGCCCCATTCACTTCTATGGGGCCTGCGTTGCGTGAAAAACACACAAAATAGGGAATGCTGTAATTTTCACGCAACGCACAAGTGATGCGTGAAAATCAACGTTAATGTGCACAGCCCCATAGAAATGAGTTCACCTCACGCATTGCACCCGCGCGGAAATCTCGCACGTGTGAAAGAGGCCTTACAGACATATAATCGCAACATGTACATTTTCTGTGGCCGCATTTATAACTACCCTGACAGGAAAGCCAGACTGGATTAATTTTCGGGCGGTCACAGAAAAGAAAGGTACTGATTTTATGTCCCTGATGCCTGCTGAAATTACTTCACTCCACTCGACATCATAGTTTAGCACTGGTAAATATTTTTTTACAATTTAAGGCTACTTTAACACTAGCGGCACGGACCTCCGGCAGGCTGTTCCATCGGATGAACAGCCTGTCAGATCCGTCCTGCCGCTAGTGAACGTGTGCCCCCGGACTGCCGCTCCATCCCCATTGACTATAATGGGGGCAGGGGTGGCGTTCCGGTGGAGGCACGGCAGCGCACAGCGAGAGGCTTCTGGAATAAAACTAAGACATGTCCAACATTTATTCCGGCAGCCTCTCGCCGTGCGCTGCCGTGCCTCCGCCGGAACTCTGCACCGCCCCCATTATAGTCAATGAGGACGGAGCGGCAGTCCAGGGGCAAACGTTCACTAGCGGCAGGACGGATCCGACAGGCTGTTCACCCCACTAGTGTGAAAGTAGCCTTACAGATATCAGTGTATTCCTCACTATTAGGACTTGTTCACATGGCCGTTGCATACCACGGATCCGCAATACACGGGGCACTGGCATTGTGCATTCACTTGAATGTGTCCAAAAATCTGGAGATGCGGTGCGGAACGGAAGAACGGAACAGAACCCCATGGAAGCAATACAGAGTGCTTCCTGGGGTTCTGTTCCGTTCCTCCGCACCGCAAAAAGATAGAACTTGCTCTATATTTTTGCGGAACGGATGGATTGCGGACCCCATTCAAGTGAATGGGTTCGCGATCCACATGCGGCTGGCCCACGGTCGGTGTCCATGCATTGCGGACCACAATTTGCGGCCTGCAGCACGGGCAAGGAGCCCTAACGTTCGTATGAACAAGCCCTAACTGGTGGTAAAAATAACGGGTTTAGTTTTTTCTTGAGTATCTGTTTTAGGGCTCATGCACACGACCGTATGGTTTTTTCACTGTTTTGCGGGTCATTTTTAACAGATCCTTTATTCCATTTTTTGTTTCAGTAGTGTTTCCGGTTCCATTCCATTTTTCCGTTCAGTTTTTCTGTATAGATATACAGCATACAGTAATTAAATAGAAAAAAATTGGGCTGGGCATAAAATTTCCAATAGATGGTTCCGCAAAAACGGAAAGGATACGGAAGACATACGGAGTAAATTTTGTATGTGTTCCGTTTTTTTTGCGGACCCATTGACTTTAATGGAGCCACGGATCGTGATTTGCGGGCAAAAATAGGACATGTTCTATCTTTGAACGGAATGGAAAAACGGAAATACGGAAACGGAATGCACACGGAGACACTTCAGTTTTTTTTGCTGACCTATTAAAATGAATGTTTCAGTATAAGTAACGCATACTGAACAAAAAAAACGGCCAGTATACTGAACGCAAAAAACGTTTGTGTGCATGAGCCCTTAATAATAGGTTCTCCAGGAAATACTAATCTGTTTCTGTCTAATGTTGATACCCATTGTCTGGCTTTCATAATAGATTGTGTAGTATATAACCCAGAGTGTAACCTGGAGCTGATAACATTAGCCTCCTCTGCAAAGGATTTATTGGTGGAGCAATTGCGTCATGCTCTCACCATTTCTCCTTTTGGTATGTTTCTCGTTACATGTGTAGGATGGCATGAAGTTGCTAGCAATGTAGTATTCCCCACAGTTTCTTTTCTATATGTAGCAGAGGAAACCTTTGCTTTTGGCCTCATGCACACCACAGTGTTTTTTCACTGTCAGTGATTTGGCTTCAGTGGTCTGTGTTCGATTTTGCTTCAATTGTGTTTCCTTGTGTCTTCCGTTTTTTTTGGCTGACAGGGGAAAAAAAAGGAAGGTTAATGAAAAGTGTAATTTTATTGCACCAAGGTATTGTTGAAAAAAGCGGACACGGATGACATACCAGTTGTGCATCCGTTTTTTTTGACTGACCCATTGACTTGAATGGGTCCGTCCTCCGTTTTCCACTGACAAGAATAGGACAGGTTATATTTTTTTGACAGACTGGAATCACGGATCATGGACGCGGAGAAAAAACGGAGGACTATCAGTTTTTTTTCACAGCTCCATAGAAATGAATGGGACCTCCGCTAAAGTGTGAAAAAGGACGGAACGGACGCGGATGCACACAACGGTCGTGTGCATGGGGCCTTTGGGCCATCTACATATAAACACAGATCTAAAAATGCAATAGAAGATGGTCCTGGTGTAAAGTAAAATTCAGGGAATCTAAGTTGGACCTACACGAATAAATAAAAATAACAGGAATCTCTATTATGTCATGTGGATAAACCATTGTTTGTGGAACTGGACGAAAAATTAAAGGACAATCTAAACAAATTAGAGGAAACTCTAGCCCAATTTAAACAAAACAAATTTAATAGAGATTTATTGGACTACAAAACAGACAAAATTTATTCCTGGGCACAGGCCCAATCGAATAACCCTCGCTCTATATTAAGAAAAATGACCTGCTCCAGGAGAAAGCAGTCATTCAGAGTTTCCTTTAGCTCCACGGATTTAGGGTCCATTCACACGTCCGTAATTTGGGTCCGCATTCGTTCTGCAATTTGCGGACCCATTCACTTTCAATGGGGCTGCAACGGATGCGAATCCGCATTTCCGGGATCCGCATCCACATTTTCGGTATCCGCATTCATTTTTTCGGGATCTGTTTTTTCGAGTTCCGCAATTCTGTTCCTGAAAAAAATAGAACATGTCCTATTCTTGTCCGCAATTGCGGACCAGAAAAGGCATTTTCTATTATAGTGTCTGTGATATGCGGTCCGCAAATTGCGGATTGCACATTGCAGGTGTCCGTGTTTTGTGTATCCGCAATTTGCGGATCCGCAAAACACTTACAGACGTGTGAATGGACCCTTAGGGCTCGTTCACACTAACGTTTTTTGCGTTCCATATATGGGTCGTTTATTGCATTCCTTATACGGTCCGTATACGGAACCATTAATTTCTATGGTTTCATAAAAAGAAAATACGGAATGTACTCCGTGAGCATTCCATTTCCGTATGTCCGCATTTCTATTCCGCTACATTTTGAGTCTTGTCCTATTATTGTCTGCAAATCACGTTACGTGGCTCCATTCAAGTCAATGGGTCCGCAAAAAAAATGGAACACATACGGAAATGCATCCGTATGTCTTCCGTATCCGTTACATTTTTGCGGAACCGTCTATTGAAAATTTTATGCCCAGCCCATTTTTTTCTATGTAATTACTGTATATGCCATATGGAAAAATGGAACAGAAAAACGGAAACAAAAAACGGAACAGCGGATCCGTGAAAAACGGTCTGCAAAACACTGAAAAAGCCATACTGTCGTGTGAAAGAGCCCTTAGTGATTTTCACGCATCACTTGTGCGTTGCATGAAAATCGCAGCATGCTCTATATTCTGCGTTTTTCACGCAACGCAGGCCCCATAGAAGTGAATGGGGCCGCGTGAAAATCGCATGGTTGCTAGGTGACGATCGGGCTGGGGACCCAATCTGTATTATTTTCCCTTATAAAATGGTTATAAGGGAAAATAATAGCATTCTGAATACAGAATGCAAAGTAAAATAGTGATGGAGGGGTTAAAAAAAATATAAATAAATCCTCACCGAGTCCACTTGATCGCGTAGTTGTGGATCTCTGTCTTCTTCTGTAATGTTGAGCTGCCGGCTAAGGACCTGTGGTGACGTCACATCACATGTCCCTCACCATGGTGATTGGACCATTTGATGAGCACAGTGACGTCATCAAAGGTTCTATTCCTGTGCACAGCAAATAAGAAGACAGAAGAGATGCCGGCTGCGCGATCAAGTGGATTAAGGTGAGTTAAATTATTATTATTATTTTTTTAACCCTTCCAGCCCTATTGTACTATGCATTCTGTATTAAGAATGCCATTATTTTCCCTTATAACCATGTTAGAAGTTTGGGTTTGGGTACCAAACATGCCGATTTTTCTCACGCGCCTGCAAAACGCATTACAATGTTTTGCACTCGCGCTGAAAAATCGTGCATGTTCCCGCAACGCACCCGCACCTTTTCCCGCAACGCCCGTGTGAAACCAGCCTTAGAGTCATCTGCCTCAGTACCTGAAGCTGGTGAAAGATTTCCTGCTTCTAGTTCCAGTGTACCACAAGCAGCTGCTAGTAAAGGCTACAACAGAAAGAAATTGTTGTCAAAAAATGATGAGCGGGACGATAACATCAAAAAAGGACATTGCTACCCATCCCGCAACAAACCGCAGTGAGTGAACTCCAGGTCATTAATCTGTCCTCTACCATTTTCTACCCTGTCAGCTAAAAATATGCTGATGTTCAGGGCGTCTTCACGATTCCTAATGTGGGCTTATAAATGTCATCTGTGGGCTTATTTAGCTAAAAAACAGCTATTACTAACCTGTCAGTCAAACAAATAAGGTGCCCAAGGGGATGTTAATGGATGCAAGGTCCCGGCCGCACCCGCCGCCGTTCGTGCCCAGCGCCGCCTTTCCAGACTTCTGCGCCGCCTCCTAATCCTCTGTGCCGCCTCTCGCTCTCCCTCCCTCCCCCCTCCTCCTGCTGTAAGATCTCGCGCATACAGGGGTTGAGCGAAGTGCCGGCGCATGCGCACTTCGCTGTAAGAAGCCAAATGGAGAAGTCCGCACGGGCGCATCAGGCAGAGTCCTGTGCGCAAGCGCGAGATCTTACAGCAGAAGGAGGGGGGAGGGAGGGAGAGCGAGAGGCAGCACAGAGGATTAGGAGGCGGCGCAGAAGTCCGGAAAGGCGGTGCTGGGCACGAACGGCGGCGGGTGCGGGCAAAAAAAAATCATGTTTTAGTGTTTCCATAGTCTGAGAGCCATAATTTTTTCAGTTTTTGGGCGATTACCTTGGGTAGGGTATGATTTTTGCAGGATGAGATGACGATTTGATTGGCACTATTTTGGGGTGCGTGTGACTTTTTGATCGCTTGCTATTACACTTTTCGTGATGTAAGGTGACAAAAAATGGCCTTTTTTACACCGTTTTTATTTTTATTTTTTTACGGTATTCACCTGAGGTATTAGGTCATGTGATATTTTTATAGAGCAAGTTATTACGGACGCTGTGATACCTAATATGTATACTTTTTTGTTAATTTTTAATAGTTTTACACAATGATTTCATTTTTGAAGCAAAAAAAATCATGTTTAAGTGTTTCCTTTAGTCTGAGAGACATAATTTTTTCAGTTTTTCGGCGATTATCTTGGGTAGGGTACGATTTTTGCAAGATGAGATGACGGTTTGATTGGCACTATTTTGGGGTGCGTGTGACTTTTTGATCACTTGCTATTACACTTTTTGTGATGTAAGGTGACAAAAAATTGTTTATTTAGCACTGTTTTTATTTTAAATTTTTTACAGTGTTCATCTGAGGGGTTAGGTCATGTGATATTTTTATAGAGCCGGTCGATACGGACGCGGCGATACCTAATATGTATACTTTTTTTTATTTATGTAAGTTTTACACAATAATATCATTTTTGAAACAAAAAGAAATATCATGTTTTAGTGTCTCCATATTCTGAGAGCCATAGTTTTTTCAGTTTTTGGGCGATTATCTTAGGTAGGGTCTAATTTTTTGAGGGATGAGATGACGGTTAGATTAGCACTATTTTGGAGTGCATATGACATTTTGATCGCTTGCTATTACACCTTTTGTGATGTAAGGTGACAAAAAATTGTTTATTTAGCACAGTTTTTATTTAGAATTTTTTACGGTGTTCATCTGTGGGGTTAGGTCATATGATATTTTTATAGAGCCGGTCGATACGGATGTGTCGATACCTAATATGTATACTTTTTTTTTATTTATGTAAGTTTTACACAATAACAGCTTTTTTAAAACAAAAAAAAATATGTTTTAGTGTCTCCATATTCTGAGCCATTTTTTTTATTTTTTTTGAGGTGATTGTCTCAGGTAGGGGCTCATTTTTGGCGGGATGAGGTGACGGTTAGATTGGTATAATTTTGGTGGGCAAACGCCTTTTTAATCGCTTGCTGTTGTACTTTTTGTGATGTAAGGTGACAAAAAAATTGTTTATTTAGCACAGTTTTTATTTTTTATTTTTTACAGTGTTCATCTTAGTGGTTAGGTCATGTGATATGTTTATAGAGCCGGTCGAAACGGACGCGGCGATACCTAATATGTATACTTTTTTTTCCCCCCTATTTTTTACCAATTTTTTTTTACTTTATTTGGGGAAAATGACGTTTTTGTTTATTTTTACTTGAAACTTTAAATTTTTTGGGGAAAAAACTATATTCTCTACCTTTGTCTATTCGACCAAGCCAACCCAATAGCATACAGCCCTTATGCGACGCGATTCGCTCACATATTTAATTGCCGATTTATCGCATGACATAAACTATCTTACATAAAGAGGAAAATTATAAATCAGTAATTAGAATCATTTAGAATACAATACGTTTGTTCGCGCTCACATAATAGCGAGCGACATAGAAAAGAATTTAACGAATATCACGAAATCACGATAACTTAGTTTTTTAGAATATTACGAATATTCTAAAAAACAAAGTTATAGCAATATAGCGAACATTCGTATAATACACATAGACATAGTGCCATAGCCAACCAATAGGAAAGTTGCCTTTATGCCTTATACAGTTAAAATAAAATCTCAATACGCGAATAATTAAATCGCATATTATTCGCGATAAATAGAATAATGACGAATATTCGATTTCGACAAATATAAAACGAATATTCAATTGAATATTCGCAAAATATTGCGAACTCGAATATGGCACCTCCTGCTCATCACTAACAGTGAGTATTACTCATACAGCTTCCTGCCTGTGAGATCCAGGGGGCTGGATCTCACAGGCTCGTCACTGGAAGGCAGCGCGATGCCTTCCTTAGGTGATCGGGTTCCGATCACCGCCTGCCGGGTGGCGGTGATCGGAACTATACATGACGTACCTGTACGTCATGTGTCCTTAAGTACCAGGACAACATGCCGTACCAGAACGTCATGTGTCCTGAAGAGGTTAACATCACTACAAAAACTGTGCACCAGGAGCTTCATGGCATGGTTTTCCATGGATGAGCAGCTACATGAAAGCCTCACTTTACATAGCACGATGCCATGCGTCAGAGTGGTGTAAAGCATGCTTCCTCTGGACTTTAGGACAGTGGGAATGTGTTCTGTAGAGTGATGAATCATGCTTCCCTATCTGGCAGTCTGATGGATGAGTCTGAGTTTGGCAAAGCCAGGTGTCACGTACGTTCCCGTTGCAGGTACCAGGAGATGGGAGAGACTGGCAACTCGTGGGTTAAATTGACAAGTTCACTGTGGATCTTATTGTGTCTGTGTTTTGGTGAATGCCACACCCCTTGCATCAGGTGTTGCTTGTTGGTAAACTACCTTTCCCATAAGTAGCAGTTTCTCACTCTTGGAGGTGCGGTTTATAGAATTTCTTCCTGCCTTCTAATTAGCTGGTCGGTTGTACTCTGTGGTGCTTCTGGACTTGCCAGTTTTCTACTTTAAGATAAGTCTTTTCATTTCTTATTGTTTTGTGTTTGTTATATTCCCTGTTTGTATCTGGGCCTGAGACAGAGACTTCCATTCGTCCATCTGGGGAGGAATGGGTTGTCTCTGGTCCTAACCTCATTCCAGGACCTTATAGGGATATAAGGGCCTAGGTATACAGCATATGAATATTCCTACCTTCAAGGTCTATTCATATTGATAGGTAGTTAGGGCCTGGATTAGGGTTCTTTAGGAGGTGACCTGTTCCTTCCCTAGTTACCAGGTCCAGTTACTGTTCCCCTTCCCTCATGTGTTCTAGTGTGGAATTTTTACCCCACACTGATCGTGACACCAGGAGAACATTACCTGCCTCACTGCATTGTGCTAATTGTAAAGTTTGGTGGAGGAGTGATAATGCTATGGGTTGTTTTTTAGGGGTTGGCCTAGGTTCTTTAGTTCCAGAGAAGGAAGACATACCAAAACATTTTGGATAATTATATGGTTTAAACATTATGGTAACAGTTTAGGGAGGGCCTTTTTCTGTTCCAGCATGACTGCCCTAGTGCACAAACCAAGGTCTATAAAGGCATAGTTGAATGAGTTTGGTGGGGAAGAACTTCACTGGTCCACAGTGAGCCCTGACCTCAGCCAGGTTCTTTCTTACAAGATCAGTAGGTGTAATGTGTAGGTGTCCCAATTCTAGGTAAGGGATAGCATCTGTAGGATTGTTCCAAGTTCCAAGAGAGTTTTAGTCTGTTAAAGATTAATATTTACCTCAATATTTTATGTTAATATTATTCAATTCAGGTTAATACATGTAATATATAATTGTATGAATTGTTCTAGCAAGTTTGTCATGTCAATTGTTGCATTTTGATTTGGTTCAATTTCTAAGTAATTAAGCGCTTACTCAGTGACAGCCATCATTTGTGTAGACAATGCCATTAAGGCTATTTAAGGAAGGTAAGCATTTATTAGCAGAATATGTGTGTGTGCAATTCAGATGAAAAATGAGAAATACAATAGAATTTAGTGATTCATTATAATGCATTGCTGAAAGTGGACAAGCAAAACTAATCAGAGTTTCAAACCATAAAATGTTATGAGTGTAGTAAACTGAATTTCCAGAGATTTAACCAAAAAGGGGTTCAGAGTTAGTGATGAGCGAGCATGCTCAGACGAATACCTGTTCGGGTCGAGCATCACTATGCTCGGCACATGGCGGTACTCGGCCGAGAACCGCATGTGCTCGAGCGCCATGCTCTAGTCTCCACCCCGCACGTTTCGGGGCTGCTAAGCAGCCAATAAACATGCAGGTAAGTACTGCCATCACTGTAATGCCAGTAGCCATGTTGGCTGTTGGCATTACAGTGATTGGCTGGCCGAACCCATCATCGGGTGCTATATAGCACCCGATGACACGTGCTCGGATCAGTCATAGTCACGTAGAGCAGAGGGTAGGAAGGGGAAGGCAGTGTAGGGAGCGAAATTCTCAGTTATTATTCAAAGAAAGCTTTTCAAAGACCCAAAAGTCATTTTAAGGACTACTGTGTGTGTTTTAGAGCAGCAATATATTTTTACCTGCGCTAAATTGATCAGTCTCAGGCCATCCGTGCTGAGGAAGGGACAGAGAGTGCAGGGAGAGAAATTTGCTCTTTTTACTACAAAAAGCTTTTCAAAGACCCCAAAGTCTTTTTCAGTACTACTGTGTTTGACAGCAGCAAGATATTTTTCTTTAATACCTATTAGTGACATACTATACTGTACATCATCCGCAGACTGTGTCTTTTTGCGTTAATTCAAATAATCAGCGCCACATTTATTGTCTATAGTGTGCGTTTAATACATATCCGTGACATATACAGTACTCCATCCGAAAACTTTCTTTAGCATAAAATTTAAATAATCAGTGGCTAGTTCTCATCTACTGTCTCTGTAGTGTGTGCGTGTAATACACATCTGTGACATATACAGTACTCTATCCGAAAACTGTTTCTTTCGGGAAAATGTAACTAATCTGGGCCTAATATAGTGTCCATATTCTGTGGGTTTCTTTGACATATACTGTCCTACTGTATTGCAAATTCCAATAATCTGGGCCTAATCTAGTGTCCATAGTGTGTTGTTTTCTGTGACATATACAGTACGCCACCCGAAAAATGTTTCTTTAGGGAAAATTTAACTAATCTGGGCCTAATTTAATGTCCATAGTGTGTGGCTTTCTGTGACATATACAGTACGCCATCCGAAAACTGTTTCTTTAGCGTAAATTAAAATAATCAGGGGCCAGTCCTCATCTACTGTCTCTGTAGTGTGTGCGTGTATTACTGTCACGGCCTATGGTGTGCGCTGTGACACTGTTGCCACACTTGCGGTTGCCCGCGGCAATGTGTTGCTGTGAGAGCATGCGGTGGCAGGGTCTCGGCCTTCTGGGTGATTGCCGTGACATGGTTGCCACGCATGCTGTTGTCGGTGGTTACGTGGTTTGGTATTCTTGTGTGTGCACTTCCCCTTTAAGTGGCTTCCTTCCCCTGTCTGCTGATGTAAGGGTTAACTACCTTGCTGGGTGTGGTTACTTGTGCTTCTTATACCTGTGGCTTTAGGTCAGGAGTCAGTTGTACTCCAGCCTTGGTGTGTGCTGGAGTTATGCTCCTTGTCTGGTTGTTACCATCTTTCCAGTGAGGGCCACCCTTGTGGTCATAGATGTCCTTATGGTGTCTCACGTTTATTGCAGCTATGGGTGTCCTTGGTTCCCGTGTGGTTTGTGGTGTGTGCTGGGTCCTTTAATGTTGGTGTGGACACCAGCACTTGTGCACGGGTTCCAGTCAGTCTCTGTGGCAGGTAAGTGTGTTACTGGTTTCGCTTACCTGCCATCTCCTTTAGCTGTATGTGTTTCCCTTTCCCTGCTTCTAGGCCTTTAGAGACTCCTGTTCCTCCGTGTTGTGGATGAACAGGTCGTCTCTCCCCTGCTCCTAAGTGAGGGATTTCCAGGGCGACTCAGGATATTAGGTATCCAGGGTATGAGCCGTCCCACCATCAGGGTCCGCTCATACGGTTAGGAGTTAGGGAGAGGATTAGGGATGCAATAGGAGGTGACCTGCTCCCTGATCCCGGCGTCCTGGCCTAGTTGCTACCATAATCCGTCTTGCATTGTATAGTGGGGGTTTCCCCCACTCCCTGCCACGACAATTGCACATCCATGACATATACAGTACCCCTATCCGAAAACCGTTTCTTTAGCATACATTCCAATAATCTGGGCCTAATCTAGTGTCCATAGTGTGTTGTTTTCTGTGACATATACAGTACGCCATCTGAAAACTGTTTCTTTAGCGTAAATTTTATTAATCAGGGGCCAGTTCTCATCTACTGTCTCTGCAGAGTGTGCGTGTAATATACATCCATGACATATACAGTACTCTATCCGAAAACTGTTTCTTTAGGGTAAATTCCAATAATCTGGGCCTATTCTAGTGTCCATAGTGTGTTGTTTTCTGTGACATATACAGCACGCCATCCGAAAACTGTTTCTTTTGGGAAAATTTAACTAATCTGGGACTAATATAATGTCTATATTCTGTGGGTTTCTGTGACATATACTGTCCTGCATCCGAAAACTGTGTCTTTAGTGGACTGTAAAACAATCTGCGCCACATCTAGTGACAAAACCATTAATATGAAGAAGGCGAGCACTAAGGGACGGGGAAGTCATGGGCATCACGCATGGTGCACGCATAGGCCGTGGCCCTGGGCGCAATGAAACTGTGCCTGCTGCTAGTGCACCAGAAAAAAAAAAAAAATACACCATACCCAGCTTCATGTCCAACTTAGCTGGGCGGCGCAGGACAACACTGTCCAAGTCGGACCAGTGCGAACAGTTGGTCGGTTGGATTGCTGAAGTAATGCTTCCAGTTGGTTAAGCACCACCCTCTCTTCCACCAAGTGCAGTCTCTGTAGCCAAGAGTCTGATCAACCGAATCCTCACTCTGATCATTCTTCCTCCCACCATGGAGAGGCTTGCCAAACGAGTGATCCCACACTCTGATATTCCGAGGATCTATTTCCAGCGCCACTATTACGTTTGGCCCTCGCGCCCAGCACGCATGAAGAGGGACCTGAGATATTGTGCCCTGATTCCCAACCTCTTGAGCCTTCACAGTCTCAAGAAGATTACAGTGGTGAACAGCAATCATTCGTTCATGAAGTGTATGATGATGAGACACAGTTGTCAATCACTGAGGTTGTGGTTAGGTCAAGTCAGGAGGATGAGCAGAGTGAGGAAGTAGAAGAAGAGGTGGTTGACGATGAGGTCACTGACCCAACATGGGAAAGTGAAAAGCCGAGCGAGGACAGTAGTACAGAGGGGGAGGGATCCGCAGCACTGCAACAGGCTGGAAGAGGCAGTGGGGTTGCAAAAGGGAGAAGTTGGCCCACCCCAAACAGGCCCGCAACCATTACACAGAGCACCCCTATGCGTAAATCTACCTTGCCAAGGGGTAGATGTCTCGTAGTATGGCGCTTTTTTGATGAAAGTGCAGACAACAAAAGAGTGGTAGTTTGCAACCTGTGACGTACCAAAATGAGCCGGGGCCTGAACACTAGCAACCTCACCACCACATGGCATCCAAGCATGATCCGCCACATGGCATCCAAACACCCTAATAAATGGGCCGAACGCCTGGGTCCACAATCTGGGTCTGCGGATCACACCACTGCCTCCTCTTCCCCTGTGTTATGCACTGCTGGCCAATCCCCTGTCGAAGGCGCAAGCCCGGATGCCCCTCGCCCTGCACCTGGACCTTTGCATAAACCATCAGCAACAACATCCACTTCCCAGGGACACATGGACAAGTGCTGGTGGCCAGGGATGCTACATTTCTCTGACAGCCCACTGGGTGAATGTTGTGGAGGCCGGGAGTGAGTCGAACCCTGGGTTGGCACAGGTGCTACCCACGTCCAGGATTGCGGACCCTATGTCCATCAGGGTCTCCGCCAGCATCTATGTTACTGGCTCCAACCCCCACTTCTGCTCCTCCGCCGCATCCTCCTCCACTTTCACCTCCAGCAGCAGTCAGCCATCAGTCGCTAGCTGAAAGCAGTATAGCACTGCTGTGGGTAAGCGTCAACAGGCCGTGCTGAAGTTGATCTGCTTAGGGGACAAACAGCACACCCCCTCAGAGCTATGGCAAAGTATAAGGAACCAGACCGAGCTGTTGCTCTCACCACTCAACCTACAACCAGTCATGGTTGTGTCTGACAATGGCCGTAACTTGGTGGCGGCTTTGGAGATCGGCAACCTGACACACATCCCATGCCTAGCCCACGTCTTAAACTTAGTGGTTCAGCGGTTTATCAAAACCTACCCCAAATTGCCATTTCCACAAGTTGTCCACAGCTTCAGCCGGTCTGTCAACGCTGCAGCAGCGCTTGCAGCTTCCAGTTCACCGACTGTTGTGCAACGTGAGCACTCGCTGGAACTCTACATTCCACATATTGGCCAGGCTTTGTGAGCAGCAGAGGGCAGTTGTGGAATACCAGCTGCAACATGGTCGTCGCCTTTCGAGTCAACTGCCACTATTCACAAGCGAGGAGTGGGCATTGATGTCAGACCTCTGTGAGGTTTTAAAAAACTTTTATGAATCCACACAGATGGTTAGTGGCGATAACGCTATTATCAGCGTAACCATCCCACTGTTGTTTCTACTCAAACGATCGCTGCTCACAATTAAGGACGACGCTGTGAATGTGGCAGATGAGGAAATGGGGGAGGACATTACACAAGGTGATAGCCAGACCACCCACAGTTCGTCTTCTCAGCGCGAATTGAACCATGTAGAGGCGGAGGAGCTGGAGACAGTTGCCTCTGCTACAGAGGGTAGTACTCATGGAACTTTAATTCCATCTGTTCAGCGTAGATGGTCAGAAAAGGAGGATAATGAGGATATGGAGAGTCATGATGTCGACATCGAAGTCTTGCCTGTTGGTACTCTGGCACACATGGCTGACTTCATGTTAGGCTGCCTTTCCTGCGACCCTCGCGTTATACGCATTTTAGATAACACGGATTACTTGGTGTTCACCCTTCTCGACCTCCGCTACAAAGAGAACTTCTCATCTCTAATTCCTGTGGTGGAGAGGATGAGTAAAACGGTGCAATACCAGAAGGTATTTGTTGAGAGATTGCTCTAAAATTTTCCTCCTGACAACGCGGCCGGCAGAGTCCATACTTCCTTAGGCAACCGAGGAAGGGAGACAAGGGGAACACACAGCAGTTCCAACAAAGGCAGGGCAACACTCTCCAAGGCATGGGACACTTTCATTACACCCCGCCAGCAACCATACCCTGAAGCGCGGCCTAGTGGTACAAGGAGGGAAAAGTTTTGGAAGATGGTGAAGGAATACATAGCAGACCGTGTCAGCGTCATTAATGATCCTTCAGTTACTTACAACTACTGGGTGTACAAGCTGGACACGTAGCACAAACTTATGCTCTACGCCTTGGAGGTGCTGGCCTGCCCTGCCGCGTTTTATCTGAGCGTGTATTTAGTGCTGCTGGTGGCATTATAACAGATAAGCATATCCGCTTGTCCACTAGCAATGCTGACAGGTTGACTCAGATAAAAATTAAAAGGCCTGGATTGCCCCTGACTTCTCAACTGAGCTGAACTGATGATGAACATAAAGGCAATTTCAATCTATCATTTATAATGTACTCAATCTACTGTAGTGTATTCCCATGCACCTTTTCCACCACAAAAAAAAAGTATATGGTTGAATCTTGTTTTCTCCCCCCCCCCCCCCCCTCCTCATCCAGATTGTATACATTCCCTCCACTCTAAATTTTTTAATAGGGTCACTTCAACTGCAGGCCCTCAACTGAATTTTTTTTATAGGGTCAGCTGAACAACATGCACTCGCATATAATATTTTAGAGCGTCAGCTGTACAGCATGCACTCGCATATAATGTTTTAGAGCGTCATTTGAACAGCATGCACTTACATATAATGTTTTAGAGCGTCAGCTCACCTGCAGGCACTCACATATAATGTTTTAGAGCGTCAGCTCACCAGCAGGCCCTCGCCCCTAATGTTTTAGAGGGTCAGCTCAGCAGCAGGCCCTTGCATACATTGTTTTACAGGGTCAGCTCAACTGCAGGCCCTTGCATATAATGTTTTACAGGGTCAGCTCAACTGCAGGCCCTCGCATATAATGTTTTACAGGGTCAGCTCAACTGCAGGCCCTCGCATATAATATTTTACAGAGTCAGCTCAACAGCAGGCCCTCGCATATAATCTTTTACAGGGTCAGCTCACCTTCTGATGACGACAGTGAAGTCTTGCCTGTTGCTACTCTGGCACACATGGCTGACTTCATGTTAGGCTGCCTTTCCCACGACCCGCGCGTTATACGCATTTTAGACAACACATATTACTGGTTGTTTACGCTTTTCGACCCCCACTACAAAGATAACTTCTCATCTCTCATTCCTCTGGTGGTGTCACGACTGTGACTGATCCAGACAGGTCTGGGAGGAGAAGGTCGCAGCAACTTGCTACTCGCGATAGCTTGTGAGTTTGCTCCGTGGTTCAGGGTATGTCATCTGGGTTTTGCCTTGTGAACCTTTTTGTCCTGACTGGGAGTTTGTAGGCATCCTTCTCAGGTGAGTCCTGTCTGCCACTCCCAGCTACTATATTAGTTTCACTTTCACTTGCAGTCATTGCCAGATATAGTCCTTACTTCCAGTGCTACTCTGACCTTGGAAGGAGATCGTTTGATGGTGTTGCTGTGGAGCTCTTGTCCGACGTGGACTGTCGTGTTTGGGATCGCCTTCTCTGCTCGTGACTGGATAAGTCTATCTCTGCTGTTGTTTGTTTGTTGCTGTCTTCCCCTGTTGTTTTCCTAGACGTGAGTGATGGTGACTAGCGCTCCCATCGGCCTTTCCCCAGTCCAGTCTTGTTAGGGCGACTGAGGGTTTAGGCATACTGCTCGTCGCACGGGTTCACACCCCGTCTAGGGTACCAGGGCAGACAGGTGCCAGCTTAGGGTTAGTCAGGGGTGGCCATTCTATTTCCCATCCGTAGATAAGGGTCCCCCTTCCCCTCCGTCTGGTGCGTCACGACTGCTGCTGGGATAGCGGTCGTGACAGGTGGAGAGGACAAGCAAAACGGTGCTATACCAGAAGGTCCTTGTTGAAAAATTGCTCTAAAGTTGATAGGGCAGACATCCAAATGGATCGTCGCCGTTACAGGGACGTGCGATCGCCTAGAAGTTATCTAGAGTCAACGAAGTGGCAGCAGGCCCTCACCTACAAGTCCAGTCTCAGTAGCCAAGAGTCTGGTCAACACAATCCTCACCATGATGGCACACTGGGTGAACGTTGTGGAGGCTGGGAGCAAGTTGGCTGCTGGCACCAGACTTGCCCTCCAATAGATCCTTGTTAACGGTTCCAAGTGTACTCATTCCAATAACAGGGCTGCTTAGGAGTGCTGTATTGTTATTTATTGTCACGACCTCCCCGAGTCGGGAGTGGGTAATTGCCTTGGTTACGTCTGCTTCAATAACTTGACCCACCCTCTCTGGGTGGTTAACAATTAGAAAAAAAAGGGGCAAGGCAACAACAGCCAATCAGATTTCAGCCATTGACCTCTGTAAGGGATCGCTGCACTTGGGGGATCATTCTCACAAGAATTGTCGTCCACCGCAGCTTTCGGGGCCAAACATTGCATTTATTGGGACATTTTTCATACATTGAACAGTCCAGTTAATAATCACTGGGTGTGATGAGGTTCCCGCATACATCAAAATAAACTAATACATGCCCAGCTGGGCTCTCACTACACCTGTTAACGTGGCCCTGACTCAGCTACAGAACCCTGTTCACACACGGAACCCATATGCGGCTTTTTCTCAGCCCGTAGTTCCCCAGCCTCTCCGGCTGTAATCAGTCCCGTACCTGTATGGGGAAGTGTGGCCCAACAGTCCTCCCGGCTCCGGCCTTGTGACCCTTGAATCCCGGCGTCACGGCATTCCCCAAACTTCGGGCTGTCACAATGCCCTGGTCTCTCAGCCTGGCAAGCTGAGACCACACACAGAGCCTCTGCTCTGGGTCTCTGTATCTCACAGCGTATCTCTTCCCAGACTGACCTGCTCTGAGGTGCTTTATGCCAGCCTGATTACAGCAGGCCTCACCTGCGATCACCTCAGGTAGAAAGGAAAACCCGTGGAAGGGTGTGGACTGGCAACTCCCTCTACCAAGGCTAGCCACCAGTCCAAGTAAAATCCAGCCCAGAAAATGTATACAAAAATGTCTCAGCAAACTATGCTTTGCTGAGACTACTGCCACTCTCTGGATTTTATCTGTCTCACCCATCTGAGGTACCTGAAGTGGGACAACACACCTTCCAGCACTGTTCATATTACCACACATGCCCCCCGTCCTCTGGTCAAACCCGTGGGGGTGAACACTTGTACCAACCGGATGCTTGTCACAGGGCAGCCGCATTATCTTGCCATCGCCCGGCTCAACCTTCCCCCTGGAAGATGTGTTCAGCGTCAGAGGCTTCCCTTTATTTTGCCAGACCCATGCCATCAGTGCTTGGTTTGTTACCCACACTGATATCTTGCCCAAGAGACATTGTCTACAATGTTCCCAAGTCCATGTGACAGGCAGACCCTCTCTTTTTATTTTTTTATCTCTCTCTCTTTGACTTACACAGCTGCTTCAGCCAAGCACGCTTCTTACGACTCGCCTCTTTTTGTCTCTTTATTTTAACAGCAGATCGTACATTTCTTTTTCCTTTACTCTTAGAATTTCGATCTTGGCTTCTGGAACTCACTTCAGAATATATTTTTATGCAAACGACAGACTCCGTTTCACTTCGCTGGCTCTTGCAGATGCTTAGGCCTTTTCTTCTTGTCTTTGCGAAGCTCCGTCAGCAGAGCTGGCTTGCCCCCGCTCGTTTCTTTTTCAGCAGTGGTTTTCTCAGATGGTGCCTCAGTTTCAGGGTCTTCTGGCTCTCCCCACTTCGGCTTTACCCTTGATCTCTGGAACATCCAAGGATTTCTCCCACTTCAAGACCTCGGCCTTAGCTTCCTTGGCCTCTGTCTCTTTGGCGTCCTCCTTCACTTTATTAGCCTTCTCACCATTCAGGGACATGGCATCATATCCTCGCTTTCGTAACTCCTCCTCCCCTTTCGCATCAAGGTTGGAGGCATTGGGGACATCGGGGTCTTCACCAGACTCGTCATCTTCTGGTAATCCCTTTAAAGGTTCACCCAGGATATTGTTCCCCATCAGACCCCTGGCTTTCTGGAAGGCATTGACGGCAGAGGGGACAACTTTCATGCTCAGGCCAGGGCTGCTCACTGTCAGGAGCCTCTTGGCTTCTGTATCCACATCAGCCCAAACAATGGAAAGTCCTTGCCCAGCACAAATTCTACTTCCAGTGTCTCACATTTTAACAGCTCCCATTGCACAGAGCCATACTCTGTCACAAAGGTCAGAGACACGGTGGCATCCGTCTCTGGCTTTCTCTCCATAAAGTCCAGCAAATCAGGCCTGACCCAAGACACCTGCTGGCGGGCATCTAGAGTGACCCCAACGGGATTCCCCCAATCACTAGCTCGCAGTCCTTTTCTCACGGACAATACCAAGCCGCAGCCATTTTCACAGGTCAGGTTTTTTTTATTTTTATATTTGGCCAACTGGCCCTTTAAATCACCGCACAGCAAAATAGTAAAAAGAGTCCAGAACAGCACAACCAACAGCTCCACTGGACGAAAGAGGCTTCCGGCTGTTTAAGCATCACACGGCAACAAAGTAGCACCTGCTCTTTGTCTTGTTGTTGCCCCTAGCAACCGACTGTTGCCCTTCTTCCACGGACAACCCGCCCGCATCCTCCACCAAATGTAAGGGATCGCTGTACTTGGGGGGTTATTCTCACAAGAATCGTCGTCCACCGCAGCTTTCGGGGCCAAACATTGCATTTATTGGGACATTTTTCATACACTGAACAGTCCAGTTAATAATCACTGGGTGTGATGAGGTTCCCACATACATCAAAACAAAACAAATACCTGCCCGGCTGGGCTCTCACTACACCTGTTAACATGGCCCTGACTCAGCTACAGAACCCTGTTCACACACGGAACCCATATGCAGCTTTTTCTCAGCCCGTACTGTGAGAACTGTGATTTTCTAGGACCTTAGATGACATCATCACCATGTGACCAGTAACCTAGCAATATTACTGGTCACATGGCTATGAGGTCATCACAGGTCCTGTCTACCAAGAGTGTTGCTGCAGGAGAAGTTTCCCATAATTGTGGAGCTTTTTTTGAGAAGATTACATCAGGAAAAGGTGACAGGGGCTGTAATGCTAATATACTGTAAGCTACTGTATAGTGGGGTGCTATACTGCTCTACTGTATACTATGGGGGTGCTGTATACTGTATATTGTGGGGTGCTTTATACTGTGGGGGGCTGTATATTTTGGGGTGCTGTATACTGTGGGGTACGGTATTCTGTATAGTTTGGGGTGCTGTATACCATGAGGTGCTGTATACTGTGGGTGCTGTATATTGTGGAGTGCTATACTGGATTTTTTGTGTGTGTGTGTTGTGGTGGAGGCCGTGATTGCATGCTAGGGTGTGGGAAGGCGGGATCCAGGGGGCCCAAGTAAATTTTTGCCCAGGGGACAATCAATATTAAAGATGGCCCTGAAGCCTAGCCACCAGTCCAAGTAAAATCCAGCACAGAAAATGTATACAAAAATGTCTCAGCAAACTATGCTTTGCTGAGACTACTGCCACTCTCTGGATTTTATCTGTCTCACCTATCTGAGGTACCTGAAGTGGGACAACACACCTTCCAGCACTGTTCATATTACCACACCTCCCTTGGATGTGGTATCCCTTTCTCAGGTTCCCTCTCCAGCATCAAACCCTGATTCCCCATTACCAGTGATCAACATGGTAGGCGCAGAAAAGAATATCGAAAGTTGATAGGGCAGACATCAAAATGGATCGTGCAATCGCCCAGAAATTATCTAGAGTCACCAATGCGGCAGCAGGCCCTCGCCCCTAAGTTTTATATGGTCAGATCAGCAGGCTCTTGCTCAAAATGTTTTTGAGGGTCACCAGCAAGCCATCAATCATAATTTTTCAAGGATGTGTATGATGCCCTCCTTTATGTGTAATAAAGGGTGTATTGTAGTGCCGGTTCCTTGTAATTTTTGGCAGCCCTTTCACTTAGTGCATAGGCTTTATGAGTGTAGGAGTCCCACTACCTGATCAATTGTACCACAATGTGAATGAGGCCCTCCTTTATGTGATATACAGGCTGTTTCGGGGTGCCTCTTGCTTGTAATTTTTTGCAGCACTTGCACTTTATATACAATTGATTATACTGGAAAGAATGTTTCCTAAGAATTTTTCCTGTAAAATTAATTTTTGGGGGATTTTGTGCGTATTTTTGAATAATTGGTAGGAGATGGCTTACCTATTGTTCAGTATATGGGAAGGGTGCACCTACTAAAAAATATTCACCCAATCTACGTTGGTATGTAAAAATTTATTGTAATATAGTAGGGCACATCTACATTCAGTAACACATGGGGACAAACTATATAGAAATTTCAAATTTCATCGTTGCTAAAATTATGACATAACATAGATATACATATAAAACCACTACTTGTATACTTAAGATACGTGATGGTTAAAAACAAGCATAAAGTGCACACTGATGATACAACTCGTATGAATGTTCAAAGATATAATAATCGATCAGCACTGTGTATGCATCTGTGATTGCAGAGAGATGGCGATATACAAAAAATGCACCGATGTTATGCAGACTGTGAATAGAATAGTACAAGTGAATTGCTAACAGATAAGTTGTTACTTGTAACTAGCAGCTAGATAATAGACAGTTTCACTTGTGTTGTTCTTATCTTGTTCTATCCGGAAAAAAATAAGTTAATGTACTATCGATTCATAGTCATATTGGTCTCGATTGACCTATTGCGATATTTGAAAAATGGAGCACAAGAATTCTGTACCCGTACAATCGTTGTATATCAGTGACAGATATTGTCCTGTTTCTTATTACTCAGGTGTAGTTCTACTCACAGTTTCGTAGGAGTCCGCCAACTTCACTGCGTACACTGTGGCGTCCCATGTGTTTCGGAACGTGGAAGTCGTAATCCGCACTTCGCTGGCTCTCCCAGTGAGTAAACTTTATGACGGCTCTAGAGATCTTCGGTGAGTTGCTAAGTCGCTGGTGTGCCAATTTTTCGAGCGACAACCGAGGATGTATTAATCGACAGTAGGAATAGTTCCGATTCACTCGAATCGCGTTGTCTTACTCGTATCTGTGCTGCTCGTTTTTTACATCAGCATTCCATGTGATTGTAAGGTCACCGATCCCTTTGCCTGTTTTTGGGTTATTGCTGGAGCACTCCAGAAATTATGATGTGGGAAAGATTACTTGTCTCAACTGTCTATTATCTAGCTGCTAGTTACAAGTAACAACTTATCTGTTAGCAATTCACTTGTACTATTCTATTCACAGTCTGCTTAACACTTTGTGCGTATTTTTGTCAGTCTGTAAAAGTGGCATACAACTCGGACAACATGGTTGACAGCAACGACATGGGAGTCAAAGATGCATCCAGACATCGTCCCCATGCTGTTGCCGATCCATTTCGGTGGTTTTTCTGTCACTTTCTGACATTTTCCAATGGACCAGGCACCCTCCCCTCTTCAGAGCAGGGGGTGCCCGGTTGTCTCCCATTGACTTCCATTATACTCGGGTGCTCGGCCGAGCACACGAAAATAGCAATGTAGAAATAAGTAGAACCTAATGTGCTTATTAAAACTATACCTTTATTATTAGCTGGGTTATGGAGCAAAAAATAGTTTGCTCAAGTGATATCCTATATATAAGAGATAGATACTCTAAAAAAATACTCCTACTATAGATATGATAAATATTAGATAAGACCAATAGAACCAGTGTTACCAAACGGCAGGGGGTAGTTAGGTCAATATATAGGAAATAAATATCTTTCCCTGGATAACCCTATAGGTCTAATAGCCTGTGCACAGGGATACCCCCTAATGGTGGAGGTACCCTGCCCCTGTACCTAGGTCTCTCTATTGCCCTAGTAAAGCCCTACTCACAAAGATGGATAACAAATAAATCCAGAAAAGCAAAACACATAAAGATGTCTATATGTATGAACAAAAACCCAACGCGTTTCACCTGCACACGGCAGCTCATCAGGGGGTGATATAAAGTAAATAAACATAGGGAATAACAAAAAATGAAGGGATAAAAATAAATATAAAGATAGTACTTAGCTCCCATAGATAGCCTGTTAAGATGTATTGATGATGAAAAAAACTCTGTCATTAGATGGTTAATCTGTAACCAAGGAAAAGAATTGGTGTAACATGCTCAAAAAAACAGGTCAAAGAAACATGTCTGACCATGTACATGGCACTTACCGATCAGAGGGGCCCTTTAGGCAAATAAAGCAGGCATCTAGGAAGCTGGAAGGGCTAGTGTGAGTTCACCAGTGCCCTGTATTTGAGCACCGGTGAGATCTGAAACTTCAGGACGCCAAAGTATGCGTACTTCCGGTAAGTGGAACGCATCGCGATGACGCGATACGTCACTTCCGGTCTATGAATGATTGGTGTCTACAGATAACATGGTGCCATACCCAGGCCCCTAAATATCAAAAAAGATCAAAATATTCCACAGGTGATTCACCAGCCCTAAAGGGTTAAAATAAGGGGAGTAAATTTAATCATGTGCCAATGATATGTTGCACACGTCATACACAAGCCTTACAGAGAAGATGGAAAAGGCCCTATGTATGTGGAGAGAAGGATAAAGCGACAAAAAATGTATATGTCGCTTCTACGAATAAGGCGCTTCTCGCACCCGCATGGTCAAAAAAGGGACAAAATTATAAAATTACAAAATTACAAATATGGAGGAAAAGGCCATATCTGAGACAAGAAAAGAGGGGCCCAGTCAAATAAAACATGTATAAGTGAGTCGTTCATTGAGACCACCAGGCGACTGAGACCGGAAGCGATAAATCCATTGAGATTCCTTTTGGAGTATCCTCCGGTCCCAGTCGCCCCCCCTCAGGGGAGTAGGAACGACTTCCAGTACAGAAAACCTGATGGAGCTGGGATCCCCTCTGTGTTTATCATTCACATGATTGGCAACAGGGGTGTCTTTCTTTTTTGCTATGTTGTTAATGTGTTCACACGCTCTCCGTCTCAGCTCCCTATAGGTCTTGCCAATGTAATCCTTGGGGCAGGTATATTGACAAATGTACACAACTCCCCTCGTTTTGCAATTTGCAAATTTACCTATAGTGTGAATATAGTTGGTCATGGAGCAGGTAATTTTTTTTGAAGTACATATATATCTACAGGCCTTACAGGCCCCACATCTGAACATCCCTTTTGGTTGTCTGTCAAGCCACGTGCCTCCCTTCTTCACACCAGTATAGTGACTGTGTACGAGTCTATCTTTAAGGCTCCTACCCTTGAGGTACGTTACTTGTGGAAAGGGGGAAATGGCTTTGGACAGATCGTTGTCCATAGTTAGGACGGGCCAGTGAGTTCTCAAAATGGCAGTAATCTCCCTATTAGCTACATCATAAGTAGAGACTAGGCGAATCAGGTTTGTGTCCTTTTTTTCTTTAGTTCTGGGTACCAATAAATCGCCCCTATTGCTATTCTCTGCTGTCTGGAATGCTTCCCGTAATGTAGACCTGGGATAGCCTCTCTGAAGTAACCTACTTTGCACCTTTCTAGATTCGTTATAGAAGTTCTCCTTGTCAGAACAATTTTGGCGCATGCCTATCTATAGTAGGAGTATTTTTTTACAGTATCTATCTCTTATATATAGGATATCACTTGAGCAAACTGTTTTTTGCTCCATAACCCAGCTAATAATAAAGGTATAGTTTTAATAAGCATGTAAGGTTCTACTTAATTCTAAATTAATTTGGTATGTGTAGATTATCTTTATCATTTTTCTAGTCTCTTTTTTTGAATATAGCAATGTGTTCGGGCCAAACAGCCAAACACCAGAATACTTGTTTTTCATGAATGTATTCCCTGGCTTCTAGATGTATTGATTAATATTGAAACATTAGGAGGAGAAACTAGTTTCTTGCAGAAGTAACCTTTCAGTAAATCTTCTTATAAGTATAGATTCAGTTAAAGGCTATGGACACCTTTGTGCACTAAAAATCAATAACCCCATATCTTACAGTAATGTAGCACATAATAAAATTGCATTTGTTTGTTTACTGGTATCAGCTTTGCTTCACATGCACTCAGAAATGCTCTTCTATGAGATTCACTCACTGTTCGAATGTCTCATCAGGCTCTGTGGGCGTTCCTGTTGATTTCACATGCACCAGCGCAAGCTCCATAGCCCCGCCCCCACATCCTGTTACATAGCACAGCTAGCAGCCACTTACATATAGGCTGCTGGAACTACCAAGTGACTTGGTAGTAAGATTTCATTCCAATCCACAACATGGTGAGTCTTACAGTATGCTACAACCTATAATCAGCAGATGTATTTCTCACTTTCCATTCTGTAGAAAGTCCATTATTTGTAGACACAACAGATATTTCTGCTGATAACGTTAGTGCAGCGATCTACAGTCAGAACCATGGCATTATAAGCAGGATATAGATCTCATTACTGACGCTCTCACTACATGCGCTCTCTTCTAAGTACAGTATTGTGTGCAGTCCGCAGAGTGAGCGATCACTTTTCCAACACAGATTAGTATAGTGACGACACACAATGCTATGTACACATAGAAGTACACAGTGGGAGAGCTTTATCAAAACTACCACAGTGCCCGCCCATTTAACATTGACCACCCCTTTAACGGTGACCTTCATAGTGGCCGCCGCTTTAATAGAGACCTCCACAGTACCCGCCCCTTTAACAGTGACTTCCACAGTGCCCGCCTCTTTAACAGTACCTCTGCAGTGTCTGCCCCTTTAACAGTAAACTCCACAGTGCCCGCCTCTTTAACAGTGAACTCCACAGTGCCCGTCCATTTAATAGTGGCCCCTGCCCCTCATGTATGTAGCAGTGTAGTTGTGTCATCATACTTCATATGACTGAATATTTAAGGACCTGCGAACTGCTAGAAGCTGTGATCAGTTGTTATGGCAACCTGGAGTAGGACCTGCGAGCTTCTATTGGCTAATAAGGGACATGTGACCGTGTAAATGGCAGTTTGGATTTAAGTGAAAGGCTTTCTGACTTCTATTGGCTAATGTAGGTCATTTTTTGGGAATATCTCAGGAACGGCAAGTCCTAGAGAACTGAGACCCAGTCTAAAACCTTCCCGGACACCTAATATACCTGTGTGCCAAATTTGGTGAAGATCAGTCCAGTCGTTTGGTCGTGCATAAAGAACGTCCAGACGTCTAGACAGACGGAAACTCATTTTTATATATATAAAATACTAGCAGAAAGACCCGGCTTCGCACGTGTATAATTCATCTATTTCATTTAAAGTTTCTGTGTGTCTTAAAAAGATATCGAAAGTTTCCCCCATAACAGTGACCTCTACAGTACCCGTCCCTTTAACAATGACCTCCACAGTGCCCGTCCCTTTAACATTGACCTCCACAATGGCCGCCCCTTTAACAGTGACCGCCCCTTTAGCATTGATCACCCTATAAACAGTGACCTTCATAGTGGCTGCCCTTTAACAGTGATCTTCACAGTGCCCGCCTCTTTAACAGAGACCTCCACAGTGCCTACCCCTTTAAAAGTGACTTTTACAGTAACTGCCCCTTTAACAGTGACTTTTACAGTGATGACCCCTTTAACAGTGACTTTCACAGTGACCGCCCCTTTAACAGTGACTTTTACAGTGACCACCCCTTTAACAGTGACCGCCCCTTTAACCTCTTCAGGACACAGGGCGTACCGGTACGCCCTGATGTCCTGGTACTTAAGGACACAGGGCGTACGGGTACATCCTGTGTATTTCCGATCACCGGCGGGCGGTGATCGGAACCCGGTGCCTGCTCAAATCATTGAGAAGGCACCTTGGCTAAATGCGCGGGGGGGTCCCGTGACCCCCGTGTCGGCGATCGCCGCAAACCGCAGGTCAATTCAGACCTGCGGTTTGCGGCTTTTACCTGCGGTTGCGGCGGTGATCGGAGATGCCATCGGGTCCCCATGCGGCTGTAGGGGGGACCCGATGGCATGGAAGGCAGCGCGATGCCTAAGGAAGGCATCGTGCTGCCTTCCAGTGACGAGCCTGTGAGATCCAGCCCCCTGGATCTCACAGGCCGGAAGCTGTATGAGTAATACACACTGTATTACTCATACAGCCAATGCATTCCAATACAGAAGTATTGGAATGCATTGTAAAGCATTAGACACCCAAAAGTTCAAGTCCCAAAGTGTGACAAAAAATAAAGTGAAAAAAAAAGTTGAAAAAATAAAGTTTTCCCCCCAAAAAAATTTTAAGTTTCAAGTAAAAATAAACGTTATTTTCCACAAATAAAGTAAAAAAAAAATTGTAAAAACTAGGGGGAAAAAAAAAAGTATACATATTAGGTATCACCGCGTCCGTATCGACCGACTCTATAAACATATCACATGACCTAACCCCTCAGATGAACACCGTAAAAAATAAAAACTGTGCTAAATAAACAATTTTTTTGTCACCTTACATCACAAAAAGTACAACAGCAAGCGATCAAAAAGGCGTTTGCACACCAAAATAGTACCAAACTAACCGTCACCTCAACCAGAAAAAATTAGCCCCTACCTGAGACAATCGCCCAAAAAATAAAAAAACTATGGCTCAGAATATGGAGACACTAAAACATCATTTTTTTTGTTTTAAAAAAGCTGTTATTGTGTAAAACTTACATAAATAAAAAAAAAAGTATACACATTAAGTATCGCAGTGTCCGTATAGACCGTCTCTATAAAAATATCACATGACCTAACCCCTCAGATGAACACCTTAAAAAAATAAAAAATAAAAACTGCTAAATAAACCATTTTTTGTCACCTTACATCACAAAAAGTGTAATAGCAAGCGATCAAAAAGTCACATCCACCCCAAAATAGTGCCAATAATCTCATCCCGCAAAAATCCTTCCCTACCCAAGGTAATCGCCCAAAAACTGAAAATAATTATGGCTCTCAGACTATGGAAACACTAAAACATGATTTTTTTTTTTGCTTCAAAAATGAAATCATTGTGTAAAATTTACATAAATTAAAAAAAAAGTATACATATTAGGTATCTCAGCATCCGTAATAACTTTCTCTATAAAAATATCACATGACCTAACTCCTCAGGTGAATACCGTAAAAAATAAAAAAATAAAAACGGTGTAAAAAAAGCCATTTTCCAGGACGTCCCTCCATGACAGCACCCACTGGAGGATGTCCTATTGGATCTCTGTAGGGACAGGAAGCGTGAGAGGTTAAAAGGCCCCTCCCCACCCCTCCTACCAGTGTTCTTCCTGTCCCTACGGAGATAGGAGCAGAGAGGAGTATCCCTGCTATAGAAAGTGGGGAGGAACACAGGCCGAGGCTGGTCGGGGGGCTTATGCCTCTCCTCTTCAGCCTGAGATGTGGCCTAAGCTAGCACCCCTCTGGGAAGGGGTCCCCTAGCATATCCCGGTACCTTTTTTCCGATGTAGAGTTGGGGTATCGGGACACTGTCGCTGCTTCTCCTGCTTGGAGCTCTGGGCGCAGCGTTGGCTCCGGGCGCTCCTCTAATGACGCGGATCTCGTCACGTCCCATATGACCGGAAGTGACGCAGAGAAGAAGCGGAAGCTAATGGCTGCGCGCATCCATGCTGGAGGCCTCAGGTTTCTGAGGCCTCACATGAGGGGTCGACTCTTCTCGGAATGAGTCCCCCGAAAGAGGAGGCGGAACCAAGCGGCGACGAGGGCAGGGCCAGGCTGCTAAGTCCATTTAAAAATGGTGATGTTAACTGCATGCAGGATACATCATGGAGGCCCAAGTATCTGTTAAGCAAGATGCAGACCCCCTCATCCAGGGAAATGTAAGTGATGTCCACATACTTAGGATTAACTCCGGCATGCCCTGTTCTATATCTCCCTCTCCCCCTTGTCTTTTTTAAGGTGGAGAAGGAGGCTGGACACAAACCATATGGTGACTCCAGGAAAAAAACTAAAAAATGCGGAACCTGCACTAAAAAGCTTGCGGAGTCATACAAAAAAAACCTGTGCACGGATTTTTTGGCGAAAATCCTAAAGGAGGAGCAACCATCCTTTCTGGCAGAATTAAGAGCCATAGTGAGGGAAGAAGTACAGGCGGCAGGAATGAGTCAGCCCCCTTCCCTTCCGGTCCCCTCTTCCCCACCTTCTAAACGACCCAGAGTACAGTTGGACTCGGATTCCGAGGAAGAACCAGCGTACTATTCGGATGAGTTGGAGGAAGACCGTCCCCCCTCTTTAGCGGAGGAACCAAGAAGATTTCTGTTTTCAGCAGAAAATCTGGATCCGCTTCTGACAGCGGTTAGACAGACTATGGCAGTAGAAGAAGAAGAACAGACGCGCACCGTACAGGACAAGATGTTCGGGGGTCTAAGAGCTAGAAAAAGAAAATTCTTTCCCGTCAATTCTAACCTGAGAGATCTAATCAAAGATGAATAGGAAGAGGGTGACAAGAAGCTTTATGTGCCTCGGGAATTTAAGAGCAGGCTGATCTTTAACCCCGAAGAAACAAAGCTTTGAGACGAGATACCGAAGGTGGACATTCAGGTGGACAAGGTGGTGAAGAAGACTTCCATACCTTTTGAAGATTCCTCACAATTAAAGGATCCCATGGATCGAAAGATGGATGTGCTTCTAAAGAAGGCCTGGGAATCATCTGCGGTCACCATAAATACAAATATTGCAGCTACCTCGTTGTCCCGAGCCATGTGTTTATGGCTGGATCAGTTAGAAAATCATCTTAGAATGAAGACATCCAGGGAAGAAATTTTGGAATCCTTACCATTATTGAAGATGGCGGCTTCATTTATGGCAGATGCCTTTGCAGAATCAATACGGTTCGCAGCAAGGAATGATGCACTCACAAACACGGCAAGACGAGCACTCTGGCTCAAATCTTGGACGGGGGACATTGCTTCTAAGAATAAACTCTGTGCAATCCCCTTTCCCGGGGCTTATCTTTTTAGACAAGTCCTTGACTCCATTCTAGAAAGTGCGGCAGATAAAAAGAAAGGCTTCCCAGAGGAAAAAGTAAAAAAGTCACAGCCCTTTCGTAAGCCCTCAAAACAGTTCCCAACCTCACAGAGGGGAAAGGGTAAGACGGGAAGATGGAGCTACCCCAAAGGAGGAAGAGGAAGGGGTTTCCTCTTCAACCCAAATACTAGCACAAACAAGCAATGACATCAGGCCGGTCGGCGTCAGACTCCGCTTATTCTGGGAATCCTGGACCCGGGTCACTCAGAATCAGTGGATCCTCAACACAATCCGGGAAGGAGTGAAAATAGAATTTCCAGAATGAAACCCACTATTAGGCAGACAGTACCACCATGGGACCTAAATATAGTTTTAGAGGGTCTATGTAATCCCCCGTTTGAACCAATTGAGCAGTTATCAGATAAGTTGCTTTCTCATAAGACAATTTTTCTTCTAGCGATAACCACAGCACGCAGAATAGGAGAAATTCAGGCCCTTTCCATTAGGGAACCATATCTAAAAATTTTGGACGATCGGGTTATATTAAAGTTGGATCCATCCTTTTTACGAAAAGTTGTCTCTCCATTCCATAAAAATCAATAAATAATTCTTCCTTCCTTTTGTGCCTCCCCCAAAAATGTGCAGGAAGAAAAATGTCACTGTTTGGATGTAAGAAGATCGGTTTTAGCCTACTTACAAAGAACAGCTTCTTGGAGAAGATCATCAAACCTCTTTATCTTGGTTGGAGGAAAGAACAGAGGCAATAAGGCCTCAAAACAGACTTTAGCTCGTTGGATCAGAGACACGGTTCGGCAGTCTTACGTGCTGAAAGGACTACCTTGCCCTTTATCCATAAAAGCCCATTCCACCAGAGCCGTGGCGACTTCATGGGCAGAAAAAGCGGAGGCTTCAATTGAACAAATTTGCAGGGCCGCTACATGGTCCAGTTTTTCTACCTTTGTTAG
The DNA here is from genome assembly GCF_905171765.1 of Bufo bufo. Lineage (NCBI taxonomy): Eukaryota > Metazoa > Chordata > Amphibia > Anura > Bufonidae > Bufo > Bufo bufo. The sequence goes on from NC_053391.1 coordinate 465,684,316, forward strand.
ACACTATAGACTAGATTCTCTTGCCAACCAGGACCTAGGGTTTGGTCGTAAGGTCCTCCAGGCAGTGCCCCCCCCCCCCCCCCCAAGTAGTAAGCTGGTAGTTCTCCAGTGGGTGCTGTCATGGAGGGACGTCCTGGAAACTAAGATTTAGTCGTACCGGTAAATGGTTTTCCAGGAGTCCGACATGACAGCAGCCGTTAATACCCCCCCTTCTTTTTGCTGTTATTTCTTTGAATCCGTATATAATTTCCAATGTGAGGATAACATGGAAGTTCAAATAAAAAGTTTGGATCCTATCTGGTGTAGTAATTTAGAAAAACACTGGTAGGAGGGGTGGGGAGGGGCCTTTTAACCTCTCACGCTTCCTGTCCCTACAGAGATCCAATAGGACATCCTCCAGTGGGTGCTGTCATGTCGGACTCCTGGAAAACCATTTACCGGTAAGACTAAATCTTAGTTTTTGTCACCTTACATCACAAAAAGTGTAATAGCAAGCGATCAAAAAGTCACACGCACCCCAAAATAGTGCCAATAAAACCATCATCTCATACCGCAAAAATCATACCCTACCCAAGGTAATCGCCCAAAAACTGAAAAAATTATGGCTCTCAGACTATGGAAACATCATTGTGTAAAACTTACATAAATAATAAAAAGTATACATATTAGGTATCGCCGCATCCGTGACAACCTGGTCTATAAAAATATCACATGATCTAACCTGTCAGATGAATGTTGTAAATAACAATAAATAAAAACGGTGCCAAAACAGCTATTTCTTGTTACCTTGCCTCACAAAAAGTGTAATATAGAGCAACCAAAAATCATATGTACCCTAAACTAGTACCAACAATACTGCCATCCTATCCGTAGTTTCTAAAATGGGGTCACTTTTTTGGAGTTTCTACTCTAGGGGTGCATCAGGGGGGCTTCAAATGGGACATGGTGTCAAAAAAACCAGTCCAGCAAAATCTGCCTTCCAAAAACCGTATGGCATTCCTTTTCTTCTGCGCCCTGCCGTGTGCCCGTACAGCAGTTTACGACCATATATGGGGTGTTTCTGTGAACTACAGAATCAGGGCCATAAATATTGAGTTTTGTTTGGCTGTTAACCCTTGCTTTGTAACTGGAAAAAAATTATAAAAATGGAAAATCTGCCAAAAAAGTGAAATTTTGAAATTGTATCTCTATTTTCCATTAATTCTTGTGGAACACCTAAAGGGTTAACAAATAGAGTTGAGCGAACACCTGGATGTTCAGGTTCGAGAAGTTCGGCCGAACTTCCCGGAAATGTTCGGGTTTGGGATCCGAACCCGAACCGAACTTCATCCCGAACCCGAACCCCATTGAAGTCAATGGGGACCCGAACTTTTGGGCACTAAAAAGGCTGTAAAACAGCCCAGGAAAGAGCTAGAGGGCTGCAAAAGGCAGCAACATGTAGGTAAATCCCCTGCAAACAAATGTGGATAGGGAAATGAATTAAAATAAAAATTAAAAAAATAAAAATGACCCAATATCAATTGGACAGAGGTCCCATAGCAGAGAATCTGGCTTCACGTCAGCAGAGAATCAGTCTCTTCATGCCATAGCAAAGAATCTGGCTTCATGTCAGCAGAGAATCAGTCTCTTCATGCCATAGCAGAGAATCTGGCTTCATGTCACCCACCACTGGAAGAGGCCACTGTCACATATTTAGGCCCCGGCACCCAGACAGAGGAGAGCGGTCCCGTAACAGAGAATCTGGCCTTATGTCAGCACAGAATCTGTCTTCATGTCATAGCAGAGAATCAGGCTTCACGTCACCCACCACTGGAACAGGCCACTGTCACATATTTAGGCCCAGGCACCCAGGCAGAGGAGAGAGGTCCCGTAACAGAGAATCTGGCCTTATGTCAGCGCAGAATCTGTCTTCATGTCATAGCAGAGAATCAGGCTTCACGTCACCCACCACTGGAACAGGCCACTGTCACACATTTAGGCCCTGGCACCCAGGCAGAGGAGAGAGGTCCCGTAACAGAGAATCTGGCCTTATGTCAGCACAGAATCTGTCTTCATGTCATAGCAGAGAATCTGGCTTCACGTCACCCACCACTGGAACAGGCCACTGTCACATATTTAGGCCCAGGCACCCAGGCAGAGGAGAGAGGTCGCGTAACAGAGAATCTGGCTTCATGTCAGCACAGAATAAGTCTTCATGTCATAGCAGAGAATCAGGCTTCATGTCACCCACCACTGGAACAGGCCACTGTCACACATTTAGGCCCCGGCACCCAGACAGAGGAGAGGTTCATTCAACTTTGGGTTGCCCCGCAATATAATGGTAAAATGAAATTAAAAATAGTATTGAATGAGGAAGTGCCCTGGAGTAGAATAATATATTGTTAAGGGGAGGTAGTTAATATCTAATCTGCACAAGGGATGGACAGGTCCTGTGGGATCCATGCCTGGTTCATTTTTATGAACGTCAGCTTGTCCACATTGGCTGTAGACAGGCGGCTGCGTTTGTCTGTAATGACGCCCCCTGCCGTGCTGAATACACATTCAGACAAAACGCTGGCCGCCAGGCAGGCCAGCACCTCCAAGGCATAAAAGGCTAGCTCTGGCCACGTGGACAATTTGGAGACCCAGAAGTTGAATGGGGCCGAACCATCAGTCAGTACGTGGAGGGGTGTGCACAGGTACTGTTCCACCATGTTAGTGAAATGTTGCCTCCTGCTAACACGTTCCGTATCAGGTGGTGGTGCAGTTAGCTGTGGCGTGTTGACAAAACTTTTCCACATATCTGCCATGCTAACCCTGCCCTCAGAGGAGCTGGCCGTGACACAGCTGCATTGGCGACCTCTTGCTCCTCCTCTGCCTTCGCCTTGGGCTTCCACTGGTTCCCCTGTGACACTTGGGAATGCTCTCAGTAGCGCGTCTACCAACGTGCGCTTGTACTCGCGCATCTTCCTATCACGCTCCAGTGTAGGAAGTAAGGTGGGCACATTGTCTTTGTACCGGGGATCCAGCAGGGTGGCAACCCAGTAGTCCGCACACGTTAAAATGTGGGCAACTCTGCTGTCGTTGCGCAGGCACTGCAGCATGTAGTCGCTCATGTGTGCCAGGCTGCCCAGAGGTAAGGACAAGCTGTCCTCTGTGGGAGGCATATCGTCATCGTCCTGAGTTTCCCCCCAGCCACGCACCAGTGATGCTTTGGGTGCCACCCCGCTGTGAACATGCTTCATCCTCATCCTCCTCCACCTCCTCCTCATCCTCGTCCTCCTCATCCTCCAGTAGTGGGCCCTGTCTGGCCACATTTGTACCTGGCCTCTGGTGTTGCAAAAAACCTCCCTCTGAGTCACTTCGAAGAGACTGGCCTGAAAGTGCTAAAAATGACCCTTCTTCCTCCTCTTCCTCCTGGGCCACCTCCTCTTCCATCATCCCCCTAAGTGTTTTCTCAAGGAGACATAGAAGTGGTATTGTAACGCTGATAACGGCGTCATCGCCACTGGCCATGTTGGTGGAGTACTCGAAACAGCGCAACAGGGCACACAGGTCTCGCATGGAGGCCCAGTCATTGGTGGTGAAGTGGGTCTGATCCGCAGTGCGACTGACCCGTGCGTGCTGCAGCTGAAACTCCACTATGGCCTGCTGCTGCTCTCACAGTCTGTCCAGCATATGCAAGGTGGAGTTCCACCTGGTGGGTACGTCGCATATGAGGCGGTGAGCGGGAAGGCCGAAGTTACGCTGTAGCGCAGACAGGCGAGCAGCGGCAGGGTGTGAACGCCGGAAGCGCGAACAGACGGCCCGCACTTTATGCAGCAGCTCTGACATGTCGGGGTAGTTGCGAATGAACTTCTGCACCACCAAATTCAGCACATGCGCCAGGCAAGGGATGTGCGTCAAACCGGCTAGTCCCAGAGCTGCAACGAGATTTCGCCCATTATCGCACACCACCAGACCGGGCTTGAGGCTCACCGGCAGCAACCACTCGTCGGTCTGTTGTTCTATACCCCGCCACAACTCCTGTGCGGTGTGGGGCCTGTCCCCCAAACATATGAGTTTCAGAATGGCCTGCTGACGTTTACCCCGGGCTGTGCTGAAGTTGGTGGTGAAGGTGTGTGGCTGACTGGATGAGCAGGTGGAAGAAGAGGAGGAGGAAGCTGAGTAGGAGGAGGAGGAGACAGGAGGCAAAGAATGTTGCCCTGTGATCCTTGGTGGCGGAAGGACGTGCGCCAAACAGCTCTCCGCCTGGGGCCCAGCCGCCACTACATTTACCCAGTGTGCAGTTAGGGAGATATAGCGTCCCTGGCCGTGCTTACTGGTCCACGTATCTGTGGTTAGGTGGACCTTGCCACAGATGGCGTTGCGCAGTGCACACTTGATTTTATCGGACACTTGTTTGTGCAGGGAAGGCACGGCTCTCTTGGAGAAGTAGTGGCGGCTGGGAACAACATACTGTGGGACAGCAAGTGACATGAGCTGTTTGAAGCTGTGTGTGTCCACCAGCCTAAATGACAGCATTTCATAGGCCAGTAGTTTAGAAATGCTGGCATTCAGGGCCAGGGATCGAGGGTGGCTAGGTGGGAATTTACGCTTTCTCTCAAATGTTTGTGAGATGGAGAGCTGAATGCTGCCGTGTGACAAGGTTGAGATGCTTGGTGACGCAGGTGGTGGTGTTGGTGGTACATCCCATGTTTGCTGGGCGGCAGGTGCCAACGTTCCTCCAGAGGCAGAGGAAGAGGCCGAGGCGGCGGCAGCAGCAGCAGAAGAGGCCGAGGCGGCGGCAGCAGCAGAAGAGGCCGAGGCGGCAGCAGCAGAAGAGGTAGCAGGGGGAGTCTGAGTGACTTCCTTGTTTTTAAGGTGTTTACTCCACTGCAGTTCATGCTTTGCATGCAGGTGCCTGGTCATGCAGGTTGTGCTAAGGTTCAGAACGTTAATGCCTCGCTTCAGGCTCTGATGGCACAGCGTGCAAACCACTCGGGTCTTGTCGTCAGCACATTGTTTGAAGAAGTGCCATGCCAGGGAACTCCTTGAAGCTGCCTTTGGGGTGCTCGGTCCCAGATGGCGGCGGTCAGTAGCAGGCGGAGTCTCTTGGCGGCGGGTGTTCTGATTTTGCCCACTGCTCCCTCTCTTGCTACGCTGTTGGCTCGGTCTCACCACTGCCTCTTCCTCCGAACTGTGAAAGTCAGTGGCACGACCTTCATTCCATGTGGGGTCTAGGACCTCATCGTCCCCTGCATCGTCTTCCAACCAGTCTTGAACCTCCTGTTCAGTCTGCACACTGCAGAAAGACGCAGCAGTTGGCACCTGTGTTTCGTCATCATCAGAGACGTGCTGAGGTGGTATTCCCATGTCCTCATCATTAGGAAAAATAAGTGGTTGTGCGTTAGTGCATTCTATCTCTTCCACCCCTGGGGAAGGGCTAGGTGGATGCCCATGGGAAACCCTGGCAGCAGAGTCTTCAAACAGCATAAGAGACTGCTGCATAACTTGAGGCTCAGACAGTTTCCCTGATATGCATGGGGGTGATGTGACAGACCGATGGGCTTGGTTTTCATGCGCCATCTGTGCGCTTTCTGCAGAAGACTGGGTGGGAGATAATGTGAACGTGCTGGATCCACTGTCGGCCACCCAATTGACTAATGCCTGTACCTGCTCAGGCCTTACCATCCTTAGAACGGCATTGGGCCCCACCAAATATCGCTGTAAATTCTGCTGGCTACTGGGACCTGAGGTAGTTGGTTCACTAGGACGTGTGGCTGTGGCAGAACGGTCACGTCCTCTCCCAGCACCAGAGGGTCCACTAACACCACCACGACCATGTCCACGTCCGCATCCGCGTCCCTTATTAGATGTTTTCCTCATTGTTCCCGATCACCACAATTTTGAGAATGGCAAATTTGGAAATAGTTTTTCAACCCAGAACAAAAAATGTGCTTTTACGGTGACTACAAATAACTTGACCAGCTAAAACAGTACAGATTTGGTTTAATAGAAATGTCAGGCCTGTTTTTTTTTTTGCGCTGTGTGACAGGTATAGGTTTAATCACAGAATCAGACTTCTATCTGCACGGTAGCGTGTGTCTTAGGTTTTTCTAAATGACACTATCAGCACCTTCCATGTAAGATATCCTTTTTGGGATAGATTTCAAGTAGGCCTCATATACCAGAAACTAGTTATTTTGAGAATGGCAAATTTGGGAATAGTTTTTCAACCCAGAACAAAAAGTGTGCTTTTACGGTCACTACAAATAACCTGACCAGCTAAAACAGTACAGATTTGGTTGAATAGAAATGTCAGGCCTGTTTTTTTTTTGCGCTATGTGACAGGTATAGGTTTAATCACAGAATTAGACTTCTATCTGCACGGTAGCGTGTGTCTTAGGTTTTTCTGAATGACACTATCAGCACCTTCAATGTAAGATATCCTTTTGGGGATAGATTTCAAGTAGGCCTCATATACCAGAAACTAGTTATTTTGAGAATGGCAAATTTGGGAATAGTTTTTCAACCCAGAACAAAAAGTCTGCTTTTACGGTCACTACAAATAACTTGACCAGCTAAAACAGTACAGATTTGGTTGAATAGAAATGTCAGGCCTGTTTTTTTTTTGCGCTATGTGACAGGTATAGGTTTAATCACAGAATTAGACTTCTATCTGCACGGTAGCGTGTGTCTTAGGTTTTTCTGAATGACGCTATCAGCACCTTCAATGTAAGATATCCTTTTTGGGATAGATTTCAAGTAGGCCTCATATACCAGAAACTAGTTATTTTGAGAATGGCAAATTTGGGAATAGTTTTTTAACCCAGAACAAAAAGTGTGCTTTTACGGTCACTACAAATAACTTGACCAGCTAAAACAGTACAGATTTGGTTGAATAGAAATGTCAGGCCTGTTTTTTTTTTGCGCTATGTGACAGGTATAGGTTTAATCACAGAATTAGACTTCTATCTGCACGGTAGCGTGTGTCTTAGGTTTTTCTGAATGACACTATCAGCACCTTCAATGTAAGATATCCTTTTTGGGATAGATTTCAAGTAGGCCTAATATACCAGAAACTAGTTATTTCGAGAATGGCAAATTTGGGAATAGTTTTTCAACCCAGAACAAAAAGTATGCTTTTACGGTCACTACAAATAACTTGACCAGCTAAAACAGTACAGATTTGGTTGAATAGAAATGTCAGGTCTATTTTTTAGGCGCTGGGTGACAGGCTCAACTTGCCCCTGATGTAGTATATGGCCAAAAAATAACCACACTATTGATGGTTAAATGCACTTGGGTGACACAGGCTCAGCCTGCACCAGATGTAGTATATGGCCAAAAAATAACCAGACTGTTGATGGTTACATGCACTTCGGTGACACAGGCTCAGCCTGCAGCTGATGTAGTATATGGCCAAAAAATAACCAGACTGTTGATGGTTAAATGCACTTCGGTGACACAGGCTCAGCCTGCAGCTGATGTAGGATATAGCACAAAATAACCACACTATTGATGGTTAAATACACTTGGTGATAGCTTGTGCTGGCGCACCACAAGTCACAAAATGGCCGCCGATCACCCCAGAAAAAAAGTGATCTAAAAACGCTCTGGGCAGCCTCAAAAAAGTGAGCAAGTCGATATTAGCACTTCAATGATCCACAGCTGCAGATCGATCACAGAATGAAGTCTTTTGGAGGAGTTAATCTGCCTAATCTCGCCCTAACGTCGCAGCTGCAACCTCTCCCTATGCTTGAATCAGCAGAGTGACGTGCAGCGCAACGTGACCCAAGCTTATATAGAGGCTGGGTCACATGCTGCACTGGCCAATCACAGCCATGCCAATAGAAGGCAAGGCTGTGATGGCCTCTTGGGGCAAGTAGTATGACGCTTGTAGATTGGCTGCTTTGCAGCCTTTCAAAAAGCGCCAAGAAAGCGCCGAACACCGAACCCGGACTTTTACGAAAATGTTCGGGTTCGGGTCCGTGTCACGGACACCCCAAAATACAGTTCGGGTTCGCTCATCCCTATTAACAAAGTTTGTAAAATCAGTTTTGAATACCTTGAGGGGTGTAGTTTATAGAATGGGGTCATTTTTGGGTGGTTTCTATTATGTAAGCCTTGCAAAGTGACTTCAGACCTGAACTGGTCCCTAAAAATTGGGTTTTTGAAAATTTCTTAAAAAATTTCAAGATTTGCTTCTAAACTTCTAAGCCTTGTAACATCCCCAAAAAATTAAATATCATTCCCAAAATGATCCAAACATGAAGTAGACATATGGGGAATGTAAACTAATAACTATTTTTGGAGGTATTACTATGTATTATAGAAGTAGAGAAATTGAAACTTGGAAATTTGCAATTTTTTACAAATTTTTGGTAAATTTGGTATTTTTTTATAAATAAAAATGATTTGTTTTTACTTCATTTTACCAGTGTCATGAAGTACAATATGTGACGAAAAAACAATCTCAGAATGGCCTGGATAAGTCAAAGTGTTTTAAAGTTATCACAACTTAAAGTGACACTGGTCAGATTTGCAAAAAATGGCCTGGTTCTTAAGGTGAAAATGAGCCCGGTCCCTAATGGGTTAACAGTGGCCGCCCTTTTAACAGTGACTTTCACAGTGACCGCCCCTATAACATTGACTTTCACATTGACCTCCTCTTTAACAGTGAGTTTCACAGTTACCGCCCTTTTAACAGTGACTATCACAGTGACTTTCACAGTGACTGCCCCTTTAACAGTGGCCGTCCCTTTAACAGTGACTTTCTGTCACGGCCTATGGTGTGCGCTGTGACACTGTTGCTACACTTGTGGTTGCCCGCGGCAACGTGTTGCTGTGTGTGCATGCGGTGGCAGTGTCTCGGCCTTCTGGGTGATTGCCATGACATGGTTGCCACGCATGTTGTTGCCTGCAGCAACGTGTAGCTTTCTATGCTTGTGTGTGCACTTCCCCTTTTAGTGGCTTCCTTCCCTTGTCTGGTGTTGGAAGGGTTAACTCCCTTCCTAGTGTTTTGTTAACACTGGGTTTATGTGTGTGTGGGTGTGGCTGCTTGGGCTATTTAGCCTCTGCTGGATGCCTGATGCTCTGGGTTCCTCCAGCCTTGGTGTATGCTGGCGGTTCACGGTTCCTGGCTTGTTCCATCTGTCCAGTGAGGGCAACCCTTGTGGTCATAGATGTTCTTATGGTGTCTCACGTTTATTGCAGCTATGGTGTGTCTTGGGTCCCTGTGTGGTTTGTGGTGTGTGCTGTGTCCTTTTAATGTTGGTGTGGACACCAGCACTTGTGCACGGGTTCCAGTCAGTGTGTCTGTGGCGGGTAAGTGTGTTGCTGGCCTCGCTTACCTGCCATCTCTATAGCTGTATGTGTTCCCCTCTCCTTGCAGCCTGGCCTCAGATAGAGACTCCTGTTCCTCCATGACTGGGATGAACAGGTTGTCTCTCCCCTGCTCCTAAGTGAGGGATTACCAGGGCGACTTTGGGTTTCTAGGAATCCTGAGTATGAGTCGTCCTACCATCAGGGTCCGCTCATACAGTGAGGAGTCAGGGAGAGCATTAGGGACATGGTAGGAGGTGACCTGCTCCCTTATTACTCCTTTTGGCCAGGCTGATCCCCTTTACCCTTTGACACCGCACGGCGGGGGGGTTTCCCCCACTCCCCGCCGTGAGACACTTTCACAGTGACTGCCCCTTTAACAGTGACTTTCTTAGTGACTGCCCCTTTAACAGTGACTTTAACTGTGACCGCCCCTTTCACAGTGACCGCCCCTTTAACAGTGAATTTCACAGTGACCGCCCTTTTAACAGTGACTTTCACAGTGACTTTCACGTGACTTTCATGTGACTTTCACAGTGACCGCCCCTTTTAGGGTCCATTCACACGTCCGCAATTTCGTTCCGCATTTTGCGGAACGGAATTGCGGACCCATTCATTTCTATGGGGCAGCACTATGTGCTGCCAGGATCCGGAATTGCGGATCCGCACTTCCGGGTCCGCAATTCCGATCCCGAAAATTATAGAACATGTCCTATTCTTATCCGCAATTGCGGACAAGAAAAGGCATTTTCTATTAAGTGCCGGCGATGTGCGGACTGCAAAATGCGGAATGCACATCGCCGATGTCCGTGTTTTGCGGATCCGCGGATCCGTGGCTCCGCAAAACAAACACGGACGTGTGAATGCAGCCTAACAGTGACTTTTACAGTGACCGCCCCTTTAACAATGACTTTCACAGTGACCGCCCCTTTAACAGTGGTCGCCCCTTTAAAAGTGACTTTCAGTGACCGCCCCTTTAACAGTGACTTTCAGTGACCACCCCTTTAACAGTGACTTTCACAGTGACCACCCCTTTAACAGTGACTTTCACAGTGACCACCCCTTTAACAGTGAATTTCACAGTGGCCGCCCCTTTAACAGTGGCCGCCCCTTTAACAGTGACTTTCAGTGACTGCCCCTTTAACAGTGACTTTCACAGTGACCTCCCCTTTAACAGTGACTTTCAGAGTGACCTCCCCTTTAACAGTGCCCTTCACAGTGACCGCCCCTTTAACAGTGACTTTTACAATGACTGCTTCTTTAACATTGACTTTGACAGTGACTGCCCCTTTAACAGTATTCGCCCCTTTAACAGTGACTTTCACAGTGACTGCCCCTTTAACAGTATCCGCCCCTTTAACAGTGACTTTCACAGTGCCCGCCCCTTTAACAGGGACCTTCATAGCGCCGCCCCTTTAATAACAGTGACCTCTACAGTGCCCACCCATTTAAAAACAGTGACCTCCACTGTGCCCGCCCCTTTAATAACAGTGACCTCCACTGTGCCCGCCCCTTTAAAAACAGTGACCTCCACTGTGCCCGCCCCTTTAAGCAGTAAAGAAAAATGGCTGGGTTGTTATGGAAACCTGGAGTAAAACTTTGTTTATAGCAGTTGGGATTTTAAGAGAAAGACTTGCAGGCTTGTATTGGCTAATGCAGGACATTTGGGAATATCTCTGGAACGGTACGTCCTAGAGAGCAGAGACCCAGCCTAAAACCTTCCTGGACACCTAATGTACCTATGTGCCAAATTTGGTGAAGATCGGTCCAGTCGTTTGGTCGCTCATAATTAACATCCAGACGTCTAGACAGACAGACAGAAACTAATTTTTATATATATAAGATACTAGCAGAAGGACCCGGTATATTTAATCTATTTCATTTTATGTTTCCGTGTGTCGTAAAAAGATATCAACAGTTTCCCCCATAACAGTGACCTCTACAGTACCCACCCCTTTAACAATGACCTCCACGGTGCCTGCCCCTTTTACAGTGATCTCCAAAGTGCCTGCCCCTTTAACAGTGACCTCCATATTGGCCGCCGCTTTAACATTGACTTCCACAGTGCCCGCCCCTTTAACATTGACCTCCACAGTGCCTGCCCCTTTAACAGTAACCTCCACAGTGCCCGCCCCTTTAGCAGTGACCGCATCATTAACAGTGACCTCCACAGTGCCCATCCCTTTAACAGTGACCTCCCCTTTAA